>NC_139458.1:398087500-398687500 GCF_057233095.1 Heloderma suspectum
GGTCTGAAATTACGATTAAACCCAGGCTTCTGGCTTCAAAGTAGGACAACTACTTCTCACGGATTACAGCTGACATATCCTAGATTTGAGAACCATAAGTGATCTGTCTCTGTCTAGCCTGATTCTTTTCAGCATCAGAAAGAAGGCTGGAAACACACATTACATTGGCAGACAAGTGCTCCAAAACCCATGTTTGCCAAGTTACCATGAATGCAGGTCACTGTCAGGGTGGACACTGAGCCCATAGAATCCCAGAGTAGTTCTGATTCTGAGGAAGAGGAGTCGCTCCTGGGAGAGGAGTGTGCTCCTCTTTCCCAGGGCCAACAGCTGATGGAGATTCCTCCCACTGGCATTCCTAGCTTAGATTGCAGTCCTGGGAGTGACAGAGCGCGGGAAGCAGACTTGATGGACGCGCGTTGCCGACGCAGGGAGCGGCGCCAAATGGAGGGCGCAGAAAGGAGGCGTAGTGCCCGGTTGGCATGCAAACAATGGTTGCGCCCAGAGGATCCAAGGGAAAAGGGGAGGAGCACGAGGGCGGGCCTCATGGGAGCGGGGATGATGTCAGGGTGGACACTGAGCCCATAGAATCCCAGAGTAGTTCTGATTCTGAGGAAGAGGAGTCGCTCCTTGGAGAGGAGCGCGCTCCTCTTTCCCAAGGCCAACAGTTGATGGAGATTCCTCCCACCGGCATTCCCAGCTTAGATAGCAGTCCTGGGAGTGACAGAGCGCGGGAAGCAGACTTGATGGACGTGCATTGCCGAGGCAGGGAGCGGCGCCAAATGGAGGGCGCAGAAAGGAGGCGTAGTGCCCGGTTGGCATGCAAACAATGGTTGCGCCCAGAGGATCCAAGGGAAAAGGGGAGGAGCACGAGGGGGGCCTCGTGGGAGCGGGGATGATGTCAGGGTGGACACTGAGCCCATAGAATCCCAGAGTAGTTCTGATTCTGAGGAAGAGGAGTCGCTCCTGGGAGAGGAGCGCGCTCCTCTTTCCCAAGGCCAACAGTTGATGGAGATTCCTCCCACCGGCATTCCCAGCTTAGATAGCAGTCCTGGGAGTGACAGAGCGCGGGAAGCAGACTTGATGGACGCGCGTCACCGACGCAGAGAGCGGCGCCAAATGGAGGGCGCAGAAAGGAGGCGTAGTGCCTGGTTGGCGCGCAAACAACGGTTGCGCCCAGAGGATCCAAGGGAAAAGCGGAGGGACTCTCCCTAGCCCTTAAGTTCAGGGTCTGCCAGTGATTCCCTTTCAAACGGGGATCAACTATTCCAACTTAGGGCATAGGTACTCTGCTGCTCATATCTAGTTGCTAACGGTAGAGTTGTTAAGTTGTAAAAGAGGAATAAAGCTTTGAAAAGAATCCCTTTGTCTGTGTCTGGACTTGGCTACTGGATTAGACTGAGAGAGGCCTCCAAGGAGCCCTTGACAGCCACATAGCACAGAATCAGCTGGTGGAAGGAGGGTACTGTTCAGTAAATGCGCACACACACACTGAGCACTATTTCTCCCCCAGGTGTGCTTATTCCAGTCTCAGAGCTCAAATGGGGAAAAAAAGTGGTTAAAATGGTGGAGGGGATTTGCAAGACAGAATTGGCAGATGAGGAAAGGGATAAGGATCCCCTCCTGCTCAGTTCTCCCTACAAACTCCCCTTGTCGCTGTATTAGTGTTATGAGGAAAACACAGTTGAGAATCCCATGTTTGTCTCATAACTTCTAGTTTAATCCAAAGGGTCTCCAGTGAAACCTATTTCAAATGAAGCTTAACGCCATGAGTCATGGCAGAGGGCTTGTGGATAACAGGTTCTAATGAACTCAATCTATTCCTGGAATTAGCTCATTTTCTCAGCTGATTGCATGATACCTTTAGTGCTGCAAAACATTAAGTAACAGTTAAAGCCAATGTATATCTGAAACAGTAAAAGTAGAAGAGAAACTGAGTGTATTCTAAGTTTTCCTATTATCAGCTTTATAATATTTTATTAATGCTGCCAATCTCTGAGGCTAGTTTTTAATTTCATGATATCATTTTCTTGTTCATAACCTGCAGCCTTTTTTTTGCATAAAGGGCTATAGGTTACAAGTGTACACGTCTAGCAAGTGCATACTCAGCCTTTAAATTAATCAAACCACTTTATCTTTATAAGAGACACAGTCTCACTATGAAAACATAATCTTACATATATGTGTTACATAAATACAATGACAAAAAGGGTTATCCAGACACAAAGTAGCTTGCTGATCTTAAGCGCTAGTTTAATAGGCATAGTGTGCATTTCCAAGTACCACTGTACTTCTAAGTTCATTTTTACTCTTTGTGTTAATAATTAAAACTAAACAATACACAAATGCCCTTATTGCTGAGTAAATTTACTAGTCCTAATGAAGGGTGCATCCTGGTTTGTATACAAAACAATATTTTATCTATGCACTGAATATTTCCATAGGCTAAAGTGATCACGAGTTGCTTAAAAGGAAATGAAGCTTCTCCCATCACCATAGCACTATGATAGGAACAACCACATCTAGCTAAATTTAAGGTACAGAGGCCCTCTCAGGGTCTAGGCTTAAAATCCTTAAACCCAAGGAGTGAAAGAAATAGGATTTCACAAATGGATTTGAATTTACTAGCTAAACATAATATCAAGGGACAGGGATTACTCTAAACCTGGGCTAGGCCACTCTAGGCAGGCCTGTTCGCACTATCATGGAAGGGGAAATAAGCTATGGTGGCTTATTTCCCCTGCTGCATGTGCCAGTTGCATGCTGGGGGGAGTTGCATAATTACCCTCACTGGCGCAGCTTGCTGTGTCATGCAAACCCAGCAAGGGTGCCTTGTTTCCATGGTTCACAAGCCACCCAGAACCTTAAAACAGCCCATGGCTTATTTCCCCCTCTGTGATTGTGCGTATCCGGTGAGTGGAGCACAAGCCACACAGTTGTGGCAATATGCTTCCCTTGTATATCCCCAGCAGCTTGACTCCATGAAAGGTATTGATGAGGCAGTACTAAAAAATTATCCTGTCCTAGCAGTACGTGATTGGCTCAATTCCCTTCCCTCAGACTTTCAGCTCACAAACAGGCTACAATGGCAGCCTCTAGTACTAATGCATTATTCTGCAGACTTAATCACACAGAAATTCCAGAGTATTTTCTTCTGTGCAGATGCAAGGAGATAAATGTTGTATTGCTTTATATATTTCATTTCTGGAGTCAGTCCACTAGATTCAATAGAATCCTATCTGCATGCATACTGATATAAACGAGATCATAATTTGCCACCACATGCTTAGGTAGATGGGAAAAAGACTACTTTATATATTGGATAATGGATGCAATTCTTTCCATGAAGAAATAATTTAATTAGCACCATAAACTATTTAGAAATAAAATAAGAAATTTTAAGTTTTACTACTCAGTACTTTTATCTTTACCTGACCATCTCATTATTCAAAGCAATAGCTTCCAGGTACTTCTTCAGTGCATAATAATTATGGATATATTTTCGGATGTAATAGCCTCGCCATCTTTTTTGAATCTAGAGGAGAAAAAACACATATATTTGCTTCAATACTGTTCTTGCAATAGAAAAAACGTTGTCCAACGTTTAGATGAAATATTTGGTCTCTTTTGGGAGGGATGATACTGCTTTAACATTAAACATGCATGCATACGTATTTGCCTATCCACTGATATGGGCATGGGGAAAAGTAATATATTAGCGTAGTTATATTAATAAAGGAATCAAAAGGCTATTTCTAATAGGCTAAAGTGAATATGAGCTGATAACGATTTTGTAAGACATTTTGTGAGGTGTTGTTCCAAGGCCCTTTAGAACTACATCCATCCACCTAATCAAGATAGTCTCCTTGCTGTTAAAAGTAGCATTAAGATAAATCATTAATATTATTATAATCAAGTCAAAGCAAAATTAATCGTGTTAAGGTTTATCACAGGTACCATAACGTAAGTGTACATCTAGCTTTGCTACCTTTCAAATTTCACAACAACTTTTATCTTAAAAACTGGGCTGTAAGTTATCACATAGAAAGATGTCCAGCTCTGCCTGTTTAGAAACCTACAGCCCTCCCTACAGGCAAATAGAGCTGTACGAAAGGCACTTACCTTTCGCGGATTATGTTGATGGTGGGGGGGGAGGCGCTCCGTCCCTCCCCCCGGAATCCTGGATGGGGGGGGAGGCGCTCCGTTTCTCCCCCCCCCGGAATCCTGGCCGGCCGGCTGTGCTCCACAGGGATTCCGCGGAGCCGCCAGCCGGCTCCGCCAGCAGCCGGACATCCGGCCACGGCCGCCATTTGCGTACACGCGTTGTTGTTGTTTTTTAAGTCAGCTGTGATAGGCTACGTAAACATTTACGTAGCCTATCACGGTTTTTTAAAAAAAACTTAGCCGTGATAGGCTACGTAAATCTTTACGTAGCCTATCATGTTTTTGTTTTGTTTTTTTACTAGAAATGGCGGCGGCGCCACAGCCGCCGCCACCAGGAAGATCCGCCCCAGGTAAGTCTTGTCCCAGGGGGGCGGGGGGGGGCAGACCGTTCTGCCACCGATTTTGGGGGGCCGAATGAGCTGGCATTCGGCCTCCCCGAGATCCGTAGCGGAATTCTCTGACATCCCTACAGGCAAAGAAGGCTGGATAGGCTGAGCACATGCTTATCAAAGGCCACAAAGAGAGAGCTGAGTCATATTCACAAAGGAGGAGGAGGAGCTATTGCCTTGACTTTAACTGCCCTTTATTATTTCTCAGAAGGCTAATCTTCCCTACCAGGTGGGAGGCAACAGAGTAGGAAAGATCAGCTGTGAGTGGTTTCCTTAAAGAGCTCAAACATTAAACCACAGCATTATTAACAAAAACATGGAGTATCATTAAAATCAGTCTTCATAACATCATAATGCTGGGATCTCCTACAGTCAGGACCAGAAATATTGGAACAAGGATAACTGTTTTGGCAGTTGGCCTCTGTACACCACCACATTGAAGTTGAAAGGAAACACACCCAGATGGGAGCAAAGTCCGGACTTTCAGCTGTAATTCAAGGGGTTTGACATAGTGGGGCACTAACCATTCAGGAAGGACAGCCAGTGGCATACACACACACCCATCGTTGGTGGCTCATAAGTAATGGAACAAACCAACATCATTTCTAACTTAAGGATCGCCTTTAATACCTGGATGAAAATCCTTTGCAGTCAATGACTGCCTGAAGTCTGGAACCCATGGACATGACCAAATGCTGAGTTTCCTCCCTCGAGATGCTTTGCCAGGCCTTTACTGCATCTGCCTTCAGCTGCTGCTTGTTTGTGGGTCTTTCTGCCTTCAGTCTTGTCTTCAGTAAGTGAAAAGCATGCTCTATTAGGTTGAGATCAGGTGACTGATTTGGCCATTGAAGAACATCCCACTTCTTTGCCTGGAGAAACTCTTGGGTAGCTTTTGCTGTATGTTTTGGGTCATTATCCATCTGCAATATGAAGTGGCATCCTATCAGTTTGGCAGCATTCGGCTGAATCTGAGCAGAAAGTATAGGCCTATACACTTCAGAATTTATCCTGCTGCTTTTATCAGCAGTCAGGTCATCAATAAGCACCAGTGACCCGGTTCCATTGGCAGCCATACATGCCCATGCCATAACACTGCCTCCACCATGTTTGACAGATGATGTGGTATGCTTTGGATCATGAGTGTGCCTTTCCTTCTCCATACCTTTTTCTTCCCATCATTCTGGTACAAGTTAATCTTGGTTTCATCAGTCCAAAGAATCTTATTCCAGAACTGGGCAGGCTTTTTTAGGTGTTTACTGGCAAAGGCTCATCTGGCCTGTCTGTTCTTGAGCATTACCAGTGGTTTGCACCTTGTTGTGAAGCCTCTGTATTTACATTCATGAAGCTGTCTCTTGACTGTAGATGTTGACAATGACATGCCTACCTCCTCAAGAGTGTTCTTGACCTGGCTAGATGTTGTGAAAAGGTTCCTCTTCACCATGAGCAGAATTCTGCGGTCATCCACTTTAGCTGTCTTCCGTGGTCTGCCAGGCCTTTTGCTGTTGCTGAGCTTGCCAGTTAATCCCCTCTTTTTCAGGATGTTCCAAACTGTTGTATTGGCCACTCCCAATGTTTTTGCTATCTCTCTGATAGGTTTATGTTGTTTCCTCAGCCTAATGATGGCCTCCTTCACTCGCATGGACACCTCTTTGGACCTCATGTTGGGAGTTCCAGTGAACAGCCACCAAATGCAAATGTGACACTCAGAACCACCTCCAGGCCTTTTCTCTGCTTGATTGGTTATGGGGTACCCAGGAAACAGGCCACACCTGGCCATGCAGCTGCTTGTCAGCCATTAGTTCCATTACTTATGAGCCACCAACGATGGGTGTGTGTGTATGCCACTGGCTGTCCTTCCTGAATGGTTAGTGCCCCACCTTTGTCAAACCCCTTGAATTACAGCTGAAAGTCCGGACTTTGCTCCCAGCTGGGTGTGCTTCCTTTCAACTTCAATGTGGTGGTGTTCAGAGGCCAACTGCCAAAACAGTTATCCTCGTTCCAATATTTCTGGCCCTGACTGTATGTGGTGCCCATGGACACTTCTCTTGGTGCCCTGCAGGCTCCTTACCCCTTATGATTTTTATTTTTAAAAATGTTTTTTTTCAACTGGGAGGCTAGCATGCTGCAAAACAAAGTGTTGCCCTCCAGTACCAACTTTAGTTGGATTCATAAAATTGGGTTCATAGTTTGGAGCTCAGACCCGCCTCTGCCTTGTACATACATTCTTGGGCAAGTTACTTTTCTATTAGTCCCATCAGTTTGCCTTCTGGGAAATGGGTGTTTTGTGACAGGCCACATCCACCATGGCAGCCATTTTATGAATGGTCAACCCCACATAGCAGCCATTTTGTGAGATGCCTCACAACACTCAAAATTCCAAATGTGCCCACTGACCCCAAAAGGTTGGGGATCCCTATCATAACATAATTAAAATTAGCCTTCTCAGTAAAATGAGGGATGTGGCAACACCCTCTCTACAGCCCCTCCCCAGAATAACATTCCTACTACTACCTTAAGCATAGTTACGGGATCTAAAAAATTTTAAGGCTAACCAGGAAGCTGGAAAATGACCAGGACTATCTCTTCATTTTGGTTTCAAATTTTGGTGAAACAGGGAACTCTGTTAACTTCTATTCATGTCAGTGCTGACACATTCCCTAATCGTGGTTAAGATAGAAAGGGGCAGGGCACCCCTTTTCCCTTTCAATGGAAGAAGCAGTGGGCATGACAGCTTATGCAGTGCTGCAGAGGAATGTGGCAGTAGCGGTGCCCCCACAGAGTGACATATGGCTCCTGTCATCTTTCTCCATAGTTCAGGTGCTACTGGAGAAGGAGTAAGAGACTTGATCAAGTGGCTTTGAATCAGGATGTATCTTTCCATCATATAAAAGACATTGATCCAACAGCTCCTGCCAGGCATTTTTTTTTCCAATGGGTGGAGGCATGGTGATGCACTTAACCTATAGGTATCACTAGGATGCGGCTGGAGTGTTTGCTCATTCAAGCTTCCTCAGTAAGAACTCTGTTTACCAGGTACTGAAGAAGTATGAAATAATTATTTTAGTATCATGTAATTGCTGATACACTCGTTCTGCATTACTGGAGTGAAGAAAACAATAAGATGATAAAAACCTTGGGAGTATCAACTACATTTCTGAGTTTGCCAAATCTTTATCATGAACTAAAAGAAGTGAGATAGAAAAACTGTGAGCTTGGATTCTGAAGAAATTGCCAAAAGAGCCCTGACTAATGATCAGTAATAGAAAGTACAATGTATCGGATCTATAGAAATACCATTTCACATGGAAGCTTCTGGGTTCCATTACTTTCAAACTTGTAATTGGAGCATTTCGTATTAATAGAAACACTCCCCCCCAAAAAACTACTACAATCAAATGAGAAAATTAAAAACTCTTGAAAGTGTGTGTGTGTGTGTGTGTGTGTGTGTGTGGGGAGACAGGAAGAGCAATTTGCTCCATAGAGGGAGTTGCTATGAGAAAAGAGTGCATGATCATATGGCTGGTTCCCAGTCTCTTTACCACAGTTAAGAGAGAGCTAGAGTTCCACCTGTACTGCACATTATGTAATTAAGTTTCTGAAAAACTTTTGACAAACTATGTTCTCAGAGACTTCCATCAAAATGCAACAGCCAAGATAGGAGGACAGATCCTCTCATGGACTGAACAAGGTAAAATATAGAAATAATGGGAATGGTTAAATTGACTGTTTTTCCAATGGAAAGAAATAAGACATCGTTTCCCACAAAGGTATGCATTGTGAGTGGTCCTTTTAAACAAATTTTCTGGAGAAGGGATGAACAGTGTAGTGAAAGCATTTGCAGAAGTTAGCAAGGGATTCGATATATTACAATTCAAATCAAATTGTGAAGTGCTTCATAAGCCTCTCTCCAAATTGGGCGGCAGGCCAAGAAAATGGCAGATGAGATTCAGTGTAATAAGTCCAAACCTTGTATGTTACGTTAAACAAGACTTATAACACATATACAGTCATGGGTTCTGAGTTTCCTTTAACTATTCAGGAAACAAGTCTTGGGGCAATAGTATAAAGCTCTTTATCACACTGCAGTGCAAAATGTAAGAAATTGTTATCAAGGTAGCTGTCACAGGAATTCATGACTACAACAGGGTGGGGCAGGAACAAATTTAAATTGATTCATTATATTCTTGAGGGGAAAACTCTCAAGGACTGTTTTGTTCATGTGCAAGATGTAGCCAAAACTTTTGAATGCTTGAATTTGATTACCAATTTGAATTTGATTACCATCATTACTCCTCTTCTGAGGAGAAGAGTATTTTGTGTGTATTTTTTTCCTGTGTAGAATCGGGGCTATCAAGGTGGGAAAGTAGAATTACACATTGAAATATAATTTTCAGGAACAAAAGACATATCAAAGGATGAAACAAAGCTGCAGCTGAGATTCACAAAAGGGGACATGGTCTACGAAATCTTGATCCTTCAAGCACGCACACTCTAGCAGTCTGACACAGGACACCCAAATCAGTGAGACTTCTTTATTGTAGCAAATCCCACTACAAAAGGTTAAAGGCTATACTCTTTAGAAATCTTATAGCTGGGGGTCAATAGCTATAGGCTCTATGTAATTCCAGAACAGTCAGAAGCTATTTACTACAGCCATGACAGAGATCTGTTATTGTTTATTCGGTCAGTCGCGTCCGACTCTTCATGACTTCATGGACCAGCCCACGCCAGAGCTTCCTGTCGGCTGTCGCCACCCACAGCTGCCCCAAGGTCGAGTCCGTCACCTCCAGAATATCATGCATCCATCTTGCCCTTGGTTGGCTCCTCTTCCTTTTGCCTTCCACTTTCCCTAGCATCAGCATCTTCTCCAGGGTCTCCTGTCTTCTCATGATGTGGCCAAAGTACTTCAGTTTTGCCTTTAATATCCTTCCCTCAAGTGAGCAGTCTGGCTTGATTTCCTGGAGTATGGACTGGTTTGATCTTCTTGCAGTCCAAGGCACTCTCAGAATTTTCCTGCAGCACCACAGTTCAAAAGCATCTATCTTCCTTCGCTCAGCCTTCCTTATGGTCCAGCTCTCACAGCCATAGGTTACTACGGGGAAGACCATTGCTTTAACTATGCGGACCTTTGTTGTCAGTGTGATGTCTCTGCTCTTAACTATTTTATCAAGATTTGTCATTGCTCTCCTCCCAAGAAGTAAACGTCTTCTGATTTCCTGGCTGCAGTCAGCGTCTGCAGTAATCTTTGCGCCTAGAAAGACAAAGTCTGTCACTGCCTCCACTTTTTCTCCCTCTATTTGCCAGTTATCAATCAAGCTGGTTGCCATAATCTTGGTTTTTTTTAGGTTTAACTGCAACCCAGCTTTTGCACTTTCTTCTTTCACCTTTGTCATGAGGTTCCTCAGCTCCTCCTTGCTTTCAGCCATCAAAGTGGTATCATCTGCATATCTGAGATTGTTAATGTTTCTTCCAGCAATTTGAACTCCAGCCTTGGCTTCATCAAGCCCAGCACGTCACATGATGTGTTCTGCATACAGGTTGAATAGGTAGGGTGAGAGTATACAACCCTGCCGTACTCCGTTCCCAATCTTAAACCAGTCCATTGTTCCGTGGTCTGTTCTTACGGGTGCTTGCCACAATTTGTGATGATCCACACAGTCAAAGGCTTTAGAATAGTCAATAAAACAGAAATAGATGTTTTTCTGAAACTCCCTGGCTTTCTCCATTATCCAGCAGATATTGGCAATTTGGTCTCGAGTTCCTCTGCCTTTTCGAAACCCAGCTTGTACATCTGGCAATTCTCGTTCCATGAATTGCTGGAGTCTACCTTGCAAGATCTTGAGCATTACCTTACTGGCATGTGAAATAAGTGCCACTGTTCGATAGTTTGAACATTCTTTGGTGCTTCCCTTTTTTGGTATGGGGATATAAGTTGATCTTTTCCAATCTGTTGGCCATTCTTGTGTTTTCCAAATTTGCTGGCATATGGCATGCATCACCTTGACAGCATCATCTTGCAAGATTTTAAACAGTTCAGCTGGGATACCGTCATCTCCTGCTGCCTTGTTATTAGCAATGCTTCTTAAGGCCCATTCAACCTCACTCTTCAGGATGTCTGGCTCTAGCTCACTGACCGCCTGTCAAATCTATCCCCGATATTATTATCCTTCCTATACAGATCTTCCGTATATTCTTGCCACCTTTTCATGATCTCTTCTGCTTCTGTTAGGTCCTTGCCATCTTTGTTTTTGATCATTCCCATTTTTGCCCGGAATTTACCTCTGATGTTTCTAATTTTCTGGAAGAGGTCTCTTGTCCTTCCTATTCTATTATCTTCTTCCGCTTCCGCGCATTGCTTGTTTAAAAATAATTCCTTATCTCTTCTGGCTAACCTCTGGAATTTTGCATTTAATTTGGCATCTCTCCCCCTGTCACTGTTGCCTTTTGCTTTCCTTCTTTCTTGGGCTGCTTCCAGTGTCTCAGCAGACAGCCATCTTGCCTTCTTGTTTTTCTTTTTCTTTGGGACGTTTTTTGTTGCCGCCTCCTGAACAATGTTGCAAACTTCTGTCCATAGTTCTTCCAGGACCCTATCTACTAAATCTAGTCCCTTAAATCTATTCTTCACCTCCTCTGCATATTCATTAGGAATATTAGTGAGCTCATATCTAACTGATCTGTGGGTAGAATCATAGAATAGTAGAATCACAGACAATAGTAGGGTTGGAAGGGGCCTGCAAGGCCATTGAGTCCAACCCCCTGCTCAATGCAGGAATCCAAGTCAGAGCATCCCCGACAGATGGCTGTCCAGCCTCACCTTGAACGCCTCCAGTGTGGGAGAGCCCACCACCTCCCTAGGTAATTGGTTCCATTGTCGTATTGCTCTAACAGTCAGGAATTTTTTCCTGATGTTCAGCCGGAATCTGGCTTCCTGTAACTTGAGCCCATTATTCCATGTCCTGCACTCTGGGATGATCAAGAAGAGAAATAGGTCTTCCCTATTCGCTTTAGTCTGATTCTAAATTGTGCAATAAGAAGTTCGTGATCTGAACTACAATCAGCTCCAAGTCTGGATTTTACCAACTGCATAGATGTCCGCCACCTTTGGCTACAAAGGATGTAGTCAATCTGATTTCGGTGTTGACCGTCTGGTGAAGTCCATGTATAAAGTCGTCTCTTAGGTTTTTGGAAGAGAGTGTTTGTTATGCACAGTGAGTTGTCTTGGCAAAATTCTATCAGCCTATGTCCTGCTTCATTTTGTTCTCCCAGATCATGCTTGCCTGTACTTCCAGGTGTCGTTTGACTACCCACATTAGCATTCCAGTCTCCTGTAATGAAAATAACATCTTTTTTTGGCGTACTATCCAGTAGGTGCTGCAGATCCTCATAGAACTGATCTACTTCTGCTTCTTCAGCATCTGTGGTTGGGGCGTATATTTGGATCACTGTGATGTTAAATGGCTTACCCTGAATTAGAATTGAGATCATTCTGTCATTTTTTGGATTGTATCCAAGCACTGCTTTAGCCACTTTATTATTAATTATGAAGGCTACTCCATTTCTTCTGTGGTCCTCTTGTCCACAGTAGTAGATCTGGTGGTCATTTGATGTGAAGTGGCCCATTCCAGGCCATTTCAGTTCACTGACACCCAAAATGTCTATATTTAATCTTGACATCTCCCCAATAACCACATCCAATTTGCCCTGGCTCATAGATCTTACAGGTTCCTATGGTGTGTTGATCTTTAGAACATCGGATTCGTTGTTCACCACCAGCACCATCAGGTGCTAGCTGTCCTTTCGGCTTTGAGCTAGCTGCGTCATCACATCTGGGGCTAGTTGAACTTATCCTCTGTTCCTCCCTAGTAGCATTTTGACCATCTTCCGACCTGGGAGTCCCATCTTCCGATGGTATACTGACATATCTCTGGTTGTACTGATCCATTTAGTTTCCATGGCAAGAATACTGGGGTGGGTTGCCGTTTCCTTCCCCAGGGATCGTATTTAGTTTGACCTCTCTGCCATGACCTTCCCGTCTTGGGTGTCCCTTCACGGTTTAGCTCATGACATCATTGAGGTGCTCAAGCTCCAGCACCATGACAAGGTAACAATCTCCTTTGCTGAAGGACAGAGATCTACACAACTGGATTTCCCCGTTGCCATCTCCATGGTTCTGAACAGGGGAAGGGAATCAAGTTTCCTGGTGTAAATCTTTCCAGGCAATCTAGTACAAGGGTTTCAGGGGAAGGGACTTGGGATTCTTGGTGCAAGCCAACCCAGGCAATCCATACATGGGGTTACAAACCCCAGACAAGAAACTGGGATGATTCCTGGCATGATCCCTTCTAGGCAGTCAAAAGGGTGGATTCTAGACAAGCCCTAAACAGAACCACACACTGAGTTTGTCCAGTTTTGAATCTTTCATTGAAAACTCTGGGCTACATGATCCAAGCCTAGCAAATCCAAGGGTAAACCCATACAAGCTGACAGTTTGACATCCATAGCTTTTGCCTTGATAATTCCATGCTGTATGAATCCAGGCAGAGAAAAGTCCAAGAGTCAGGGTCAGACCCAGCCTGCCGACACTCTGGGCTGATGATAAGGAAGACATACAATTCACAGCAAATGAAAGTTCAAACTCTATGAAAAGCATCACAGTACTTTTCAGGTCAAGTCCTTAGCAATCCAAAGTTCCAATTAGAAAGTGAATCCCATGGAGAGTGTTTCCAGAGGCTCAGATGATGAAAGATCCAAACAGAGAGGTTTTGGTGCAACGAAGACAAGAATTTTCCTAGCAAAGGCTCCTTGCCTTTGCATATGTTTCAAAGGGGAAAATGTGACTGTAAGACACCTCCTCCAGACCACTGGACAGACAAGGTCATTTGGCCTTTCAGCGAGGCCCCTGTCCAAATCGGGTTGACAGTTTAACCTGGGTGACCCTTCTACAAATCCCACCCCACTTCTGTCAGGTTCTCACAGACAGCTTCCAGCCTCCCTCCTTGCCAAGGCCAAACTAGCAGGTGGATGGGCAGTAGGGTGGCTCCCTCCAGCTCTGCTCTGAGAATGCTGACAGAGATAAACTCACACAGATTTTGACATTCCATGAGCTGAATAGGCCCAGACCCTTCCAGACGACTTCTGATCAAATTCTAGCTATAAGCTACAAGGCCCACCGCAGTGCTGAAGTTGGGTCCTAACAACATTACATCCCAGGATCTGTCACTTTTTGCACTCCTTTTTTTAAAAAGCAATATTCCTAAGTAAGCTTTTGTGTGAGGAAAGATGCTTTCACTGAATCTCTTCCTGACCACTGCCCCCACACACCCTCCTATTTACTACTTTTATGTGGTAAATTTGTGCTAGTGAACTGGGCATATTTACTAGGAACTGTTCATCTACTAATTTATTTTCACAATAACTAAGCCTGGCAACTTCATAATCCCAGAGATACACCAAGATTCTTTCTCAAGGCCCTCACCCCTTTTTCAGTAAACCAGCTCAAATTTAGCGTATGTGTGTTTATATGGGTGCAATTTTGGTAGATTCAACAATTATTAAGAGGGTAGGGAAGCCCACTATTTCCAGAAATATGTAAGTACATGAAATTCACATAGATTTGTTCTAGCAAAACTGAAATGAAAAGTGACAAAAGTACTTGTATGGATACCATAAGTGAGAATAACCAAGATCAACTAAAATTATACCAAGAACAGAAAAGATGGGTTTCCTGTGCAGAGACAATGAAGAAAGAAGCCTAAGCTATATTGAATGGGGCTAGATGGCTAGCTTATATCAGGAACAAAGAGATGTTAGACATAGACATAGAATCATAGGGTTGGAAGGGGCCTACAGGACCATCAAGTCCAACCCCCTGCTCAGTAGAGGAAGCCTGATTCCCAGGAGGTCTCCCATCCAAGTACTAACCAGGGGTGACCCTGCTTAGCTTCCAAAATCAGACGAGATCAGGAACATCCAGCCCTTTAGGGAGGATCTGTCCATATAACCCACAGTCTTGCTGCAGATTATGCTTACAGGGAAACTGTTGAGGGGATCCCAAACTCCTGGATTGAGCCGAGGAGCAGGGTATCATGATCCATGAATCAGATCCCCTATTATCCAAGAGGGGGCCTGAGGATACAGATGATGGGGACAAGTGGAGGCAGGAACCAGCTCCATAAAGAGTACAAAGAGGCACCAGCACACCAGTGATTTTCATGAGAGAAGAGCCCAGGAGCCTGCAAAGTGAGGACTCCTCCTCAGAACCAACAGCAGTATAAGAATATAAGAACATAAGAAGAGTCCTGCTGGATCAGGCCAAGGGTACATCTAGTCCAACACTCTGTTCACACAGTGGCCAACCAGCTTCCCATGGGAAACCCGCAAGCAGGACATGAGTGCAACAGCATCCCCCTGCCCAAGTTCCCTAGCAGCTGGTGTACTTGAGGAGGTTAACTGAACCCCCTGTGAGCTTCCATAAAAGGCTGGTAGGCTACCTTTGGCTTGATGGGTCAAAAGCTGTGTGGGCCTCGAATAGAGGGAGCAGCATGCATGTTTGGGGAGATCTGTTTATGTAATCTCCTACTCATTTGTAAGCCTTATATGCTAATTTCATCAGATGTTTTCCAGTACTAGTATTATCCCAAGCAGGACACATGTTCACTATCACCTTTTCTAATTACAGTCATGGTATTTTATATCCTGTTTCAGCTATCTATAATCTGAGCTGAAGAGTCCTAATCCTTTCAGTCTCTCTGTATACCTAATCATTTTTTCCAGTGTTTCCCAATAAAATGAACACAACACACACACACCTGACTTTTCTGAATTTGTTAGAAAATACATCTGTTAACATACCTTATAATTACATGGTGAATATTTACACACCTACAGAAGAGAAGTGTGTATGCCCTTCAAAGTAATTAGTAAGTTTCAATGGTGATTGGTACCCAACAATTATTGTCATTGATCAGTACCAAACAGATAATTTTAAACAAAGTCATTGTGTGCTCAGCAGATTACAGCTTGTTAACGGGCAAGTTCTAAATGACCTCTTAAGCTAGTCAAATCAATGATGCATATTCCTCATTAAGTAACATCAAAATGTAAGTGGTCTTATAAATAATGTTTATTTTAAGCACTAAAACAAATGGCAAAACCTTGATATATCAAAAGCCATCTGCTCACACAAAGATTTTTTTTTTAAATGGGATTACTTTTGTTGTTGAAAATTCACAACAATCCTTAAATCTTCCAAATGAAAAAGACTAATACATCACAACTCACTATTCTAAAAGTAAATCTGAGGCAAGGAAAATTACGCATAATAATAATTATGCATTATAATAACTCCTTTATTATTTTTCTTGTTCCAAAGGTGGGAGTTTGACAGTAACAAATCAGATATAAATAAAGGACAGCTTTAAAGAACATATGATGATACAAAATCCATTACACTAACCATGTGTTTTTCCTTTCTGCCTGAACCTAATTTTAAAACTACTTCTTAAAGCTGAAGGTATGTTGTCTTTGTACACTGGACCAGGGCAAGCAGCTACAGCCTATGAGTCATATTGGGCCTGCTAAGGTTTCTTTCTACACACACAATTTTTTTTCATTTGACGCAATCAGCCTATGAGTAAGATGAAGCAACGAAGAAGCATGGGACGGCACAGTCAAAATAAACCCTTGGTAGGCTAGATATAAGCATGTGGACTTTTCATTTCATATCCCTACACAAGAAGATTAATTTTCAGGCATTATTCTTCAGTTTTATGCCAGTTTAATACCATTAATTTATTGAGGTTATACTGACATAAAATCCAAGAATCATGGCAATTATGGTGATGGTTCTCTAGTGAAAACCAAGTGTAGTCATACCCTGTGCAAATTAAAATAGAGTAAATTTGCTAAATGCACCAAAGCAAAGGAGATTATGTTTTTCAGGGATGGGAAAGTTGAGGCCTATACATGACCCTCTTAACTTGACATTGGGCTGCCTACAAAGCCTTTATGAACCCTACTGATTTAGATAACCCGATGTTTCGTCTTTGTCTGCTGGATCATCAGTATGGGGTTTCTAATAGATGGACAGATATTGTTCGTGGACAGAGCAATCAGAAGTACTCCAGTTCTCAACTCTAATAGCTGCTTTTTCCTTGGAATTGCTCTGCACAACTAAGCTGATGTGATGAAGGTGTGCATGTGAAAGACAGAAAGACTGCCTTTGAAAGAGAGTCCATATGTCTTATCTGTTCTTCAGTATAGTCACAGCCAGTGAGGTTATGGAGTTAAACTAAGACCTGGGTCAAATCCAGCCATGAAACTCACTGGGTAACTTTGGGCCAGTCACTCATTTAAAATTCACTTATTTAATTGTTAAAAAAATTAAACTACGTTGTCATTGAAAGAATGGATTCCAGAGTGGTATACATAAAAATTCCAGTTGTCATTGCAATAAATGCTTGACCTAACCTACTGCTGTTGTGGGGACAAAGGGGGAAGAATCATGCATATCACCCTTGAAGGAAGGGTGGGATAAAAACACAATGTATCAATCAATCATAGATATATAGACTCCAATTAAACTGTACACATGCACAGCAGTGCACTACTGCACATATGGTTCCTTACAATATCCCATGTAAAGGCTTGGATGGCACCCAAATAGATGTTGTTAGATCATCTAACAGGAGGTAATAATTGGCTGTCATCAACCACCTGTTCTTTCTTCCCACCCCTTGAACCATGCTCTCCAATGATCCTGTCAGGTCAATGCATATTCACCCAGGCTGCTGGAAGAGGCTCTGTAGTATCGGAAACCATATATGCACTGGCCATTTCCATGAGCAGTTCTTCATGAAGCAAGGGGCATGGAGGTGGAAACTTCCTGGGTACACGCAAGATCCCAGCAGGATGAGGGCAAAACTAAAATTTGTTGAGCCACATGATACAGCAAAGCTGCTGAAGCTAAGCAGGTGTGGGTCTGGTCAGTGCCTGGATAGGAGACCACCACCAGACTCTATTTATGCCATTTGCAGTTTCATCGTAGAAGAAAGGTGTGATATAAATAAAAATGTATGTATACATAAATTAAACAAAATACAAATAATATTTTCACTAGCTATGACAAAGTGCCCCAATATTTGGAAGAGATAAGAATTTACACATCAATATCTTAAATGTATCTGAAGTGTTCAAGAATGCAACTTGGATTACTTAGTATAACTTTAAATTTGTAACTATGTACCATTTCCTCACTTTACCATCAGCATATCAATCAAGTTTATATTATTCTGGGTTGCTCATTTTATTAAAAGCAAATTCAGAGCACAATTGACTTTTCATTTGTTTAACAAGTGAAGAAATATTTACCCTGACAGCCATTTCATTGTAGAAATTCATCTTCATAATAAAATACGCTGTCTGTGATTCAAAGCGGGGGGGGGGGGGGAGGAGAGAAGGCATAGATTTCAGTTACACAAAGACAGTACTATTTTTACATATAAAAGATAAGAATCTTTATACATAATACATAATAAGAGTTCTAGGCTTAGAGGGAATAAAATCAAACTTTGTATTGAAGAGATAGGCTTCCTAATACATAATGCAGGCTTAACCAGAAAAATCTATGGTAGTCAAACTAGCAGCTAATGGAGATATATGATCATAAAATGCTCTCCGCTGAGTTTGATAATCAATGGTGCTCTACTGAGAGTAGAATAACAAAGCAGAAATATTCACAAGTGCTGGTGACACGTAGTATTGTATGATTTATTCACTGGGGTTCTTTTAACCAAAACTCACAGAAACATAAAAGGAATTCATATTTCAAGACGTCTGGTTTAATGAAAAATTCAAAGAAATGCTGTCTTCAGTCGAAATCATTCAAGGATATGGATGCGGTGATGGAGCAAAATTGTGCCTTCCAACCATCTGTACTAAATGTTATGTACTTAGTTGCCTCCTGAGTAATCCTTGGGAATTTTGTTTCATTTAATATTCATTCTAACATCATAAAATCATAAATACAATGATAACATGATACAGTGAATCCCCTGATATAGAAAACATTTCCAGGTTCCCTTCCAATAAAGACGAATCCCGCTCTTAGTGAAAGAATCTCCTGTTATAGCAAACACTCACTTGGCAGGATAGGTTATTTTAATGGATACATCACTTTACACTAAGCTTTCACATCTGTTCCGCCCTCTAATTACAAATGCAAAATGAACATAATTCACAACTGTATCGTAAAAGTAAAATAAGTACTTTCAAGGCAGAAGACGTCCTTTATTTAACATAACATGCAAACTTGGGGGGGTTGGGATGTTTTAACTACAAATCAGAGGGGAAAGTACTTTCCCCTGATATCCAGTTCCCTGTTCTCTCACTCCTCCCCCCTGGCAAAGAAGAATTCACTGTAAAAGGGTTTCACTGTAATTAGTGTTATTTGAATTGCCTAGTCTGATCCAAAGCAAATTGTCTGTGGAGAGCAGCAGGACTGGATTATTTATCAACAGTCTGGGCAATTAAGAAACAGTTGGCTGCAATATGTTATTTACAAATGAACACAATGATGCTACTTCATTTTAAATTCACTTTCTTCATTACACTAGGCGAGGCATAATTCCTTTTGTTTAATTAAGGGAACTTTTGAAATACTCACTTTAATATTATATTGCTTCCTTAATAGTATAACCAAAATATGATCACAGAAAAGGGACAGCTTTTTAAAAAAAATTAAAAAATGAAGAATTCTTATGTTTTTAAGCTCAGAAAGTTTATTAGTTTAGTAATATAATTCATTATATCCTTTCCAATTCCCTACAGCAATTGATAGAAGTCAATGACACGGGGAAACGTTTTCTCCTCCTTCCATTACTGCTTTGCCCTGTCTCTACCTGCCACCTTTCCAACAGGGAATAGAATGTTTTGGATCAGAGATGGGCATTTGTTCAATTCACATGATAATCCTTGAATAGATGTACAAAACTGGCAAGGCCAAAAAAAAAAAGTTAGTTTTGAAAAAGTCTACTTTATAGTAGTTGGAAAGCCAACAGGCTCTAGCAATATCCAGAACAGCCACCTATGCCACTTTCCAGGGTACTAATAACTGGGCTTCTGCACTGTCTTCGAATTACATGTAAATTGCATTTAAATCTCTTGATATGCTTAGAGTAGGAGAGGCAATATCAGTTCCAGTGCAGTGGTTTGTGTGGAGAGCAGGGATCTGGCTCCTCCCATACCACTTTTGTCTCTCAGTTTTATAGCTTCTCTGAGTTCTTTGTGCTACAGTTAATTGGGTGAGAGAAGAAAGACAGCCGTTCTCCCTCTGCCTCAGGCAGCTCCTAACTCTCCTCTGCTCCAGGAAAGGAAGAAAAAGAAGTACAGCATGGATCCCCATTAATTTATTTATTAGGCAAGAAAGCTAGTTAGCTTGCTATACTACTAGGCAAGAGGGTAGAAGCACAAGGAACAGAAGCATGCATTCCCCCCTTTGCCATACCGCCAGCTCCAAATATCCAAGAAAAATAATTCACACTTCTAGTCATGAGATCAGATCATCAATAGCAAACTTTTACATCTCAGACTGGCCTGAACCTTAAAACACACAATGGGTTTTATGAGATCAAAATATCAAAAAATATTCAGGTGAAACAATGGGCTGGTTCGCAAAGCATCATGAGTTGATGAGGCGTGGCATGTGCCAGCCACCATGTTGAATATGCAACCCCCAATTGGAGTTGCCGTGTTGTCCGAACCCGGCTATCAGGGGTTATATGAGGGTTAAACAACCATTGCATAATCCACAGCTTGTTGTAGGGTTATGTGAGGTTTACTTTCACATAACCCCCAATGGCCAGGATCAGATGACACAACAACCCCTCCACCCCCGATTGGAGGTTTCATATTCAGATCATGCCCAGCACGCACTGTGGCTTAAATAACCCATTGTGAGCCCTGGCGTGTTGTGCAAACCAGGTCAATATCTAAGCTGGGGACTATGGACTGCCATTATTCCAACCAGAACTACTCTTGTTAGCCAAACAACGGTTCACCTACTTTAGTATGAATTACAAGCTACTTTTTAAATTAGTAGGAGATTAAACAGCAGCTTGTTATGCTTTGCAGGGTGTGCAAGGATGCTTCCCTAGAATGAAGTTCTCTTTTCTTCTTTTTTTAAAGAGCAACAGAACTAGCAAGGCTACCACAAGCCTAGACAAGTTAGCAAGACCTATGAGCTTCCTATAATCCTGAACATTTATGACTGACTGAGTACATGTGAATTTGAAAGCTTGCAACATTTTAAACAGCTATTTGGCCCAATAAAAGAGACTTCACTTACTTTGTGTTGGTGTACAGTGTTATCAAAAGCTTATAATCATTTAAAATTGCAAACTTAATTTTTACCTCTGCCATTTTTCTGAATTTTTTTCTTCCTTGATAACCCCGCCACCATTTCTGGATAAAAACCATCATTTTGTTCAGATATCTAAAATGAAATATCTTGATAAGCAAATAATATTGTAAATGAATTACATTTTTTTTAAAAAATAGCAAAATGATCCTCATTTTATTATCCCATGGTAAAAGCTGCTGAATTTGAACTTTCAATTTCTAATGCTTTTTAGAGCAATCTGCATCCTAAATTCAAGGTGACAGCAATAAAATACTGATGGTTCCATTAGTTTTTTTTTGTAATATACAGTATCAGTTTGGGGTTCAAAGAATTAAAGTGTCATGTGAAGCATGTGCCATTTTCAATGTGAACTTCTTATGGAGCCAACATAAGGAATAGGGAAGGTACTGTAAACATTTTTACATCAATGCCAACTTCTGACAAGCATGAGCTGGCAAATGTATAATACCTTCTGGCTATCCTCCATCACCTTCTGCTTACCTGAACTTTGAGGCATGGAAGAATTTTATTTGGGAGCTGAGGACCCCAGACAAAGAGTTAATCATGGATGGAGGAGATCTGCGCTGAAGTCCCACTTCCATGGATTCACTGGGCTGGTTCGTGGCTTAATAAACCATAGTTTATTAAGCTGGAAGCATGAGACTGCATGAGGCTACTTAGTCTGACCCCCGATATGGCTGCTACACAAGCATCAGGCATGCACACTCCCTCTTGCACCTCCCTTTCCATGCCAGCTTCAGGACTTCGATCCTGTTCTCTTTCAACTAGTTTCCCATTACACCCCAAAACAGAACTGTTTGGTTTCTTCTCAGATCCTTGTTAGTAAACTGACGTTAAACCACAACTTCCCATTTAAGATGTACCAGAGTCCTCTAAACAGACCAGGATCACTGTGCCAGACTCAGTGCAACAGGGTCATTCTCAGTTCAAGCATGATTTATTCTTAGGAACATGATGTCCAAACTGTCCTACTATGGGTGCTCTTGGTCAAGTTGGCATCTTTCAGCATCAAAAGTATGAAAACAAATGACCTGATCCCCTGCACACAGATATGCCATTCCAGATATACACAAGCCTGCTGCACAGCGTACAGAAAGTGGCAAGGCATGCAAACCTGCATGCTCTTACCTTATATGAATCTCCATGTACTAGATTGCCAGGTTGCAACCTGGAGGGTCTCTTTTACCTTTAAATCTGCTGCTACATTGGGAGATGAGGCAATTGTGGTTTCTCACATCCCTTGTAGCCTAGTCCTGTTGTCCTCACCCTACCTGCTATTAATAAGAAAGGCCTATACTGTGCCCCACAGCAAGCAGGGAGGGAGTAGATGACAGGACCAAGAGAAAACCAGGAAGGAGAAGCTGAAACTGTCAAATTCATAAGCAAACTGAAAAGCAAAGTAGACATTTTCTTATTGCAATCTGACATTGCTACCAGATACATGCAGTATCCTTGCAGACACAGCAGCATGTGCACAGCTTTTTGTTAATTTATTGACTTTGCAAAGTCATAAGAACAAAAGAAGAGCCCTGCTGGACCAGACGAAGGTCCATCGCATCCAGCATTCTGTTCATACAGTGGCTGACCAGCTGCTCACAGGAAACCCACAAGCAGGACATGAGCATAACAGCACTCTACTGCCCATGTTCCCCAGCAACTGGTGTACATACACATACTGCCTCTGATACTGGAGGTAGCATACAGTCATCAGGACTAGTAGCCATTGATAGCATTCTCCTCCATAAATTTGTTCAATCCCCTTTTCAAGCCATCCAAACTGGTGGCCCTCACTACATCTTGTGGAAGTGAATTCCACAGTTTAACTATACTCTGTGTGAAGAACCATTCATTCCTACACTGCTTTCTGTTCTTTAACCAGTTACTGATCTATAAGAGGACCTTTCCTCTTATTCCATGATTGCCAAGTTTGCTCAGGTGGTTTTGGTGAGGGACTTTGTCAAAAGCATTTTGGAAGCCCAAGTAAATAATGTCTACTAGGTCACATAGAATCATAGAATAGTAGGCTTGGAAGGGGCCTGTAAGACCATCAAGTCCAACCCCCTGCTCAGTGCAGGAATCACTCCTGTCCACATGTTTATTGACATGCTCAAAGAACTCTAAAAGGTTACTGAGACATGACTTACCTTTGTGGAAGATGTGTTGATTCTTTTCAAGCAGGAAAAATATATTTATATGCTTATTAATTTATCTTTAATAAATGCTTCAACCAATTTATCTGGAACAGACATTAAGCTAACCAGCCTGTAATTTCCCAGATACCCCCTGGATCCCTTTTTAAAAACTGGCGTTACATTGGCCATTCTCCTCTGGTACAGAGGCTGATCTTAGGGAGATAATACATATTTTTGTTAGATGATCAGCAATTTCACATGTGAGTTCTTTAAGGATTCTAGGATCGATACCATCCTGGAGACTTTGTCAAAAGGGTTGAGAACTTCATCTTTTGTCACCACTAGTTGCCTCATTCATCAGACTTCCTTCCTGAAAACATCAGTTCAGGCACAGGTACCTGTCCCATATCTTCTGCAGTGAAGACAGATGAAACAGTTCATTCAGCTTCTCCACAATCTCCTTATCCTCCTTTAGTATTCCTTTAACTCTGTTGTCATCCAGTGGTCCAACTTCCTCCCTAGCTGGTTTCCTGCTTCTGATATATTTAAAGAATTCTTTATTGTTGCCCTTGATGTTGTTAGCGATATACTCCTTAAAATGCTTTTTTGCATCTTATTGTCTGCTTGCATCTCCTTTGTGCAAGTCTGTTCTCCTTTTTGTTTCCTCATTTGTGCAAGACTTCCATTTTCTGAAGGAAGCCTTCTTTTCTCTAATAGCTTCCTTGACCCTGCCTGTTAACCATGTTGGTGACCGCTTGGACTGAGTGCTACCTTTCCTAACCTGTGGTACACATTCTAGCTGAGCTTCTAATATTGTGGTTTTAAGTAACTTCCAAACATTTTGAGGATATTTAACCCTCTTGACTCCCCCGTTTCTACTTCCTTTTTGCCAGTTCTCTCATTTTAGAGAAATTTCCTCATTTGAAATCAAATGTGTCTGTGTTGGACTTTGGAAATTTGCCACTGAAATTATATATTTTATATATATACTCTCTTAATATATGAGAGTAATCCTATGGCTCCTAGACAGTGTCTGGCAGACATAATATTGTTTGGTTTACTGGCTCTGAGGTCAAAGACGGGGCTCCAACCTTGGAGCCAGGAAACCGTGCTCCCCACCCTCTCACAGCAGGCATGGAGAGAACCGTGCCAGCTGCTGCTACGAGCTCACAAACATGAGCTAGTAGAAGCATAAAAGGGGGCATGCCAATGCAGCGGGGGAGGAAACTGGGAACATGGGGATACAAGCTATCCCCAGCTGTCCCCAGCCTCCTTCCCTCCCGCTCCCTGAAGCCTCCATTAGATGGGTGAAAATGCCCATCAAGCTAAAATGCAGAGTGGAAGGTGAAACACATCTCCCGTTCTGCATTGGATACTTCCAAGCCTCTGAGTCTGGAGGCTTACAAGGGCAGATCCTATAGGATTGCTTCCTAAATCTGATAGCACTGTGGTCACTGTTTCTGACTGCTTCAACAACATTCATATTTCTAACTAGGTCCTGGGTGACAGCATTTAGGATTAAATCCAGGGTCGTCTCCCCTCTGGTTGGTTCCATGACCAACGAGGCACAGTTGTTTCAGGCACTGAGAAATTTAACCTCTTTGTCATGGCTGGGACATGCATTTATTCAGTCAACTGGGGG
Organism: Heloderma suspectum; assembly: GCF_057233095.1. Classification (NCBI taxonomy): domain Eukaryota; kingdom Metazoa; phylum Chordata; class Lepidosauria; order Squamata; family Helodermatidae; genus Heloderma; species Heloderma suspectum. The sequence continues at coordinate 398,112,242 of NC_139458.1, forward strand.
TAACTGAAGTCAGCCATTATTACAACACTTCCTCATTTGGATGCCTCCCTGATTTCATTTTCCATCTCAATAGTGCCAATAGGGACCAGAAAAACAGCTGTAAGGCTGGAAACCAAAGTAAAAAAAAGAAACAGCTGCACCAACTGAATTCCCAGCACACGTTTCGACACTTGGTCTTTATCAAGGGAAAAACTCTTGGGAGATTCTTTAGAGGATTCCCTGTGAATCTTCCAAAAGAACCCCCAAGAGTTTCCCCCTTGATAAAGACTAAGTATCGAAACGTGTTGGGAATTCAACTGGTCCATCTCAAGATTACCCTGAGCATTCTGGTCTGGGGGACGATGGCAATAGCATATTCCTAGTACTAAATTACTTTTTGAGCCGGTTATTTTCACCCACAGCGCTTCTGTGGAGGAGTCTGCTCCTTTTAGAGGCAGCCAAGTCTGGAGAAGCCAAGTTTTAACAAATATATTACACAAACCAATCTCTACACACAATTCTTTTCAAAAGAACCTACCAGTCAAGTGAAACCTATGTAATTAACATTCACAAATTAATGACTGACCTGAGGATATTTAAATTATTTCTTATAACTTATTCATCCTAATAACTTTTAGGAAGGAAAATAATTTCCAAAATAGTTGAAGATTATTAATTTCTCTTATTTAGAAATTGAGGGGCTGTATGTGTGTGCGCGCGCGCAAAACAAGATCTTAATTTTCTGGTATAACCAAGCAAGCATCTGCCACATCAGTTAGACTTGGTCAAATGGTAAATAACTGAAAATCCAGGTCTACGATGCAATCCTACGTGTTACTCAGAATTAAGCCCCATTGAGTTTAATGGGATTTTCTCCCAGGTAAATGTGTATAGTAGCCTTCCCAACTTGGTGCCCTTCAGATATTTTGGACTATAACCCCATCATCCCTAGCTGGGGCTATGGGAGTTGGTATCTAAGATATCTGGAGGGCATCACACTGGGGAAGGCTGTTGTACAGGATTGTAGTCTAAGATATATAAAGACCATAAACTAAAGTAGTTTTGCCAGGAAAAAAGTCTCATTGAATTTAGTGGGACTTACTTTCAAGTAAACATATTTATGATCTGGCTGCAAATCATTACCTGATGTATGCCCGGACTTTGCATCCTCGAAACCAACTCTGAATTTTTACAGCAGCATAATATTCTGTTTTTCTATATTCATCTACACACCTGAAAACACATGAAATGAGTTTCACAGGTCACATTTTGGTCAGTTACATTTCAGATCAGAACAATAAACAAACATATTCTCTTAAAATTCTCTTAATTAAGTTCATTCTCTTTTATTAAACCTAGTAAAACAAAGTTACCTTGCAACAGCTGGGCAATAAATGAATTATCCCACTTTCCCCCCCACAAGGAGCTCCAAGTAATCTTTTAGCCTCACAGCATCCTAGTAAGGATGGCAACTGATATTTCCTAAAGAACATCATACAAAATACCAATCCATCCCAATTCCTTCATAACCAGCCAGGAGGACAATGCATTTGTAGAGTGATTGGGGGTAGGGGAAACCTAAATTATCATGACTACCAAAGTACCTGAAAAGTATGGCGGGGGGCGGGGTAGGAGGAGTTCCCAATGTTTTCCCAGGACAGTTCTCAGTTGGTGAGTGGGACTGTTGATGTTTAGGATCAGGACCACTTGTAGGATCAAAATCACCCCTATACATTTCTATGGGCATTAGGAAGGACTGTGCACATCCTTGGGAATTAAGGAGGGGGATATAAGCATGGCATCCCCAAAGTTTATGACAAAGGCTTCCAATATGTCCCAATGGCCATTCACAGATCACTTTTTTTTTTTCTAAATATAATTTTCAGGATCCCAAAACACACTAGTGCATTTCTGTGGCCATTTGGAAGGACGACATTGTTATTTATTCCTCACTTCTGCAATTGGTGAGAAGTTACAGGAGCTGCATGACCAGATTTTGTTTCCTTCAAATAAGAGAGAACTAAATACTTAAGCCATCTTTACATTTTATTTTTAATATTCAAGTGCAGCATTAGTTGAGGTGAGCAGGCACTCTTTCTCTTGTATCCTGCACCCCAAAGACAGCCTTCTCCAACCTGGCAGCCTCCGGAACTGTTGGACTGCAACTCCAATATTCCCAGCCAGGATGGCCATGGAGTAGACAATACTAGGCTAGGTGGACATTTAGTCTGACCTGGTAGCAGCTCTCTATGTACTTATGCCTCACCTTCACTGCCCTACAACATTCTGAATCTCTCTCTCTCTCTCTCTCTGCCCGTTCCAACTACCAGACTGCTGTTTCTCACAGTGTGGCCTGGTTTGGATGTAATGCTAAACCATAACGTAGTGTTAGATGTAGGGACATGATCCTACCTTCCCTCTCTTCCTCCAATGAGGAGGTTGTAAGCATATGCTTCCACTTTCAGCTAACCACGATTTGTCATTATCTCTAAATCAATTATGTATAACGATACTTATCTTTTATATGTAAAAATAGTACTGTCTTTGTGTAACTGAAATCTATGTCTTCTCTCTCCCCCGCTGCCTTGATTCACAGACAGCATATTTTATTATGAAGATGAATTTCTACAATGAAATGGCTGTCAGGGTAAATATGATTTATCCAAACACGCCAGGAACATAAACTATGGTTTGAAGGTGGCTTGTTTGGGCAAATCATAACTAAAACTAACCACATTTTGTTCCAGTTCAGGTATAACTACAGTTAATTGAAAATGGGACAAAATGCTTTCAATCTCTTCCTTATTACAATGCTGGAGGGGGCAGTGCCCAAGCCCAAGACTCGTTCATGTGGCTCTAAACCATACTTCAGTGATGTCCAAATGTAGCCCCTCTATGGTACATGTTCATTCCAGATCCCACCCAGCAGATCAATTACCCATTCAGGAAATAACCACAGCTATAGAAGAACATTCAAGAGTGTTTTATGTATAAAATGTCTGACTCCCATACAGAGTTACTTAGTTTAGACAAAAACATACTGACAGACCAATTTACAGCAATCAGAAAGCAAACTCATGATACCATTCCATGTCCATTTGGATGAGCAGTATATTCCTCCAACTGGCAGGGAGGAAAGGGAAAGGGAACAATAGCACCCCTTTCGCTATTTGACATTGTTCTTCAGGCAATGTGCCCATGTATCTCTATGGCCATTTAGAAGGCAAAAGCATTTAGACGGCTTTACACATACAGGCAAGTTTGGACATTTGCAGATGTACTCTACTATTACTAAAAAAAGCACCTCACCATCCTTGGATTCCTACAGCCAACATGGCTCCTTATGGAGTTATATAGGCGAAACAGACTTCTACTACCATTTGGAAGACTCAGCACATTCCTACTGCCATTTGTTCATTTGAGACAGTGCTGCTCCTATTCCCTAGTGTCACAGATGAGGAAGGGGTTGCCCTTAATTTACTGGCTGAAATGGATTTGGGGGAGCCGCCAGCTGTGCCTGTGGGAACTCCCAGAAAGGACTGGAATGTTCCCTTTATTGGGGCAACTTCTACTTTATGGAACAGGAAAAAAGTCACCCTCATCCTTTAGCAAGTTACAGTCCCCCCAATGCACCATGCCTCATGATAATGGAGTGGAAGTGCTTCCTTGTAGCAAAGCTACGGAGATGGAATGTGAAAATAGGAATACCTTTTGAATAGCCAGAGTGGGGGTGTGTGTGTAAAGGCACCTTTCTAGGGTCAGGAATCTCCACAACAAAAGGGAAAGGACATACTGTGCTTCTAGTCCCTGTTGCTTTTCTGCATGTTTGTAGTGTGGTGGCGTCTTTTCCTACTGTAAGTATTCCCCAAGGTCATCCCTTGGCATTGGCCTTCTATGCCAACGCTTCAGGTTGCGCTATCCCCTGCCTCCCTGCCCAGTACATAAAGGGGAGACGTATGCCCCATTCCCCATAACTCGTGCTCATGTTACCATAGCAACTTGTCCACCTGCGATACGTGTGAACCTTACCACACCAGGGGGCAATTCCCGAAGCTACGTGGCTAAAGCGAAAGAATCAGCCCCGAATCTGGAATCATCGCTTGGGGAAGTGGTTGCTCTGAGGACAAGCCAGGTCCCTCAGAAAGGACGGGGACTGCGAGGCCCGATTACCTGTTCCTAAAGAAATACTCTTCTTTGAAGCTGGGTAGCCTCTCTTGCAACCGGGCCAAAGCAGCCATCTTCCCCCCTCCCAGCCGGCTCCCATTGATGGTGTACAAGTTGTCGTCATGGCAACCGGGCCGTACCACATCAGCCAGAACGGCGGGAAGCGGCTACTAATTCTCCTCAGGCTGGAAGAGGGGACGGGGAAGGGCCGGGGGTGAAGCCGGACGGCTTGAAACGCGGGGGAACAAAGTCGGTCAAGCGGCGGGGTGGGGATAATCCCTTTTGTGCGGTTTCCCGGCCCTGCAAAGGAAGAAAGTAATGGTCGGGCCCGGTTTCCTTCCAGTGCCGCGGCTGCTTCCGGGATACCATCATGGGGGGGTGCGAGGCGCTGCAGTAGCGGCAGCCTGAGAGTGGCCCGGTGGACTGTCACCCTCCCCGAGTCTCTGCAAAGCGGCACCCGTCTCCTCAGGGAGCGGCCGACGGCGGACGCCGGGTACATGTTCCGGGTGGCTGAGCCCAACCCGAGCAGACCTCCGGCCGCCAGGAAGAGCTGGTGAGGGGCGGGGAGGGCGGCCTGGTGCTGGTCCTGGTCCTGGGTAGGAGGTGCAGGGGGCGACTTGGAGGGTACTTGGTCAAGCCGTTTCGCGGGAAGAAGCTTTAAAGCTGAAAGGGCCGAGGGCCCTGTGAATAAGGTTGCCAGCTGACCGGCTGGGGGGCGGGCGAAGCGGGCCTGGTTTGGCTCGTGCTTTGGACAGCATCTCCAGGTTCAAAAATCAGCAAGTGAAGCTACAGCATAGAGACCCACGCCGCTACCTGTTAATGTCTGTACGTCCAGCTGCTTGCCAAGGCATGGCTACAGAGGCTTGTGGATAAGTGAATTCCTACCTGTGTATAAAGGTCGAGTCGGACTTGGAGAATAAAAAAGGAGCACCCGGAGGCTATAGCACAATTGGTTTCCATAAGGTGGGACAGGGTGGGAATGAGAATAGGAAGAAAGGCCCTGTGGAGTAGGGAGGGCTAGCAGTAGGGTGGCCAGATGTAAGCTACACTTGCTATAATCCCATCTTCTATAAAAGATGCAGGAACCTTGCCCACTCTTGTATCTGGTTATCCTAGCTGTCAGGAGGATATTTATGGGAATATAGAATGTTTTTTGTGTATGTGGATGGATGGATGGGCATGATTGTTTGTACAATTGGTATGATTATTTCAGGATCATACTAGTGAATGGGAGGAGTTTGGGGAAGCTGGAGCACTCCTTTTACCACAAGGTTAAGTCTCCACAGAAATCCTGTTCTGCATTGCATTAGCTCCTGGCCTAAAAGAAATCCCTGCCTTATCTACTGAGCATGCTGAATTTGTGAGAGCATGCTCAGTAGTAGCAGCCGAAGCTAACTACCTTGCCCTTGGTTTTCTGGTTGTTTCTGGTTATGCAATATAGGTAGGAGTGACCTCTTGTATGGAAGGAAGGCCAGAGATACAAATCTGGCTTAGATTGAAATGTGTGCGTTGTGGAAATCTAGGAATGGTAAGTACTCCAGATCTGTCAAGGAGTGGGCATGTTGAAGTAGATCCCCTCGTTAGGGGATTTTGTATGATGATTTGTATGGGGATGTTTGCATGATGATTAACATACAAGGTCACCTTTGTATTAACATGACTTACAAAGGCACAAAAATAAAGTTAAAACAAACTATGTGAAGCACTAGAAACAATACAGTTACAATCAAAATAAAAGCAGCACAGAAATTCATGTCAATAGTTGAGAATGTTTATAAGCAAAGATAGGTTTTCACCTGCCAATAAAAGAAAGCGGGCTTTCATGTCCATGGTAAAAGGAAGGAGGGAGTGGGGGTTGTGGCCTAGGATTTTGGAGTCGGAAATGTGCAAAGTATGGGTGGGAAGGAAGAAGCTGCAGAATTTGGAGCCACCAATTACGTTGTGATATGTAGTTGTCTGGAATAGGGAGGCTAATACTAACTGGTCCTCGCCCCATGCCATCTTAACTATAACCCCTTGGCCCCTATACAGATCAATCGATCATAGTATGAAAACAGATGGACATCTGTATCCATTGGAAGAGGATAAAGCACCTCCACCCTACCACTATTATAGGGAATGCTTTCATTTCTCATGGGTATAAGGGTTGAGGGCACAGGTATTGCAGACAGGTACACCTTTCAAACAACCTGGGCAATGGGTAAAGACACTCTCATTTCTCCCTTCCCAGAATCAGGAAGCATGTTGTTTCCTTTTCCTTTTCTGTTTCCCAAAAAACATTGATACTGGGAATGAAGAAATGAGGGTCTTTCTTTTCTACAAATTCTGGTGGTATACCTGCTCCTCTCCCCATACCTCATGCGAGGGGAACCTGTGACCCTCCAGCTTTTCTTGGATGCCAAATCCATGAGCCTCAGCCAGATGCCCAATGGCCTCCAACAACATCTGGAGGGTCCCCACTCCAGCTATACCTATTGGGAAAAGAAATACTTCCATTAATCACACTCTCACTACCATGGGGAAATGGGACATTATAAATTTGGCTCATTCCATAGCCAGAGCCTAGTGACAACTAGGCCCCATATGGGGGACTCCCCCCACCACCACCCTTATAACCAAGTGGTACATGTTCTGCTACTATCATAATTTCAAATAATGCTGTTTTCTGCTTCTACAGTGGGTGAATCACAGTGGGCTGTGCTAGGCAAAAAGCAAATATGGTTTCGAGCAGTCCTTGCATATGTAACATGCAACTTACGCATGTCCAATCATGTGAGCGTAGTGTAGATAGCGAGGACAGGATAGGAGAGGGCTTCAGCACTAACTGCTGTCCTATTTCTGGTGGCAGAACCAACAGCAGACTTGCACCAGTTTAATATTGTAACTCTAAAATGCATTAAGCCCAAAACATTGTTAGTAAGGCCCATATTCCATTAAGGCAGACACATGAGAAAAAAATGTTATGCCATACCAGCCACCTAAAGTATAAGCATAACTGCATTGCCACAGCTCCTGCTATGCTACTAGCTATATGTCTGTGGGCTCGAAAGGGAAGAGGACACCGACATTAAAGTGGGGGTGCACATGAGGCTGCGTGAGATGCTGGCTCAGGGTTCAGGAACCACACCTGTTCTCACACACACATAAACACTTCCCAGCAATCCTGATACAAATTGCTGTATCCTCATTGCTGCTACCAGTGAGGATGCTGGTATCAGTATTGCTGGGAGAGAAAATTCGATGGCAGAGGAGGTGAGGCTGGGTTACCCATGGGGGCCACAGTTCAGCTCTTGGGGAGCACAGGTTGTATACACCTGCATTAAATGAAGGCCCCATAACTGATTTTCAATCAGTAGCAAACTGCAGGCTTGTCCTGCACCTTCTGCTGCACTCGCATTTCAGATGGGATAAAATTTATATATTTTGTGAACAGGCAGCCATATTTATTATTTTATTTTATTTTTATTTATGATATTTATATACCGCTAAATATTATAAAATCCCAAAGATATTTACTGGTTGATACTACAACATATATTGGTTTGCACCTAATAGTGCTATTATACATGAGAAAGGTTCCTCCTGTGCAAGCACCAAGTCATTGCTGACTCCTAGAGGGACGCCGCTTTTGCTGGCGTTTTCATGGCAGACTATAGCGGGGTGGTTTGCCATTGCCTTCCCCAGTCGTGACTACCTTTCCCCCAGCAAGCTGGGTACTCATTTTACCGACCTCGGAAGGATGGAGGGCTGAGTCGACCTGAGCCAGCTACCTGGGACCCAGCTTCCACTGGGATCAAACTCAGGTCTTGGGGAGAGTTTCGGTTGCAATACTGCCGCCTACCACTTTGCACCTAGAAGCAAAATCTAAAACCTTTGGAAATGAAGCCCACAGACACTATAGAATTATACCTGCTTAGAAACCAGAGCTTTCCATTTGCCTGTCTCTTAACACGTGCAAGGATACTAAGCAAGGTCACTTGAAGATGAAAGCTCTATTTGGGCATTTAGTTTCCTCACATGGTTACAACTGAGTGAGGGAGACCAGGGAGGCACTTGACAGTCCTGGCCTTGTCCCTGTGCCTGCCTCCACTGCCCTCCAGGTATTGGAGGGCAAAGATCTGCAGTGGAGAACCTGCTGTACTTGTCTAGGCTCTCTTTGCATTTAGTCCCCTGCATAATCAGGGTTCTAAACTGTGCTGAAGACCTACATAAGTACAGCAGGCTCCCCACTATAATATGTTCTCCAGTGTGTGTAGGGTAGGCATGGGGACGTGACAGAGGTGGCAGGGCCAGCCAGTGCATTCCCTCATGTGATTCTCATCACATGGGGGAATTGAATGCCTGAGTAGGGTTTAAGAATGCAATACTATGCGCATATTTAGAAGTGAAGTCCCATTGACCAGAACAACATTTGCTTCTGAGTAAGTATTCTTGGCATCAAGTTGAATATTCCATGCATTGGATTGAACTTTTCATAAGCATCTCCTGGATCCTGGCACTTGCGATGAGGTACTAATTGCCGACATGGCAGTAGGATGGCTTCTTCTGGATCCTAGCACCTATGATGAGGTACTAGTTACTGGGTGAATAAGAAGCTTACAATAATATATCATCAGTTTATTTGTATGGCACTTTTCCAGGGTAAATCCATGCTCAAGGTGGCTTACAGCATCAAATAATTTATACAATAAAAGATAGCAACATTTAAAAATAATTAACAGTTAAAAATCATGACAATATTTAAATAACCATACACATAAAAACATTTCACATTAATATACACTAGGGTTAAACAATCCAATAATCATTATAGTAAGATCAAACAAAGGAGACATAAACCCAGACACCAAAAATAACCACAGGGGTAGCAACCTTAGGAGCTGCAGTCAGCCAGCCAGTCAGGGCTCTGCCCTCCCAGGCCAGGTGGAATGGGCCAGAAAAGCAGGGACCAGGTCTTGCAGGACTCAACAGCTAGGTGGTGTCTAGGCATACATTACACAGTTTATTTCGTCACTTATAATGCTTAACCTCAGAAGTCTGATATTTCTCCCCCATTTTATTTCTATACATAGAAAAGCAGTTTTAACCCAATCTGCCTGATAAATGGTAATGATTTCATTTTAAAACAGTTATTAACATGTTTCATTAAATTCAGATTTAATTTTAAACAAGTTTCTTAAAGAAACACTGATGGTAATTAAAATAAAATATGTAACATTTTAAAAGAATAATTTAATTTTAAAAATATAATCTGTTATTAACTTCCCTGGATTGCCAGTCTTCAGTTCTATGTATTTACCCCCATTAGATTCAGGAAGCTTAAACACACACAACTGAGTGCAAGATTACAACCTTAAACAGCGTTACAATGTGATTGCTGCAAACTGCATATAAACTGATTCTAGTAGTGTGTAGAGAGGTCAGCATTTAGTAAACTTTATTGTTATAGCTAAACGTAAAGGTCATTGCAGGCACACTACAATTACTTTAGCTTAATGTCTTCTGTGAGACAAGAAATAAGTTTTATCACTAGCTGTGGGGTGTTGCTGTAATTGCCTGCACTATGTGATGTAAAACACAGTGAAAATGAGATATAAAAATGCTTGGGAGAAGTTCAAGAAGTACAACTTATACTATCATAAGCCTTAAATATTTGTTTTGCTAATAAGCAACTTTCACGTTTTGAATGCTTCTTATATAGATCTCTCTCTCTCTTTTTAGTATAAATGCTTGAATTTCTGAAGTAAAGATGGGTAGTCACCTACTGACAGTGACTGAGTAAGAAAAGGCTGTTGAGATATCCTTGGGTTTCACTTAGTTTACCTTAAGTTGGGAAAAGAGCAAGGAACTAAACATTTAGCAAGTTTTGAATGTTTACAAGTCGCTTTATAACTGTATTCAGTCACAATTTCTTCAGCTGTCCTTGGAAACCTTCTGCATTCTTACAGTGTTTTTTCTCTTGTCAGTGCACTGTTAGTGTGATAAAAGTTTCTTCTTGCACACACAGAGAAGCCAATTTAACAGGTTCCTGCATGTTTAATAAAATGTTTCTAGCGGGTCTCCTCAAAGAGCATCTTCAGAGATAACAAACTAGAAAGAACAATATGGGATTGAATATTTTATTTTATTTTACTTTACTTACTCTCCTATCCTATAAGCACAAGCTGCCTCACCATTAAAAAATAAATAAAAATTATTGTATCATTACATAAATGAAATGAATGAATGCAGATACTCTGAGACAGATATTTGGACTGAAGAATAAAGCTGAACTTGTAAGAATAGGTACCCTCAAGTAGATGCTGTTGAAATCAGAGCCTGAGTTACAATGTCAATTTTGTATCAGCTTCTGCAAATGTTTTAAATGGTTGATTTATACGGTTTTCCATCATAGATAATTTTATTCAATACTCTGTTCTTTCATTATAATGAGCAGTCATTACATAAGTCTGAATTGAAGCCCTACTCTACCCTACCTGTCCTGTTTTGTTTGGATTATACCACTCAGAGGTTGAGCTGTGGGTATAATTGATTGTTGAAGTTTGCAAAACATTAGACTGTTGGCTAATTTAAATGTTTGTGGTTGCTGCCCCCCCTCAATTTTTCCAACTGAGCAACCTGAATAACAGAGTAAAATTTAAATATGTCTTCAATGTATGCCAGTCTAAATGACTGGAACGCTTGCATGCCACAGTCAGTGATCCCATGCCTAAGGAATACAGGAATTTGTCTACCGCTAAAGCTCTTCTAGAAGATGATTTCAATATCTTCAACACGTGGAAACAACATTGGCTAGGAAACTGCCCTCCACAATGCCGAAGTTTGCCCTGCATCTTGGAAAAACCACCTGGATTTGACCAGCCCCTTGCGATATGGACAACTTTGAACTGAATTCACATGGGTCATGGTAGATGTGCAGATGCCCTTTATAAATGGGGCAAAACAACATCATCAAATTGTGATTGTGGGGCTGAAAAACAAACTATCCAACATATAGTGACAGAATGTCAAAACCGAGCCTACAATGGAGACTTTGCTGATTTCCTGGCTGTGACAACTGAAGTAAAAAACTATATCTGTAACCTAGACATACATTTGTAATATTCCTGTCTATATTTTATATTTTACATTTCATATTTATTATGCTCTTATGTTTTTATTGCAATGTGTTGTAAATGTGCCATACGATAAATAAATAAATAATACTGGAATGTGGATGTTCCATGTATTTAGAAAGGCATATGCAGAGATACTTAAATATTACTTCCTGTTTCATGGATCATCTGCATGGGAAGTGGCTGCAAATACCATAGGGAAATAAATGTTTAAACCAGCCCCTGATTATACAAGTATGCAGTCTCAACAACATTCTAGGTACAGGTGAAGGTGGAAGATGGTACAGCAATAGGGTAATCTTTTCTATACATCTATTTTGAATCACTTCATGGTATTCTGTTTCTTCATATAAGTTCAGAAGTGACATTTAAGCAACTGAATGCTTGAATCTGGAATGAAATCTATGCCTTTAATCTGCTAGATGTATACGTTTTTTAAGGAAAAATGCTTTCTGCACTTAATCATTATGCTAATTTGGTACCTTCCTAATTAAATGGATCATCCTTTGGTACAAATAAGTTACTGTATTAAAATTACTCTTGTGTCAGTACATTTCTTGTTAGGTTTGCTTTGGAAACATGAATGAACTTACGATGCCTAATTTTGGTGAAGAGGTATCCACAAATTTTTGCTGACGTGCAACTTATGGTTATGTTGGGGAAAAGGAAGCAGAAAAAGAGTGTTGGGGCATTACTTCCAAAGCCCTGCATAAAGTGAAACAAGACCCTATCCTCTCCAAGCTCTATGTGTGTAATAGAGAACTCAGTGGGAAGGGGTGGTCCTTCCATTGTTTTTGTTGCATTTGCAGAAGTGGCACTGATCTGCAAAGCCAGCTCAGAGATTGCTCCCTGTCTTTCCTGAAATTCACAGAGATCTCGGGAGAGCTGGTTGTCAGAAAGGGGGTGGGGGTGGGGGGTTGGTGACCTGACATAGAGTTTTGTGACACCATGTCGATGGCAAATTGAGGACTCAGTTCTTTAGTTTCTCCAAAATTTGGGCAGGGGAGGGGGAAGCTTTGAGGTATTAAGTGTTCCAAAATAGGCTTTAGAATAAGAAAAAAAAAACAGAGTTCCAGAAGGATTAGAATGTCTCATGATGATCATAGCTGTTGATATCGTCAATTTGCTTTCATTTAATTATTTGTAATCGGAATTGTGTTTTTCCTAATTATAGGCATTTCAGTAAGACGATGGAGGAGCTAGTACATGATCTGGTCTCAGCACTGGAAGAAAGTTCAGAACAAGCAAGAGGAGGGTTCGCAGATACAGGAGATCATTCTCGCAGTGTCTCTTGCCTTCTAAAGCGCCAGACCCGAAAGCGAAGGGGAAGGAAAAGACGTTCATTTAACACTCATCACCCCTGGGAGACTGGTCATTGTTTAAGTGAAGGTTCTGATTCCAGCCTTGAGGAACCAAACAAGGATTATAGAGAGACTCATGCTAATAATAAGAAAGACCATAGTGACTCTGATGATCAATTGTTGGTTGCAAAACGCAGGCCAACTTCAAATTTAAATAACCTCAGAGGCAAAAGGCCTCTATGGCATGAACCTGACCTAGCAGTTGACAATTTAGGAAATAGGACTCTGCGTAGACGACGAAAGGTGAAACGAATGGCAATTGATCTACCTTCAGAAGTAACAAACACACTGACATTACCCCAACAACAAGATAACATTAAGGATCAGGAAATGGATAATGACAGCAGATCTTGCCAACATCAAGAACTAACAAAGAGCAAAGTTAAAAAAAGGAAACTAGCTGCAAATAGGCAAGGACCAGAAATTTTGGACGAAGGAGTTGTAATAGAGAATGATGAAATCAACCATGCAAGCAAGGATAAAATGGAGTATGAAGAGCAAAAGGGTTCAGATGAAAACATGAGTGACAGGTTATTTTTAATCTTTTGTTTAATTCCTTTTTTTTCTTTTTATCTTGCAGTTATTATGTATCTATGCTAAAGTGTTTTTTCTATGTTTAAATATCAAAATATAGTAGCAGTGCACAATTATAGTGTGCTATAAAAGTGTACACTATTTAACACTGGAGACTTCCTGTCCTTGTTCTGCATTAGAGCCCCTAGTATCAAAATTCTAATTATGAAATAATTCTAGAGTTCCCAAAGTATTTTTCTTTATAGAGCCATGTAAATAACATTTAAAATTAATCTGAAAATAGATGGGTGTTCTGAACGTCACATTCAGTGAAATCCTATGCAGAGTAACGCATATGTAAGTCACAGTTCAGTGGTACTTGCTCTCAAGTAAGTGTGCATAGGATTGCAGCCTTGAACAATTGGAACTAGAGCTTCCAACAGTAATCCTGGAAATGAGCAGAAACTCTCATTTCTGGAATGGGACAGATGAGCGGAGCTCCTTCCTGAAAATTCCACTGACCTGCCCCTTTCTGGAAATGAGTGTTTTGCTTGTTTCCAATCACTTTAAGATCTGCTAGTTACTTGTTGCACTAGCTGTGGGTCCTGCTAGCACACAGGCAGTATTCGATACTGCCCTGTGTTTCATGGTGAGCATGAAAAGTTGTGATAAAAGGAAAACAGTTAACACTTCAACTTACAACAGTAAAGAATAAGTATATAATAAGAATTGCAGGAAAATTATCCAAATTAAGAGAAGTAATGTTAGCTTGTATACTTCATAAAGAATGCAGCTTTTCTTTTTGCCGAACACTTTGTGGCAGAAACTCTTAATTTTTTGTTTGTTTGTTTTAAACACAGAGACCAGGCCACTCTTGAGAAATAAGATAAACATGCAGAATCCAAGGAAGTATTTAAAATCAAATTTAAATACTTTGCTGCCAAAACTAGTCTTGGTTCTTTGCTACCAAAACTAGTCTTGGAAGATATGTCAGAATGTTTTTCCCCACTGATTTCCGCTTGTTCCACATTCACTGCAAGTTTTAGGTTGTGTGTTTTGTTTTTAAAATCTGTTTGTTTCCCCCTTCTGCTCTGTCCCTCTGGTAAGTACCAGCTCACTTCTGCATTCAGTGTTATGCTTGCTCGCCCAAGTTGAAATAAGTATTCATAGTAGCCAGCCATACAGGTTGCAGCACTGCCCTTAGTGGAAGATACTCTGTTGCTCTTTTTTGCCCTTTTCCTAGGAGGTCATGAGTTGGCAAGAAGCTTACATATTAAAGAACTTTTATATTTGCTAGCATTTCAGTAAGCTAATGATATAGAGATGAAGCAGGAAGGTGAGCTTAGTACATTGTTGTTGCTAAATAAATATAAATAAATAATAGTCCGGAGAACAGAAAGTCATGAGATTGTGGAAGATGGTCAAGGAAGTAGGTTTACAATTGTTCCACACTTTATTGTCACGGACCTCCTTTTGGGGTCAAGGGTTGGAAGCATAATAAACCTACATTTCATAATTAACATTTATATTTTACATTTTTGTTTCAGTATGAGTGGAGCTGCATAACTCTACCCACTATACTGTATTCACACCCTTGATATTCCTGTTTTTCTTCCTCCGCAATTTGCTCTTCAGAACAGGCATAGCTCTTTCAGCAATCATCTCATTGTACAGGACCTCCTTTGGCAAGTGGCAACAAGGCAGTTAACAACTAACACCCACTTTGGGATGGGCTGTAGCTTAGTGGTAGAGCACATGCTCTGCACGCCAATGATCTTAGGTTAAATCTGTGGCATCTGCAGCTAGGGCTGGGAAAGACTCCTGCCTGAAACCCTGGGAGAGCCTGTGCCAGTCAGTGTCTACATTACTGAGCTAGATGGACCAATGGTCTCACTCAGCAGAAGGTAGCTTCCTATATTTCTAATTGCTGAATACAATACTAAATATCAAATGGAATGAAAATAGTAAATTAAAAATATCAATTAAAAGAAATCAGAAAGGCCTTTCCTAAAAATCTTTACAGAAAAAAAAACCTGGTAGGCTTTGTTAAGGAGGGAGCTCTCTGATTTGAAGTACTTCTTTGAAGGTGTTGCAGTGTAAATTGAACATTCTTGAAATAAGAGTTTTCTCAGTCAATCTCAGCAGGTATGAGGTTGGACTCAAATAGGGAGAAGCACTTCATAACATAGGTAGGGGGCAGACTGCTTCAGGCAGGGGTGAGCAACTTGTGGCCCTCAAGATGTTTTGGCCTATAACTCCCATGATCCTTCACCATTGGCTACGTTGGCTAGGGCTGATGGGAGCTTTAGGCCAAAATATCTGGAGGGCCACCAGTTGCTGGCCCCTGGCTTAGAGCTTTATAGGTAAACACCAGCAGCTTGAATTATACACAGAAAGCCATGAGCCAGTTCTGCAGTTGGAATATCAGTCATATGATCCCACCATCCTTCCTTTAACAAGGTAAACTGGTGCATTTGGTCCTGTGAAGCTTTTGAATCTTCTTCAAGGACAACCACACATAGAGAACATTGCTGCAGTCAATCCTGGAGGAATATGAAAGGGTGGGTGGTGGTTGCTATGTCTCTCTCTTCTAGATGTGAGTGGAGCCAGTAGACCAGAAGAAGCCATAAAGAGCACTCTGTCACCTGCTTTTCTGAATGTAGTTCTAGATCTATACTAACTCTTTAACTGCTCCCACGTTGTTGTTTTTTCTGACTGGAATCCATCCTCCTTAATTTTGTGGGTGAGCACAATTGGACACAAATGAACAATTGTCAGTGCCTTAACCACTGCAAAAATTTTCCAGATCTGTCATGGAATTGACAGTGATAAAATTGCTTTTGCACCTAGTGCAGTTGAAGGAACATTAAAAGATAGAGTGGAAATGTTAAAACTTAAATCACGGGGGATATGTATGTCTAATTTCAAGCCTCGCTTCTGTTCATATAAAGTTATTGTCTACAGTGACCTGTAGAAGGCTGGTTTAATGTCACAGATATGTTTTTTCTCTAAAGCATTGTGAGTTTATATGATTTCTAAAAGAAAAGGAACATATCTCCTCCTTTGTGGCTTTCATAAATAGAGATCATTCTTCCCTGTAGATAGATATGAAGTCAATGGGCTCCATTTCATGGGGGTGGGAGTGGGGAGGAGAAATGATTTCAGATATGGGGGAATGAAGATTCACAGCAAATTTTAAAGACCACTTTGTGTATATATGCAAGATTAAATTGCAAAAAAGCAGTGTCTTTCAAGAGTATTTGGTATGGTTACATTTTAATGCCGTAATAACTACATTGAACGAATAATCACATATGGTGTGAAAAACACAAGTCTTCCCTAAATGGCACCCTGGTGTGCTTTTGTTTCAAGACTCAGGGCTGCTTCATACATTACATGTTGGAAATGTTCAGGCACTGCATTCACAGCCAATTATCGCTCCACTCCTTGATATATTTACATCTATGATGCTCATAATTGTAAATCAGCATTTGTGCGCTTACATTTTTTTACATGTATAGCTAAAATGTTTGGATGATACACATGAAAACAATGTGTGAAATAACCCTCAGGGAAGTAAATTGTAATCTGATTATTATTATTTTGCTATTTTGATCATATCGATAATACTTGCTTTTCTTCAGGGTGACCTTTACTTTGATTTTATAGGTTAGCATTGTGTAAACATTCTTTCTTCCTCTACATAATAGAATTACAGTGTGTTTCTATGCAGAATATCTTCCAGATTATTTGCAAATGTTAAGAAAAGTCATTATATCTCTAGACATTTGTGTTTCATGTGCTGAAGAAAAGCTCAGAATGGTTTTGATTGAGATTACCCCCCTTCCCACTTCTTCTTTTTTTACTGAGCAGTGGTGTTTGGGATCAAACTGAATTGCACAGCATAAGAAAGGAGCAGTGAGCATTTGATGGAAACAGATAATAAAATGCATCAATTGTGTCAGCACCTCATTGCAGTCACATCTGGCTTACTGTCAGGGTCCCATTAGATTCCTGTGGTTTTATGTGCCAAAAATAATATGTTCTGTAGTTAATGGAAATGGGATATTTGCAGTTTGATCCCCCCCTTTTTTTTTAAATCATCTTATTTTCTTTTAGGTTTTGTTAAGGCTTAAGTTTCATCTGAGTGCAATCTTGTCTCTTTAAAATTTTATGACTGGGATATCAAGTGCACTTTTGATCTGTTTCTTTCTCTCTGTTATTACAGCGAATCCAGCAGCTTGAGCAGTAGTGATGCTGGCTTATTTACCAATGATGAGGGAAGACAAGGTACTGAGTTTAATTTTTTGTTTTCAAAACTGTATCAGGTTAAGTCCTGGAAGCATTATACAAGTAGTTGATGTATATCCCAAATTCTAAAACCTATTACATAGGAAATTTGGGGTTTCATTTTGTCAGGGTTTTTTTTTTTTTAACCATGCAGCTGTGTCATGTTTGGGGCCCAAGATAAAAGTGCAATCTACCTAATTCCTAAACTATAAACATAAGTTGTCTTCTGGTCAAGTTTTCATTGAAGCCTGAAATGTTGTGGCATGGCGTTTTTTTTAGATAGATAAAAAAAAATTGCTACACACTGCTGTAATTATTTTTCTCTGAACTGATACTATGAGCCACAGTGCTATGACAGCAATTCATGCAATCAAGTATGTTTAAGTTAAATGTCAAAATGAGGGCATGACCTGTCCCCTGTACTATCTCAGCTGCTGAAGCACTGCTATTGTGCTTTTCACATACAATCTCATACTTCCACCAGTGGTACCACTACACAAGACTCTAGTGTGGTTCCGCATGTATTAATGCTGGTCATTTTGACTTGTCAGATAATTCTCAAAGATTGAAAGCATGCATTTGTTAAAAGTTTTAGAAAGCAAATTATGCTAATTATGGGGTAAAAAACAAGTTAGGGTGCAATCATATGCATGTTTAGACAGAAGAAAGTCCTACAACTCCCAGCGTTTCCCAGCCAGCTATGCTATGCTGGGATTGCACCCTTAGTTAACTGTTATGAAACAAGGAAATTCTAAAATATTGTAATCAATTTGGGAGAAGCTCAGTGGTCATGCAGAAAGTCCCAGGTTCTAAGCCCTACATCTCCAGTAAACAAACTTGGACAGCAGGACTGGCAAAAACCTCTTAATTGATCAGAGTAGATAGAACTGGGCTAGGTAGGGCAATGGGCTGACTCCATATAAGCAGTTGCACATTTTAAGTTATAGTGGACATCGTTATGCCGATATAAGTGTAGCTTGGCAACAGTCAAGAAATCAAGCTCTTCTTTCTGGCTTTTATTTAGTCTCCCATGTATAGCTAAAATAATTCCAAAAGTTGTTTGAAGTGGAATTAAAGAAACATAATGGTTTAGGGAGAGGACTAGAAGGAGAAGCTGCTCTACCTGGGCTGTCTTCTGGCATGTGCTTCCCTTGCCCCACCCATCTGCAGACTATATATCTGGCTAGAGCTTGCCTTTCAGTCAGAGGATCAGGGCCAGAGACAGAAGTTGAAGCATCTATTGGACTTAGATATACTGCTGTGGTGATTATCTGGACTTGGTTCCACACTGTTATCATGCTTTTAGTGTGCAGTAGTTTGTACTGCTTTTATCCCCGCTCCTAGTAGAGGGTATTCCTTTTTAACTTCACCTTTCCTTTTTCTTCTTTACCTCTTTTTAAGTTTTCTGTTGCTCTTCTCCTTCTCTTTCTCTTCAGTGTATTGGGGTGAATTCAGAGCGATCAGGTCACTATGGTAGTAACCAGGGCCCAGAAGGCCAAAAGAAACTTAAAGAACTTCCCCCTGCACCAGCACAGAGGCCAATACTGGAATATTGTCTCCCAGTAGAATCTGAGGGAATATCTAATGAAGAAAACCCAATTAAAGTTAAATTAACCCCTGCCATGGCAGACACATTGAATCATATTTACATGGTGATAGGTGAAGATATCAGGGATTTTCAGTTGGAGGACCTTGTAGGTATACAAGATCAGGAAATGGTGGGCAATTGGTCCCCTTACCCAAACATTTTGTGTTGAAATTCTTACTTGGTGTCTCCTGAATATGGTATATTGCCACAGAAGTTTGGTTCTGTGCAGCACGATAACCTAGCGGATAAGGCATAGAGAAGGAAAATCAGGTAGTCCTTGCTGAAGTATATAAATTCCTTAGGGACCAATGTTTCCTCTCAGCCCAAGTTAATGAAAAAATGTTTAACAGTCTGGACAAATTAAAAGAAAGAGCGCCAATATGCAAGTCATAGTGGGCCTAACTGAGACTAGAATTCTGACAACAGCTTGTAGAAGTGGAAGAAACCCAGCATAGCGTTACTGAAATTTTCCACCTTTTTCTGACGCTGATCTAATTATATTAAATGAGTGGCAAGAGGACTCAATGGAAACTGGCATGCCAGATACCATCATGGGACAGAATGGAATAGAAGATGAGCATGGGGAATCAGAGAAGGAGTTGAAACAGGTAGACAATGATTTAGATTTAGTAAAGGCATCCCAGACAAAGGATTCCATGGTAAGTCTGATTTCTGTATCTCCATATATAATTGCCCACTGAAACAGATGGATGGCTCAGTGCAGAGGTTCTATCAGAGTTACTATCCACAGTTAGGATTTTATGGGAGGACAAAGGGGACCTGACTTGCTCATGTTTGTACCTCTTGGGGCATAGGAAAACAAATTTACCTTCACCTGTTCGGAGCATTGCCATGATATTTGGAATTTACTCTCCTATTTTAAGAGTAACAATGTGTCCTTTAAGTGGGATAAGCACACACTGGCACAGAGATCTAAATTCACCTATTTCATATCAAGAAGTGGTTCAACAAAAGAAAGTCATCAGTCATTCCCCAAACGGGCACAGTAGGATCTGTTCCTTCAAAGAGATCACTCATAATTGAGAGAACTCTGAGGAAGCCCTGCCCACATATGTGACTTATCCAAATAACATCCCTATCTCATGGCAAGGACAAGGGGATGGGTCTGAGTGTCAGGGAGATCCATCTCCTGTGCTTGCAACTCATAATACTACCACTCCGCTCAGCTCTTTTGCTCCAGAGGTTTAGATCCTTTCTGCTTCCTGCAACAAAAAACCATCAGAAAGAAAAAGCCAGGGGAGAGCTGGCCACACTAGTGTCAGTGAAGCTTGAGGTTAAGGCTGAGGTAATCTACCAATCTGGAAGTAATTTTATTTTATCAATATTGGTAAAGGGTAACTGGAGGCATGAGTTGAGCACCTTGATTTGCTTAAATGTATATTTCCCACCTGATACATTTTCACTGTGCTCAAAGATTCTATGGGAAGAGTTGGCAGAGGTATTGAATCTCTGTGACGTACAGTTTCCTGAAGCAAGTATAGTGGTCTTTGGTGATTTTAATGCTCATGTTGGCTAACCAAAATGGAAACTCCTTCAGTCTGGATTGTAGTGATGTCTTTTCATATGCTCACTTTTCACAGGATAAAATAGTTAACGAAGAGGGTCAGAGACTAGTTGAGCTAATGTCCTGTTTCAAGCTGATATGCCTTCATGGCTGTTGGCAGGATAAGTCTAATGGGTATTCTACATTTCTTAATGGTAGATCAGGTAGTGTTATAGACTATATCTTTTGTTAGACAAAGTTATTGTCTTACGGTGAGCTATAACGTTATAGATCAACCAGAAAGTGATCACTTACCTGTACTTTGGTCCATCTTTATATAAGCTCCCCAACTGTGTCCCTTACCTAGGTCACGACAGGGAGAACAGTCATAAGTGGAAATGTTTAAGATGGTCTACCTCTGTTAACCAGTCAGTCCAGGATCGTTTGATTAGTTCTTACCTTTTGAGAGTGTGCCAAAATATTGTTGAAGGACACTTAGATCCTATAGATGGCAGCTTGATTATAGCATATGCCTTAAGGCCATTCCTAACAACAACAGTCCATCAACCTGAATTGGTCTCCAGTAAAGTTGGGTGGTATGACACAGAATGCAGACAAGCTAAAAGAAACCTGTCTCAATTAACTAGGAGAATAAGGCAGCTGAAGCTGGAAGTAGATTTGGAAGCATTGGCTTCTTGTCACTTAGATTACAAGAACCTTCTTCAAAAGAAAGAAAAAAAGATGTTTATGATGGCTCAATGGAAGGAGCTGGGTCTTGCAGGAATGAGAGAAAGTTTGGGGACTTGATTACTAGAATAGATAAGGGATCAAATCCCACATTAGAGGTATGTATTTTAGCTAGTACTTGACATACTTATTGTAGTAACATCTTTGGAAATGATACAAGTACTGGCAGCAGTGGTTCAACTTCCATCCAGATTTTGACAGAGTACCTAGAATGGCCCCCAGTCACAGAACAAGTGGGGAAACTTATCCATGCTTTAGCAGTGTACAAAGCACCTGGGAAGGATATGATCCTGCTGGAGGTTTTTAAGAGTAATCCTGAATGGTGGGCACCTTTATTTGCAAAATTATTTTCTCATGTTAATACCAGGGGAATCTTCCCTGAAGGATGGAAAATGAATATAATATTTCCAATTTATAAGAAGGGAGCTAAATCTAAACCTCAGAACTATTGGCCAGTCAGTTTACTGGATATCAGCTCCAACATTTATAGCTGTTTCTTCCTCCAGAAGTTGTCTGACTGGGAAGATGAAAATAACATTTCACACCAGGAACAAAATGGGTTTAGGAAAGGCCACAGCACGGTGACCAGATTTTTGTTTTGCACTATTTAATTTACAAATATACCACCAGTCCTTCCAGAAAACTATTTGCTGCTTTCATTGACTTTTCCTCATCCATTGATTCAGTTAGCAGGAGTCTATTGTGGGATAAGCTTGCGGGGACCAACATTGATAAGAGACTGCTATTCCTGATGCGGGAATTCTGTACCACTAAAACTATGAGGTTAAGGTTCGCACAGATGGGAAATTGTTGGAGGAAATCTGTATGACCAAAGACATCAAGCAAGGATGCTTGTTAGCACCCTTTCTGTTCAGTCTTTGCATTAATAATACTGTAAATGAATTAAATTGCCCAGGGCACCACCACAATAGGCATCTGTAGGGTTGCAATATTAATCTTCACAGATGACTTGGTACTGCTATCCATGAACAAAACCAGGCTGAGGAGAAGTTTGAACAAACTTCTCACAATGAATTCACAATTAACTATGCTAAATCTTAAGTGATGGTCTTTAGCAAATGTCCCCCCAGGTATAATTGCAGGCTAGGTGGAAATAAGACAGAGCAGATTTCCTCCTTCAAATACCTGTGTATATATACTTTGGGACATGTTCTTGGAAGTTTCAGCTCCAGAGCATTAAAATAACAGCACAAAAGACAACTCGAGCTATCTTGATTTTTTTCTGTTCCAGGGGGGGCAAGTTGGTGGCTCCAGCTTTGGAAGTCTTCCTTGAAAAAGTGGTTGTTCACATCCAATATGGTATTGAGTTTGGGGGGTTAAGGTGTAACAATTTGAAGGAATTGGAGGTTTGTCAAAACAAGTTCCTGAGATATGCACTGGCAGTACCCCCAGGGACCCCAGCTCCCTTCCTCAGGGTAGAGACAGATTTGGTATCAGTAGAAGCTAGGGCTCAGAAGGCAGACCTTCTATATTATAGAGGGTCTTGGATATGCCTGAAGTCTGCCTCCCTAAACTTTGCTTGAGAGAACAAATGAAAAAGGGTGGCTGGGCTAAGTCATGCCAAGAGTTGCTAATCTCAAAAAACCTTCCACCAGATATTTTCAGGTTATTGGGAGCCAAAAACAAATTGGGAGATTAGATATATGGAATAGATAATAACCAGGACTTAGGTCTTAGGTCTAATTAAATTTTCAATTTTTTCACAATGGTACAGCTCGTTTAAAATGGCTCATGAAAGAGCCCACTACCTACAAACTCTCACTTTTTGCTTTTTTGAGAACCTCATTTACAGAACTGCACTTCCAAACCATGCCCACAATATTCTTGACAGGACAATACAGGCACGTTCCAAGAAACCTGTGGTTCTGTATCTGTGGTGTGGGAGAGGTAGAGAACATCTCACGTTATTTACTGTACTGCCATCTATATTGAAATCCCAGGGAGCGATTCCTGGGACAGATTTTGGCATCCGTACTGGGTAAAAGTGTCTTATGTGGAGATTCGTCAAATTGCGACCCTTATGTTACACACAAAACAGCCCTGTTTGCTAAGGCCGCAAAACATATTCATGCAATAACTCTGAATGCTACTGTAGTTACGATGCAGGTGATTCGTTAACTTGAATTACGTCTATGTTTCGTTATTGCATGATGTATGAAGTTATGTTGTTTGTAATGGCTTTAGTCAAATGCAATAAAACATTCTGACTTCTGAAGGAACAAAATGCAATGATAAGAGGCAAATGTCAGTATTTAAATATAGGAGAGACTGAAAGAACCGGGCATGTTTAGCCTTGAGAAGAAAAGACTGAGGGGAGATATGATAACGCTCTTCAAGTACTTGAAAGGTTGTCACAAAGAGGAAGGCCGGGATTTCTTCTCGATCATCCCAGAGTGCAGGACATGGAATAATGGGCTCAAGTTACAGGAAGCCAGTTTCCAGCTGAACATCAGGAAAAATTTCCTGACTGTTAGAGCAATACGACAATGGAACCAATTACTGAGGGAGGTGATGGGCTCTCCCACACTGGAGGCATTCAAAATAAAGCTAGGCAGCCATCTGTCAGGGATGCTTTGACTTAGATTCCTGAATTGAGTAGCAGGTTGGATGGTCTTATAGGCCCCTTTCAGCCCTACTATTCTGTGATTCTATGTCTCTATGAATATGGTCATGCAGCATGGCAGGGTCAGCTGTTGCTAAGTGTATGCATGGGTACACGGACATGTAGGATTAGGGAGTAGTGCCCTTATTCCTGCCTTTCCTGGACACAGTTATAAAGACTGGCTACAACCTATATAAGGGCATTCATGGAATATTTGATTAGTCAACTGGCATCCCAACCCCAGCATGTATAAGATGCCATGCGCACTGGCATGCTGCAAGCCATTCTTGGTGCCACGGGGAAGGCGAAGTGTTGGGCTAACTAGTGTTTTCAACAAATTGTTACACTAATCCTTAGCAATGTAGCATTTTCAAGAATATCTGAAAGGCAAATTTGCATTGTTATCTGTATTAATTATTCAATGTAAAGTTCTTCCTGAACAGTGCCAAAGAAGCATGTTCTTTTTTCTTTCCCATTGAAAAACGTAAATCAGAAAATACCAGAATTGCATAGGGAATTGTTTCTGAACTGAAGTCCTGAAATAAATGCTACATTCTATTTTATAGCAGTATAAAACCTTGCTTCAGAGTTGGAGTGCAGCCACTGTTCTATTTCACCACAACAGAATTCAGGAATATGTACTCATTTTAAGTCATTTATTTCCCATTGTCTAAAGGGACTAATCCCAAGGCTAGTCTCCTTGATTTAAGAAGACTATACTGAAGTTAAATAGTTGGGATTCGCATATTTAGTTATGGTCAGTGAAGATGTAATATTGGTCAATTACTAACTGTGGTTAAGAGATCGTGTGTTCCCTTATCTGTCCTCCTTCCTCTTCTTGGGCATTGATGTTGACAGGATTCCTTTTTAAACAGGGTTTGAAGCTGATTTACCTAAGAGAGAACCTCCTCCCTTCTGTTTGATTGTGATATCTCAGGTTGACCAAGAATTCCCTTCTATCAGTAGTGTACCATTAGAACTTCAAGAGCACATAGAGAGTCAACAAGAGGGAACTGCAATAAAATGTGGAGTGCTCCTTTTCAGGGTTCCAACCAGCCAACCATACCTTCTTCCATTCCATTCATACTCCAACCCGTGCTTTTCTTTTTTCCAACTGGTGCTCAGCATTTTGTGGCTACTGAGCACATTCCGTCCTCATTGGGCTATTTTGGATTCCCACCCATCCAGGGTCATCTTTTCTAATGGGTTTCTTTTTGTATTTCTGCAAATCTTGTGGTTCCCCACACCTGCTGATACCTCCCTATTGTGCATGGATGGTACTCTTTTGGCTATATTAGGATTAGCGCTCAGAGAATGACTTTGCTATTAGTATATAGGATGTACACTACTGTTATATAACTCGGTATGTTAACGCTAGGATCATGGGCAGTGTTACCCAGAATGAAGTCAGGAAAATGTTGTGTCTTCCACAGAGCAACCCCAAATACTTTCGGGGGAAAGGCTGAGTTAGGCTGACTTATATCCCACTGTTTAACTCTCAAGTTGCTTCAGAATAGTATTGTGACTTGGGGTTGTCATTGTTTGCATGTACGAGTCTTGCTCTAAATCAGGGGTAGTCAGCTTGTGCCCTGCAACTCCCATCAGCTCTATCCAACATAGGCAGTGGTGAGGGATCCTGGGAGTTGTAGGCCAAAACATCTGGAGGGCCACAGGTTGTCCCTACCCCTGCTAAATAGTACAGTATTCATGAGTATATTCCAGCATCCTCGATTGGTGTCCTAAACAATTATCTTTGATTTAAATTCAAACAAAAGTAGTTGTATTCCAGACCGCACTTATTCAAAAGTTATGATGTGGATTCAGCACTGGTAATTATTATTTTTTATTTAACTAGCAACCAGGAGAATATTTTTCACTTATTATGAATTTATGCTATCAGCCAATTACAGTTGGTAGTACTTAGCATAGGAACGGATCCAGATTTGACCTTCTACAAGCAGAAGGGTTCCTTCCATTTGGAATAGAGATGTAAAATTTCCAGAATTGTTGAAGCCATGGGGAAAAAAACCACATTCTTTTCTGGGGAGGGGGCAGAAAAAATGGATATTTATGGAGAAATGGAAAAATGTGCAACACTTATTTTTTAGCTCTCTTTACAGATCAAAAGTTACTTTTGTACTTTAGGAACATAAAATGTATTATATATTACTTGGTTTGCTCATAAAATTATTAAAATTAAAAAACATTTTAAAGTAAAATCAGTAAATTTGTAATTTTTGTCTGAATAAGCTATACTTTTAAATTTAATACAGCAATCATGATAGGAACTTCATCAAGTAGTAGCTGAAACATCTGGATTATCCTAGAAACCAGAAGAGCTGGAGGCATATTGGTATACAGCATCTGTTCCTGTTTGTGAGGAATTGGTTGGGGTGGAGTTTAGGGAAATCTGGTCTGAAAGAACAGCTGTTGAAAGTATATTTTACTGGGGAAGACTCTCTTATCTCTTAGGAATAGTAACCAAGCATATTTAATTTAAGAACATTTAGCAATCTCAGCCTACTATTCAAGGAGTGACAATTTATTCCCCTCTGTAAATAATTCGCCTTAATAAACACCTTAATTTTTGTTCATTTTGAAAGATTGTTTCTAGTGGTGGTGTCAGTCCCATGCGTATGTCCTAGGAACTAGGCTACTGAGTTTCTCTTAGGTACAGAGGGGTTGATTTTGGTTCAAGGTATACCTGAGATTTTATGTTCTCCTAACAGTGAGGTCTAATTGGGAGCTTTAAAAAAATGAAGACAGTGAGTTCCATAGACCCAAGCCTCAAAGTTTTTTTTTAAAAGAAAAACATTGGTGGAATAGGAACTGTGATCCAGTGGAGGCTTCCACTGGAGGAAGTCAGGGTGGTAATACTCTCTTCCACCGTAGCCCATTTTGCCACCTCCCATGCTGTCTCTTCACTCTTTGGAGCAGCTTTTTGTGGGACACAGGGGGCTCCAGGGGGAAGTAGGAATCTGCAGAAATTGCCTTTGTGTCCCTCCTTCTCTACCAGGAACATCCCATGAGTAGGGTTCTGGTCCTCAGCCATGTCGTGATATCTAGTGCCAGCAATGTACTAACTACTGTGCCATCTCCTTTATATGATGCATAAAGCTTAATTAGGAACAAATGGAAGCACTACCTTTAAAAGAAAGGGAAAAAAAAGCCACAGCCCCCAAATTTTGTGCATGGCCTCAGATCAAGGGAAGAGGATCAGGCTGCACCTGAGGCATTTTCGTCTTCCTTGGCTGTGCTCCAAAAGAGCTTTAGGAGCAGTCCTCCCAGGGCAGTTACATGCCTCCCTTTGCATGCACCTTCCCATCTCGCAAATGCCCCCCTACCCGAAGTATTAGACTTCCAAGCCCCCTGACAATAGGAGACTGCATCCCTTTTATCTTGCTAACCAGGCTATTGCTCCCTTCCTCACTGAACAGGGTCAGCTAGGTCTGCCATCAGCTAGGCAGTGGAATGCTATCCACAAGTGGCTGCATTTCCATGACCAACTGCCCTGTCTACCACTTGTGCCACTGTAGCTGTCGGCCCTGCACAGAAAGTGAGACATGGCTTTTGGATACTAAAATAAAAGCGATGTATCTAACAGTTTCAGATGCCGATTTAGTGACGTGCTTAATTTTGTTTTACTTTTGAATTCTTGGTTTCTAGGAGCCATTAAAATATCCCTGGACTCTTGTGGTACTCCTGTGGTACTTGTCATCTTTCATTTAAAAACAACTTTTTCAAAACTTATTTCTTAATGAACTTAATCAGATTAATTTTATTTGGTCACATCTGTTCATGATTGTTTCCCTCTTTTATATACCATACAAATCATGAAATTAAGCTAATTATATAACATTATCAACTGCAAAGAACTGGTTTCACAGTTTTATACCTTTTAATTCCCTGCAGGGGATTAAGTCTTGTTTTTGATAGTGTTAAAACTGCAGTAACTTAAACAGATTTCCTTGCTGTTATCAGAAAAGGATTAGCTACTTTATTATTTTTCACATTCTAAATTGGTTGTAAAATATTACACTGTATGTCCTTTTATTGATGGCAATACTTCTTGTGCTAGTATATGCCACATTCTCCACTATAGGAGCAACTATAGCATAGCACTAAAGGAGAAAGTTATTCTGATTATTCTTTGGATAATAAGCCTCAGTCTCTCTTTTTTAAATGTATTATCACAGGTGATGATGAGCAGAGTGACTGGTTCCATGAAAGTGAACCCGGAGGCGCCTGTGGAATCACGGGGATCATTCCCTGGTGGGAAAAGGAAGACTCGGCAGATCTAGAGAAAGAGTTGCCTGATCCAGTCTTTGAAAGTATCTTAACAGGCAGTTTCCCTCTTATGTCCCATTCAGGCAAGAGAGGTCAGCAACTTTTAAAAGTCAGACTAATTTATTTTGAGATTGTTATCCCTTGGCAGGTGCTATAGGATTGTTAATGGAAGCCAAGGTTTGTGATCAAAATACCTTTGTACCTTCTTTTTATCCCACCCTAAAGCTTAGAAGAGCTGCATACCATGAAATCATAAGCTTGGATCCAGTGTTTCCTTCTGCCAGCAGGAGCACTCCCTGCTGAGAGTTCTGCTGAGGACACTCCAGCTGGAGGGGGTGGGGAGGAATGATCTTGGCCAATTCCCTCTTCCTCCTGCAGCCTTCATTTCCACCTCCCACACTGCTCCAGATGGTCCCTGAACACTTCAGAGCAGATTTTCATGGGGGACAGGGAACTGCAGGGGGAGGGGCAGGGAGAA
The DNA here is from genome assembly GCF_057233095.1 of Heloderma suspectum. NCBI lineage: Eukaryota > Metazoa > Chordata > Lepidosauria > Squamata > Helodermatidae > Heloderma > Heloderma suspectum. The sequence continues at coordinate 398,140,891 of NC_139458.1, forward strand.
ATTGGCCAAGATCACCAGCTCCCCTGTTCTGCCAGTGGAAATGCTCTGCTGGATCGGAAGCCTTCCATAGATGGAAGGAGTCATTCCATCTACAGAGGACAGATCCTGGAACCAAACCAATCCTTTGCATTGTTATGTAACATCCCACAGATTTCAGTGGTATTTTTTGTAAACTAAGCTACACTCCCCATCATTGCAGCCAAAATGTCTAACGGAGCTTTCATAAGATCTCAGATTTTTGTTATGTTTGCCTTTACTATGTTTCCACATGCACTGATGTTTATTCTTTAGGTTTCATATTTAAGAAGCAAGCCCAGTAATGGATATCTGTCTTTTAAGCTTTACTGAGTTGTTTCTCTGTAGCTCTCAAGATAACTCAAAAATACATCGTGTTAAAGGCATTTTGGCTATCATAAAATTATTTATGATAGCCAACATTTATGTAAAAATGCTACCTTTTCAGAAAGTTGTAGCTGGTATTTTTAAACAGTAGTCATCATAGTGGATAAGGCTATCAGTGGCTGCTAGTCATGATGGCTGTATTTTACCTCCATTATCAGAGGCAGGATGCTTCTTAATACCGGTTGCTTGGCAGTATGAGTGGGAGCATGCTCTTGCACTCATACCCTGCTTGCGGACTTACCACAGTCATCTGGTTTGCTTAGGAAAAGCATGCTGGACTATACATGTCTTTGGTCTGATCCAGCACACCTCTTCTTACTCTTTTTATAGCTCATGTTCTTTCTCTTTTCTTTTTTTTTTGCTGTCCCCTCATGGTCTCAGGTGAAAAGTAGTTTTTCAGGTTTCAATAGCATTTTAAGCAGTAACTGAGAAAAGCCAAAATTATCTCCCAGCTACCCAGTCAACAGCATGATTACTTTATATTTTGGAGTGGCCGTTGCAGGCATCTGTTGGATACTGCTGTTTCATCCTGCCCTATACCCAAAGCAGTTTTGGAACTGTCTTTAAAATTATTTTTAATTATATATTTCAGCAAAGACTGGTGCTCATCCAGCATCTTCACTTTGAACCCTTTAAAAAGCAAGAAAACAAAATGCTGCTTCTTTCTCTCAGAAATTCCAATACCACTAAAAAGTATTATTTTTCTATCTTTTTCCTTTTGTAAGTTTTCCTTAAGAGTGGCATTTGACTAGTTGAGAATCTGGTCTAGTTAGTTATTCACCTCCATTGATTTATAGCGGAATGTGGCTGCATTTAAGAATTAGGATGTCCCCTTCTGTTTGTATAGTCATCAAACTATCAATGCTGGATTGGCTCTGATGCCATGATAGCATTGTGAGGTCTCCGTCCCATTGTATTTCAGAAATAATAATCTTTATCTTGGTCCACACCTGACAATGTGACATGTAAACATGGGAGCAGAATTGACAGGTAACATAGCAGGGAAGATTTGCCTCATTTTATTTTCAGACAATGTAACTGTGTCATCTGCATCAGTAAGTTTCTCTGTATGCCATCATAGCTAGTGTAGGATGCCAGTATAGTTGTGCGTGATTGAAAATTCCAGTGAGTTGTCACTCCTACAACAGTATGTCACATAGTAATATCACATATTATGCATTTGGCATATGTCAGTCTTGTAGTGAAATGACCTTGAGAATTTTGCCCTCAGTAATAAGCTACCATTATTTTTAGGCCTCCATCCCACTAGCAGTTACTCTATTCAGTGTTTTGTACAACATAAAGCACAGCAAACGTAAGACCAGCAAAGAGTTATAAAAAGTATTTCAAACAAGGAGAGGGAATCTTTATTTCTTAGATTGACCCTTAATGACTTGAGGATCTATTAGTGTTGTGAGTGTTAAAATTGAGCTGTAATTCTGTTTTGTAGATTTCCAGACAAGATTTAGTCACCTTCATGGAATGCCAGCAAGGAATATCAAAAAAGCTACAGGAAATCCAACCACAATGGTAGGCTGGCTCTCATAATTTACAATGAACTATGTTTTCCCATTAAGTTATAGCATTTTAAAGTGTCTACTGTTTGTGAAAAGTGAAAATAATTATCTTCCAGGGTGCAAATCAGAGAGGTGACACTCGGTTCTTCTGACATTTTTAATAGTTGTTGCCTCTCCTTTCAGAACTGCACCAATTCATTGAACACAACATGAATGCTCTTCCTGAAGGTCAAATTGACAGCATTAAATATTGTATACAGAAGCTTTATGTAGTAAAGTGAGGTGCTTATCTTTTAATTATGGAAGTGCTTCCTTGTATCTTTTACCCCAAAATCATTTTTGGTGTGATGGTAGAAATTATTTTAAGAACTATATACAGTTCCTCTTCTATACCTGTACTGTTAGATCCATAGGCAGAGTTAGACTAACCTGATCTCCTGCAGTAAAATTATTAGTAACATAATTCTGTTGTACTGGAATCTGAGAATTCTTCTGATTTTCATAGAAGGCACAGTGCAATCTGAAAACAGAAAACGCATACCTAACCTGTCAGATTAATTTGAAACGGCAGGGAATAGCTAAAACATGATAATCCTGGATTAGGCTTGCTTACCTAATAAATATGATTGGGTGTTGGGGGAAGTATCAGTGGAAACCATTTTGGGTAACTGAGGAAAAATTTGGAATTCTATGTTCAGAAATAGCAGTTCTGAGTTGAATAATCTACTTTAAAATCTTGGCCTGTGAACTTTGCCTTTAAGGGTAATGACTCAGATGAATGGTATCTAGTTGCTGGTTTCAGATCTCCCTATTTTTATTTTTGGTTCACTGCTTGCTTGAGCATATCTGGGATTTGTAGCCCATTTTCTAGGCTTATTGCAATCTCATTCTGGTATTTTATAGAAGCTATTACAACTGATAGGTTAACTTCATGGTATTGATGATACATGGCTTAACCACGCTAAAAACTGCCTTCCCCCTCTAAATTGTAAAAAGGTGATTAAGTTTCAATTGATGGAGATGTACTGTATCTGTGTATACATATAACAAGGATTAAGAATTGTTTTCTGGCACAATGTCTCAATAGTTGAAACCTTGTCTTACGCCCACAAATACAAAGTGGATGTTTTCAATTGTGCCATATAGATAAATATTTTTGAGTGTTAAATAATTCCCAGAAAGCTGGATATATTTGTGTAGCCAGATGCTTGCAGGAGACAGTAGCTACTGTGTCAAAAATTACTACTACTACTATTACTGATTCAGTTTATGAACATACATTTTTTATGATGGCATGCTTTTATGATTTCTCTGTAAATTTTATAGAGAAAAATATTTACTTGGGTAATTTTCTTTGTATCAAACGCTTGCTTGTAGAGAAAAACAAATCAAAGAACATACTGGGGCTGTTTGCAGAACATGACAGCCCACAGTGGTTATTTAACCCACAGTGATACTGCAGTGTGTGCGGGGGGTGTGCAGCTGCCATTCTGAATATGCAGCCCCACTTGGAGGTTGTCATGTCATGCAAACCTGGCGAGGGTGGGTTATGCGAGGATTAAATAACCGACGCATAACCCTAGAACAGACCTTGGGTTACACAAGGGTTGTTGACCCCTTGCATAACCCACACTTGCTGGGTTCTCATGACACAACATACCCAAGCAGGAGTTGGACATTCAGCCTCATGCCCATGGGCACTGTGGCTCTTCATGCGCTAAATAACCCACGACAAACTGCAGCTTATTGTCCAAACCCGGTCATTCTTTCTTGCTTCCCATGTATATGAAACTTGCTTAGTATTATAGTTGTGTGGGTTGCTGCAGATACAACAATTTCATAGGGAAGATGAAATGCATGCATCTGTATTACTGGGCAGTGGTATCCCAGTATTGGTTACCATGCATTATTTCCTGCTTTATAGGCAGCCTGGCAGTGTTTTTTCCACTACAGTCACACCCAGTACATTTCCTTTGGAAATTTGGCTTCTCAAGATGGAACACATATGCTTATTAGTTATCAGTGAGGAAATTTCAAAAGCAATCTTTAAAATGCTGAAATCCAGTGACAAAAAGAAGGAAAAAATTTAATACCTATGACATCTGCTAATGCGGAACAAGAAGTAATTACTGCTATTAGATTGTTACACTGAAAGCAAAAGTGCTTTTAGAAAGATTAATTTCCTGAGCTAAGAAGAATACTGCAAATGCAACTCATTGAACAGAATGAGGATGATGACCTAATTCTTTCACTTTTAACACTGATGAGTTTGTGATGCCTACACAGGAACAGTGGCTCAATATCTATGAAGGGAAGGAAGGGGGGAAAGGACACACTTTCTGATGAGGTATCATCTGAGTGCAGTGCCAAGTCGTAAACTGTATGCATTGCACACACAGACCTGATTGTGCAATTCTGTATTCTTGTGGTATCCATATTACTTAATAAATTTGTGCTTCTCAGAAATATGCTATGTACAATGAACTAAATATAGGAATCCCCAAGATAGCTTTTACTAAACATTCTCAAATAATCTTTATGGGCTATGGTAGGATTGGATGATGATGTTGTTGTTGTTCAGTTGTTAAGTCGTGTCCGACTCTTCGTGACCCCATGGACCATAGCACGCCAGGCCTTCCTGTCCTCTGCTCTCTCCCGGAGTGTGCTCAAGTTCATATTCATTGCATTGGTGATGCTGTCTAGCCATCTCATCCTCTGTCGTCCCCTTCTCCTTTCGCCTTCAATCTTTCCCAGCATCAGGGTCTTTTCCAGGGAGTTTTCTCTTCACATTAGGTGGCCAAAATATTTGAGCTTCAGCTTCAGTATCTGTCCTTCCAATGAGCACTCAGGGTTGATTTCCTTTAGGATGGACTGATTTGACCTCCTTGCAGTCCAGGGGACTCGTAAGAGTCTTCTCCAGCACCACAGTTCGAAAGCATCAATTCTTTGGCGCTCAGCCTTCCTTATAGTCCAGCTCTCACAGCCATACATTACTACTGGGAAAACCATAGCTCTGATTATACGAACCTTTGTCAGCAAGGTGATGTCTCTGCTTCTTACTATGCTGTCTAGTTGTGCCATAGCTTTCCTCCCAAGGAGCAAGTGTCTTTTAATTTCATGGCTACAGTTACCATCTGCGGTAATCTTGGAGCCCAAGAAAGTAAAATCTGTCACTGCTTCCATTTCTTCCCCTTCTATATGCCAGGAAGTGACGGGGCCAGATGCCATGATCTCAGTTTTTTTAACGTTGAGTTTCAAACCAGCTTTTGCACTCTCCACTCTCACCCTCAACAAGAGGCTCTTGAGATCCTCTTCGCTTTCTGCCATTAGGGTGGTATCGTCTGTGTATCTGAGGTTGTTGATAATTCTCGCGGCAATCTTAATTCCGACCTCTGATTCATCCAACCCGGCGTTTCTCATGATGTACTCTGCATATAAGTTAAATACGCAGGGCAACAATATACAGCCTTGTCGTACTCCTTTCCCAATTTTGAACCAATCGTTTGTTCCATGTCCGGCTCTTACTGTTGCTTCTTGGCCCTCGTACAGGTTTCTCAGGAGACAGGTAAGGTGGTCTGGGACTCCCATCTCTTTAAGAATTTGCCAGAGTTTGTTGTGATTCACACAATCAAAGGCTTTAGCGTAGTCAATGAAGCAGATAGAGACATTTTTCTGGAATTCTCTTGCTTTCTCCATGATCCAGCGAATGCTGGCGATTTGATCTCTACTTCCTCTGCCTCTTCTAAACCCAGCTTGTACTTCTGGTAGTTCTCGGTTCACATGCTGCTGAAGCCTAGCTTGTAGGATTTTGAGCATAACGTTGCTGGCATGTGAAATGAGCACAATTGTACGGTAGTTTGAACACTCTTTGGCGTTGCGCTTCTTTGGAATTTGAATGTAAACTGACCTTTTCCAGTCTTGTGGCCATTGTTGAGTGTTCCAAATTTGTTGGCATATTGAATGCAGCACTTTAACAGCATCATCTTTTAGGATCTTAAATAGCTCAGCTGGAATACTGTCATCTCCGCTAGCTTTGTTGTTAGTAATGCTTCCTAAGGCCCACTCAACTTCACTCTCTAGGATGTCCGGCTCAAGTTCAGTGACCGCACTATCATGGCTATCAGGGACATTCAGATCTTTCCTGTATAGTTCTTCTGTGTATTCTTTCCACCTCTCATCTGCTTCTGTTGGGTCCCTGCCTTCTTTGTCCTTTATCATGCCCATCTTTGCACAAAACATTCCCCTGAGATCTCCGATTTTCTTGAAAAGATCTTTAGTCTTTCCCATTCTATTGTTTTCCTTGATTTCTTTGTGTTGTTCATGTAAGAAGGCCTTCTTGTCTCTCCTTGCTATCCTCTGGAACTCTGCATTCAGTTGGATGTATCTTCCCCTTTCTCCCTTGCTTTTCGCTTCCCTTCTTTCCTCAGCTACTTGTAAAGCCTCCTCAGACAGCCACTTTGCTTTCTTGCATTTCTTTTTCTTTGGGATGGATTGAGTTGCTACCTCCTGAACAATGTAACAGACCTCCGTCCATAGTTCCTGAGGCACTGTCTATCAAGTCTAATCCCTGAAATCTATTCCTCACCTCCACTGTATATTCATAAGGGATATGATTTAGGTCATACCCGAATGGTTTAGTGGTTTTCCCTACGTTCTTCAATTTAAGCCGAAATTTTGCAAGAAGCAGCTCATGATCTGAGCCACAGTCAGCTCCGGGTCTTGTTTTTACTGACTGTATAGGGCATCTCCATCTTTGGCTGCAAAGTACATAATCAATCTGATTTTGGTATTGACCATCTGATGATGTCCATGTGTAGAGTTGCCTCTTGTGCTGCTGGAAAAGTGTGTTTGCTATGATCAGCGTGTTCTCTTGGCAAAACTCTATTAGCCTTTGTCCTGCTTCATTTTGTACACCAAGGCCATGCTTGCCTGTTATCCCGGTGATTCCTTGACTTCCAACTTTAGCATTCCAATCCCCTATGATGAATAGGACATCTTTTTTTGATGTTAGTTCTAGAAGGTGTTGTAGGACTTCACAGAACCGATTAACGTCAGCTTCTTTGGCCTCAGTGGTTGGGGCATAGACTTGAATTACTGTGATGTTGAATGGTTTGCCTTGGATTCGTACTGAGATCATTCTATCGTTTTTGAGATTGTACCCCAATACTGCTTTTCCCACCCTTTTGTTGGCTATGAGTGCTACTCCATTTCTTCTACGGAATTCTTGCCCACAGTAGTAGATATAATGGTCACCTGAATTAAATTCGCCCATGCTTGTCCATTTTAATTCTCTGATTCCCAAGATGTCGATGTTCAATCTTTCCATCTCATGTTTGACCACCTCCAGCTTACCTTGATTCATTGATCTGACATTCCAGGTTCCTAAACAATATTGTTCTTTACAACATCGGATTTTCTTTTCACCACCAGACACATCCACAGCTGAGTGTCCTTTCGGCTTTGGCCCAGCCGCTTCACTCTTTCTGGCGCTACTTGGAAATTCCCTCTGCTCTTCCCCAGTAGCATATTGGACACCTTCCGACCTGAGGGGCTCATCTTCCGGTGTCATATCTTTTAGCCTTGTGATACGTTCCATGGGGTTTTCTTGGCAAGAATACTGGAGTGGGTTGCCATTTCCTTCTCCAGTGGACCACATTTTGTCAGAACTCTCCACCATGACCTGTCCGTTTTGGGTGGCCCTGCACAGCATAGCTTATGGCTTCACTGAGTTACGCAAGCCCCTTCACCACAACAAGGCAGTGATCCATGAAGGGGTTGGATGATGACAGTTCAGTAATTGTAACAAAGCTATTAGATATAAAACTTCTTATTTCTTATTCTATTCTATTCTACTCTACTCTACTCTTCCTCCTTTTAAAAACAAATGTATACCAAGTAGCTTACAAAAATAACGATATGATAAAACCATAATAAAACCTAAAAGCATAAAACAAAAACAATTCAGAGTGAATTAAAGTAGCAGCAGAAAACATTAAATTATAGGGCAATCCTCAGAAGTAGATACCATTGAGGTCAATGGGATTTACTCCCAGAGAAGTGGATATATGATTACAGCCTCAGAGTTCTGCAGAAAGTCTGCTTGAATGTTATGGTCTTCACCAGCCTCCTAAAAGCACTTCGTAAAGGAGCCAGGTATAGTCTCTTGAAAGGCTGTTCTAAATCTTTTCCACTTAGTAGCCTCTACATCAGAGGTGGGTAACTTCCAGGGATTTGGGGGACATTTTCAAATGTTGGCACAGGCTACAACCTGTGTGGTGCCTGAATACAAAATCCGAAATCACTGGTGGTCTGTAGCACTACAGTGGTTACATTTCGCTTGTTTCCAAGCTAAATTTTGCCATTTGGTTGTTTTTTAGCCACTCCAGAAGCCATTTTTTCCCAGGGAGTTCTTTTTAATATGGGGGGGAGGGACACTGGTGAGTGGCAGGAGGCCATGAGTGTTGGTGCGGGCTGCGTGTTGGCCTCAGGCTGTGTGCTGGCCATAGTAGACATATTGCCCTCCTCTGCTCTACGTAATAAACATGTCCTCAGTAGACAGGCCTTCCAGTGGCGTGATCTGAAGAAGAATTCAGTGCCAGTTGACTCACTGATCGGTTCTCCACAGCTTCATAAGAAGAAACTCAAAGATATCAAGCTCCCCTCTCATTGATAAAGATTGATGGTACCACCAAATCTAGCTCTCTCTGCCCAGATACCCTCATAATCTCAAATAGGAAGTATGGCTGATAATTTTTCAAATGTTGAAGAAAATGATGGATGGAATCCAGAGAACTGCAAGTGGAGTTCTGTTTGCACAGTAGGCTATCCCACCTTCTTCTCCTATACTCACTTGGGTATCCTGAAGAGCCACTTCTGTCAGTTGAGGAATGCCATGAAAAGTGATATCGGGTTTGGTTCTGGCATCAAGACAACTTTGGCTCTTCTCTTTCCTAGATGTATTATTTTTATCCAGCCTTTAACGTCACAAATTCTTCCAAGGGGGGTTACAAGTAGAATCAAAATACAGTTAAAGTCATAATAAGACAATATCAAAACATAACCATTAGTTTGTGCCATTTAGCTCTATGGAGGGGCAGGAAGGGATGGTCCTGCTGGAGCAGGTTCTGAAGTCGTCTTTGCCTACTGCTGTCACTCTCCTGTTGCTTTCCACAGGGTAGATGGTAACGGATTTGCTAAATGATAGAAATTTTCTTTTCCTTAATGAATTGGTGGGTAATGTACGTGCATCTAGCACATTGACCTTTCTGTGATAGCATTCACTTATCAGTGGTGGACTGCAGTGTTGGTACAGCTATTTTCATCTGCTAGTGTAACACTTCTAATAGAATCATAGAACAGTAGGGTTGGAAGAGGCCTATAAGAGTATTTTAAAATACGTTATGAGAACTGGTATAGTATACTTGCTAAGAGTCTGTGAAAAATGTGGACAAGAAAGTCCCTTGTTCAGTTCTGGCATGAATTCACTAGGTAGCGTTATTGCAAGCTCCTATTTCTCACCTTCAGTCCTTCATCTGCAATATGGAGATAATCACTCTGAACCATTTTGCAGGATGATTGTAAGGCAAGGGGTGTGGAACCTCAGGTCCAGAGGCCAAATCCAGCCCTCCTGGGGTCCCAATCCAGCCCTCTGGGGTTCCCCAGGTGGCTGTGCCCGCTTTCTCCAATTACTGATCATTTGGTGGTTTCCCAGCTTTGGGGAAGTTCATCCCCCATACTTAAAGGTTGAAATACCTCTCCTAAGTTACTGGCAGTAAGAGTTTTAAGCTAAAATATGCTGGTATTTTTGGACCTACCCCATTTCGCTTCAACCCTGCTCGCCACTGGAATGCAGCCCCTGAGAGATTCTCTGAAATGAAATTTGACACTCCTGCTGAAAGAGGTTCAACAGCCCTGTTGTAAGGATTACTTGGATAATGTATGTGAAACACGGTTTGTTGTTGTTTATTCAGTCAGTCGCTTCCGACTCTTCGTGACTTCATGGACCAGCCCACGCCAGAGCTTCCTGTCGGCCGTCGCCACCCCCAGCTCCCCCAAGGTCGTGTCTGTCACCTACAGAATATCATCCATCCATCTTGCCCTTCCTTTTGCCTTCTACTTTCCCTAGCATCAGCATCTTCTCCAGGGTATCCTGTCTTCTCATTATGTGGCCAAAGTACTTCAGTTTTGCCTTTAATATCCTTCCCTCAACCGAGCAGTCTGGCTTCCTTTCCTGGAGTATGGACTAGTTTGATCTTCTTGCAGTCCAAGGCACTCTCAGAATTTTCCTCCGGCACCACAGTTCAAAAGCATCTATCTTTCTTCACTCAGCCTTCCTTATGGTCCAGTAGGGATGTATGAAAGTCACTTAACTTTCCGCGGATGATATTGATGGTGGGGGGGGGAGGCGTTCTGTCCCTCCCCCCGGAATCCTCGACCGGGGGGAGAGGCGATCCATTCCTCCCCCCCAGAATCCTCCATGGCCAGCTGTGCTCCGTGGCAGCTCCACGGAGCAGCCGGCCAGGCCCAGGCCAGAGCTGTCTGCAGCCAGATTTCCGGCCGCGGAGGGCTCTGGGTAACACAAAAAAACCAAAAAACTGCGTACACAAATGGCGGCGGCTATGGCTGCCGCCATTTGCGTTCCTTGTTTTTGGCCGTCTTAATCTACGTAAATATTTATGTAGACTATGACGGCGAAAATAAAGGGGAACGCAAATAGCATAGCGGGCGCTATTTGCGTCCCTTTTTGATTCACCGTTTTAACCTACGTAAATATTTACGTAGGCTAAAACGGCGAATCAAACAGGGACGCAAATAGCGCCGCTACGCTATTTGCGTTCCCCTTTATTTTTGCCGTCATAATCTACGTAAATATTTACGTAGACTAAGATGGCCAAAAATAAGGAACGCAAATGGCGGCGGCCATAGCCGCCGCCATTTGCATACGCGGTTGTTGTTGTTTTTTTACCCAGCCATGATAGGCTACGTAAATCTTTACATTGCCTATCATGTCTTATAAAAAAAAAAAAACCGACAAGACTGCAAATGGCGGCGGCGGTGGCAGCCAGTGGGAAGACCAGCTGCCGCAGCCGCTGAAGCCGCTGCCGGAGCCGCCGCTGCCCGGAACATCCACCCCAGGTAAGTCTCGTCCCGGGGGGGATCCACGGGGTGGCGGTGGGGTGACAGGCCATTCCGCCACGGAGTTCGGGGGGCCGAATGCACTGGCATTCGGCCTCACCGAGATCCGTGGCGGAATTCTCTGACATCTCTATGGTCCAGCTCTCGCATCCATAGGTTACTACGGGGAATACCATTGCTTTAACTATGCGGACCTTTGTTGTCAGCGTGATGTCTCTGCTCTTAACTATTTTATCAAGATTTGTCATTGTTCTCCTCCCAAGAAGTAAACGTCTTCTGATTTCCTGGCTGCAGTCAGCATCTGCAGTAATCTTTGCACCTAGAAAGACAAAGTCTGTCACTGCCTCCACGTTTTCTCCCTCTATTTCCAGTTTTCAATCAAGCTGGTTGCCATAATCTTGGGTTTTTTAAGGTTTAGCTGCAACCCAGCTTTTGCACTTTCTTCTTTCACCTTTGTCATGAGGTTCCTCAGCTCCTCCTCGCTTTCAGCCATCAAAGTGGTATCATCTGCATATCTGAGATGGTTAATGTTTCTTCCAGCAATTTTAACTCCAGCCTTGGCTTCATCAAGCCCAGCACGTCGCATGATGTGTTCTGTGTACAGGTTGAATAGGTAGGGTGAGAGTATACAACCCTGCCGTACTCCTTTCCCAGTCTTAAACCAGTCCGTTGTTCCGTGGTCTGTTCTTACCGTTGCTACTTGGTCGTTATACAGATTCCTCAGGAGGCCGACAAGATGACTTGAAATCCCCATACCACCAAGAACTTGCCACAATTTGTGATGATCCACACAGTCAAAGGCGTTAGAATAGTCAATAAAACAGAAATAGATGTTTTTCTGAAACTCCCTGGCTTTCTCCATTATCCAGCGGATATTGGCAATTTGGTCTCTAGCTCCTCTGCCTTTTCAAAACCCAGCTTGTACATCTGGTAATTCTCGTTCCATGAATTGCTGGAGTCTACCTTGCAAGATCTTGAGCATTACATGAAGCACGGTAAACATCCAAAAAGTACATTATGTTGTTGTTTTCTAGCAACATTTGCAGTGAAGAAATGTATCACAGGGAAAGTAAAGATTCACAGCAGAAAATCAGGTTTAACAGAAGATCTGCTATTCCTCAGGAATGTAGTCAGAAATTCCAGGCCTGTACGATCTCTTCCAGAAAGTGGTAGTGGTAACTACAACTGCCACTGTAGCTAATATTTGTGTCAAGGCCAGTGTTGATGAACACTGTTTACATTAGGAAGGACCTTTAATGTAAGTTTGAGTTTCTGTTTCAAAAACACCACATTCAACCAAAGAAAAAGTGAAAAAACCTTTGAAGGAGGGAAGTCAGGGCTTGATCCACAGCCTTTGCTTGCAGACATTCTGCTGTGCACATGCTGCTGTGTTTACTTCCTGAATAGAAAACAATAAAATAATCAGTTATCTCTAATTGCTCCAATAACTTGTTGGCAGCAAGGGCTAAATAACTCCCAAAAAAATTAATAAAATGGTTGTGATTATACATGAATCCATTCCAGTAAGAATTATCATATGTGTCTCTATGAATGCTCGATATGGAGCTTTTCACCCCACTCAACTATTTTTTACATGTAGAATACATCTAGCAGGATGCTCCATGCACAGATGGTTCAGAATGTGTACCTTATTAATGTTTCCTGATTGTGTCTGCTCCAAGTTTTTAAATGTGTAATACATTAATTTTAATCTGTATTAGGAATGTTTTTACATTTCTGGTCTATTCATGTGGCTTCCAGTTCATAGATACCAGTATAATTTAGTTTTAAACTTCTATATTTGACCTGTGCGTTCTTTTTTTAATAGATTTTACTGTACCTGATGTTGGCTATTGCTAAAACGGTAGTTTTCTTTTTTAAAAGAAACTCCTTTTGGGTTTGATGGATTTGTACTCTTCAAAGGGAAACAAAACACTAAATATTTCTAATCCTGCATTATTTACCGCATGGATGGTTAAAATGCTACTTTAAGTCTCATAAAATTTAGAGGAAGAAATCTGCCAACTGTAGCAGGAATTAGATTTAGGAAGAGAGGTACAGAGTCAAAATATTGCTACAGAATTAAATGTCAAAAATCTTCTTTAATAGTAGATATATAGTTCACAGTGTCTGGTTATGATTAATACATTTAATCTAAATCACTGAAAGTTGCTCTCTCCTTTTCCATAAAATACAATAGGACACAAATCAGTTTTACTGTAGGTGGATAACAATTGGAAAATAATGCATCTTCCCGCCCAATAAATTGTCAGTTATACCTTTTAACTAAAATCAATTCATCTTTTGAAAATTTATTGCAATTTCTAATAATAAATCTTCTCAAATGTTTATTCATTTGCTGCTTGATACATTTGTGCCACTTTTGCTATGGTCTAATGTTTTTTTCTTTTGATTCATTGTAAATTAGAAAAACTATTTTGAGTCAATTTTCTAGTTAAGAAGTTAAAATCTATAACCCAACCATTTTCCTTTTTTGTGTCCTTTACACATTTTAATACCCTTGAACTTTGATTCAATCCAGTACATTTTGATCATAAGTCGATTAAAAGACTTTTCATTGTAACTTACTGAAAAAGGGCCATATAGTGAAGCAACTGGTTCTAAGATTATTGGGAGACGTTTTGTCCACAGGTCTTGATTGCGTAAGACAAATGAAAGAATTAAACCAGATGAAAAGCTGGGGGTGCTTTAGTTAACTGAATATGAATGAGAAAATTTTTTCATCACATTTGTATCCTTGCAGTGAGATAAGCATCTTTTATAACAGGGTCACAATAATAGTGCCACAGATGAACACTGCGTGCGCTTAGATACATTTTTCCATTGTCATTTTCTGCCTTTTTTTATTCATACTTAATTTTCCAAGGTGTTGGCTATTTCCAGTATTATTTCCAGCAATACATTTTCTGTATTTCAAATAGAAAAGTGTTTGAATGTGTTTGGTTTGTAACGTAAAATGTTGGTTTGTATAAAAAGATTGAATCTTCCAGTAACTAATCCTTTCATTGCTCATATCATCTTTTTTTCTGTCATCTGATAAAATACTAGGGAGGCGGGAGATGGGAAAATTCTAAAATTTTTGTTTAAAAAAAGTAACAAGGAAAACTTGTCTGCAAAACAACATTTCCTTCCAAACCAGAACACTGTTCATGCTGTGACAATTAGAACTCCAAGACTTGTAGAAATTGCGATAAATTTCATTACACGGTGCTGACCTGTATACACAGAGCAATACATATATAAATCTACTTCCCCAATTAAACCAAACAGGAAACCAATGACCAGCACACAGCGATCTCTGTTCATAATGGAGGTCTTGTGCATATTAATAAGTGCTGTGTTGTGGGAATAGGCTATTATTAATTATTTTGATATGGTACTAATTTTTGCAACGCGCTGTTTTTAGTCCTCAAAAGAACTCTGGTATCATTGTTTCTTGATAGAGATGCAAGTTTGGGATATGGTGACTTGGACATAGCCATCTAACAAGTCTGTGGCTCGGTCTATAGATTCAGGAGAACAAAGTAGTAGAGTGACTATTACATCTCAGGTGGGAAATGCCCTACAAATAAGAAACTGGCACATTTAGAGTTCAGTCCTCTCTTTGTATTCTGGCGTCTCTCTCTTTTTGCTTTGCATGTAAAGATGAGCTTTCCCCACCTTCAGTCTGAAGTGGAGCATAGACTTGAAGTCTCTTGTTCGGAGTGTCAGCCAGCTCTTTAACTCTTTGAATACATTGGCACATCAGATCTCTCGCTGTGTATAACAGATTGAAGCCCAAGGTGGCAGAGTAGACCATGCCACTTCAGTCTGCTGGTGGGCATACTTTTTTTTTTTAAGCTACCTCATGTAAAAAATGGGGAGGATACCAAACTCTCCATGTAGAAAACTAGCACAGCACAGAGAGGTTATAGCTGAACCTTCTCTCTGTTTTCTATGCAGGGCAGCTTTAAAAAATGTGATATCTCCCATTGTAATTTGAAGTAGGAAAGTCCATTGTACTACCTCAGAATTCTACCACCACATTCTGCTACAGGTAGATCAAACCATGTTCTAAGATAGTTCTGTTAAGCTTGTACATTCAGTGGTTGGCGCTCTGTGTAATTACTATCCGTTATACAAATGTAATAAGACCTAATCATGTTTTGTTTACACCACAGATGCCAGAATGTTGACAGACTAGGAGAATGTTAGAAAACACTTCCAAGACAACTGGGAAGAAAAAATATATATAATAAATACAGTAGATGAAGTCAAATTTGTTGCATATTGGTGAATCTGTTCAGCTGATAGCATCTTGGGTGTTGAGATGATTGATTTCAGAGGTAAAGAAATAATTTGCATGGAAGCATTAGAATTCATTAATTTCACTAATTACATTGTGAAGAAAACATCTGTTTTCTTCACTAAAGAGGAGACATTAATTACAGGTCTTACCTGTTCATCTAAAAATAGTGTCAATATGTTCCGTTTTCTCTCTTTAAATTGTTGATTTTGTAGGAAAGTCTTATGCCATTATAGAGTTGCCAAGACCTCATTAATAAAGCAATTTTGAACTAAAATTATATTAACTAAACAAAAAAGGAATGTATTAGTTTCCCAAGAGATTTTTAGATTAGAGCAGTCATCTTTTAATCCACAAAAGCTTTCTTTTTCTAATTATTTTAGAATTATGTGTGTACTAAAAAAACTTACATGCAACCAGAAACATAGGGAAAGGTTCTGCTCTACAGAACCCCTTTCAGGATGAGCCCCCTTCACCACACATAATGAAGGTGAAGAAGAGTATTAAAAGTATGATCCATGTAATATAAGGTATCAACTTGTGGCTCAACATAAGCTATTCTATATCACAGGCTGAGACACCAGAGTACTGTTGGCAACCCTTAACTAGGAATTTTCACTGGAAAACAAAACAGAGTTTTATGGTAAGGTTGTCAGCTCCTGAGTTAGCATGTACCAATCATGGTATATCAGTTGTATATGCTTGCAGCAAGGAGTGCTTATTGAGCTTCTGTGGAAGTATGGCATGGTTAGTTTATCTGCCATGTCTAGTACTATTAGCTAGAATAAGTTGCTGGGAAGAGCAATCCTATGGCCACTAGTCAGCGGCTAGACAGCCATAGGATATCTGGTTTTCCGGGAACCAACCTTGGAGCCTATGCTCCAAGGTCGGTTCCTGGAGAACCGACCTTTGCCCCCTTCCACACTGCCTCACAGGTGGTGTGGAGAAGAGGAGCACAGAGCAGCCAAATCGGGGCATTCTGGGGGACGTTCCAGGGCGGAGAAGGCGGAAATGCCGGTACGATGCATCCTATGTGTCGTCCGGTAGTCTCCTCCCCTGCTCACCTTCCCGCAGCTAGACAGCTGAAATTGGCTGTCTAGCCGCAGATGCAGGGCAGGAGAAGTGCAGAGGGAACAATCCCCTCTGTGCTTCTCCTGCCCTGCATTGGATAGGCGGTCACCTCCAAGTTCGGAGGCGGCCACCTATCCCCGTAGGATTGCACCCTAAAGGTAGTAAAGGCCAGAGAATTTAGGTAGCGAAGACCAAGGAAGATTGCATGGAAATGTAAAAATTGGTGCCTTTAAGTGTTTAAAAGAAGTTTTAAACACCTTCAAGATTTTCTGTGAGTACTTCCCTGAGATTATAGTATTTTCTGTCCTAGAAGGATTCATGACATCCAGGACAGCTCATACAAAGCTGTAGATATTCTATGTTTTTTTCTTCTATTAGCTGATATAGTACTGTAGGCCAGTGTCAGCTGTGGGCCTGTAAGTCCCCAGTTTAAACTTCGTCTCAGCCATGAAGGCATTAGCTGACTTTAGACAAATCACTGTTCTCTCAACTTCAGCTTCCCATCTGCAATGTGGGGACAATAATGCTGTGCTACTTCATAGGGCTGCTGTATAGAGTACTAAGGTACTATATGTGAAGTTCTTTGAACACTAAAACAGAACTATATAAACACTAAATATAGCTACTGTTCCAATGAAAATATTGGGTAGAATTATGTGGGTCATCTCCCCACACTTTTTTCTTTTGCAGAAAAAATGTAAGCCACTTGGAAAGAATATTTGATTCTCTAAAATAAATAGGTAAAGAAGCACCTCAGATCCCTGGAGAATTTTTTTAAAAAATAGTTGAGGATGAAGTACATCTGTGCTTTATTTTACTATGCCTTGCTGGAGGAACTGGAAGTGGTCAACTCTTCTGTCATTGTGCATGTAGCCCGAAGGTGTCAGATGGCCTTGACTTTCATAAAACAGATTACTTCAGTAGAGTGACAGAACCAGTTCACGGTTTTGCCAAGTTAATCAAGTCAGACAAAAGCCCAAGCACAGCACCAGCTCAGAGAAACTCTGTTGGCACCAGCCTAATTAAAGATAAACTCCTAAAGCATCCATTTATTTCTCTAACAAAATGCTAAAACTGCTAGAGTACCCACAGCTTGGGAGAGGAGGGACTTTATGAACTCACTTAACCTCCCTAGTATATCTGAGAGGATTTGTCTTGGCAGGTCCATCTCTGAGGAAGAGATCATTGAAGCCTTTAATGGTCTGTCTCTTGGCAAAATGCCTGGCACAGATTCACTTGGAGCTGATTTCTTTAAAGCCTTTTACGCACACACGCGTGCACGCACACACACACGCACACCCCTCTTTAGCACAGAGGTCTTTTACATAACTAATTTTCAGGAAATTATGTGTGTCTTGTTTGGATTATCTGATCTTTTTCTTGTTGAGAAAGGTGAGGATCCAGTGTTCTGTGTAGGCTTATTATCCTTAGTTTTACCTGAATATTTTAAAACGTCAGACTATTTAAAGGACATATTAAATGGTTGCTTTGTAGTACAGACTTTGCAGTACTCACCAGCTGGCACATGTTCATCAGACTACTCTTGGATGGTTGTACTTGTTCCTGGTACAGAGGTGTATGATGGTGTATGATTTCCAGTCATCTTGGGACTGTTCCTTGTGACAGTTCATGTTCTTCCCTCCTCACTCAATGTGGAAAAAAAGGCCGTTAGGTGAGATCATACTAATCTTCAGTATGTTGGTGACAATTTATGTATGTATTATATTTATATCCTGCCTTTTTTCCTCCTTAAGGAACCCATGGCCGCATAAATAATCCTCCTCCTCTCCATTTTAGCCTCACAACAACAACCCTGTGAGGTAGGCTCTTTAATGAGCTTCCGCCGTGCATTAAAAACGTGGCTGTTCAGGCAGGCATTTGGGGTGAGTTAGGGTATTTTAGAAAACGTTTTTATTGTAGAATTTTATTGTTTTAAACTGTTTTATTAAATGCTGTACATCGCCCAGAGTGGCTGGGTGACCAGCCAGATGGGCAATTAATAAATTTAATAAATAAATAAATAAATAAATAGGTTGGGCTGAGAGTCTGTGACTGGCCCAAAGTCACCCAGTGAGCATCTATGGCCAAGTGGGGACTAGAACCCAGATCTCCTGGCTCCAAGTCCAACACTGAAGCCACTACACCACACTGGCTCTCAATTCTGGTCACTGCTCCATTTCATTTGACGTTGGCAGTTTCTACCCTTAAATAATACGTTGCTGTAAGCCAAGTTCAAAAAGAATCCAGAAAAGACCAAGCTACCTGTATGTGTGATACTGTGGTGAAGACTTCCTTGGTCACAGGGGAAGCTGTGACTATGCTGCTTTTTTAGCAAATCCCAACTAATGAGACAACTAGAGCCAGGACAAGATATTAATGAAGATACATGGTTGCTACGGAAAACAGTAGCCCCATGTCTCTTCTCCCATAATGTGTAGTAAAACACCTGTTTCTGTTTTAATTTGTACCGCATCTCATACAATACTTTATCAATATAATTTTTTAAAGTAGCTCAATGGCAGAGTACATATTTTGCATGTGGAAGGTTCTAGGTTCAGTTCGTAGCAATTCCAGTTAAAAAGATAAGAAAGCAGGTAATACATAAAACCTCTTCCTAAGGCCCTGGACAGCCACTGTCAGTTAGAGCAAACAATATTGGGCTAGATAGACAAATAATTTGACCTGGTAAAAGGCAGCTTCCTATGTACACATACTCTCTCTCACTCACTTTGTTCATGCTTGTCCCAAGAATCCCACATATGGTGGGATATAACCTCAACTATATTATGGAGACCATGACCTGGCTCACAAATGATGCAAACCCATGTTTTATTTAACCCATGGTTAACTCATGGCTTGTTGCCCTACCAGGGTTTGTCTGGCAGTCTATCAAGCAACCCATGGGTTGTTTTTTTTCTCAGTCCCTGGGTTTTTTCTCTAGTTCACTCATTCCCTCCCTGTATCCCAAATGCCTTTGCACCGCTGTAGTATGGACATGTAGAGTGGCTAGTTTGTTTGTTTTTTTACCACACTTGCCCACCACCTATATAGCCTGACAAAATAACCCATGAACAATCCGCAGGTCTGGGTTCAGAAATAACAACAATCCAAAGAACAAACCATGGGTTCTCTTTCTGAGTTGTTCATGGTTAACAAACCATGGTTTGTTAGCGCGGCTGGGTTCACAACTTGACAACACATACTTCAACAGCCCATGGATTAAATAATCTATGGGTTAATGTTATGTGCAAAAAACTAAGATGCTTGGCTTGTTTTTGTCTCCAGGTTCTCCTGCTAAAATGTCTTCCCTTTAATTTCACTGAATATAACTATAAATAGTAACAGGAAAAAATATTCTAAATATAATCAACAGGTGGATTGGGCACAAGTTGCAAAATACCCATAGTAACGTTATAGAATTATGAGCTATACATGAGAACAATAACCTTGGTATACCAGTTCACCCTGGGCTGCAATCTAGAATACAGTTTGGTGTCTTAGATCTCATTAGCCTCAGTAGGATTAAAGCAGCCTAACTATCTAAAGGAGTGCAGCCTCCTGTCTTTGCAGTGACTGGATAGGAAAACACAGTTGTTCAGGGAGCCTGGGGAAATGAAAAATCTTAAATTTGCAGTATAAGGTACGCATCCTATGTTCCTGTGGTATCTCTATATTAAATCCCAAGAAGCATACATTTTTGATGATTTGTATGTGCTAAGTGCATAGATTTACTGCTATAGTTTGGGCATTTTTAAATTAAAATATATCACTCATTCTGAATGTATTGATTTACGCATCTTTGTGTCAATATTAAGTCAAGTGACTTTCCCAATAAGTTAAAAAGATCTGGCAGGGCAGGTTACATTGAGTAGATTGCTTTAAATTTATATTTGTACCTGTTATCGCTATATTAAACATTTTCACTTTTTTGCCCTTTATTCTGAATGAGTATTAGAGTTTTGAAATGTCCCCTAATCCTAACCAAGATGAAGTCCTTTTTAATATTCATCATGAAAATGTTGCCCTGTCAAATAACCGACTGTAGATCTTAGCAGTTTAAATATTCATAACTCCAGTTGGGAAACTCAAGGGAGTTTACCGGGTCTGACAATTGTTCTAACCTAGATGGAATTACAATCTTAGTGCAGAGTAGCAACATTACTCATGTGAATTGTGCAGGTTCTAGTTTGCTCTTAAATTTTGAACTTTTCAGTCAATGCACAAAGATAGAGGTTCTGTATAAGTCAGGATGTATTTAACCAGGATATTTTTTTCTCTCTGTACCTCAATCCATGACTTCTTGGAACATCAATAAGCTTTTCTATTTTTTTGACTGATGATATACTATTTATTTTGTCAATATTGATGAAACTTAGCTCATTAGGAGAGGAACCTGCTCTGAATAGCGCTACAACTTTGTTGTCACCAAAAGCTAATCTCCCAGATATTTGATAGGAATATTTTCATTGAGTTCTGTAGGTTTTGAGGTAATCGTGTCCATATAGTAACCTAGTTCAGATGATAGTTCCAGGCTTCATAAACTATTTTCCTCATCCTTCTTCTTCCCCTTACCATTGCATACTAGCTTTGGCATGACAATCCAGGCTTGCATTGAGCCAAATATCCCTGTTCCATCCAAATGTGTGAACTCTGGCTTAATGTCGGTCAATACACCAGGAAAATAAGTGAACATGGCATGCAGCAGGAGTACAGAGGAGTACTTAGCCCCAACACTCTTTCACAGTTTCATAAACCATTTTTATGAAGCCTGGAACAATTGTCAGAAATGGTCCATAGTGTTCAGACAATACAAGTGACTTCCCTAAGGCATTAATTGGCTTTTGTGTACGTGTAACATTGTGTGTGCATGCAGTGTGGTTTAAGTAATGTCAGTAACCTAACAGAGGTTACAAAATCATACTAGTTTAGTATGGTGACAAAACCATACTATACAATGGTAACAGAAACGTACTGTATGCTATGCACTGTGGTAACAAAACCATACACTAACATGCATTAGTGGAATTTTTGAAAATGTAGTATATGCTTCAAGAAAGCTGACATGTTAAATCCTATCATGTGCCAAACTGTGCTAAAATATGAATGGATCCCATAGTGCAAGAAATAAATTGATTAAATTAATAAATTTAATAATTAAAGGCTCCTGTAACTCCAAAAGAGGCTCCCCACTGCGTTTCCTCATTATTTGCTGCTCTGGCTTTGCCTTTTTCCATTTACCTTCAGGGGGCGGGGGGAAGGAGGTGGTTCTGCTGTCTTCCTGTATTGTATACTGTCTGGAGGTAGTGATGGACTTTTCATATGTGTGACTGGGATTATTTGTCTGCAGCAGAATCTCTTCCTACCTGAGAAGTTTAGGCTTACATCCAATAGACTGGCTGGGTTTGCATCAGGGAAGGAAAATAAACACAGCAGCTTATTTTCTGGCCTCCACATTCTGGTCACGTACCATGTAATTACCATCATTACTTTTACTGGGCGCTGTTTGTTGTGTCATCTGAACCCAGCAAGGGTGAGAGGCGGGGGTGGGTTACAAGTCACCCTGCAACCCTAGAACAAGCCATGGGTTCCGCGGTGATTTGTAAGCCAAACCCACCAGCCATCCTCACCATGTTTGGATGACATGACAAACCACACCTGATGAAGGTAATTATACGGTGGCTTATTTTCCTTCCCCAATCGTGTGAACCCAGTCACTGGCTTAACTGGAGGCAAGTCCCATTGAACTCGGTGAGGCTTACATCTGACTAGACCTGTATAAGGTTGTACTGCAGACTTGAATATGGTAGTGGTAGTTAATTTAATCATTGTAGTAAAGAATGCTGTAATGTTGTACCTAAAATATCACTTCTGACACTTTCAATGTACAGAGTACTTTGCAGTCCTTGTCAAACTTGTTTTGCTTGTTTGAAAATTAATCTCAAAATACCATTGTATCAAATGTTTAAATTGTAGTTGCCTGCAGTTTCTCTTGGTTAATCAAGAGAGTGCATAGTATGAAGAAAACATTGTTGCTGTTCTCTCACCCTTAAAAGTCACAAAGCAGCACTCTTGGTTAGCCAAGTGAGGCCAGTGTGTGTCCATTAATACATAAAGTAAATATGAAATTTGCCTAGGTTCTCAAGATAAAAAATAGATTCTGTATCACACTAGATAATGTTAATCTGAGTAGACTATTATAAGTTACAAAAACATAAGATCTCTTTTAGTGCCTTCAAGGCTTCAATATATCAAACCAATGCAAGAGAAAAAAAATATGGGTGAGGAGTACAGAAATGTATTAAACAAGTTTCACTGTGCATTTTGAATACTGTAGGAAAGAAACATTGAAATGGGATTGCCAAAAAGGAATTTATTCCAGAGCCAGTGGTTGCCAGAGCAGTCGCTCATCTAAGATTTCATTTAGCCTTTAATTGTGCAAGTAGTGGATTATAGAAAATATTGTGGGAGGGAATCTAAAGTTTGTACAACTCTTATCACTTACACTCTTAACTAATGGATTATTACTGGCCGAGTGGTACACTCCGATCCCAGTACTCTTCTTCCAAACATCATATTGTTGTCTATTACTGTTGTTGTCTATTATTGTTGTCTATTATATTGTTGTCTATAAGGAACCAAAAGAGAAACTACAGAACAAATCCAACAAGCTGTATTTCTGCACGTTTTATCTCCCCACTTCAATGCCTTGTATAGAACAGATTATTTCTACTAATGAGGATTATGAAATTGATCATTTTAATGTTTTTGTCTTCTACGTGTAAGTCAGATTATTATTATTATTAAGAAGAAGAAGAATGGTAAGCGCACACACATACCAGAAGTGTTTTGCTAGTGTACTGCAAAGTCTGGTGGATGTTTGTAGAGTTGTATCTTACGGTTCTAAATCTTATGTCCAAAAGGTATTGTGTGTCTGCAGAGGTTGAAAGGAAAATAACTTTTTAGCTCTTTTAGCTCCTACTGATTTTCTGTGAAGAAATGACCAGAAATCAGAAGTGACCCATTTCAGGTGCTCAATTCCTGGCTTGCTAAACTATTTAGCAGCCACAACTGTTGTTTAGCAGCCCCAAAAGTCCAAGTGTGTGGACCTATCAGCCACAAATGACTGATAGGTCCATGCACTTCCTCCTCACCCCTTCCCTCATCTTCTTTCTTCCTTGGTGCTTACATTCTGGTTTAACTGAACCACAGATAGCCAATACATCCAAAAAGGGGAACTTTGGCTTAATGTCAGTTTACTAACCAGGTTCTTAAAGCAACTTCAAAGTGGGGTTTGGGATCCTGGTTAGTAAACAGACATTTAATCACAGCTCCCCTTTTTGGGCATCACAGCTAAGTGTGATTTAATTAAATGATGTAAGTGCCAAGGAGGGCAGGAGAAAAGGGAAGGGGTGAGGAGTAGCACTCCCATTGTTCATTCCTGGCTGCTCATGGTTAAGCAAACCAGGAACTGAGCATCTAAACCAGGCCAATGTTTATTTGCTAGGTGTAGTAATGGAGAGTTACTTGGATACTGTGGAGGATGGCATGGGTGACATCAGTTGTCTGCCACTTATTTTTCCTTTTGAAAATGTTAAAATCTTCACTGGCAATGTTTGGCTGTTTTATTTAATCATGTTTTTTATGTGTCGTTCAGAGCTGTCTTTGTAGTAGCTGCTGTCCCATTTAAATGTTGTCATAATGGCATTGTGAATACAGTGGTTGAAGCATGCATTCTAATTATTTGTTTAGATTATTTAAAAGAACAACATGTCCTGCCAAAGCAAAAGAAGACACTATAGGAACAGGGAAGACTGAGGAAAGAGGAATAATTTTAATGTTTTATAACCTCGACACTAAAAAACAGGAAGAAAGAAAATTACTGACAAAAGTTACCACTGTATCCTTTGGAAGCCCATGTACTCATAGTTACCTCCCTTTATGTACCTTGTTCTAGTCACAGCCAGTGCAATTTGATTTTCGAATTTAGAGGAGGGAAGAGTACTTACCCATAACAAAAAAAAAGCCTTAGCTGAAATGGAAATCCATGGGCACTGTCCTGTACTGCCGCTGTGCTCCCACTCACTCCATTGTGGCAGCTAGCGCAGTAGAGCATTAGTGCTTCATAAAGGAACACTGGGGGAAAAGCGGACACAGTCTTTTCCTGATTGGGAGAGGTCAACGGAGCTCCCTTTTAGGACTTCTGTAGACCAGCCTCATTCTGGAAATGAATGTTTCCGCTTGTTTCTAGATCCTTTACAAAATGCTAGCTCCCCATTGCGCTAGCGGTGGGGCCTGCTGGAATACTGCCCCATGTTGTTGACTTGCAATAACAGAACCAACATATGCAGTTAACTCCATATTAATTAATCCAGATTATTTTGTAAATACATTGTTAGCATGTCTGTTGGCTTCCTCGTAGGCTGCATCATCATGCCTGCCAGACATTGTAACAACATCTATAGGGCTGCTTGTCGAAATATGTGTATCAATGGCTATTTGTATTACAGTGATTAGCTTTGTTGCTGTGGTTGCTACATTGGAGGCCTGAGGTCCAGAGACATGCCCAGAAGGAGATAAAATATTTGGATTGTTTCTTTAATAGGATTCGTTTCAACTGCATTTTCATTTGTTTATTTTTAAGATTTAGATCCTATTTCCAGGTGGTATAAAGAAGCTGGTTTACAACAGATTAGACCATTCAGTTCAAAGCTATTAATGCCTTCCTTGGTGGTATGGCAGCTAAAAGAGACGCTGGAGGAAGGTGATGTTAAAGCCTCTTCCTAGCTCTCCCATGTTCCTGAAGCTGCTGTCCTTATGGGGGCTGTGGTGAACCTAGAAGAAATTGCCCCCTTCAAGAATTGCAAATGTAACTATCATGTACGTTGGGCTTCTTATTGTAAACGGCTTTGATATATAAATATTTTGAAAAGAGGTACGTATATAATTTTAGATAACCATGGTTTAATATTATGAGAAAAAACCACAGCAAGAGTCACGGCCTCCCTCCTCCCCTCTTCTCCAGCAGCATGGCTGTGAGGAGTTTGGAAGCTTTTCCTTTAATTAGAGATTAATCACAGCTTATCATGACATCCAAAGCTGGACAAACTATGAGTAATCTTAACTAGGATTTGTTGAAACAAGCCATCTTCATAAACTGTGGCTTGAAGTTAGCTTGTTTTGAGGATAAAATGGAGAGGAGGAGGCTCATGTATGCCACCTCGGGCTCCTTGGAAAAAAGCCAGGATATACATGTAACAAATACATAAAATAAAAATAAAACATATTTAATATTAACCACAGTTTGTCCAGTTCGGACAACATGCTAAACTGCAGTTAATCTGAAGCAGAAGCTTCTGATCTCAGGGCCACACCAGTGAAGGAGAGGGGAAGGGGGAGTGCACAAGCCTAAGGCTTGATGTGGTTCATTTTCATAATGCTAAACTATGATTTAGCATCACAGCCAATCATTAAAGCTTGTTCCCAATTGTGTTTGGTGGCCCAGGCTCCCCATAAGGTAGTAGGAAGGGAGCCAGGATAGACCACAATCACTACTGCGGATCTGTTTCCACAAAGATTTCTAATGACAGCTGCTCCCTTACCTTAGATCTATGTACTCTGCTTGGAAGGCAGAAAAGAGAATCGCTGCATGTGGCTTTGAAAAAGCAGGTCTGCTTAATACAGGGCTGAATTATAGAGCCTGTGCAATGGCCTATTTTTGTTTCCCATCTGACATTAAAGAGCCAGGTGCTCTTTAAGGCTAAACAGAAATTCCCTGTGAACAATTCTTAATACAGGCAACCAATTTACATGGATGTGCGAGTCACCAATGCGTTTGCGTCAGTTTGTCTCTCTTTACATTGGAAACAATGCTCCTTGTTTGTTTGTTGTTGTTCAGTCGTTCAATCGTGTCCGAATCTTCGTGACCCCATGGACCATAGCACGCCAGGCCTTCCTGTCCTGCGCTCTCTCCCGGAGCGTGCTCAAGTTCATATTCATTGCATTCCTTGTTTGTTTACTTACTTATTATATCCAGTAAATATACCACATTAGTCTCTGTGTGTCTTAATATTGCAGTCCATCCTCTCTAATACAAACTCCATTCACCACTATCAGGTTCGTGTCCCCCAGACATCTGTTAACTCAATTGAAAGAAATCCCTTGATTATTTTTTTAAGGTAATTATTTAAAATTATTCAGAGTCCCCCATGGTATTGTGATAATCATGGTTGAACTGTGTTGCCAAGTTAATAGCATGATAATATTCTGTTAGTGCACTCCAGTAAAGTGCTGTTATTTATTCTTTCAGGTAGTCATATATTTTTCTCTAGCTGAGGTACTAATCTTCTAAAATATTTTGAGATTCATATTATTATATTGTATACAATACATTATTTCCCTTTTCCAGGCTGATTTTCTTTCAAAGTTTATGCAGCAAAAGCATAGCAATATTGCTATCTTTATACTCAGTCATCTGTTTAATCCTTATCCCCTTCGCATTGTCAATACCCATCTAATTCCACTTTAACAACAGTAATTGGCTGATGGAGTAGCAGATATAGATTTGTTTTCCTGATGACTCCTTGACTTTTTTCCTCTGGTAATACTAATAGAATTCCAAATCCTTACTGGTGTGATCATGTCATGAGTAGGTCAACAGTCATGTCAAGGTCCTATTGGAAACTTCATAGCCGACATCTTAATTTAGACTTAGCTATTGCCCCCCCCCCATGTGCAATTGTAAGCAATTCTTTCAAGTCTCTCAGTCATTCTATTATAATAGAATTCATTTAATTCAAAAGGAATTAGTTCATGATGTGAATGTATTTGGATCGCTGAAGTTCAATAAAAATAAATCTGGGAACATCCATTCTGAATTCTTGATACCTTTCAGCCTGAATGGTAGAATTGTTTATTTACATATTTTTTCCTGTATAAATGGTCTGTGTTAGGCAGTTACCTTTGGATTTTCTGACTTTTGCTAGTAGGGTGACTACTACTTATCACAAGCCATATTATTTGTCAGAGGATCCCCTGACACCTGCTTAAGTGCTGATTGAGTTCTCATCAAACCAGTGCCAATCAATGCAAAAATTTAGTCACTTGAGGTTTCAGCTCTAGGTATTTTAATCCACCAATCACTTATGTGCTGTGTTGTCCTGTTAACTTCATTGTCACTTGCTCAGGATCAGTATTTCCGTGAGCTATACTTGCAAGTAAGAATGACTGCAACTTTAGTGGCTTGTATTGACATTACTCACTTTTATTACAATTGTATACCCTTGTCATGAAATTCAGCTTTTGCCAACCCACTTCAAATCATGGTTTCAGGACTAAATTAGATGTGACATGAAAAATTCCACCTCCACACCCACTGGAGCTGCGATTTGCTCTGCATATGAACATAAGAAAAGCCCTGTTGGATCACACCAAATGCCATCTAGTCCAGCATTCTGTTTTCACAGTGGCCAACCAGATCCCCCAATGGGAAGACCACAAGAAGGACATGAATGCAATAGCATCCGCATGCTCATTATCCCTAGCAACTGGTACTCAGAGACATAGTGCCTCTGATACTGGAGATAATGTGTAGCCATCACAAATATATTTATTATATATATATGCTTTCTTTTAACCAGTTACCTGTCCATAAGAGGATCTCTTCTGCTCTTATCCCATTACTGCTAAGTTTGCTCAGTAGTCATTGGTGATGGACTTTGACAAAAGCCTTTTGGAAATTTAAATAAACAATGGCCTGGTTCACGTGTAATGATAACTTAGAGTATCATTTGAGTATGGGTTGTTGAATCCTGAGTTGTTATGTGTGAATGCTGCACTATGGTTTAACTATTGGTTGTTAACCACAAATAACTCAAGAAGAGAACCCATGGTTTGTTTTTGGGGCCTCCCCCACTTCCTACAGCTCCCCAGATTTGCTCTGGAGAATCCCCCAACACTCCAGAGCAGATGTGGGTGACTGCAGAGAGGAGGGGAAAATCTTCCACTGGTGGTTTCTGTTCCATTGGTGGAACAATACCATTGGATTCAAGACAGAATTAGGAGTACAATCCTGATAGTTTAAACAATGGGCGGTGTTTCACCATTTGTTGTTGCTGTCATAATGTTGAAATGTATGTTGACACAGTAAAAATACAGAAATTAAGTCATATGGTTTTAACCTGGCTTTAAAAAATAGGTAATGTACATTGCCTGTTATTTTGCCTTAACCTTTATTCAAAATTTTCATGTTTTCTAAATAACAGGCCAGTAATAATATTTAATCACACTTTGTTGTCTTATAGTTAACAGCCGTAGTAGGTTGATACCAAAAGGGCATCTACCAGTTTTGACACTGAGAATTAATTATGAGATAAAAGACAGGTTTTTACTTGGGCTAGAATTAGCCTAGCAGTTCAAAATATAAGCAGTCACCTTGGAGTCACATAACAGGAAGTGACAGCCTTTCTTTGACTAAAGGCTAGATAGATCTTGTGCAGTTGAGTTAGACAGATCAGCTGTTTGTCTATTGTATTTGTTGTTCTGTGTAATTAATTTGGGAAATAGTTGTGCTGTCCTTTGACATTCTCTCAGAGCTCATGTGTGTTAAATAATGCAAGGAGCATAACTAGGTTTATTTTTCCCTCTTCTAAAGAGGGCCAGATGGTTATCAAAGGTTATTCATTCTAAGTAGAAAAGGGTGACATTCAGCATAACTTTTAAGTATAGAAAAGTTTCAAAAGACTACCTCTAATGTTTTCAGTACCTTTTAATTAGTTTTTGCATGAGCTTCTGTCATAAAGTGCTGGCTCTGTATTTTGTTGTTGCTGCTTTCCAGGTAACCACAATTATGTGATTGCTTTTAATGTAACTAGCCCTATTTTGTAGCAACAAAGACCTCTCCAAATAGCTCATGTTGGTTAATACAGAGATGCCTTGTGTTAGTAGGTGCTAATGTTGCTAATGTTGAGTGCACAAAGAACTATTGGAGGGTAAGAAGAGGACATCTTTTGGATAAGCTGTCCATATGATGTGAGCGATGATAGAACTGCCAGTGGTACAAAAGACAGCAGCTAATCTACAGGGTTTTTCTTATTTTAAAAGCATACCTTGGTTTGTTTTTGGTGTGTTTCTGTTTTTTTAAAGCTTGGTGTTTGTGGGTTGGACACCCAGAAAAACTACCTGTGGCACAACCGCATCAATGAAGAGTGGCACAATTTCTTGTGAAATTGTTGTAGTCTTAATTTTTAGTGGTCTGTTTCTATGGACATTCATGTTTCTGATGCATTTCTCTCATAATAATTGCCATACTTTCTCCACTATGACTTCCACCCCCTGGTAATATTAAAAGCTTTTCTTGCGCCAGAAGAGGGGGATGTTACAATGATCAAATCACCTCTGCCTTGTTTGCTATAAAGGAAGGTTTGGGATGAATACCAACACTTGGGAAAAAGTAGATTAGTTTACAATGCTTATACCCTGCTTTACCAATGGATTCTCTTTCTCTCCTCCCTGGAGCAAGCTTTTCCTTTGCCATCATCTAGCTAGGCAGAAGTTAACTCTTTCTACTACATCCCACTTTATCTGGAAAGGCTTTAAACATATAATGGGAACTGTATTCAAATTTTGCTTAACTATTTTTTTCCTTTTCAAGAAATAATGACTTTTTCTAGTATATTGAAATACACCCTGATTTAGTGTAATAAACAGGAGGAATGTGACAAAGCTGTTCCTGATTCCATCAGACTCCCTTCATTGTACCCATTACAGTGAGCAAGGAGTTGGTGCCCTTGTCTAGCCACTTCATTGAACTCTCATATCTGGAATTCAAACCTCCTGCTGTGGAGGAAAAGTTGAAACATCTCTGTATGTCTGGTATGAAAATTGCACCTCTGGTGATCTTTTAACAGTTTATCTTTCTGACAGAATTCTTGTTTGCTCACAACTTTTTGGAGTCAAATCAGCTGTCGTTAGTAGGGTCATATGCAGTTATTGTATCATAAACAGCTTTGCTGCACTCCACCCATGCATCAGGGGGGTTGAACAGTATATTAGGAGGGCTGTGGGTGGGGGGTTGTCCTCATTTATTATTATCTGGGGACAGAGAAAGGACAGCCTGTCCTGCTTTTCCCTTACTACCAAGGTGTGTGAACTACAGGTGATGTGCTCGTAATCAGATTCTACTACAAAGCAATGACAGAGAATTGTGCCCCCTTATCTGAAAGGTATGACATGGTGAGCCTCTTTAGCAAAGTGCTCTTTCCACGATCATGCTCTGTAGTTTTGCTATCTCCAAGTACCGGGAATAATAGTCAGTAGCTATGCTCAAACGTAATGATGGGCCAGGATACCTGGATTAGTGTGTTTACTGTGAATGAGCAGCATGCTAGTGCATGCATCCCATTCAATCCCCCCTTTGTGTAATGATAGGCAAATCCCTGGTTAGTTTTACCTATTCGCACAAAGTGAAGAGCAAAGCAGAACCGAATGAGCTGTGTACACCAGTACGCTGCTCATTCATAGTAAACCAGGGTAAGCCATACAACCTGGCTTAACATTATGTGCTAATGTGGCCAGTGACAACAAGATAAATGGAGTTTTTCCAAGAAGGTAGCTCAACTGCCAACATTTGCTATGGATGCTCTAGTAATTCCATTGTGATACAGGGTTTTAGTGGAACTGATCAGAGCTAAGTGAAAGCCTAGCAGCTGGGTTCCCGGATCTGTATAACTTCATTTATAGAGGGCCGCCAAACTGTCTAATGAGCTTGGGGAAGCTGTTTTGTAGTGCCCTGGTGAGTTTGGTGATAACGCTGGTAAAATCATTACTGTATTTTGACACATGAGTACATTCTTGACCACATGAAGATTGAGTCCCTCATGTTGATATTTAGCAAGCTTGGAGTCTCTGAATTTTCACCCACCTAAGGATTTTTGAAATTTACTCTTGCCTCTTGTGTTTCGAGAATCCTTGTTCGCAGAGAGGCTGATAAGGTTATCTCATCTACAATGAAATTCACATAGACAGCAACTTTTTGTTCCTGATGTAATTCACTTGGAGATAATGGTGCTCATGACAGAGTATCTACTGCTGTTAAATTGTTTCCCAGAGATGTGTACAATCTTGTAAGTGAGTTTTGTCATCTGGAGTCTAAATCTTTGGACCCTTGGGGGAAGTTCTAGGTTTGTCTCCTAGAAGGGGATACAAGAGGATTATGATTTGTTTGTAGGTTAAATGTCAAGCTAACAAGGTATGTTCATAGGTGTTTACGTGTCTATATCACTGCCAGGGCCACTTCTCCAATTTATAGATATCTTATTTTGCCTGGTGTAAGTGCTCTTGAGACCAAAGCAATTAGGATCCAATGCCCTATACTTTGGCATTGATGTAACACTCCTCCCAGTCCTAATGATGAAGCATCCACAGTAGCTCATGTCTTCCATATAAGGTCATATTTGGCTAGTACTAGGGATGAATTGAGCATCATTTTATTTCATTGGAAACCGATTGTTTTAGTGAGCCCTAGATTCATGTGTTCTTCTAACTTAATAAGTTTCTCAGTATTTCTGTGATCACTGCTAAGTTTAGTACAAAATGACCCATATATGTATGTAGCCATTGCAAGAAATCTGTGTGGTTGCTAGATATTAATGGGCTCTAGTAAGTCATTGATTGCAACAACCTTCGAGAGGTCTGGCTGACTTCCTTGTGGTGTGATCTAGTTTCCAGGAATATAAGTGGAGATTTTGCAGAAGTGCACTTCCCATTGCCCCTTCATGGATCACTGCCTTGTTGTGGCGAAGGGGCTTGCATAATTCAGTGAAGCCATAAGCTATGCCGTGCAGGGCCACCCAAGACGGACAGGTCATGGTGGAGAGTTCTGACAAAATGTGGTCCACTGGAGAAGGAAATGGCAACCCACTCCAGTATACTTGCCAAGAAAACCCCATGGAACGTATCACAAGGCTAAAAGATATGACGCCGGAAGATGAGCCCCTCAGGTCAGAAGGTGTCCAATATACTACTGGGGAAGAGCAGAGGGAATTTCCAAGTAGCGCCAGAAAGAGTGAAGCGGCTGGGCCAAAGCCGAAAGGACACTCAGCTGTGGATGTGTCTGGTGCTGAAAAGAAAGTCCGATGCTGTAAAGAACAATATTGTTTAAGAACCTGGAATGTCAGATTAATGAATCAAGGTAAGCTGGAGGTGGTCAAACATGAGATGGCAAGATTGAACATCGACATCTTGGGAATCAGCGAACTAAAATGGACAAGCATGGGCGAAAGTAATTCAGGTGACCATTATATCTACTACTGTGGGCAAGAATCCCTTAGAAGAAATGGAGTAGCACTCATAGTCAACAACAGGGTGGGAAAAGCAGTACTGGGGTACAATCCAAAAAACGATAGAATGATCTCAGTAGGAATCCAAGGCAAACCATTCAACATCGCAGTAATTCAAGTTTATGCCCCAACTACTGATACCGAAGAAGCTGAGGTTGATCGGTTCTATGAAGAACTACAACACCTTCTAGAACTAACACCAAAAAAAGATGTCCTCTTCATCATAGGGGATTGGAATGCTAAAGTAGGAAGTCAAGAAATCACCGGGATAACAGGCAAGCATGGCCTTGGTGTACAAAATGAAGCAGGACAAAGGCTAATAGAGTTTTGCCAAGAGAACATGCTGATCATAGCAAACACTCTTTTCCAACACCACAAGAGGCGACTCTACACATGGACATCACCAGATGGTCAATATCGAAATCAGATTGATTATGTCCCTTGCAGCCAAAGATGGAGAAGCTCCATACAGTCAGTAAAAACAAGACCTGGAGCTGACTGTGGCTCAGATCATGAGCTTCTTATTGCAAAATTTCGGCTTAAATTGAAGAACATAGGGAAAACCACTAAACCATTCAGGTATGACCTAAATCATATCCCTTATGAATATACAGTGGAGGTGAGGAATAGATTTCAGGGATTAGACCTGATAGACAGAGTGCCTCAGGAACTATGGACGGAGGTCCGTAACATTGTTCAGGAGGCAGCAACTCAATCCATCCCAAAGAAAAAGAAATGCAAGAAAGCAAAGTGGCTGTCTGATGAGGCTTTACCAGTAGCTGAGGAAAGAAGGGAAGCGAAAAGCAAGGGAGAAAGAGGAAGATACACCCAACTGAATGCAGAGTTCCAGAGGATAGCAAGGAGAGACAAGAAGGCCTTCTTAAATGAACAATGCAAAGAAATCGAGGAAAACAATAGAATGGGAAAGACTAGAGATCTCTTCAAGAAAATCGGAGATCTCAAGGGAACGTTTTGTGCAAAGACGGGCATGATAAAGGACAAAGAAGGCAGGGACCCAACAGAAGCAGATGAGAGGTGGAAAGAATACACAGAAGAACTATACAGGAAAGATCTGAATGTCCCTGATAGCCATGATAGTGCGGTCACTGAACTTGAGCCGGACATCCTAGAGAGTGAAGTCGAGTGGGCCTTAGGAAGCATTACCTACAACAAAGCTAGCGGAGATGACAGTATTCCAGCTGAGCTATTTAAGGTCCTAAAAGATGATGCTGTTAAAGTGCTGCACTCAATATGCCAACAAATTTGGAACACTCAACAATGGCCACAAGACTGGAAAAGGTTAGTTTACATTCCAATTCCAAAGAAGGGCAATGCCAAAGAGTGTTCAGACTACCGTACAATTGCTCTCATTTCAAATGCCAACAAGGTTATACTCAAAATCCTACAAGCTAGGCTTCAGCAGTATGTGAACCAAGAACTACCGGAAGTACAAGCTGGGTTTCGAAGAGGCAGAGGAACTAGAGATCAAATCACCAATCATGGAGAAAGCAAGAGAATTCCAGAAGAACATCTATGTCTGCTTCATTGACTACGCTAAAACCTTTGATTGTGTGGATCACAACAAACTGTGGCAAATTCTTAAAGGGTTGGGAGCCCCAGACCACCTTACCTGTCTCCTGAGAAATCTGTACGAGGGTCAAAAAGCAACAGTAAGAACTGGACATGGAACAACCGATTGGTTCAAAATTGGGAAAGGGGTATGACAAAGCTGTATATTGTCGCCCTGCTTATTTAACTTATATGCAGAGTACATCATGAGAAACGCCGGGTTGGATGAATCACAGGTCAGAATTAAGATTGCCGGGAGAATTATCAACAACCTCAGATACGCAGACGATACCATCCTAATGGCAGAAAGCGAAGAGGATCTCAAGAGCCTCTTGTTGAGGGTGAAGGAGAAGAGTGCAAAAGCTGGTTTGAAACTCAACATTAAAAAAACGAAGATCATGGCATCTGGCCCCATCACTTCCTGGCATATAGAAGAGGAAGAAATGGAAGCAGTGACAGATTTTACTTCCTTGGGCTCCAAGATCACCGCAGATGGTAACTGTAGCCATGAAATTAAAATTGCAATTGCTTGCTCCTTGGGAGGAACCTAGACAGCATAGTAAGAAGCAGAGACATCACCTCGCCAACAAAGGTTCATATAATCAAAGCTATGGTTTTCCCAGTAGCAACATATGGCTGTGAGAGCTGGACTATAAGGAAGGCTGAGCGCTGAAGAATCAATGCTTTCGAACTGTGGTGCTGGAGAAGACTCTTACGAGTCCCCTGGACTGCAAGGAGGTCAAATCAGTCCATCCTAAAGGAAATCAACCCTGAGTGCTCATTGGAAGGACAGATACTGACGCTGAAGCTCAAATATTTGGGCCATCTAATGCCAAGAGAAAACTCCCTGGAAAAGACGCTGATGCTGGGAAAGATTGAAGGCAAAAGGAGAAGGGGACGGCAGAGGATGAGATGGCTAGATAGCATCACTGATGCAAAGGATATGGACTTGAGCACACTGCGGGAGAGAGCGCAGGACAGGAAGGCCTGGCGTGCTATGGTCCATGGGGTCATGAAGAGTTGGACATGACTGAACGACTGAACAACAACACTTCCCATTGAGTGTAACTTCAACATCTTGGGATTTCTGGTGTGTGCAATTTCAGTCATTCATCATAGAGTAACTTCGTAGTTCCGAACACTAAAATCTCATCAGCATGACAGAGAATACCTTCAAGGCTATCTAGCATTTTTGACATTGGAAGCTGAAAGACTTGTGAGGCAAAGATCCCAAAGGATAATATCTTAAAGAGATATTAGATGATTAGATAGATGATTATTCAACTAGCGGAATCTGCCAGAGCCCTGTGTTTGCATCAAGTTTTGTAAAAACTGTGTGTCATGCTAATTTTGTCAAAGTTGTGCTCTACAGTTGAAGGTAGGATGTGCTTCTCTTGGGAATTGTAATTATTCAGCTGTGGCAAATCAACTCAAATACTATTCTTGCCATTGGTATTTGGCACAATCACCATCCTAGCACACTGTGGTATAGGCTCTTTAATCCTCATGATCACTCCCATTATTATCAGTTCTTCTTTTACTTTGTCCATCAGTGGCAAAGGCACATGTCTGGGTATAGTTACAGTAAAGGTAGGCAAGCTGGTGCCATCCAGATACTTTGGACTACAGCCAGCACGGCCAGTGGTCAGGAATTATGGGAGTTGTAGTTCAAAACATCTGGAAGGTACCAATTTGCCTACCCCTGAGTTATGGCACAGGGAACCACATCTGCTTGCAGATATATTTCATATTCACCTGACATTTTCCCAAGATCCTTAAAGACAGAAGGGTACATTGTCCAGTAATGTTCCAGTGATGCCTGAACTACCTCATCCAGTCTCTAGACAAATTGCAGAGTTCTAACCGCTGTTAACTCTAACAATGGTACAGCAAAGTTCTGGAGCATATAAGTCTCTTGTTCTATACTTTTTCCTCATGCTGTCCTTTTTGCATAAAAAATCCAAAAACTTCAAATGCAGTATTACTCGGTCCTTGCAAACTTTTGATAGAAGGATGAGAGTTCCATGTTTACATGAGCTGAAGTAAGTTTTTGGTACAGATGTAACTCCTGCTATTTTAAAGGAAATTGGGTGGCCACTGACATGTATCTCGATCATCCAGACATCCATGTCAGGTGCAGGTTGAGTTCTCCTAGAAATGTATTTTTTTAAGCTGAGGTTTGTTCTATAATTTCATTACCTCTTCTGAGGGATCAGCACATACAGCATAGCAGTCCTTCTTTTTGTATCTTTGGCACACTGCATCTCCGTCCCGGCAGGTAGAATAGGCATGCTTGTATCACATCTCATGCATTGGGCCTTATGATATTTGTTTTGTTGAGATGAATGCTGTGAATGCCACTCATTGTGCTTGCTATATGTGTGTCCATCTTTTGATTACTACTATTACTACTACTACTACTACTATTATTATTATTATTATTATTTTGTTTCCTTCTCTCTGGAATATGAAAAACATCTCAGTCTCTTACCTTCTGATTAGGTTGAGAGCACTTTAGTTTCTCTTTGTTGCTGCTTGACCAGCTCAGATTGA
Source organism: Heloderma suspectum (assembly GCF_057233095.1). Lineage (NCBI taxonomy): Eukaryota > Metazoa > Chordata > Lepidosauria > Squamata > Helodermatidae > Heloderma > Heloderma suspectum. The sequence goes on from NC_139458.1 coordinate 398,177,778, forward strand.
AGAGCTCATGTAATGGCCTTTTGAAGAGTTAAAGCAGGATCCAGTTATGACAGCATATCAGGAAGACTTAATACAAGAGGGTCTGCGATGAGATCTTCTTTAAGAATACCATATGCGCAGGAATCTGCTAGTGTGTGCAAGGATGTGATAAAACTGTCTACAGGTTCTGACTGCAGTAGTTAAATCTAGCCCCCTTATAAATCACATTTTTCATCCCCATGAAATGGTCTGTAAAGGCTTCCAGCACTTTACTGTTCTAAACTTCATGCTATTCAGAGAGCTGTACTGACATCATGATTTCATCTGCCTGCTCCCCCATAGAATTGATTAAAGTACTCACTTGGTACAATTCTGGTTTTGTATATGAACTGGAGAGTTCTGTGAATCTGTTGAAGCACCCAAACCACTTAGCCCATATTCTGTGGCACTGAAAATCAAACTGTTATGGTGGTGTAATCTTGAATGGTTCCATTCTATCTGGGGCTAGAGTGTGCTGCAATGCAGAGTCAGTTGCAGCTGCAGTTTGTTCTCTCGTTCTAGTATTGTTCCTTTATACTTCTCTCTCTTTTTTTTTTCTTTCCCCCCCTTCACATACAACCAATCCTGCTATACTCTTCCTAGTATTTTTGAGTATCTGATGCTACTGGGCTTGATTTTAATTTGCAGAATGTGGTTCTGTTGAAGTCGCAGGATTCAGCCACTTCTAACACCTTGTATTAAGACAGCTGAGACAGGTCTGACTTGTTCAAATGCATTATTAGGAGCAAAGCTGCCTGTTTCTGATGACATCATCTAGCTGGACAAGTTAGCTCCTTCTACTACATTAGCATTACGTGTACATTCATGCTAATCAGAACTTGAAACCAGAATATAAAGTGTGTTTGGAAATTCTGGATATGTTTAGTATTGTTGCATTTGTAAAACCAAACCATTGAGGCAAACAAAGGAAGGGAAGAAGTGTTTGCTCTGGAAAGTGGAGGAAAGTGTGAGAGGGAGTGCCTTTTCTTGTCAGTGTCTCCAAAACTGGAAACTGGTTTACAGTGAGTCAGCATTGTATTGGAAGTAGATGTTGCTCATGTGTCCTGTAGTATTAAACGAAAGGATTTGTTGGTTTTACTGGCAATTTAATCAGATATATATCTTTTGTCATTATTAATAAAACGCAACTTGGGCTTCCAGAATGGATGAATGCAAAGTGAAACAAATTTCTGTATCCATTAAACTAGAAAGCACTTGTTCCACTATTATTTGGCTGTAAACCAAAGCACAAAGGTTTTAGTCAAAACTGTGGGAAAAGATCCTAAAATCAGATTTATATTGGCTTGTTCAAAGCTACTGGCACAGAAACATAGTGATTTGGTGACGTAATATTGAAGTCAAAATAGAGTATTTTGCTGTGCTGAAGAAAACTAATGGAAACATTCACTGGAGTAAGACAAATGGTGTTAAATGAGAAAACACACCATGAATTGCAAATGGAGCTGAGTTAATTTGTTGCTACAGTAGTGTTGCCCTACTGTTAAATGAAAGCTGTGTAATTATCTTGCTGGCAGAGATAATGTCAAAACCTCATTTCTCCTTACATGCCTCGTTTTTACATGAGGGCTAATTGAGCTGCAAGGTGACAACTGATTATATATGGCTATCATTGGGGTCCTCTTGCTCAATTTGCAAATAATGTTATCTTTCTTAAAAGATTATTTTTATATAGCTTGTCAAATTAGAGGTGGTAAACTTTTGGAGCTAGTATGTTTTCTGCAGGTTTCTGTAGTCATCAGTATATTACTCTGGAAGATGCAGAAAATTCCTCAGTATTTAATTATTCAAATATTTAAGATTCATCCATTTGTCTTGCTTTTTTTCTTTGAGTATACATAAACAGACTAATAATGGTATCTATTTTACATTTGCAACTTTCAGCAGCCTGGGGCTACTATTCTGCTCCGTTAAAATCAATTAGACTTCTTCCCAGTCAGTGGACAGCAATGGACGTATGTATCCTATTTGAACAATTTATTTTTTCCTAGATTTTCATGCAGAATGCTTGAAAACCAAATGTATTAAGTTTTTTTTAACTGTTAGCAAATTTTAAGGTTTCCAATCCCATTTCAGCTGTTACGGTCTCTACGTTCATTTTTAAAAGATACGCTGTTAGCTTAAGCCAGCATTCTAGAAAAGTCTCCTTGGTATGTTAATTATAGGCATAACATAACATGTATAATAGCATGTCGACTCTGGCCCCCACTGACAGTCTCCCAGTTGTTCCTGTTCTCTAACTGTATTTAAAGTTTTTACCACGTATTATAATTTTATTTATGCGAAATATGAGGTGGAAATTTATCGGGTGGAAACTTGAGTAAATGTTTGACAGTATACAAGAGAACCTGTACCGCTCAGGATCCACTCCCACCTGTGCAGTGATCCTTTTCACACTTAGAGGATAGCCTTTTTTAAGATAGTAGGGGTTGTTTGCATCAGTAGCATGCCTAGGATCTGGTTGAACAAATGCAGTTGTCCTGCAGGTTGTGTAAATGCTTTTTTATTTATTCAAATATAGATAACTTTGGATTAAGTGACATTTTGATGTTATACATGAGGTGCCAAGAGGACAGCATTCAATTGGCTGTATTGGTTGCATTTGCATGTCAACTAAACCATGGCTTAGGACAAGATGCACGATCAGGAATGAGGTACAGCAAGACTCAACCGACATGCTGACCCCTCCCCTCTCTTTCTGCTGCTCGGCCAGGAGGAGGAGTTTGGAAGCTTTTGCTTTCCCTTAACTGCAATTTGTCATGCCATCTGGAGTGACACCGTGGTTAACATTAACTATGCTAACTTTTAAATGAGCCAACTTCAAATGGTGTTTTTTGAAGCGTGCTTCCTGGAACTTACCATAGTTAATGTGAGCCACAATTCTGAGTCCAGATGACACAGTTAACTGTGGTTAACTAAAAGAAAAAACTTCCAAATTCCCCAGCCACAAGGGAAAAGGAGAGGGAAACGCGAAGCCCAAGCTTGCAGTTCGTTCCTACCTGTGTATGTTGGGCACTGCTAAACCATGTTTTAGTGCGGGAGTGCACAACCTTTTCATCTCCAGGATCTGCATCCAGTCTCAGCTGGGGTGCCGTAGACTGCATGTGTGCATATGCAGTTGCGTGTACACACACACACACACACACACACACTCTGTCTGCTGAGATCTAGGGATCACTGGAAGGGATGGGGTGAAAGCCTCTCTCATCCCCCAGTGATCTCCACTGAGATCGCTGTTCCTCTGCGACTTGGAAGCAGGATCACTAGGGGTTGGGACAGGCATTCACCTCTCTCAGCCCCAGCACTCCTAAAAGCAGCACCAGAATAGCATCTCCCTGCCCCCCCCCCCCCAGTCTGGCTGATCAGCTAGGCTGTGGGGAAAAGTGGGTGGGGTTCCACCAGCTTTCCAGGTTGCAGCAGAGGGCTTTGGGTTGTTCCCCCGCTTTTGCATCTCATACTAATTTAACCAGTATGTTAATACATAAATACATTTTGCACCTATTTCTTCACATCTGGATGCCTGTTTATATTTCCTGGTTTAGGTAGATGCAGGAAGAATGTAGTTTCTAATAAGATTCACAGAGTAAGGTGAACTTCTTTTTTTTTAGGATACTAGGATTTTTCAGGTCATCCAACAAATTTTGTAGTGAATCCTATGCATATCTACTCAAAAGTAATGCCAGTTGAATTCCTAGGATTACACTTGCATAGGAGTATAAAATCTTCTGACCCCATTATATTAATAGGTAATAATAGAACTTTATAAAAGGTTTGTATGTGCTGATATTGTGCATGCACTTTTCTTGATTACAGCCACAATATGAGTCATTCATAAGTGTGGACATTTTACTGTGCCTGTGCTAAGCACAACATTTGCATAGAGAACTAAGTTTTTCTGAGACTTCTGCTGTGCAGCTGTTCCCCACAGAATTCCCAGCTTGCTCCATATAATCTCCCAAATAGAAAAAGTAGCTCTGCAACTTGGCACAGAGGGTTTCCCATGGGCAGCTGGTTGGCCACTGTGTGAACAGAATGTCGGACTAGATGGACCCTTGGTCTGATCCAGCATGGCTTTTCTTATGTTCTTAGGACCTGTTTAAGGGGAAACCGCTATTGGCACATGTCTAATGTATTTCCTGGGCTTTTCTTTAAAAGGGGTACAGTAATGCTATCAAAACAAAACAGGGTTTTCATGAATCAAAGTCATGGATATGCATTTCTAGAAGACCTTTCTCAAGTTTTAATGACAACAGAGACTCTCTTGTCTGCTAAGCAGCTGTTTTTGCTATTATACCAGGGTAGTGGCAATCCTTTAGCAATTCAAGCAGCATGTCTAGAATTAATGGTGTTTCTAATTACTTTTTAATATTATTCAAGGGGATACTTCTACATCTTCTGGTCTGGGATGTTAACACCTAATTCTGTTGCCCTCTATATGCTATTTCATTAACATGTATTGCCTGCTGATCTTGTTCAGAGGGAATGGTGTGGGGGCGGGGGGGGGTTCATACTGGCTATTGGATATTTAAAATACAAATCAATACTTTTTTTCTTATCCAGTGGTTGAGTACTTTTAAACTAAATAAAAATGCTCAACTACTTCAGGAGAGTGGCTCTTGGGTTCTAGGGGTTTTTTTTTGCAGCATTGACTTTCTAGTTGTAAAAACCCAAGGGAGATTTTATTCTCAGGCAAGTAAGAGAAATCTGAAAATTATCATGGGCTTTGCAGAAATGGGTTGTGTGCTTTGAGTTGCGATTACATTATTTAACATTTTGTTGTATCTAATGCAGTCCCCTTCATTCTTTGCGCACACAATATGCTATTTCTGTTAGTCCCTTTGCAGGAAGATTTTACTGTAATAAGTCTGAATGATTTTCTAACATTTTTGATAACTTCAGTGTCAGTTTGCAAACTGTTAAAGCTATGACAGTACGTTAAAATCTTTGCACCAATTCTGTCTTTGCAGTGTGAAATAGCAGCAAATATTGATAAAGTTGCACAGTGGAATTCTTCTAGTAGACTTTCTAAGGTGCTAAAATTTATAAGACATTTTATTTTTGTGACTTGTCCCATTGATTTCAGTAGAGTTGAAGCATGACTAACATAGTCAGGATTCAACCTTATATGTTTCTGGCATGTTGATTGATTACAAGTGTTCTGCATGGTAAAGATGAAATATATGTGCAAATTTGCACTTTGGGGGGCATTTTAATAATGTGGACACTGTGCTGAATTTTCAGACAACCTGAAAGTTCTGTACAAAGAAAATAAAGATGATTTCATGTGTCTAAGAGCTATGGTTGTATGAATAAAAGGACTAAGTTTATTTTTACTATGAATATATTGTCCATAATGTACCATGCTAGCAGATAATTTTTCAAGCATTTCAGGAGGCTTAATTTAACCCTGCCAATACTGGATTCAGGCTCCACCGTTGATATATGAAATAATGAAGATGACTGTACTGTTGAGTATGCACAGAGTGCCACCCTCAAAGTTGAGGTAACAGGTAGCATCATATACATCCAGGATTAATGGGAAAGAATTGCATTTCACAGGATATAATTTTTAGGCAGGCTAAAGTCCCACCCATATCATTCATTTTAGAAATGTTAACACTGCTTAGAAGAATGCATTAAATTTTTGAGTAGGACTACTCTAAAAGTTTTAATTTCTTCATTTGGAAGGAAACCAACATAACGGAGTGCTCTTCCTGAATGCAGCAGTATTTCTTGTTGTTGTTGTTGTTGAGGCCAAGTAAAGCAGTAGCAGCATTAAAGTTTTGTTATATTTAACGTTTGGTGAAACGCCAGTCTTTCAAGATCATGCATTGGGCAAACTAAAAATGTAATTCAGAATTCCCACAAGGTTGGCACCAACTTTTATTTAGGAAAGAGCAGCCCTGGTATTTTACAGCAGATGCCTCTTCTGACGTGTAGTACTCTGTGAACAGTGGGCTGCCCTAGCTGCTGACCTCATAATTTCAAAAAGCAGGTGGAGGTGGCAATTATAGCTATGGCCACTATTTTGAACCTTCTGTACTCGGTGATGAATTGCAAATGGCTAGACCCAGTGCACAACAATAAACTCAAATAAATCTTCAATGTGTAATAATGACAAGACTGAAAGACTGGCAGCTATAACAAGGCTGCTTTTGTCACCCACTTTACTGTAGCCTTGATATCCATCATTATCAGCTGGAGCTAGCTCAAGAGCTGGACAAGAAGGTCTGAAGAAGGATGAGTTGTTTGCGCTGAAGCGTCCAGTAGGTCCCATCTGGCAGAGAGTAAATGGGTTTTTTTTTTTTGCCTGTTCAGTGGGCCAGAGCTGTCCATCATTTTGGGCAGAAATCTGATCGCTTCATGCTGTGGGACAATATGGCTTTGTTGTTTGATACAGCACTGGTAATTAAAATAACTAAATATTTTTGCCCACTTCTACTTTTTACTCCAGGTCTAACACATAGGTATTTGCACAGAAATATGTAATAAAATGTTTTAACTCAACCCATGCAAAGGCATTACACTACATTTGAACTGCAGTCTAAACTTTGCATATTTATTATAATTATTAAAACCTTTTATCTAGAAGACATTTTCCTCAGACTGTTTGGGGTCATTTGGAGATTTCCCCGAACACAACAAATTACAATTGCCTCTTTAAGTTGATTAGGCCTCTGGCAAGTTTCAGGTAATTATTATGGTTGCAATCCTGCACACTATTAGACTACTTTAATTTGATCAATGTCAATAGGATTCAAGCACCCAAAATATGTGCAGGATTAAGGAGTGTATCCTCCAATTGTTTTAGTGCATTTTAGCTCTGTGCCTGCCCTCTGAAAAACAAAAAACAAAAAAACAGTTGTGTTCGGTTCTGCTGGTAGCTTTAAAATATATTTATCAGATCAGCATGAATTTCTTTGAAATGCCTTTAAGATGTACCTTCCAGAAAACTGACAATTGCATAGTTTAAAATGAGAGTTGATGTAATACTCATTTGATCATTAAGCAATTTTGTGAGATCATAGGATTAATTAACAAATATGTTGATCAATGAAACCCAGATTGGTTCCTCTCTTGCTCCTCTCCCTCCCCTTAGAAATGCAGTAGTTTGTTACCATTGACAAACATTGTTTGTATTAAATATTTAACTTCCAAAAACCATGCAATGGAACTGCAGAACTCTTCTGTGGTGCATATTGCAGAAAAGGTTTCCTCAGATGTATACAATTTTGTCATTGTTTTGTTCAAACTTGGCATTATCTTGGTATTCAGACGTTAAGTCTGCTTTAAAATGATTTGTGGTCACCTTAGTCTCTGTGGATACTATTTTATAGGCAGTCCGGCTAGAGGTTAATCTATTTTTTAAGCCAACCTTTGAAATAATGCATTGTATACTTAATGGATGGCACATTCCTTTAAGGACATGTTGCCCAATAGGGTAATTTTCCTTTTAGATTTTAGACATTTGGCTTGATCTCTGATAACTGGTTTACAAACATATTGTAATATGTGGGATGATTAAAAGGGGAGTCATTTGAGATTTCTATCCTTCCAAATGCTGTTTCATAGCTGGGGTCTAGGCCAGCTGACATATCATCATTCATTTTTCCTTTATTTCATAATAAATTTTTGAGCCTAGAGGCACCAGACCCATGCAGATTTCTCTGCATTTTAGTGTCTAGATGGAATAATAACTTCCAATTTTAAAACTGCAGCATACTGTATTTCATCTCAGCAGACCTAGCTTCAAACAGCAGAGGCCACAAGAAAATATATGTCAAGAACCCTGCTTTCTTCATTCTGGAATTTAGGCAATTTGTTTTCAGTCAAAGAACTGTTTCCAGCCTATTTTTGGAGGCCCTCTGGGGCCTGACCAAACGTTCCAACATAATTTATGGTTACATTGGAACATATGGACTTTTCATCATTGTCCAGCTGAAATCCTCTTGGATATGGACACTGCCCCTTCCCCTCTGCTGCCACATGTTCCATAGGCCAAAACTTTTGAGGAGTATTTCTGTATATGGAAGTAGTACATTCAACATGGACTGAGAGCTTTTACATGCACATGGGAAGGTTACTTTTATTTGTTAAACGGGATTACATTGCCAATTAAAACTGCCCACTTTTTCTTTTGAATAAGCTGTCCAGTAAAAACTGAGTACAATATTTGTTTTATGTAAGGATCTTTACAACATTCAATTGAAACTGCTCCCCCAATACAGTAATTTATAGTACTCACCGGAAGTATTCAGTTCATTTTTCTAATCAGGTTTTTTTACCTCTTGTTTTAGCTCTAGCACAGGTACCAACAATGGCTCTAATCCATAGCTGTTCATGCACAAAAGGGCTTTGCATGCAATTACAATAATATGTAGAGAAAACACACGGATTCTGGTGTAAGAACATAAGGAGAGCCATGTTAGATCAGACCAAGGGTCCATCTAGTCCAGCATTCTGTTCACACAGTGGCCGACCAGCTGTCAACAGGAAACCTGCAAGCTGGATATGAGGGCAACAGCACCCTCCCGCCCATATTCCCCAGCAACTGGTGTATATAGGCTTACTGCCTGTGATACTGGAGGTAACATAGAGGCATCAGGACTAGTAGCCCTTGATAGCCTTCTCCTCCAGGAAATGTGTAAAAACACATTTACATCAGCATCAGGAAGTAGACAGAAAGATGTACCCTCATCCATCCTGTGCATCAGTGTCCATGCTCTCATTTGAAAAAGCACTGATACCTAGGGAAGTACATCCACTGCCTTCATTCACCAGTGATCTGTGTTCACAGATCCTGTATACTGTTTCATGTGTACAGAGTAGTTTCTGGGTTAGAGTGTGAAACAAACCCAATTTTAAATGAATATATCATAGTTGTCTGCCAAATTTTGTGGTGATCAATGTTTGGATATCATTTTGCGGGGTGTGTACTGGGAATAATTGCAAAAGCAAAAAAGGCAAAAAAAAAAAAAACCTTTACCTTTTCTCTTTCATCTGTTTATTCACACCTGTTCATAGCAATTATTTCTCCAATCTGCTGCTTCTTCTGCTAACTTTTTTTCTGAAGAGATCTTGTCAATCATAGAATAGTAGGGTTGGAAGGGGCCTCCAAGGCCACCGAATCCAACCCCCTGCTCAATGCAGGAATCCAAGTCAGAGCATCCCTGACAGATGGCTGAACAGCCTCAACTTGAATGCCTCCAGTGTGGAAGAGCCCACCACCTCCCTAGGGAATTGGTTCCATTGTCGTATTGCTCTAGCAGTCAGGAAGTTTTTCCTGATGTTCAGCCGGAATCTGGCTTCCTGTAACTTGAGCCCATTATTCCGTGTCCTGCATTCTGGGATGATCGAGAAGAGATCCTGGCCTTCCTCTCTGTGACAACCTTTCAAGTACTTGAAAAGCGCTATCATATCTCCCCTCAGTCTTCTCTTCTCAAGGCTAAACATGCCCAGTTCTTTCAGTCTCTCTTCATAGGGATTTGTTTCCAGTCCCCTGATGATCTTTGTTGCCCTCCTCTGAACCCTCTTCACCTTGTCTGCATCCTTCTTAAAGTGTGGTGCCCAGAACTGGACACAGTACTCCAGATGAGGCCTAACCAGTGCTGAGTAGAGGGGGACTAGTACTTCCCTGGATTTGGAAGCTATGCTTCTATTAATGCAGCCCAAAATGGCATTAGCCCTTTTTGCAGCCACATCACATTGTTGGCTCATATTCAGCTTGTGATCGACAACAGTTCCAAGATCCTTCTCACTTGTAGTGTTGTTGAGCCAAGTATCCCGCATCTGCCCAGCGCTCCAGTCTATCAAGATCATTTTGAATTGTGTTTCTGTCTTCCAAGGTATCAGCTATCCCGCCCAATTTTGTGTCATCTGCAAATTTGTTCTTGACAAATCCATGCTGGCTTCGAGTAATCACTGCATTTTTTTCAAGGTGCTTACAGATGGATTTCTTTATCATCTGCTACAGAATGTTCCCAGGGATTGATGTCAGACTGACTGGTCTGTAGTTCCCAGGTTGCTCCTTTTTACCCTTTTTGAAGATAGGAACAACATTAGCCCTCCTCCAGTCATCTGGCACTTCACCTGACCTCCATGATTTCTCAAAGAGAATAGACAGTGGTTCTGAGAGTTCTTCTGCCAGTTCCTTTATTACTCTAGGGTGCAGCTCATCTGGCCCTGGAGATTTGAACTCATTCAAAGTAATTAGGTGTTCCTTGACCATATGCCTATCGATCTCAAGCTTCAATCCTGCCTCTTCAGCCTGTTCTTCACCTTTGCCAGGGGAGTCATAGAACTTCTTTTGGAAGAAGACTGAGCCAAAGTAGGAATTGAGCACTTCTGCCTTTTCTTTGTCATCTGTTATCATTTTGCCATCCTTATTTAATAGCTGAACCACCATTTTTTCCCTCTGTCTTTTACTTTTCACGTAGCTGAAGACAGCCTTTTTGTTGTTTTTAGCATCCCTCGCTAACCTCAGCTCATTCTCAGCTTTAGCCTTCCTGACACCATCCCTGCAATTCTGTGCTACCTGCCTGTACTCTTCCTTTGTTACTTGGCCTTCTTTCCACTTCCTATACGTGTCCTTTTTTGTTTTCAGGTCACCTCTTAGCTTTTTGTGAAGCCACATTGGCTTCTTCCGTTGTCTTCTGCCTTTTTTTCTTGTTGGAATTGTTTGTAATTGTGCCTTGAGAATTTCCTTTTTTTTAAACTCCCACCCACCTTGGACTCCTTTTCTTGTTAGAGTCGCTTGCCATGGGACCTTACTTATCATTGTTCTGAGTTATTAAAATCAGCTTTCCTAAAATCCAGGGTATGGGTTTGGCTACACTCAGCTTGTGCTTCCCTTAGAACCATGAACTCAAGTATAACATGGTCGCTTTCCCCCAGAGTTCCTGTAACTGCTACTTTATCCACTAAGTCATCTCTGTTGGTTAGGATCAAGTCAAGGATAGCCGATCCTCTAGTTCCTTCCTCTACTTTCTGTAGGAGGAAGTTATCTGCCACACAAGTCAAGAATTTCCTGGAGGGGCCATGTTTTGCAGAATTTGTCTCCCAACAAATATCGGGGAAATTGAAGTCCCCCTTTACTACTACATCATGCTTCCTTGAAACATTGGCTATTTGCTTTTCAAAAGTTTCATTCTTGTCTTCTCCTTGATTGGGTGGCTGGTAGTAGACTCCAACCACCATGTTCCTTTTATTCTTTGCTGCATTTATTTTAACCCAGATGCTCTCGATGGGGCTACCAAGCTCATCCACCTGTATTTCTGTGCAGAGATAAGTATTTTTCACATATAGTGCAACCCCACCTCCCTTTCTGTTCCTCCTGTTCTTTTTGAACAAGTTATATCCGTCAGTTGCTGTATTCCAGTCATGAGAGTCATCCCACCAAGTCTCAGTTACACCTATCAAGTCATAATTTCTCTCCTGTATTGAGAGTTCAAGTTCATTCTGTTTGTTTCCCATACTCTGGGCATTAGTATATAGACATCAAAGACCATGTGCTTCATGGTCTGTATTTCTTCCTACATGTTTGTGAAGACTATGATTGGGTGCTATTAGAGCTTTTCTCTCCATTGCGTTCTCTTCGCTATGCAATCAAATTGAATAGCGAAGATTAGAATGTTGCAGTACCATATTGTCAGTCAGATTTAGCTGTGTGACATCATTAAGTGCAAATAAACCCTCCCGTACTCCAGGTTGCTGGAAAGAGAGGACAGATCTCCATTGCCCAGTACTCCCTGTCTTGCTCCAGTGTCAGTCATGGATAGGGAGACATCTCCCCACGAACAGTGTGAATCCATGTATAAACTGTGCATATTTTCGTGTGACTAGTTGGGGAATGATGTTAATGGGAATGTGCTGATGTCATGCATCCATATTACTTTCAGTTATGTGCTTACCATTAGTATATCACTAAAAGAATCTCCTTATCACTACTGGTCACTAAATGCCTATGTCACTCTTGGATGGTGCAAAGGGAATCTTCACACGTTTACAGCTCAAGTTGCCAACAAGCACAGACATGGAAAGTGATATCACAAGCAAATCTGATGGTTTTATATTCTTAACTCTTATTGGCAGGGACAGATTGGAGGACTTTGGTCAAAGGGAAAGTAAAGGAAAGTAAAAATGGAGAATTGATGTAAAATGGGGAAATGATGGAAGAAAACGTCAAGACAACTGTACATAAAATAGCTGTGGCAAAACTTGTCCATTTTTAGTAGAATACACCATTTATATTAGGACAGTTTTCAGCAATTGCACAAGCAAAAGAGAAAGCTGACAGTTTCTGCCTGAGACAGGGGTTGGGAATATATTAATATGACATGTGGCCAGAGCTTTAGGCTACATTCATTTGATATTTGTTGAGGGCTATATCAAATTATTTCACCCTTCATGTGTGTAGGTTATACATGTGCTAACATGCAAGCAGAAATCTTCACAATTTTGTGTCTCCGTTAATCAGTATACAACTTCAAACAGTAATATTCCCAGAATGACATTGTAAAAGGCTGTTTTGGGTTGCCTGTGATACAGAGTAATAACTTGACATCCTCTTGATCAAAATCCCTTGAGATCGAAAGCATCAGGTTCTGTTTTTCTTCTTGGGGATTCATCAGCTGAATTCAATGAATTTCCCATTATTCATTTGACAGTAAAATCTTTCACCCAGATCCAGGTTACCTGAAAAGGCCGGTTTTGTGGCCATATGATATTCTATCTGTGAAACTGGGTCTTGTGCTTTTCATTGTTTGGTGTGTGTTGTTAGGGCTTCTGACTGCCTGTGGTTTTTCTTGCATTTAACCTGTAGGTAAAGCTAAAATACTACTTTATTAAGTCCCTCAACTGCCCCACACACGTACCATATTATGCCAGAGAATCTTGGTCCAGTGTATGAATTCCCGGATGGAATCCTAGAAAGATGTTTTCAATAAAATGTACAGTAGGCTGCCTTTGGGGTGTTGTGATATCCGGAATGATGCTCAATTTCATTGGTGTGATGTCACATGATGTTTGTTCAGCTTGGAGGTTGCTTCCTTTTGCTCTAAAGGCCAACTCAAAGATTATGAACACCATAAGGAGACTGCTGAAAATGCTTCCATTTGGTGATGGTAGAATTTGAAAACTGCGCATCTCATACACTTGCATGTGATGCCAGCAGCCACGCAACACCTGTAATGTTTTAATCAGCCCTAAATCTCAAACAGTTCTTTTCAGGAATAGTTTTCAGGTTTGGAGATGGGATAAATACAAGTGACTAACAGTGCAATAAGTAAGAACCACTGAGTTCAATGAGGCTTACTCCCAGGTAAGTATGCACACTTATTTCAGAGTCAGTCCTATTGAACACAGTGAGGCTTATTTCTGAGTAAACATGCATGGGATTGTGTTGTAAGGTTACTAACTGCCAAATGAGCAAAGAACATAGCAGTGTTATACTAATCAGCAGATGTGTGATTTAATTTGTTTTATAGTCTATATGAACACATATTGTATAAACCACAAACAATCGAGCAATCATGTATTTCTGTGTTATCTATTGCCATCATTCCCTCTGCATTGAGGTTCTCACTATAGCTATTACTATAAAACGTTCCCTAAGTACATAAAGGCTCTAATCGTTAAGATTTTTATTACCAGCCACCCATACAGAGCTGCAAATTGCCTTGTTTCAGATTTATTATGTATTACTCCAGAAATTCTATAAAGATCAAAAGAACTGATTACAATGTTGACCTTTGCATTAACTCATCTGAATTTAAATTCAAGTGTTTGATTTGGGAAAATAAGTCCATTTATCATAGGTCTGCTACTGAGGGGATTGTACAGCCCTGATTGGGAATACTGAGACCAAATTTATTTATTGAGCATAGGCTTGAAAATTGTTTGTAGGACAAGAGGAACAAAAGTTTGACCTGCCATCTAGTGTGCCAAGGGAACAATGTAGCAGTTGCCCTTTTCAAAACATCTAGTGGTCAATCTCTTTCAATGTTGCACATGGAGACAGAAGATATTAATAGACACACACGCACACACACAACATTTTCAACATGTAAACCATTGTTAGGTTTAAAATCAATGAGTCTCTTTCACTGTGAAATAAATCAGTATGAAGGTTACAGCTCAAAAACATGGAAGAAGAGAATAGGGATTGCAAAGTGTTAGTAACAATAATACTTTTGTCAGGCAAATGTTAAGGATTTTCTCTGTTATAAGCCCATTGCATAAAACATGCCATATCTCCCATTAGTGTACATTGGCAGAGCTTTATTGAATTAATAAGGTGGTGCCAGTTATGATGTAAGCTCCTTGCCCCCACTTTTTAAAGTTGTTTTGAATAATGAAACCTAGGATGTTGACAAAGGACCTCTCAAATGTATATAGGAAACATATATTTTTGCAGATCAGTTGTAAATTGGGTTGTATTTTGATTCCTGTAAAATGGCTATCATTGAGTTTTATTCCCTGCAAAAGTTTACATCCTTATTTAAATTTGCTATAGGTTACTATGCAAGTTTAGGAGATTAAATACAATACTGATAACATGGCTCCACAGTTTGCTCTCAGTATTATCTTGGGTATAAATATCAGTGCTATAAACTGACAAAATACATAGACACCAGCCTCCAGCTTCCTATACTCAAATGTGTAGGGCCTTATGTTGATACTGCCAGAACTGTGAATGAGACATTCTTTCCAAAAAGGTGTGACAGATGGCAGCAAGGGGACACACAACCTTTCTGCTTAGTGCAGTGTTCTTCACTTCAAGGCCTGAGGGCCACTGGCAGCTCCTAATCACCTTAAGTGCAACTCTCCGCCTCCTTCATTCATTCACTCGCTCACTTTTTTTTGCAGAAGCAGCTCACTTGCAGTAGAGGCTTTCTAGCTTTGCTTTATTGTTCACTTTAGCAGCGGGCCAGCTGCTGTGATCTGGGCTATTAGAGGAGGTTTCAGGGGTGGGGTGGCAGGAGCCTGCCGCTCCTCAGCTTTGTGGTGGCTGGGAAGAAGAGGAGAAAGCAGAAGCAATGAGCCAATTAGCTCTGAGGTGGAGGAGCCCAGGAGGCAAAGAGCAACATGATTGGGTAACTGCAGCGTTGCACTGCACAGCCGCTGGAAGTGGAGGAGAGACTGAATGTCTGGGTGAGGGAGGGAGAGCAACGTGGACTTGCACTGAGAGATTTTGCAGCACTGAGTGGAGCAGAGCATTCTCTCAGCGACAAGAAAAAGATCCATCCCATCCAAGAACCAAGTGAGCCTGTTAGAATTTTCCTGCCCGATGACTTGGTGACTGACTGATGAGGCCATGCTAGGATGACATCAAGGGGGATGGGCGGGGGGGGGGGGAGACTCGAAAAAGCCTCTAGCTGAGTCTACTGCACAGTGTTGCTAGTTGATGGGGGGGGGCATAGCTCATGGACCAGGAAAGTCCCCTAGATGGCCTTGGTGGCTGTTCCTAGAGCTAAAGTGGCTCCTGCTTGAAAAATAGTGGAGATCATTGGCTTAGCATATGAGAGGTTTGAGGGTGGGGTAGTTAAAATGTTGACAGGTTAGCGGTATCTGGAAATATGGATCAGCTAGTCAGTGTGATTATTATTTGATATTAGGAAGGTGAACTCTTCAGAGTTACTTGAAGCTGTAGTTCTTAATGAGTAATCATTCACTATTCTCGTTTTTCAAAATACTTGACATCTATCTTCCAATCCATGTACTAGCTTCTCATTCCGTTCTGCATTGAGAACAAACTTTTAGTCTTTTACCTTTTAAAATGCTCCATGTCTTTTTGTTATTTTTCCCTATAGGTGTACTTTGTTCTGCCATTTATATTATCCTGTACTATATACAGTTTTCTTTCTTTCTTTCTTTCTTTCTTTCTTTCTTTCTTTCTTTCTTTCTTGAATTGGAATGATTCTGGCCATTCTTTCTCACCATCCCTTTCTCAGAACAGTTTTGTGGTGCCAAGTCTCTTCCTTCTTCCTCAAAACCCATCTTTTCTGTGAAGCCCTTGGGTTAGCCCTCTGAAATTGAGGCTAAGTACAGCAACACTGTTCACTTGTAGTAATTCTTATTTCTCTGGTTGCTCTTGTTCCCCCCTTCTCTGTTGTTTATATCCTTCGCTGTCTCTCTTTCCCTCCTCTTCCTCTGTTTCCCCTACTGTGCAAATTTAGAATTTAACCTTTCTGAGGCTGGGACCTTTCTTTCAATCCCATCTGCTGCAGAGGCCCAACAGGGGTGAGTGCTTACATTACTTTTGTAAAACACTGTGTGTACATTGATGGTCCTGGAGAAGTAAAATAATGTTTAAGTCCTACTCTAGGAAGAACAATACCAAAACCAGTGCCTCCAGAATCTAAAATGTGGTTTCCTATTCTGCATTTCCTCCCACTCCCAACAGTGTGAAATGGAAAGAGGGTTTGAATAAAACATCTCATGCACGCGCGCACACACACACCTTTTCTCTCTGTCTTTCTCTCTCTCTCTCTCTCTCTCTCTCTCCTGGATGTTTGTAGATATGTCAGGTCAGATGTCTGTCAACAGTGAGGTACTAGCACATGGCATGACAACATGTTTGCTGGGTATTCTGTCATGCTGCTCTGTCCATGAACAATTTAATGAAAAGGAGAAGCAGGTGGAATCCGAATCTGATTTCTGGTGTGAAATAAGCTTGCCTTGTCGCATGGGTTATAGTGATTTGGAACTGTCAAGCCACTTTCAACAGCTGGCAAGATGGACAGGTTTTAGTAGCAAAGCTGATCCACACTCCACCCCAAGGACCTGCATAAGAGATTTAGAATCCAGCAGTGCTTAATTATTTTGGGGATTGAATAATGTTCACTGAAATATTTTATTGCTGCTGAATCACAAAGTTGAGGCACAAAGTACTTCTGACTGGGTAATAGTGTAAATGAAAGGGATATAAAATATTTCAGATTTCATATATAAAACTTACTGGTTGCAGTCTTTCTTGCTGTTACTTGCTCTTAAAATCTCAGATATTTCCATAAGATGTAATCATATTTAACTGCATCAGATTGTGGCGGCTGTTAGATTTCAGATTACAGAAAGCTACTATTTCTATTACCAAAGAGGGGTTTTCTGCTACATTTCTTTCTTTGTGGACTTACTAGTTTTTCTTTGACTGGAAATGGTTGAAATTTGATTTATTTTAGGAAAGTGCATACAACTTTGCAAAAGTCAGACATTCTTTTTCCATAATGAGGCCATGTTTTATCCAATTTCTTTATATTATAATAATTTAAAAATAATCACAAAGATCTCTTCAGTTTGAGATAAACCTGTCATTATATTGAACAATTATTTGTTCTAAGCCTTTGGCTATCTTTCAATAATTATGAAAAGATGATGGATAGATAGATCCTGTGGAAATAGAGGATTGATTGAGTTTTCCAAACTGTATAGTTATTAAGAGCATATATTGGGCAAAATATAATGGACAGTGGACCATTACACTAAAGTTATGTGGAAGTAAGTTCCATTTAAATGACCATTTTTAATTAGCAGGGGGAAGCTGATCTGGAAGGAAGTTGCAGAAGACTTCCCTCATTTTTTCCAGTGGTTGCGTAGTGCAAACGACATTGCACTAGTGGAAACCAGGTTCCAAACTACATGCAAGGGGAAAATCCAACTACAGTTCCACTTGCGCTACTGCTTGCAGATCTTAAGTTTACAAAGTGATCCTCTAGCACTTGCACAGTGGGAAAAGGCAACAGAGCTCCGCTAGTGCAGCTATTTCTTCCACAAACGTACATTGGATTTAGGCCATGGTCTTTTTACTAAATATGATCCAAATAACTTTGGACTAAATATAATTAATCAAAGAAATTGGTGCAGTCCCCTTTCTGTTTACCCTGAAATGGATTCTTATGTGGTAAAATATTTAAGGCTTAAATATTAAATGAAGCAAGGGGCCTGCTTCCAAGTAAATTTGTTAAGGATCAGGGTGTAAACATATGACATTATTTCATGTTTTGAAGTTCTCTAGTAAATTGATTACCTTAAATATTGTTGAAAAAACTTGTACTATAGATTTTTTTTTAAGCTATTCAGCTAGAGTTCCTTTTTTGTGTGGTATATATTTCAGGCTAATAATCAAGGCTTACTGTGGGTCAGCATGTCATATCCCAATGGTGTCTAGTGAGATGGAGGGTTATCTTATATGTCAGCTAGATAACCCTGTGAACAATTTTGAACAGTCAAGATAATGGGACTGAATTCTGAAGCGAAGTAGAATTCTGAAATAAGGCTAGAAATATCCCAGAGTACCATGCTATATGTCGGCAAAATAATATTTCTTACAACTTCAATCACCTTTTGGCATCATTAGTCATTTAGGTATGACAACAGTCTCCTTAATAGGGTGCAATTAAGGGGATGGTAGATTCAGGTGCATAATCCTCTACTGAACAAGAGAGCAAGCCTGCAGTCTTGAGGATGCTTACTTGAAAGTAATTTCTGTGGGAACCAAAATAACTTTTCTCACAGTAAATGTGTTTAGGATTTGAGGCAATACTGTAATGCAAGTCTATCTTCTTGGAAACTCTACACAGGTGTTCTTAAGATTTAAATGTCAGAGTATAGTTCACTGATACTTTACCATGGTATGCTCCTACTGAAACCAGTGGGACCATATCCATGTAATCATTCAGTGTATGGGCCTACAAATAGCTGTTTCTTTGTTAAATTGTCTTAATAGATTATTTGGTCCTCTAATAAATATTAACAGAGGTTTGTGGCACCTTAAAGACCAATACATTTATTATGATAAAAGCGTTGGTGGACTAGAATTAAGTTTGCAGGTATAACACATTGTTGTGGGGGGTGAGTTCAGGTGGAATTTTAAGCAATGAGATCAGAGGGCAATGAAATGCAACAAGTACATATGGTGACAATTGTGTTAAAGCTTAAATGTTGTAAAATAAGTATAGTGGCAGTTCACAAAGCAATGTTAATGAGAACACAAATATCCTAGCATTGTCAGTTAACTGAAACTTCTAATGGGATAAAATCCCATTATCTCAGTGCAGGACACAGGTGATAGAACTGAAGTTCTTGATAAGTTGGAATTCAGCAGTTTCATGCTGGATTCTCCCTTTGAAGTTCCTTTGCTCAAGAATGGCCACTTTAAGGCCAGTGACACAGTGATCTGGGAACTTGAAATGTTCTGCCACATGTTTCTGAGTATTGCCTTTTCTGATACCAGGTTTGTGTTATCTGCCAGCAGTGTCCTTCTGCATTCTGCATAGGACAGATAGGCCAGTCACTATGCAAAGAATAAATCAATTGTTTCACCTGTCGCCTGTATTGAGATCATGGGTTTGTATTCTGCTACAGGAACTAAATTAGCTTACCAGTGTCGAGATGTCTGTGTTATCAACACAGCTTCATGAATGGTCACTGTGCTTACTTTACATATATTTAAGTCTTAACTTAATTGTCACAGCTTCTGCTTCTTACATTTCATTCTTCTCTCTCTTCACTGCTTAAAATCCCTTCATGCCTGCACACAGAGAGGTGTGTGTATCTGCCTACTTAGGATAACACTTTATATATCTGATGAACTCAACTACAGTCCACAATTCAACAACAGCCCACAATTCAATGACAACCCCAATCTGTATTCTGGATTATCATTACATGCGAACCAGGTCATTGTGGCTTGTTAAACTGCTATTTCCTGTGATATGCAAAGCAGAAAACTCTGGTTTAAGCACTAACAAATCAGGATATCAAACCAGGATCAGATCTGCTAGATCAGTGGTCTTCATTCTGTCCAGACCTGAGATCCATCTCTGATTCCCAACTTGCAATATAGGATTCACTTTCACAGACAGCCCCCCCACCCACACACACAATCCCCATTCACACAGACACACAGCCACCCCAAACAGATGACACAAACGTGTGCACATCTCCCATGGAGAAAACACACACAAGCCCCATTCACACAGAAAAACACACAACCAACATAGATAACACAACATAGATAACACATAGATAACAGGCACTGGTTAGGCCTCATCTGGAGTACTGTGTCCAGTTCTGGGCACCACACTTTAAGAAGGATGAAGACAAACTGGAGAGGGTTCAGAGGAGGGCAACAAAGATGATCAGTGGACTGGGAACAAAGCCCGATGAAGAGAGACTGAAAGAACTGGGCATGTTTAGCCTTGAGAAGAGAAGACTGAGGGGAGATATGATAGCGCTTTTCAAGTACTTGAAAGGTTGTCACAGAGAGGAAGGCCAGGATCTCTTCTCGATCATGCCAGAGTGCAGGACACGGAAGAATGGGCTCAAGTTACAGGAAGCCAGATTCCGGCTGAACATCAGGAAAAACTTCCTGACTGTTAGAGCAATATGACAATGGAACCAATTCCCTAGGGAGGTGGTGGGCTCTCCCACACTGGAGGTATTCAAGACGAGGCTGGACAGCCATCTGTCAGGGATGCTCTGACTTGGATTCCTGCATTGAGCAGGGGGTTGGACTCGATGGTCTTGTAGTCCCCTTCCAGCCCTATTATTCTATGATTCTATGTGTGCACAAACACACACATGCCACACACAGAAAAACCCATACATCCACCACCACCACCACACACAAAAGACACGCCACACTGTCCTCCTCACCTTCACACTGCTTCCTCCACCCCACTTCCACCTTCCACTGCCATCCCCACTCCAGGTTCTCCTGACCTACCTCATTCAGGCATTCAGAAACAGATGATAATAAACACATGAAGTGGGGGAACACACTAGCCCTGCCCCCTCTGTCATTGCTTTCATCACCCTCTACATGTGGAGGGCAACTATGTGAAGACTCGTCTTCACATGTATCTGTGGGACCTCATGTATCCATGGGGACTCTCAACATGATCTGGAATGCTGATTTTCCAGCATTCCAGATCACATGGAGAGTCCCCAAAGATACAGGAAGCTCTCCACAAAGTTGCCCTCCATGTGTGGAGGACAATTAAAGCAATGACTGAGGGGAATGGGGCTAGTGCGCTCCCCCTCCTTGCATGTTTACAGTTGTCTGTTTCTGAACACCCGAATAAAACTGAATGGACCATCTCCTCTTTCTGTTGGCAATGGAAGACGTGACGGAGGAGAAGAGCGGAAGCAAGTTCAGTGGACTGTTGTGGTACTCCAGTTTAACCATTCATTTATTTACAATCAATTAAGGTCTGGGGAGACTGAGAGGGGCAGGGGATGAGTGTCACCACCCCCTTAGCCCATAATGTTGGGTCATCTCTGGTATATAAAAGAGTACTGATTAGATTTCTGGTTTGACATGAAGTAAGTATCATTAGAAGCTGCTTTGTTACAACCCATCTCACATGGCCTCGCAACCCACCTCTGGGGTGCAACTAATGGGTTAAAGACATCTCTGTACTAGATGACTCCCTGCATTATAAGATCTATACAACATTCTGCCAGACTTAGTGTGAGTTTTCCACCCTTTGTTCTGTGTCCATTAGTGTTCTCAGTGCACCTGTAAATGAGCAAATTGGTTACATTCAGAATATTGACAGCCTTTCTTGAAGTTATATAGTTTGCATATTAATAAAAGAAGTAAGCTTATTATAAAGGTATTTCTTCAGCCATTGTGAAGCTACCATCATAATAATAGATGACAAGGTGACTTATGTAGCCCTTGGTCAGCCAGTAGAGGCCACTCACAGTGCGCTACATAAAGCTGGACACTAATCTGACAGTATATTTTTCCTTCTTTAGGTTTGTATACACTCACTCTAAACACAGTACAATTACCTGAGCTGACCCTGCAAACATTTGTTTTTGTAACTTCCCATTTTCTCTGTACTTCACGACACACTTTTCTTTTTACTCTGACTGAACGTTAGAATGAGAATAGATGAATGTTTAACCATAGCTCCCATATCCTTTCTAGAGCTGCTTTTTAGGAATTTTTAGATATTTCTTCAGTCTCATATACGTTTTCATTTTGTTTTGCAGTCTGCCAAGTGAGAAGAATAGTTGACTGAATATCTGAAAATAAACCTACTATATGGAGTTCTGAAGTCATTGATATTTGTGTTTTTTAATCGAAGATTACATCAATCCCACAACATTTTTCTCTATTTTTTCACCACTTCCAAGTGGACATTTTAACCTTTTAACTAAGGGTCATAAAATATTCCTTTTTATTAAAAACAACAACAACAACACACCATTCTGCACAAAAAGTTTTCTTGATGTCTGTCACATAATTTGAATAGGCTGGGGTGCTGTCTCACACAAATATCTGACACGCTTGAAACTGGTTTATTTCCAAATAATTTTGTCTGCTGAACCAAAAAAAGCCCTCCACCAAACTCTGCAACCCCCACCCTTACATATGCCGGTTGCCTCCAAAGTTTATGCACTGACATTGCTCCCCCACATCTTGATCAGTAGAGGGGTTGCATAAATATATACTCTTACTGGGTTCCCACCTGGAGGGAAACTGTTAGGGGT
Organism: Heloderma suspectum; assembly: GCF_057233095.1. NCBI lineage: Eukaryota > Metazoa > Chordata > Lepidosauria > Squamata > Helodermatidae > Heloderma > Heloderma suspectum. The sequence goes on from NC_139458.1 coordinate 398,200,314, forward strand.
AAGCAGAAGCAACAGAAAGGACTTCGACTAAATCTTTTATCTGCCTAAAGTATTCTCACCTTCATTACTCACAGGATGTTAGGATTTGGATTGTAACAGTACATTATAACAGTAGAAACCATGATTGGTACATAGAAATCTAAACTCTAGTCAGTTGTTGACTAGATAAAATGGGCTTATATTTATGTGTAGATTATCTACAAATTGTGTTTTGTTTGGTGTTCATATTTTCCTTATCCCTTCCAATGTATCTGAGTGACTTTCCATGGAATTTCCACATTTATTAAATTATGGATTATGTATTTTGAGCAAGCTGGAGCCTTAAAACATTTTTCCATAAATATGGCTGGAGGTAAACAACCAATTTTAGTCCAGAAAATAGCTTCTGCTTCTGTCAACACATTGTTTATTTTCTCCCTGAGATAAAAAGTTCAGTTTTCTGATATTTGTACCAAGATAAAGTCAGTAAACAAGATTAATATAGTGTGGAAAAGGTTGTCAGCAGCCCTGGCAAAGGAAATAAGTTGCCTGTACACAGAACATACTGTAAACTGAATAAAAGTGTCAGGTCCACCATGAGATAATGTGATCATGAACCTCTAACAAAGCATGACATAGGCACAGTCGGCTTTTCTTATAGCCACAGTGTAGAAAATGGATTACTATATTCCAGGGATACCCACTGGAATAGCATGAAAACCTCATTTTGAGATTAATGCAGGATGCAACCCGAGAGCTGAGCCAAATGTTTACCTCCAGTGTTAAAGTAACTGTTGAGTTGTTAATGTTATAATCAGTAGGTCATATAAGTTACATTTTTTATTTTTAAAATCCTTAGAATTTCAACCCCAGTGAAGTGAGAGTTTAGCGGGAGTGAAATGTTTCAATTTGTAAGTTAATATGATGATAAAATGTTTCTTTTCTATCTTTATACTATGAAAAAAACTGTAATTTTTCCTTCCTATCCAGTGACATTTAGTACAAGCGTGTTTCAGGAGGTAACAGCAATTTTGACATGCACTGTGGGAACAAGTCTTTACATTATGTGTGTATGCCTGTGCTCAATGTCAGGGGCCTACTCACTAGACCAGCCTTCCCCAACCCAGTGCCCTCCAGATGTTTTGGACAACAACTCCCATCACCAGCCAGCATAGCAATGGCCATACTGGTTGGGGATTATGGGAGTTGGGATTATGGGAGTTGGGATTATGGGTGTTGTAGTCCAACACATCTTGAGGATGCTGGGTTGGGGTAGGCCATACTGGACCATGTGAATCCTTTGGCCCTATTAATATACGTGATGACATTTTATGGGAAGTGCTGTAGCACACCTGTGTGACCCTGTGGATTGCAAAGATCAGAAACCGTTGTTGCACATACACTCCTGTTCCAGTTTTCTGCAGGGATTGGGTGGTAGACACTACAGAAAGCTGTTTTGGGGCACATGCAGCCCATACTTAGGCAGTGTTCGCACATAGTGTTAAACCATTGTTTATGTTAATCGTGGTTTGTTGCTTTTGCCATGAATTGCCTTGTAGATGAGCAGACATCAGATCCTGATTTGCCAACCCTGCTTCATTGTTAGGGCTTTAGCGGTGCCTGGGTGAGGTAGGCAGTGCGGGGATCACAGTTTGGGGCTGGGGGAGGTGCATGGGAGGAAAGAGATTGCAGGTGGGGTGGCAAAAATTGAGAGATTCCAGGCAGATGGACAGAGGGAGTGAAAAGGAAAGTAGCAGGCAGCAGAAGCGGGGGTGGGGGGAGAACAAGGGGGCAAGGGAAGTAGGAATCCATACGAAGGAGCACAGCAAGAAAAGTGAGAATCTGGGCAATGGGGTGTGGTAAGGAAAGTAGGAATCCTGAAAGTAAATGTTCCTAGGCCAAAATGACAAATGCATCCACAGTTCTGGGGGAAAAAAATTACAAATGTGCCCACGAGTCTGAAAAAGTTGCCTACCCTTGGCTTAGCATTATGTGCTAATCAGGCCATGGTCTGTGGTGCAGAAATGAGACAGAATCATAGAATCATAGAATAGTAGGGTTGAAAGGGGTCTCCAAGGCCACCAAGTCCAACCCCCTGCTCAATGCAGGAATCCAAGTCAGAGCATCCCTGACAGATGGCTGTCCAGCCTCGTCTTGAATACCTCCAGTGTGGGAGAGCCCACCACCTCCCTAGGTAATTGGTTCCATTGTCATATTGCTCTAACAGTCAGGAAGTTTTTCCTGATATTCAGATGGAATCTGGCTTCCTGTAACTTGAGCCCATTATTCCGTGTCCTGCATTCTGGGATGATCGAGAAGAGATCCTGGCCTTCCTCTCTGTGACAACCTTTCAAGTACTTGAAAAGCGCTATCATATCTCCCCTCAGTCTTCTCTTCTCAAGGCTAAACATGTCCAGTTCTTTCAGTCTCTCTTCAAAGGGCTTTGTTTTCAGTCCACTGATCATCTTTGTTGCCTCCTCTGACCCCTCTCCAGCTTGTCTGCATCTTTCTTAAAGTGTGGTGCCCAGAACTGGACACAGTACTCCAGATGAGGCCTAACCAGTGCTGAGTAGAGGGGGACTAGTACTTCCCTGGATTTGGAAGCTATGCTTCTATTAATGCAGCCCAAAAGAGCATTGGCCTTTTTTGCAGTCACATCACGTTGTTGGCTCATATTCAGCTTGTGATCGACAACAATTCCAAGATCCTTCTCGCTTGTAGTGTTGAGCCAAGTATCCCCCATCTTGTAACTGCATTTGGTTTCTTTTTCCTAGGTGCAGAACTTGGCATTTATCCCTATTAAATGTCATTCTTTTGTTTTCTGCCCAGTGCTCCAGTCTATCCAGATCACTTTGAATTTTGTTTCTGTCTTCCAAGGTATTAGCTATCCCGCCCAATTTTGTGTCATCTGCAAATTTGATCAGCATTTCCTGCACCTCCTCCTCCAAGTCATTAATAAAAATGTTGAAGAGCACTGAGCCCAGGACTGAGCCCTGTGGTACCCCACTTGTTACCTCTCCCCAGTTTGAGAAGGTCCCATTGATAAGCACTCTTTGAGTCCGATTCTGTAGCCAACTGTGGATCCACCTGAGAGTTGTTTCATCTAGCCCACTTTGAGCTAGTTTGCTCATCAGGATATCATGGGGCACTTCGTCGAAAGCATTGCTGAAGTCGAGGTATATGATGTCTACAGCATTCCCATGGTCCACAAGGGAGGTGACTTGATCAAAAAATGAGATCAGATTCGTCTGGCAGGACTTGTTCTTGACAAATCCATGTTGGCTTCGAGTAATCACGGCATTGTTTTCAAGGTGCTTACAGATGGCTTGCTTTCTCATCTGCTCCAGAATTTTCCCAGGGATTGATGTCAGACTGACTGGTCTGTAGTTCCCAGGTTCCTCTTTTTTACCCTTTTTGAAGATAGGGACCACATTAGCCCTCCTCCAATCATCTGGCACTTCCCCCGTCCTCCATGATTTCTCAAAGAGAATAGACAGTGGTTCTGAGAGTTCTTCTGCCAGTTCCTTTATTACTCTAGGATGCAGTTCATCTGGCCGTGGAGATTTGAACTCATTCAAAGTAATTAGGTGTTCCTTGACCACATGCCTATCGATCTCAAGCTGCAATCCTGCCCCTTCAGCCTGTACTTCACCTTTGCCAGGGGGGTCATAGACCCTCTTTTGGGAGAAGACTGAGCCAAAGTAGGAATTGAGCACCTCTGCCTTTTCTTTGTCATCTGCTATCGTTTTGCCATCCTTATTTAATAGCTGAAACACCATTTCTTTCCTCTGCCTTTTACTATGCACATAGCTGAAGAAAGCCTTTTTGTTGTTTTTAGCGTCCCTCGCTAACCTCAGCTCGTTCTCAGCTTTAGCTTTCCTGATGCCATCCCTGCAATTCTGTGCTACCTGCCTGTACTCTTCCTTTGTTGTTTGGTCTTTCCACTTCCTATATGTGTCCTTTTTTGTTTTCAGGTCATCTCTAAGCTTTTTGTGAAGCCACATTGGCTTCTTCTGTTGTCTCCCACCTTTTCTTCTTGTTGGAATTGTTTGTAATTGTGCCTTGAGAATTTCCTTTTTTAAAAGCTCCTACCCATCTTGGACTCCTTTTCTCGTTAGCGTCGCTTGCCATGGGACCTTACTGATCATTGTTCTGAGTTATTAAAATCAGCTTTCCTAAAATCCAGGGTACGCGTTTGACTACACTCGGCTTTTGCTTCCCTTAGAACCAAGAACTCAAGTACAACATGGCCACTTTCCCCCAGAGTTCCTGTAACTGCTACTTTATCCACTAAGTCATCTCTGTTGGTTAGGATCAAGTCAAGGATAGCCGATCCTCTAGTTCCTTCCTCTACTTTCTGTAGGAGGAAGTTATCCGCCACACAAGTCAGGAATTTCCTGGAGGGGCCATGTTTTGCAGAATTTGTCTCCCAACAAATATCGGGGAAATTGAAGTCCCCCTTTACTACTACATCATGCTTCCTTGAAACATTGGCTATTTGCTTTTCAAAAGTTTCATCCTCGTCTTCTCCTTGATTGGGTGGCCGGTAGTAGATTCCTACCATCAGGTTCCTTTTATTCTTTGCTCCATTTATTTTGATCCAGATGCTCTCGATGGGGCTACCAAGCTCATCCTCCTGTATTTCTGTGCAGAGATATGTACTTTTCACATATAGTGCAACCCCACCTCCCTTTCTGTTCCTCCTGTTCTTTTTGAACAAGTTATATCCGTCAGTTGCTGTATTCCGGTCATGAGAGTCATCCCACCAAGTTTCAGTTACACCTATCAAGTCATAATTTCCCTCTTGTGTTAAGAGTTCAAGTTCATTCTGTTTGTTTCCCATACTCTGGGCATTAGTATATAGACATCGAAGACCATGTGCTTCATAGTCTGGCTTTCTTCCTACATGTGTCTGAAGACTATAATTGGGCACTATTAGAGCTGTTCTCTCCGTTGCAGTGCATGAGCCTACGTCCATTGTTACCCCCAACTTTACATCTCTCTTCCACATAGGATTCAGTTTAAAGCCCTCCTGTTGAAGTTCTTCATACTGTGGCCAAACATAGTAAAAGTTCTTTAATGGGATAAGAAGTACACTAGTGTCTGCAAATCATCATGTGTTAATACTGGTCATATGTTGCCCCTCCTCTTCTGTCTTGTGTATGTGCACTTTAACACTTTAAGAGTGATGACTTATGTGGTCTGCTGCTCTTTTTGTGATGATGCTTGGAAGTGCTGCAGTGAGCATGATGGACCACCATAAACACCTTTTTCAAACTTCCTTTAATGGGCTTTAATCTTTGTAGCCATCTCTGTTTTACAGTCATAACCTGTTAGAATCTCCGAATTCTGTACAGCAGGGATCTCCAACCTTTTTGGGCCCATAGGCACATTTGGGAATTTGAGAAAGTTCTGTGGGCACCACCACAAAATGGCAGCCATGGAGGATGTGGCTAGTCTCTAAATGGCTGCCATGGAGGCCTGGCTAGTAAAAAAAAAAAATGAGCTAAAGAGGTGGGGGGATGAGAGAAATAACAAGATTAGAGCCTAGGAGGGAGGGGCAAATGGCAAGGCAGAGGGGAGAGAAAGAGCAAGCCTGGAGGCTTAGAGGTGGAGAGAAAGAAGGCTAGGGACAGGGAAGGGAGAGAACAGCTAGGAAAGGGGTTGGGGGAGAGAAATAGTAAGGCTAGTTACTCGGGGTGGTGAGAGAGAGAGCAAAAGGGAATGGTCTGTGTGGGTGGAAGAAGATTGGGTGGGGCCAGAAAGCAGCTCTTTCCTTCTCTGCCTGCTCACCAACAGCAGGTTCAGGAATAGGAAGGAGAACCTGCTGCCCTAACTTTTCCAAGGTTTTTATTAAAAATAAAGCTTCAAAGAGGGCAGGGAGTAGAGAGTTTCATAGGCACCTTTGGAGGTGCCTGCAGGTGTCATGGCACTACGTTAGGAATCCCTGCTGTATGGTTTCTTTAATTACCTGAGATACAAAATTTGTTTTTCACATGGTTGCTTGTCTTTAGGCCTTCTTTCATTTAAAGTAATATTGTTACTCTGGGAGATTAGTTGCTGGTTGTGAATCGAGCAATGCATCTCTAGGACTCGTTGTATCGCAGCTGCAGTCCTTCATCCACTCTGGGGATCTTGGGCATTTATTTATTTTATTTAGCATATGGCACACATTGCCAGGAAGTCTACAATGTTTTTACATGGTAGATGTTCTGGCGCCGGTAGTTGCTAGTCTTTGTTGCACTGATGCACCACAAGAGGGCGAGCTAGCTTTGCTTCAGCTGGCCAGCAGCGTTCTTAGGGAAGTCGGCTCATCCGGGCTTTTCTCCACCTCTCCTCCGCAGATCAGGCAGATCCAGCGCTGGTTCCTGCTCCTCGCGTAGAGTGCTGCCAGCATTTTCCCCCACCAAAATGGGGGTACCTATTTATTTACTCGCAGATAGTATGCTTTCGAACTGCTAGGTGGGCAGGAGCTAAGGATGAAATGACAGGAGCTCACTTCCATCACGCGGAGCTGGGCTCGAACCATTGTAGTGTCGACCATTTCTGGCCAGCAGACTCCAGCGTCTTTAAGCCACTGCGCCACCATGTCCCCTAAAATCTTGGGCAAACTCTATGGTAGTAAGAAGAGCCTACCCTCAGGAAACTTTCTGCACCCTGAAATTTTCCATTTGCATTACTGCCATATTTTTGTTTCCTGCCAATCTTTCTTACCAGTTCCATAACAGTGCATTCTTGATTATTGCCTGGTAACTTTGTCAACAGTACTCAAAACTCTTTCAGATTGTAAAATACATCCATATGGACCTGGGGGTGGGCACTTATTTGCCTGTGAAGACAGCTGTAAGAGAAGAATTTAGAAAAGGAGCAGCTTTGGAAAAATGAAGAGAGGATTGCTCATTGGCTATTCAGGATATCTGAAGAAGTTGCTTAGAATTTTTGTGAACCACCCAGAGAGTTCCGGCTATTGGGCGGTATAGGAATGAAATGAAATAAATAAATAAATAAATAAATATACAAAATAAACATCTTAATTGATTTGAGTTTAGCATCTACATCAAGAATAAGAGCTTTCATTATGGCTTTACTGGCACACACACATACACACACACACGGGAACGACTACCAACTTCTTCATAGTATCCATCTTATTAATGTTTTCAGTGTTTGTAAAAAATATTTTGCACGCAGTAATTACTGCATATACTTAAATTCATCTATGCAACTTATAAAACTTATTTATACTTCTTTTAGATAACTACTCCAGGCTCATGCAGTAACAAGAAAGCCGTACATTTGTCCCAGGAGTCTCATCACCATGAGTAAGTAGCAATGTCAGGGTTATCATTATTTCTTCTGCTTACTTTAAATTTGTCCCTATTTTAATTACATCTTGAATCTTACCCTAATTGTCCAGTCTATCAAGACTATTTGGAATTCTAATCATGTATTTAGAGCATGCGCAGTCCTTCCCAATACTGGTGTCTGGAAAAAACATTTGTGGATTAACCCCCAAATGGCTCTCACTGTACTATTTCTTTGTGTGCATAACATATTTCACATTCTCCATCATAAAACCGGAAGCGTGACGAAAAGAAAAAGAAACAAGTGATCTTATCTTGCTTGTGTCTGCCCATAACTGCTTACTTATTTCTGTGCTTTTGCACTGAGTATAGGTTAAAATACAGTGTGTTATACTGGGGGAAGAGAGGTGTGCATGAGCTGCTTTGCAAAATTTAACAAAGAATCTTGTGGCATCTTGAAGATTAATACATTTATTTTGGCATAAGCTTTCATGGACTAGAGTCCACTTCATCAGATGCATTGTTAGAGATGTAAAATTTCTGGAAATTTTGAAGCCATGGGGAAAAGCCCGTTTTTTCCCCAGGGTTTTTTTTTAATGGACATTTTGGGAAAAATGGAAAAATAAGCAATATTTAGTTTTTTAGTGCACTTTACAGATATGAAAATAGCTGTAATGATAGCTAACCTCCGATAGGAGATGGCACCTTAAGAAGAAGACAGATATAAATCACTCTGTTGCTTTATGACAACCTTCAGTAACCTGGTGACGCCCTCCAGATATTTTGGACTTCAGCTCCCATCAGCCTCAGGCAGCATGGCCAATAGTAAAAAATGCTGGGCATTGTAGTCCAAAACAACTGGAGGGTATCAGGTTGGGGAAGGCTGCTTTAGGAACATAAAGCAGCCTTTATGTTCCTAAAGTTATATTATGTATAACGTGGTTTGCTCATAAAATTATAATTATATTTAACACTTTAAAAAGTAAACTCAGTAAATTTGTAATTATTGTCTGAATAAACTATACTTTTCAATTTAATATATCAAACATGATAATTTTATTAGCAAACCAACTTATACATAACATATTTTAGGTTCTTCTTTCATGTCTGACCAGAAGGAACTTCACCAAGTGGTCCCTGAAACATTTGCATCATCCTAGAAACCAAAAGAACCAGGAAGAACTGGAGAGAGAGACAGAGTGGTGTACAGCATCTGTTCCTCTTTGGAAGGAAGTTTAGGGAAATTCCTAAACCTTTTCCTGTTTGTGAGGTGGAGCTTAGGGAACTCTGATCTGAAGGAAAAGTTATTAAGATTTTATTTGGCTGGGAAAGACTAATTTTAGGAATAGTAAGCAGCCATATTTAATTTCAGAACCCTTACGCAATCTCAACCTATTATTTGAAGAGTGACATTTTATTCACTTTTGTAAATAATTTCCATTAATGAAAATCTTATTGTCATTCATTTTGAATGTAGTGGCAATGTCAATCCCATGCTTACGCCATGGGCTAATAAGTTTCTTTTAGACAGAGAGGGTTTATTCTAGTGGCAGCAGTTAAAAGGTTTTATAGCTGAGGCAGCATTCCCTAGTGGTGAGGTCTAATTGAGTACTTTATTAAAACTGTGACAGTGAGTACAATACACCCAAGCCTTAAAGTTGATTTTTTTTTTTTTTTGTGAGCAGCATAGGTGGGATAACCCACATGTTGTTCCGTCACATCTGGTGACAGTGGTGCAATAAAATAACAGTGGGCCTGTCTAGATGCACATAGGGGAAGGGTGGTTAGGCTAACCATGGTGCGTGGTGGTTACCGCTAACGACTGCAAGTGCTACTGCCACACAGGCAGGTAACCATGTTCCACAGTGTGGTTTTTGTTGTTTATTTGGTCAGTCGCTTCCGACTCTTTGTGACTTCATGGACCAGCCCACACCAGAGCTTCCTGTCGGCCGTCGCCACCCCCAGCTCCCCCAAGGTCGAATCCATCACCTCCAGAATATCATCCATCCATCTTGCCCATTTTCTAACCATCCTCCGTAGCACAGCGACCCACAGTCCTCTGGATGGGCGGCCATGCATTCCAGCAGGCTTTGCACTGTTGGCCCTTTTGGTGCTGCTGGCCTTTTTGGTGCTTGGTGTTGCCGGCCTTTTTGGTGCTCAGAAGTTCAGCAGCCTGCTGCCCCCAGGCATGTCCTGCAACATGGATTCAGGGTCTTTCCCATTCTTCAGGCCTGTAATCGCTGCTCACTACTGTAATCTGCCACCTCGATGCACAGCGCATTCAAGTGTCCCCTGCAGCACAGACAGACACAGGAGGCCATCAGGAATCAGCTTCTGTTGCTTCTGATTACTTTTTGTTGCTGCAGGCACAGTGCCAGATTCTAAGCTGCCTCTGCAGTCACATTGTCAGGTGCCATTGCACATGGCAGCATCTGGCCATGCCCTTAGTGGCGGCAAGCCAGGGCACAAGTGGCCACGAGCTGCAGCTCTATTTTGCTTCTCTGCTGGCGTACAGTGGGCTGTTGCTGGGGGCAGCATATCAGCAGGCTCACAGCAGCCGTGTCAGTTGCTACTAGGTAAATCTTGATCATAGAGATCAGCCGCTCGGGCACGAGCAGCTACTCCTTTGGTTGCTCTTGCTGCAGAGCTCTATGGCAGCTGTCAGTTAACCACGGAGGCTGTTCAGACCTCATGCTAAGCCATGGTAGAGCCCACTAACCATCTTGCAGCAAGTGGTTAGTGAGCATGGTTAGTCCGTGGTTAATAAACCACCATGGCTGGGACAGATGCCTGTTTAGACAACACGCTAAGCCAACATGGTTAGCTTAAAACTCCTAACCATCGTGGCTTAGCATGATGTCTAAACAGGGCTAGTGGGTATTTTTTCGCATGTGGGTTTTTTATTTCAGAACTACATTAATTGACTGCTATAGCATCTGACTAAAACAAGCTCAGAAACACTGAATTGTGTAGAACAAAACCCAAACTGTCGAGAATGCACATTGTCTTCCATATTATGATGCGGTGACTCTACTTCACATGTTAGGAAACTGAGCATGACCTGGAGCATCCCCAAATGTCTATCTGTAAAATATACATTAGATCAATACTTTTAATAAAGAATGGAAGAAATAACTATGCTTGGAATCTTACAGAGAGGATTAAAAAAACATTTTTTCCCCATGGCTTCATTATTTCAAGACATTTTATATCTCTGAGTCTTTCTATAAATGTCTTCTTGTTACATCATTCTTAGAAATCATTTGGGGGGAGTAGGCTGGGTTACAATATATGAAGACCTTGTCCTAAATTCTAAAAGAGAATATTTCATAATCCAAAGCTTTTTTTTTAAAGAATTTAAAACAAAATTAAAGGGAAAAAAACTTGGAAAACAGATTTTTTCGTGAATTTTTCCAGGTTTTTTCCCAGGCCTCCACATCTCTATGCATGATTATCCTAAGTTGGCAGGTATGGTTGTGGGGAGGGGGGAATTGTAAATAGTGAGGTCAGAGGGAAATGAAATGCAAAAAGTACAAGGTGCGATGATTATGTGAAAGCTTAAACATGTGTAGAATTGTTACAGTGACCATTCACAAAGCAGTATTGATGATAACACAGACATCCTGACATTTGTAAGCTAATGGGCAAGTTCACGTGTCACTCTAAGCCACAGCGGGTGGGTGGCTTGTCCGTTACTCCCGACAGAGATTGCCTGCTTGGCGACTTGCTGTGACTTGTTTCTTCCTCAATCCCTCTCAGTCCTCCAGGCTGCTACTGGCATGTATCGCAGGGGCTTTGCAGCAGAAATCCTCATTCCCTATTTCAGCACCCTTTTTGCAGTTGGCTCACTGGGTCAATTCCCTGGCTCACGAGGGAAACTCCCCTCCACCCTCCTGCATCATATTGCCGAAGGGATTTAAGTTTCTGCACCCTTATGAAGGTGGAAATGCATTCACAGTTGTTTTTTTAAAAAAAAATGTTTTCAAAGCCTTGCACACTGGTGCAAGACCACCTGTCCTCTATTAAGTCAAGCATACCAATATCCACCTCTTATCAGCATCCTTGTCAATTTCATCCTCCAGTCTGGGGCTTCCCTTGTTAGCGAACACTTTCTTTAAAAAAAATGCTGCTTCACGTTCTACTGAAGTAATAACACCCGTACCTAAAGCGCCTTCTCTCCTGCAGCCGCCAGCCACTTTTGACTCTACTCCTTCCCTCTCGTGCTTGTCGCTTCCCTCCACTGGTCTCCACTGGTAGCTGTCAATAAGGGTTACAGATGAGTGTGCAGGACCACTACACATATACTAATTTCAAGGTAGAACAGGGACTGAGTGGGTAAAGATATACAAATGTCATAGCAGACAAGTGAAGCAGATCACTAAAATGCACAAATTTTTATGGCAAAGCAGCCAAACGGAAGGGAAAATTGTGCAAATTTAAGGCAGAGCAGTAAAATGGAGGGAGAAATTACACAAAAGTCCTTACAGGGGACATTCACTCCTGCACATTTGTGCAGGACTGATTTTTTTTTTTTTAATTGTGAACATATTTGGAACACTTTTTGTTCTCCCTTCTTCAAGATTTCTATTCGGGGGGGGGGGGGGGCAGATTTAAAATCCATCCTGAGCCAGAAGGTGCTGAGAACAGATGAGGGAGAATGGTGGTGGCACTAGCAAGATCGTGAGGAGTGGCAAGAGTTTTTGCCACTCTTGCTGGGCAGCTCTCTAGCCGTTCCCAAAAACCAATGATAAACTCACTCTGCCAGGTTCAGAAGTCACAACATGCCACCCTGAGAACAAACCACCCTAAACAACCCCACTACATGCCATGGGTTTTCAAAGTGGCTTGTTTGCAAAAACAACCATCACAGAAAAACCTCTCTGGGTTCAGACAGCACGTTAAGCCACCCTCAAGTCACCTGTGATATTTATTTATTTCATTTCATTTCTATACCGCCCAATAGCCGAAGCTCTCTGGGCGGTTCACAAAAATTAAAACCAAACAGCACACAATAAAACAATTTAAAATATACAGAACATTGATAACAACCAACTGTGGCTTAGTGTGACATGCAAACAAGATCACTGAATGCCTCTAGTGGGTTAGAGAGCCTAAGCAGTAATACTGATATGGGGTTAATGCCTCTTGCTTCTCCTTCCTCTTCCTAAAGCTATGATTGCCTCTGTTGCCTGTTGATACCTCCACTTTCAGTGTGTTTTAGAGTTAGTTTTTAAGGCCTCCTGAAGCATCACGACCCCGAGCCTAGTGAGCAATAAGAGCCAATCCAAATCACCCCATGGACTGACTAAAAGGAACAAAATTATAGTTATGAACTGCTGTTATGTTAGTGCTGTTATGTTAGTTCTTTGGACTTTAACTAACATTAATAAAAATAATAAATAAATCATACCAGATTGCATTTTAGAGACACTAAGGCTGTAATCCTGTGCACACTTACCTGAGAGTAAACATCCTTGAACACAGTGGTCTTTGCTCTGAGTGAACAGTCATAGCATTGCACTGTAAACTGCACATATCTGTATATGTGTATATGCAACAGAGAATGGGCCTTAAACTCAAACTCTAATTATGAATAAACATGTCCCTGTTAGCCATCAACACTTTTTAAAGTTTCCATTATGCAGTAATCAGAACATTAAATTTTAGTAGCACAAGCACAGTGAAAATATTATGAAAACGGTGTAATATATAAAGAATTGCAGAATCTCTGGCATGAAACTCTTTCAAATTGATTTAAATATATATTCACTTGCCTAAGCAGTAGAAATGTGTGGAGTGAGATACATTCCTGTGAAAACTGCTACAGACCTTGAGAGTTCTGTAAAATATCCTATTTAAATAAATCATAGCCAAAGGCTACATTTTTCTGGTGGACAATAAAATACCCAAGAGCACGCACAGGCTGGTCATATGACAGCTCGTGCTTCAGCTAGCTATGTTACTAAACCTTTTTTTTTTCCTCCCATAGCCATTGGTTTAGCCCTGGGGCTAGGAAGGAACATAGCCAGGTAAGAACCACTTTGATCAAGAACAGTTTATTTCATATATTTGAAAGAATTTAACTATCACTTGTCTGGAGCAACAGGGCACCAGTTTGTGAAATGAGGAGTGAAATGTCTCCTGGTTTTTACTGAAAACTAGTGAAAATATTTAGCAGCATCTAGCCCAGTCCAAAAGCTGCTTGGCAGTGCAGTCCCAGCAATCATCAGAATCCACATTCACTCCAAGGATATACAGTAAATGAGGAGAGTCATATAGGCAAGAGGATGGGTGCATATCAAAGCTCCCATGTGTGTTCCACATAAACATTCTTAGACATTAATCCTCCATGTGTTCAAAGAACATATGGAGAGGGAGCAAAGCTCTCCATGCAATCTCTATCCCCACTGGTGCCACCCCTGACCATTACACATTGACTGAACTCTCCACAATTAGGAGCCCTGCACGATTGCAGGGCTCCTAATTGGTGACCCAATTGTAAGTACATTGTGAGCCAAACATGTTAGGATTTCTCCTTTGGACCTCTCCACTCAACACACAATGGTCAAGTGTGGAGCCAGATGGGGAGGGAGATATTGGGGTGCAGCAGCCCTGCTCCCCCTCTATGCGTTCTTTGAACACATGGAGGAATAAATTGTGAAGGGGGCTAAAATCTCTGGGATTGGGCTGAATCCATTTCAAGTTGTCTTTATTTTGTTAAACTGACTCTCTGAATTATTAATCACTCTTTTGAGAAAAGCAGAAATGGAAATTTAAAGACTTGGTCATGAAAATATGAATATTCAGGAAGACGGTATAAAGGATCATCTAGAATAGTTTGTTTCATTTTAAATGTTCCTATTATCTTAGATGTATGACAAACACATGTATTACCAAGTCACCATAAAGAGTTTTCAAGACTATAACTCAAATTGGTAATGAATGAAGCTATTGAAACAGAATATATAGGGAAAGCAGAGGCAGGAGTATGTGGTGATAGAGGAATGTTTCCTGATGGCAGTGGGCCATAGCTGGGACTCAGAATAGAAGTTGTAAAGTGTTTTTCATAAATATTGCAAACTGTTTATTCTGCCATGACTGTGAATTTAAATTTATTAACAAAATGTCTCTCAGAAGCAACCGGAAAACTAAAACTATAGATAACATTATTCCAGCTTTGCGAATAATGTTTTAGAATTGGTCACCTACCTGCAGCTGGTGCTACCTTCCAGCATCCTTCTTCTCCATTGCTGCTATAGTGAGACTTGATTATAGTGCTTCTGCTCCTTCTGTTAACCTGGATTCTAAAGAGATCCCAAAGGCTCTCCAAACGGGATGAATGAGCAACAAAATGGCAAGTGTGGTTCAATGTAAGTAAGTGTAGTGATACACATTGGGGCAAAAAGTCCTGACTTCTCATGGGGGCTGAGCTGGCAATCACTGAACAGGAAAGGGGTCTTGGGATCATGATCGATAGCTCAATGAAAATGTAGACCCAGTGTGCAACAGCTAGGAAAATGGTGAATTCCATGTTAGCGATAATTAGGAAAGAGATTAAAAATAAAACTACCAATATCATAATGCCTTTATATAAACCTATGGTGTGACCACACTTGGAATACTCTGTACACTTCTGGATATTATAGAGCTGGAAAAAGTGCAGAAAAGGTTAACCAAATGTTCAGGGGACTCAAGCAACTCCCCTATGAGGAAAGGTTACAACGTTTAGAGCTATTTAGTTTAGAAAAGCTGAGAAAGCGGGGGATATGATAGAGGTGTACAGAATGATGCATGGTGTGGAGAAGGTAGGTGGAGAGGAGTTTTAATTCCTCTCTCACATTTCTAGAACCCAGGGTCGTCCAATAAAGGTAAATGTTGGGAGATTCAGACCAGATAAAAGGAAATGTTTCTTCACAGAGCACACAGTTAAACTATGAACTTTGCTTCCACAGGATATAGTGGTGGCTACCAACTTAGATGGCTTTAAAAGGGGATTAGATAAATTCACGAAGAATAGGGTTTTCAACAGCAGGTGTCAGGGATGAGTCTCAGCTTTTTCAGATGTCTGACAGCTCTGATTTTTGATTCAGAGTTAGAACTGCTAGATCAAGGCATGGCGAGGGACCCTCCCTAGAGCACCTAGATGCTGGGAGGGTGTCCTCCTATGGCCTTGACAAACAGATGACACAGGCTGAGTCTTTGTCCCCTCCTTCCACTGTGGGAATTCAAGTTTCCAAGGAGGAGGAAGAGGGGCGTGACTTGAGAGATGCTAGGGCATGTCACAAAGCTAAGCAGGAAAAGGGCTTCACCCGGATAGCCACTCTTAGAAGCCAACGCAGGAAGGAGCCACCCTAAGGGAGGGGCATCACTGTGGAGTTAGCTGGGCCATGGGGTTCATACCCAAACTGCCAGCAACTTCTCTATCCCCTAGTTCGTCTCCTGTGCTTAGAGATTGTTGATTAGTTGTTAGGGCCTGGGGCAGTCTAAGAGTTTCCTTGAATCTGCATTTGTAGAGAGACTAGTCTCTAGAAGGGATGTACGAAAGTCACTTACTTGTTCGCGGATTATGCTGATGCTGGGGGGGAGGCGCTCCGTCCCCCCCTCCCCGAATCCTTGCCAGCCCGCTCCACTCCGCAGTAATTCTGCGGAGCTACCAGCCGGCTCCGCCAGCGGCCGGACATCAGACATCCAGCCAGCGGCCGGACAGCGGACATCCGGCCGCTGGCTAGCAGGGACGCAAATGGCGGCGGCCATAGCCGCCGCCATTTGCGTCCCTGCAGTCAGCCGTGATAGGCTACATAAATGTTTACGTAGCCTATCACAGCTGATTTTTTTTAAAAAAACGCGCGTACGCAAATGGCGGCGCCCCTGAGCGCCGCCATTTGTGTTCCTTATTTTGGCACATCTAGTCTACGTAAACATTTACGTAGACTACGGCGAAAATAAGGGGAACGCAAATAGCATAGATGCTACGCTATTTGCATTCCCCTTATTTTCACCGTAGTTTACGTAAATGTTTACGTAGACTAGACGTGCCAAAATAAGGAACGCAAATGGCGGCACCCATGGGCGCCGCCATTTGCATACACGCGTTGTTGTTGTTTTTAATCAGCTGTGATAGGCTACGTAAACATTTACATAGCCTATCACGGTGTTTTTTAAAATTTAGCCGTGATAGGCTACGTAAATGTTTACGTAGCCTATCACTTTTTTTTTTTAACTTGGAAATGGCGGTGGCGGCAGCCGGTTGAAAGACCAGCCACCGCAGCTGCCGCCGCCGAGCCACCGCCAGAGCCACCGCCACCAGTAAGATCCTCCCCAGGTAAGTCCCATCCTGGGGGGGGGGCACGGGGGGGCCGTTCCGCCACCGATTTCGAGGGGGCGAATGCGCTGGCATTCGGCCTCCTCGAGATCCGTGGCGGAACTTTCATACATCCCTAGTCTCTAGCAAAATAAAGTCGTATTAGCCTGAAGCTGGGTCTGTTATGTTAATTGCGAAGGGAAAAGGCAATCCATTCTTGACAGTGGGAGACAGCTGTTGGTCCCGTGTCCTAACTCTGAGTTTCCCATTGGGATCTTATTGGTCACTGTGAGATACAGGATCCCAGACTAGATAGCCTTTTGGTCTGATCCAGCAGGGCTTTTCCTGTATTCTAACATCTGAAGGCTTCTACCTTTTGATCACAGAAGAGGGAGAAACTCAGCTTCCTGTGCACCGTAACTAATCATTCCCCAACAAATGCAACTGTATGTCAAGTTATTCCTCATTTTGCTTCTGAGTACTTGTCTGTTGATGAAAAAGTGCAAAAGTACCCCAGATGAGTGAGGTTCAGAGTGCCACTTCGGAGTGTTTAAAGCAGGGATAATTATTTAGTATTTATTTACTGCATTTATATCCCGCTTTTCCTCCATGAAGCTCCAAGCTGCATACATAGAGTTTGCAGGTGGTCTCCCATCCAGGCACTGACCATACCAAGACCTGCTTAGCTTCAGCATGCTTTGTGCTTGCTGTTTCCCCCAGGTGAGCAGAGAAGTCGTAAATTGCAAGGCTGTTTACAGTTAATAAACTAAAGCTACAAGATAATTGATAAAGGAATCTATGTTATATAATAACTTGATTGGTCTTTTTTCTTTTGGATTTGTAAGTATAGATGCATTCAGTCAGCTAGATTACTGGAGATATAACACAGGGATATAAACAAAAGTAAACCCTCAGGCAAGCATTTTTATATAAATGATACTGGGCTTTCTTCACAGTACTGGTGCACAAGGCTGGAGTTTGATGCCTGGGACACCAGGCTTCTGTCTTACTGACATGGGCTGTCTACTATCAACTCAATACTGAAACAAATACTATCTATAAATAGTTGGTCTTCATTTCTAAAGCTGGCAACACTGAACTGCATCACCAGTGCTGAATTAACGTTAAGGGTTATTTTCTTTGTTTTGCTGGAAAATTTACATCATCCTAGATGGGGATAAATAATGCATTCAAGTCGTGCTTCAGAGTCATAAATTAGAACGCAAATACAATTTTAAAAAATAACATGTTCAGAAGCTGAATAGATGGTGTGGGCACTCTAGACACCTCACCTGAGGCTCCTTTTGACCTAGGTGTGAGCCTGCAGGTGCACACACATTCATGTTCTTTGGTATCTGTGTTGATACTAGATTTGGGGAGTCCTTGAATATGAGATTTATGTTTCAAGCCCCTTGGGGGGTTTTAAGGGTCTGGCATCATTTTCTTGTGACTGAAGTTGCAATCTGAAATCCCATTTCTTTCTTT
The DNA here is from genome assembly GCF_057233095.1 of Heloderma suspectum. NCBI lineage: Eukaryota > Metazoa > Chordata > Lepidosauria > Squamata > Helodermatidae > Heloderma > Heloderma suspectum. The sequence goes on from NC_139458.1 coordinate 398,218,383, forward strand.
TAAAAACCATCAATAAAAACTTCCCTTAAGTACTGGTGCAACAGTTTGCCTGCCTTATTTGGCAACTAAATTCTATTCAACTTTATTTAAATTAAAGTACTAATCTTACTTTTTTGAGATTTGTTTTCCTGTTAGTGGGTATATAGAGCTAATTTTGTAGCTGTGTGTTTCTGTGCTTATGATTTACAAATCTTAGCCTTTTAAAAACACAGATTTTTAATAATTAATCATGGGGTTTAGTCTTGGAGAAATCTTTAATGTTGCAGAACATTGTTTTATTTTGGTTGAACATGAGTCTTCAAACAAGAGGGTGAGTCTGTGTTTTTACCATTTCCCCCCATTGATACCAATGGGGGGGGGGGGGACAGTTAACCACACCAGCTCCAGGACTGACATAGCTAACGTGCCCAGAACAGAACTGGATCCAGCTAGGGATGTAAGGGTCTTGTATAATCTGCTCCATTTGTGTTCTGTGGATTGTAAAGCATCGTCTGCTCTGCTCTCCAGTCCCCCCTCCCTTCCAGAAAAGTATGCCAAAAAATCTGTCAACTTTCTCTGGTATGTAACAATTTGCATACTTTCTTTAAGTCAGTGTAAAATCATTGAGCAGAGCACACTCGCGCGTGCACACACACACAGAAAACTGCTACACTGCAGAAGCTGAAGAGAGATTAGAGATGTGTAAAATGGTGTGTGTGTGTTTTGTAATGGTGTATATATTGCCGTATTTTTACACAATTTCCATAGTTTTGTATGACCAAAGTTGCGTACAATTCCAGAAACTTGAAAGAACAGTCCACAAATCTGCAGAATCCATACAACTCTGAAAAGCCGGTCCTCTGTGGTTTCATAGAAGTCTGGTGTCATTTTGATCTCTTGCAGATTTCTCTGACATCCCTAGATCCAGCAGATCCAAAGCCAGCTCCTCCTTACCCATGGAACACCCCATTTCAGGGCTTTCTGCCTGCCAGTGGGAGAACTGCTGGCACCAGCTTTCTGCCTGCCAACGTGCAATGAGAACCTCTGCCCAGCAGAGCCACCCACCACTACTCCTCTTCACTGGCAGAGGCCAGTGGAAGGGCACCAACGTGCCATCTTAAACCCCTCCAGCTTTCAGCATCAGGGGGTTAGGATTGTGCTCTTAGTTCTGAAGTTTTTATGCTATTTTTCAGATTCTCTACTCAATATCTGAATGAGAGGGAGAGGAGAATAATTTTTATTGTTCTCATATGAAACATTTAAACCTTTTAAATTCAGGTGACTAATAGTTCACTACCAATATCTAGCTGAATATCACAGTCCAGAAATATGGTAAAACAGTGGCATAGGTATGTCAACAACTTAAGATCATCTGGGGAGGCTTTTCTCCAAGTTCTTCTGACACATTATGTAACAGTAAGAGAGAGAACTTTTGCGGTTGTGTGCCCCAATTATAGAATACCCTCCCCATGAAGGTGCAAAACACTGCAATTATTTTGGCAGCAACTCAAAACCTTTCTAACCAGGCATTTTAATTGATTGGTTTTTGTCCATTCTGTTGTATTTGCTGCTTTCTCTGTTTTAGCTATGATTATGTGTTTTTATTGTATTGTATTATTTTAATCATTTTTTACACTACCATGGTATCCTTATGGATGACAGGCAGTTTAAAATGTTTTAATAAATGAATGAAAATAAAATAATAACCAATTTGATATGTTAGTTTTATCTATTATTAATAATAATGTACAATTTTAGTATATGTAACACTCATTCTTAAAACAACTTTGTCAGATAGACCAGTATTAGTCCCATTTCTCAGACTGTTTGTAAAATGGTAATCATAGAGAGTGAGGTGGAATTTTAATCTGAGCCTCTAAAATCAGTTCTTCTAACTACAGAGCTCTACTACTGCTTATTTAAAATTCAGAACGATTGTAACATTAGAATGTTTCTGCTTTATATTTTTAAAACTAAACAACAGTAAACAAAACTTCCAGAGCATTCTGGCTTACTGTGAGCAAGCTGCGTATTGGTGCACATAGCCTGTTTGCTCTCTTCCTGCCACTGGAAGACGCTAAACCAGGGGTAGGCAACCTGGGGCTGTCTTTCCGCAAACTCAAATAGTGCTAACGGAGTTCCACTGAATCCCTCCATTGTGCAAGCAGTTGCCCAACTGGTTGCTCAAGCAGTTGTGCCACGGGTTGCGCAAGAGTTACGCACAATAGGTTGCATAAGTATAATGCACAGCCCCTTACACAAAAGTAACTTTAGTTGAATTCTTCTCCTGCGCATAGTTCAGAACCTAGTTTCCACTAGTGCAACATCATTTGCGCTAATGAGATGACACAGTTAGATACTGCCCCTGGTGCCTTCCAGATGTTTTGGACTGTGATTCCCATCAGCCCCAGCCAACATGGTCAATGGTCAGAGGTGTTGGGAGTTGTAGTCCAAAACACCTGGAGGGCAGCAGGTTGCCTACCCCTACACTAAACTAACCAGGAATTAATAGCTTAGCATGTCAGTCCAAACCCAGACTCCCGGTTTTTTCATCCCAAACAGGCCAGGACCTGTAAAACAAGAAAAAACCCTTGTTTGCAATTCTAGCTTGTGAGAGACACAACACACCAGAAGCCCCAATTCAGACAACATGGTAATCTTTTAATTCCTTGTTAGTTTAGCCCCTCCTGCTGGTGGGAGTAGCCAAGCAGGGGCAAGCAGGCTGCATGTACCAACATGCAGCTCATTCACAGTAAGCCAGGATTCTCCGGAATTCTGGCTTACCATTGCATCTGCACACAGCTGAAATCTTACTACAGTACAGGGATTTATCTGTAGAGGGAAGCATATGAGAACAGAATCATAGGAAAATAAGGACGGATCTGAAGTCAAGTAGAGGTTTTACTGTATTGCCAACTCAGCAGACTCATTATGGATAAATTAATTCAGGACTGTCAAGCCCTTTAAAGAAATGTAGTACAAAAAGCTTAGAAGTACTTATTTATTATAATGCAGGTATTGGCTTAGTTTTTATATAATTTCTGAATGTTTTGTGTAGCTTCAACTCCTGCGGGACAACCGATCAGAGAGAGGACACAAGAAAAACATTTCAGTGAAAACAGCAAGCAGGTGAGCTTAATATGCAATGCAGTTTACATTTTAAGTGACATTTAGATTCCAAGCCAATATTTTAGTAGTAGCTGAAATGCTGCTATAGATACAGCAACAGAGAGAGAGAGTCTCTGTGTCTGACTAATCAGGACTCGTCTTACTAGGGGCTGATCAAAATGGTCACTGTTGCTGCCTCTCTCTCAGAAGGATCCAAAAATGTAAGTCAGTTGGGCACAGATATCACTGAATAACAGTGATATCTTTGCCCAACTATAACTATAACAACAATATAGTTGTCTTAGGAATCTCATGACTGGAACAGGCAGAATAGTGGATGTAAAATAAAATACACACTGGATATTTGATGCATTGAATAAGAACACTTCTCTGTTGTGTGCGTGTGTGTATGTATGTAATACACACGCGCGTGTGCGTGAACTATACTGCTTAGATTCCATTTATTGTTGTGTTGATACGATTTTCACAACTGGGATACATGTCCTCTAAACATCTGGTTTAAAATGAGCACTTGCCCTCTCCCAAATTGAAAACCAATTCCTCTGCTTATCACATTTTTTATAAGCATCCCAAGTGCAATTCCCCCCCTTTGTTTTTGTTGTTCACAGTATTAGAAGTGAGAGTTGCAGTGCGAATCAAGGGGCTGACAGAAAATTAAGACATGGATTTCATGGCTAGTGAATCCATTACCAAACAATACAGCTGATTTTTCCAAAATATTGCTCTCTGGAGGATCTGAAAACTGCTGAAAGGGGCAGATTGTCTGGGTATTGAAGGAAAATGAAGGATTAATTTAAATTTGTAATCCATAACAGGGTTGTTGTTTTTTTACTTTCTCGTTTTCTTTTAAGACATTTAGCCTAGTTGATCTCAGGACTATTTTGATTATATCTGGACTAAATTATACTTGTATATTTATGTGATTATCTTTCATTTTGGTGTTAACAGTAACTAATAACTACAGGTAATTAAAAATTGGGGGAAGTGGAGAGATACCAGTGGGAGAGCGAAGAACAAAAACTTCCATTATGCCTGTAGCAATCCTTTTCCCATCAGGTTGGTGGGAAATCTCTTTCTGTCTGGACAGAGCTTGTTCATTTTCTTCTGATGATACAGATGACTATATTTTGTTACACAGATGTGACAAATACAATTACAGCTGCTCTTTATTTGATCTTCTAAAGAGGCAAAGATGTGCAAGTGTTATGCCTGCTCCCTTTTCCCACCACGTCATCTGTTGTTTGGGAAGCAGTCCTAATTTGCAGTAGATAGAAAATTATTTGTCGCGTTGCAGGTTTGCCAAAAATAAATGAAACCATTAATTACTACATTTTTTGAGCAGCTGTTAATAGATTGGGGTAGGAAAACTGTACATTACACTTACTGGTTAATTACCAGAACTATAATTGTTTAATGTGGCTTTTGTGGAAAATAATGACAGCACCAAAGAGGTGAACACTGATTGTATACAATGTGAACAAATCATTCCTTAATAGCAATACATGTTTTTACTTGCTTTTTTAAAAAGCAGTATACAGCTATTTGTGTTCTTCCTGCCCACGGAAGGGTCAATCCAGAGGCAGAATAGTTTCATGCTGTCTGAGCTAAGAAATCCAGCTGAAGGAGAATGAGATGTAGAAAAGTAGTAGAAAGGCAAGTTGAGAATCTGTCAGACTGGGGGACGATGGGGCAAAGACCCAAGGCCAGACCTAGAAGCATGTATGGCTAAATATGTAAAATTCCAGAAATCTTGAAGCCATGGGGAAAAAGTAAATTTCAGAAAATTTTAAAAATATGCTGTATTTGTGTTTTTAGCACTCTTTATAGATCTAAATTCACCTGGCTATCTTAGGAACCTAAAATGTATTATGTATAACTTGGTTATAAAATTATCATTAAAATTAAAAACATTTAAAAGTAAACTCAGGTTAGTAAATCTGAAATTTTTGTCTGAAGAAGCCATACTTTTAAATTTAATATAGCAAACATGATAATTGTATGAGCAAACCAAGTTATACATAATACATTTTGGTTCCTATTTTATGTCTGATTAGAGAGAACTTCAGCAAGAAGTCCCTGAAACATTTGAATCATCCTAGAAGCCAGAAGAAGTGGGAAGAGCTGGAAGAAGAGGGTTACTGGCATACAGCATCTGTTCCTGTTTGTGAGGAATTGGTTGGGATGGAGTTTAGTGAAGTCTTGTCTAAAGGAAAAGCTGTTGAGAGCTTATTTAGCTGGGGAAGACTCTTACCTCTTAGGAGTGGTAACAAAGCATGGTTAATTTAAGGAACATTAAGCAATCTCAACTTATTATTTGAAGAGTGGCATTTTATCCCTTTTTGTAAACAATTCCCCTTAATAGTCATGTTAATTTTGTTAATTTTGAAAGGTTATTTCTTGCGGTGGTGTCAATCCTGTACCTACACCATAGAGCCCAAGCTACTGAGTTTTATTTAGCACCTACAATTGAAGTATAGAGGGTTTATTTTGGTGAGAGCAGTTAAAGGTTTTATACCTGAGGCAGCATTCCCTAATGCTGAGGTCTAATTGGGAGCTTTATTAAAAACTCTGGTGGTTCCATAGCCCCAAAGTTTTGTGGGGGGAGGGGGTTTAAAGCATAGGTGAGATTACCCACATATTGTTCTGTCATATGTGATATCAGTAGTGGGATAACCTACAGTGTTTGTCTCACATGTGGGTTTTAGAACTTTGTTCATTGACTGCTGCAGCATCAAAGCAGAACAAGCCCAGAAACACAGGACTGTATTGAACAAAGGAATGAACATTTTCTTCACATATAATGATATGGTGACTCTTGTCACATTTTGGGAAACTGAGCATGACTTGGAGCATCCCTATCAGTAAAAGATACATTTGAACAATCATTTTAGTAAAGGATGGAAGAAATAACTATGCTGGAAATCTTAGAGAGAGTATTTTAAAATATTTTTCCTCATGTCTTGTTCAGTTTTTCAGTTTTGGGGGGGAGAAACCAAAAAGATCTTTGCGAGGAATCCTCCCCCGGAAAACCCTGGGTTTTTTGCTGAGTCTTTTCTTCTTTATGTATGGCCAACCCATGAGGAACCAGTCAATTGGCTAGTGTGGAGACGGGAGCCATGCTGGAACACCAGAGGAGAATAACTGCCTCTTTCATCTTTTCTTCTGCAGCCTTCAGTAGCTCAACCCCAAGGGGCAGTAGCATACAGGCCAGAAGGGTCCCAGTTCTCTCCTGGCTGACTCCCTACAAATTGCTTTTTAAAAAGCAATAAAAAGCAGGTTTCAGGATTCTAACAGGTACTTCCACACTGAACAAAAAAATCCTTAGGTAGCTATGGGCAAGATCCCAATCTTGCGTGAGCACTCACGTGAGAGAGTTTTCCCTTCCCTCCTCCTCCTGCAGCCCCCATGCTCCCCCAGTTGGGAGCTGCAGGGGTAGGGGGAATTGCCTCCCACCCTGTTCTGTTGACAGAAGCTGTTCTATTAGTGGAAAGTGCTAATTGGATACAGTCCTTAAGAACCCATGGTTTGTTGTTGAGTTGTTAACTGCCGGTTGTTCATGGTTAACAAACCATAGCTTGTTATTGCAGCTGGGTTCAGACAACATGATAACCTGCAGTTCAACAACAACAACCCACAGGTCAACAACAACCGACACTCAACTCATACTCAACTCTTGAGTGTGGGTCATTATATGAACCGAATCTTTGTCAGATATGGCCCACGGGCAATACTTCTTTGCTACAAGTTTACTGTGTAATTATTTTACTAGGTTTTTTATTATTTATTTAAAACTCTTTGAGAAGAAGGGGAGGTGATTGTGCAGGAAGACACAGAGACTTCCACTCCCATAGCGCACAGAAGGTTAGAAGGTTTGTGCAGAGTTTTAATTATCATGGTAGCATTTCATAGACTTCAAAGTCTGCACAGTTTTTCCCAGTGTGTTATGCTGCACATTTATTCTACATACTATATTCATTTTTTTTCTCCTGAAGTCACTGAGCTGTGAAGTTGATCCTTTTGCACAAGTTGGCTGTAAAGCTTTTGTAGATTTTTCTTTCATTTTCTTTCATTTTTCCTTTCATTGTTACCATCAAGGTATTTTAAACACTTAATTTAATAAGCTTGCTAGGCATCTTCTATGGATTTTTGTACCAAAAATTGCTTCTCAGAGGATAAAGATAATTTTCTAAATCAGTGTTACATAAAGTTGTATTTTTAAAAATATTGAGTATGAACTTTATGGGCAGTATGGGACCAACCACCAGTGCAACAGGAAGTTAGCGCTTCCTACAGCAGCCCCAGAAACAAGCCAAAATGCTTGTTTCCAGAACAGGTCAGGTCAGTGAAGCTCACTTCTGTGAGCTTCGCTGACCTGCTCTATTCCGGAAACTAGCGTTATCACTCATTTCCAGTTGCTTTAGGAACTGTTAGCTTCCTGTTGAACTAGCATTTGGTCCTGCTGGCACCCAGGCAGCATTGGATACTGCCCTATGTGTTCAGAGTCTAATTTAAGAAATCCATCAATGAAGGTTATTTCGCCTTCAAGGAAGTGTTAGAAGCAGAATCAAATACTTGAATCTCCACATCACTTTGTGTAATACAAAATTCTGATTTTGGTTTTCTCATTAGGACTGAAGCAATAGGACTATGGTATCCTGAAACAGCTTTCTACTTCACTAGATCTGAACCACATATGCCCTGCTCTGAGGTGTTCCTTTTGTAGTTCAGTCATTCAGTCGTGTCCGACTCTTCGTGACCCCATGGACCATAGCACTCCAGGCCTTCCTGTCTTCCACTCTCTCCCGGAGTGTGCTCAAGTCCATATTCATTGCATCGGTGATGCTATCTAGCCATTTCATCCTCTGCCGTCCCCTTCTCCTTTTGCCTTCAATCTTTCCCAGCATCAGCGTCTTTTCCAGGGAGTTTTCTCTTTGCATTAGGTGGCCAAAATATTTGAGCTTCAGCTTCAGTATCTGTCATTCCAATGAGCACTCAGGGTTGATTTCCTTTAGGATGGACTGATTTGACCTCCTTGCAGTCCAGGGGACTCGTAAGAGTCTTCTCCAGCACCACAGTTCGAAAACATCGATTCTTCGGCACTCAGCCTTCCTTATAGTCTAGCTCTCACAGCCATACGTTGCTACTGGGAAAACCATAGCTTTGACTATATGAACCTTTGTCAGCAAGGTGATGTCTCTGCTTCTTACTGTGCTGTCTAGCTTTGCCATAGCTTTCCTCCCAAGGAGCAAGCGTCTTTTAATTTCGTGGCTACAGTCACCGTCTGCGGTGATCTTGGAGCCCAAGAAAATCAAATCTGGCACTGCTTCCATTTCTTCTCCTTCTATATGCCAGGAAGTGATGGGGCCAGATGCCATGACCTTAGTTTTTTTTAATGTTGAGTTTCAAACCAGCTTTTGCACTCTCCACTTTCACCCTCAACAAGAGGCTCTTGAGATCCTCTTCGCTTTCTGCCATTAGGGTGGTATTGTCTGCGTATCTGAGGTTGTTGATAATTCTCCCGGCAATCTTAATTCAGACCTGTGATTCATCCATCCCAGCGTTTCTCATGATGTACTCTGCATATAAATTAAATAAGCAGGGCGACAATATGCAGCCTTGTCATACTCCTTTCCCAGTTTTGAACCAATCGGTTGTTCCATGTCCGGTTCTTACTGTTGCTTCTTGACCCTCGTACAGGTTTCTCAGGAGACAGGTAAGGTGGTCTGGTACCCCCATCTCTTTACGAATTTGCCACAGTTGGTTGTGATCCACACAATCAAAGGCTTTAGCATAGTCAATGAAGCAGACATAGACGCTTTTCTGGAATTCTCTTGCTTTCTCCATGATCCAGCGAATGTTGGCGATTTGGTCTCTAGTTCCTCTGCCTCTTCAAAACCCAGCTTGTACTTCCGGTAGTTCTCGGTTCACATACTGCTGAAGCCTAGCTTGTAGGATTGTGAGCATCACCTTGCTGGCATGTGAAATGAGAGCAATTGTACGGTAGTCTGAACACTCTTTGGCATTGCCCTTCTTTGGAATTGGAATGTAAACTGACCTTTTCCAGTCTTGTGGCCATTGTTGAGTGATCCAAATTTGTCAGCATATTGAATGCAGCACTTTAACAGTATCATCTTTTAGGATCTTAAATAGCTCAGCTGGAATACTGTCATCTCCGCTAGCTTTGTTGTAGGTAATGCTTCCTAAGGCCCACTTGACTTCACTCTCGAGGATGTCCGGCTCAAGCTCAGTGACTGCACTATCATGGCTATCAGGGACATTCAGATCTTTCCTGTATAGTTCTTCCATGTATTCTTTCCACCTCTTCTTAATCTCATATGCTTCTGCTAGGTCCCTGCCTTCTTTGTCCTTTATCATGCCCGTCTTTGCACAAAACGTTCCCTTGAGATCTCTGATTTTCTTGAAGAGATCTCTAGTCTTTCCCATTCTATTGTTTTCTTCGATTTCTTTGCGTTGTTCATTTAAGAAGGCCTTCTTGTCTCTCCTTGCTATTCTCTGGAGCTCTGCACTCAGTTGGGTATATCTTCCCCTTTCTCCCTTGCTTTTCGCTTCCCTTCTTTCCTCAGCTACTTGTAAAGAGTCCATAGTTCCTCAGGCACTCTGTCTATCAGGTCTAATCCCTTAAATCTATTCCTCACCTCCACTGTACATTCATAAGGGATATGATTTAGGTCATACCTGAATGGTTTAGTGGTTTTCCCTGCGTTCTTCAATTTAAGCCAAAATTTTGCAATAAGAAGCTCATTATCTGAGCCACAGTCAGCTCCAGGTCTTCTTTTTACTGACTGTGTAGAGCTTCTCCATCTTTGGCTGCAAGTACATAATCAATCTGATTTCGATATTGACCATCTGGTGATGTCCATGTGTAGAGTCGCCTCTTGTGCTGTTGGAAAAGAGTGTTTGCTATGATCAGCGTATTCTCTTGGCAAAACTCTTTGTGCTGCTTCATTTTGTACACCAAGGCCATGCTTGCCTGTTATCGTGGTGATTTCTTGACTTCCTACTTTAGCATTCCAATCCCCTATGATGAAGAGGACATCTTTTTTTGGTGTTAGTTCTAGAAGGTGTTGTAGGTCTTCATAGAACCAATTAACGTCAGCTTCTTCGGCATCAGTGGTTGGGGCATAGACTTGAATTACTGTGATGTTGAATGGTTTGCCTTGGATTCGTACTGAGATCATTCTATCGTTGTTGAGATTGTACCCCAGTGCTGCTTTTCCCACCCTTTTGTTGACTATGAGTGCTACTCCATTTCTTCTATGGGATTCTTGCCCACAATAGTAGATATAATGGTCACCTGAATTAAATTCGCCCATGCTTGTCCATTTTAGTTTGCTGATTCCCAAGATGTCGATGTTCAATCTTGCCATCTCATGTTTGACCACCTCCAGCTTACCTTGATTCATTGATCTTACATTCCAGTTCCTAAACAATACTGTTCTTTACAGCATTGGACTTTCTTTTCATCACCAGACACATCCACAGCTGAGCGTCCTTTCGGCTTTGGCCCAGCTGCTTCACTCTTTCTGGCGCTACTTGGAAATACCCTCTGCTCTTCCCCAGTAGCATACTGGACACCTTCCGACCTGAGGGGCTCATCTTCCGGCGTCATATCTTTTAGCCTTGTGATGCGTTCCATGGGGTTTTCTTGGCAAGAATACTGGAGTGGGTTGCCATTTCCTTCTCCAGTGGACCACATTTTGTCAGAACTCTCTGCCATGACCTGTCCGTCTTGGGTGGCCCTGCACGGCATAGCTTATGGCTTCACTGAGTTACGCAAGCAATAATACTTGTTTTCATTTAGAATTTTATAGGACAGGCTGCTTCTAAAAACAAATGAAGGCCTAGGCCAAAGCTAACAAAACACTAGTGGTAGAATATGGTTTCTACAAGAATGATTTATGTTTGATTCCTTTTTATAATTGCTTTTTCTCAATGTTATCATAATTCTTGGACTTGGGTATCCTGAACATTGTGATCTGATCATGTGAGTTTATTAACAAACAGATTTTTGTTACCTTTGACTTGTTTGTTAAATAAAATATTGGTTTAGATATGCCTTTGTCTAATTCATATACTTTTGATCAATTCCAACTCATGCCCAATTATATTACATTGCATTAACATAATTCAACAGATGTTGATATTTAAATGCTTTCTGGCATTCACATCTTGGACAGCTGTCTTAGAGCTTGGGGAAAAGGCAAACATTTAGAGTTAAATGCTGAACATATGCTTAAATTACTAATTAGAAGCAAGTAAAAACAATGCATTATCCTTTCTGAGGACAGTGAGGCTCTAATACAGTTATTTTTAAAGTCTTTTTTGGGCTGGCATAAAGTTCATGAGTCTCTGGAGGCAAGGTGGTGTAATGTATTTAGAATAACTGTACAATGGGACTTCATTTCCCAGCAGGTTTTTGTTCTTAGAAAATTTAACCTTTTTATTGCAGGTAAATCTCCAATAGCCTCTGAGTCTGAGTAAAGTTTGGAACAGCTAGGAGGTGTTAGAGTACTGTGCATGGAGATGAGAGCGCCTACTGGCAAGAGAAATACTTTTTTTCTTTCTTTTTCATAGTCACATTATGTTACTACTTCATATAAAATAAATGTGTCACCATTAAAGCCCCAATCTTAACATACTGGCATTATATGAAAGGCGTTTGACAGGGCTGAATTGTTCTATCACATCTGTTTAACATTGAATTAAAAAAAGGAACGGTCATAGCTCTTGTTGGTTAATACAATCGCATTCTCACTAGTGTGAAAGCAGATGTTGCAGTGTGTGTTATTCTGATGATGTCATTGTTATAGCAGCCTGAGGAAAGGCTTCAGAACTAGGCAAGTCAATAGCTGAATTCATTATGAAGTTCTGATTACACCTGCCCAGTTCAAAATAACCACACATGTATATTCTGAAGTGCGTTGATTTTAGAAACAGTGATTTTCTTTATCCATCATTCATTAAGGGTTATTTTGCATGTTCTTAACAAGGGCTCGAAGACAAAAAAATAAGTCAGAGAGTCTCTCAAGTAGAAACCCAATTGGAAATTGCTTGGTGAATAAATACATTTATTGATATATTATTTACATTTGAGTCCCACAGTTCCGCCAGGTAGCATTTTAGCTTCAGAAAAGCACTATGGGGCAGGTTAGGATGAGAGACTTGCCCAAGGACACCCTGTGACCCTCGGAGTGGAATATGATTTGAACCTGGGTTTCCCACTTCCAAACATGACAGCCTACCCATCCACTTCACTACTACTGTAATTATTGTTTTGAACAAATTTGGGATGTTTTTCAAGTAGCCCAGCTGATACTTTTTTGGCATATTTTTGTAATTGCTTAAAGCTTTAATAATATTTTTAAAGCTGGTTTGAATTTCCTGAGGTTATGAAGAAGGAAATGTTTAGGTTATATGAAAATTTACTATTTTGTATGTCTTACGGCAGGAGTGCCAAACTAGCCCTGCCCATTTTGCCTTTCTTCTATGCTGAGAGAAGCATGGGGGTCGGCAACTCTCTCAGCATGAAGAAAGGGACTCGGCCGGCACTGGGGGAGCAGCCAGCCAAGTCTCTGCCTTCATTTTGCAATATAAAGCAAAGAGAAATATAATGCAGCATTCCCCTAAGTATCTAGTTCTGATAATTGATCATTGTAATGACTATGCTTCAACATTTCCATCCGCGTGCCCCTTAGAGATTACTTGAAGCCACTGGTGTCAGCTCTTGTTGCTTCTGTAAAATCTGTGAACTTAAGCAACTAGTCACTGTCATTCCTTGCTAAGTAGGTTTGGATAGATTTGGATGTAAGGAAAAGCATTTGTTCCTAGTATGCAGCCTGAATAAGGAATTTCATGCTCTCTCCAATTTCTAACCCGCACAAGTAGAAAATTGTATACAGTTTGCCAAGATAGCAGCTGTCAAAATTACATCTGTAGACATTAGAACAGCAACTAGCATTCCACGCTGGAACTGCCAAACAACAATGCTCTAAACTTCGCTATGAAAGATACATGAGATTTCTGACATTTGATTTGACTGAACAGTCAAAAAAGTAAGACATGAAATTTCAACATCTGGGTTTCTTTTTTTATGATTTAAAAGAAGCAAGCATCATGTTTCTAAATTTTCTCCATGGGTATAGAATATGAAGATTCTCAGAAAATTAAGAAGGAGCCCAAGACTGCTTAAAGAAATGCCTTGTAGATTGCCCATCCCGAATATTATTGAAATGTTGTTTCAAAGGAGATTTCTGTTCATAGCATAGCTAGTATAGTTGTAGGGAGAGGTCCACATCAGCAAGTAACTCCGTAGGCACAACACGGAAGAAGGTGTGCAAGGCTCATCCAAGCTAAGCCAAGGTACATTTCCTCTCATTGCAATGGAAAATGATTATTTTAAAAAATGAAGGAGATATGGAATGTGACGCAGCAAGCACTGGGCATCTCCAAACATCTCTCATTTGAAGGATTGGGTGTTCTGCTTGGATTACTGCAGTCCAGATGTGTTGGTTTACATTGCTGACAAGGACGTGACGTAAGACAAGAGTGGACATGGGCTCTGCTTGGGGTTGATTTCAATTTACTATTGTGAGTGTCATGGTGTTTCCAGGTGAAAAGCTACCTGTCATTCCCAAGACACTTCCCACATTCCTAGTTTTTGTAATATAGCACCTAACAGGGAGTGCAGAGAGCTGCAGTCTGGTTATATCTTAAGAATAAATTGTGTATTTTCTACCTTTCAGTTCAAGCAGTTGTGGTGGCTGCCTCCGAGTTACTCTGTGAACAGAAATCCATTATGTGAATGGCAGTAGAAGGGCACAGTATATCATCATATCGGCTGCACACATATAACATGTAGAAGAGCGTCTATTTTTGCATCAGTAATTTTAGAATTATAGGATAATATAACTAGACAATGCTGCATTTCAAGGAACTTGTTCTATATCAACCATCTCTGTTTTTAACCATTTTAACTTCCCTATGTTTTTGCACCTGCGAATGACAAATCTTCACTGCTCTCCTGGTTTTATACCTCTTCTTTGTTTTTTGTTTTTCTTTTATTTTGTGTTTTCCACATTATTCTTCATACAGATGACCTAAATAGGTGAAACTATAATATGGCCGAAGGGTAAAGAGAAATACATATCTTCTGATCGATCATCACTCTTTCTTTTCAAGATAGAAGTTCCATTTAAATTGTGTTTTAAGCCCTTCATATTGGGTTTTAAAACACAGTTTTAAGTAGACTGCTATCTTGAAAAGAAAGAGTAATAGATCACAAGAATCACATATATTTTATAAGATCTGTATAAAAGAGGAAGGCATAAAATTTCACAAAATAGGTTGTTTTTAAACAGCAATGAACACTAAGACTTCTTTCTTTTCTTTTTCTTGTTTAGAAGACCAATCTGCAAATTTAAGCTATGAGAGCTTTGTCACGTTTTAAAACATCCAAAGTATGATGAATCCATAAACCTTGGCCTGGTTTGAACATCATATTAAACCATAGTTTAGTGAGATGAGAACAAGCCATAATGAGCCTTGTATACATATACTTCCCCTTCCCCTCAATCTCTGGTGAGGCCATATGGAGGCATACAAAAGTTTTCACTTCCATTTTTGCTTAACCACAGCTTATGTCATTCAAAATAGCACTACCAGCTCACACATAGCAATAAGGAAGGAGCAAGCAGGCTGGTGCACACTGTCCAGTCACTCCTACTTGGCTCCTTCTGCCAGCAGGAGTGGCTAAACAAATCAGGAAATGTCTGCCCATGGTCTGTTTAGCTCATGTCTGAACCAGGATCCCTGGCTTATTGCTCCCCTAGAAAGCCAGAATTGTAAGCTGAGAACAAACCCTGGCTTTTGATTCTGATTCTTTTTTCATTTGTTTTCATTGTAGCAGAAACAATTAAAATTTAAGATGGTAGATACACGTGTATGGTTATTTGGAAATGACTTTTCAAGTATATACAAAATTAAGTAACAACCTAAATTTTGTGAAGGCTGTCAGAATTCATCTAGTTTTCATACCAGTCCAACCCCAAGTCCCATTAGTAGTAGTAGTAGCAGCAGCAGCAGCAGCAGAATTTCTCGATCATTAGACCTGTGCCAGATCCTGAGACATTAATTCCTTCATATTGGTTTCCTTGACAAAGGAAATATAAGATTTTGTACTGAGCTGGGAACCTTAGACACAACGCATGATGATTCTGACCTTCCTATTCCCTAACTTAAGATGCTTTTTAAGACTTGATTGCAATACTAGAGGCTGATGCTGAGGGTGGGGACCAAAGACTTGAACACTTGTATAACACCACCACATCCAGTCATGTATGTTGATGAAATGTAGAGCAGGGATTCCTACTTTTCTTGCTACCTTTCCATCCAGCCTTCCTAGAGTGCCCATATATAATGGAAGGGGGGGGGGGTCCCCAGGTGCAGCTTTACAAAACCTTCTCTTGCCAAAATTCTGGCATGGATTATAACTATAATGAACAATTTGTCATAATAACTAAGTGAAATGTCCTTGCTCACAAGCAATATTCCACTGATCATGATTCTGGGGCACATGAGGTAGGATGGCCATCAACCTCATGTCCTGCTTAGGTATTTCCAGAGGTATCTGATTGGTTGCTGCTGGAATAGACTGCTGATGTAGAATTATCCTTGGTCTGATCAAGGAAGGCAGTATCAGAAGTACAAGAGCCACTGCTTTGTCTCTTCTGGTCACCTTACTATCTCTCCTTCAGATGTCAAGTTTCATCAGACCCTTTGTCATATGGAGAGTAAACATTTGGAGAAGGGAAGGACATGGGTAATGATTACAAATAGTGGAGGAACAAATAATGTCTTCTCATGAGTCACAAAAGCAGGAAAAGAATAAAATGTACTTCTTCAGCTTTTGTGCAGAAGAGCGAGAGATGCATATATACCCCAAGGCAAGATGTGTGCTTTGCCCTCTACAGACATCCTGCCACAAGGGATATAAGCAACCCATTTCCTCTTTGCAAAGTCAAAGTATGAATCACTACGCTTTCCTTATTTCACATATTTTGTGTCTTGTCTTACAGTGCCAAGGGGTAGAACTATCATACACACTACTAGCAAACTCAAGTGCTAAGTTATTATGGCTATGTAGCCAAAAAACAGCTCCTGAAAAACAAAAGGAAGTTATTGACATGCTTGGGGGTAGGGATGGGGGAGAATTTCTCCCTGAAACTTCGGGGGGCCGAGCGCCAACGCATTCGGTCCTCCGAAGGTTGTTCGGGGAGAACTTCTCCGCCCCCCCCCCCCCGGGATGGGACTTACCTTTCACGAATGTCCCTCCCGGCGGCGGTTCGGCAGGTCTTCGTTGGGGGCGGGGGCGGCAGATGGTCTTTCGACCGGCTGCTGCCACCGCCATTACAAGCAAAGTAAAAAAAAAAAAAAAACGCCCCTGTGATAGGCTACGTAACGATTAACGTAGCCTATCATGGCTAGATTTGCAAAGTCAGCCGTGATAGGCTACGTTAATCGTCACGTAGCCTATCACGGGTGACTTTGAAAAAAAAAAAGGCGCATACGGCTAATGGCGGCCCCCATAGGGAGCCGCCATTCACGTTCCTTATTTGGTCCCTGTAGTCTACGTAAAGATTTACGTAGACTACGGCGAAAATAAGGACAACGCAAATAGCGTTGCCCTTATTTTCGCCGTAGTCTACGTAAATCTTTATGTAGACTACAGGGACCAAATAAGGAACGCGAATGGCGGCTCCCTATGGGGGCCGCCATTTGCGTACGTGCTTTTTTTTTTTTTCAAAGTCACCCGTGATAGGCTATGTGACGATTAACGTACCCTATCACGGCTGACTTTGCAGATCTAGCCGTGATAGGCTACGTTAATCGTTACGTAGCCTATCACAGGGGCGTTTTTTGTTTTTTCTTTTGAAGTTCGCGGCCAGGGAGACGGGGCGCTTCTCCCCGGCCTGAATTTCATCCGGGCGAGGCGGGAAGCCTCCCCCCTGGCCTGAATTTTGGCTGGGCGAGGAGGGAAGCCTCCCCCCCCCGGCCTGAACTTCGGGGGGAGCAGCGAAGCGCCTCCCCCCCACCACGAAGCAAGCTGCTAGACCAGGTAAGTGACTTTCGTGCACCCCTACTTGGGGGAACCCAAGATTTGTAGAAGAAGAAAACAGCACTCCACTCTGCAACATTTTATTGCAGATTCCAGTCAAGAGGATCTAAAAAGAGAAGGAAACTATGAGGAATTAGGAAAGGGAATGGATGGCAAGGGAAAGATGGCAAACGAAAGTACTGAACCTGCCTTTGCATTCCTCCAGGATTTAGCAGCTTGGCATTAATGAAAATGCAGTAGCATTCCTATTAATGCAAGCTGTTACTGATACATTTTATTTGTTTGTTTATTTATTTAAAATTATTTTAGGCTGTCTTTAAGGATGGAATTCTCTCAAGGGAATTCTACCCTTATTATACTATTAACAAGAATTTTGCCATTTTTACCAACCTTGAAATCAAGGTTAAATACTGGGTATATGTTAATGGGGGATTTCTTTATTTGTTTATTAAATGCATTTATACCCTGCCATTCAAGGCAAAACACCAAGGCCTCTTACAAAATCAGGAACATAATCAGTATACAATTTAAAGACAACTGTATATGTGTATGCCCCTTATCACGATAATGCAGAAATTAATGCAGTATGGCTACACAGTTAGTATACTCGCAGTGCAGTCCTATACATATCTACACAGAAGTAAGTTCCATCTAGTTCAGTGTAAACATCTAGTGTTACAATTTACAGCAAACTGCAAAAATGTCTGAAGAAATAATGCGGTGTTCTACATTAGCATTTTAGCATCATGTAAAACAAAATTAAATTCCCTTTTTACCAAAAAGTGCTTTTCTATTCCTTTTGAGATTAAGAGAACCTAACTCTAGCCATTTCACATTATCCTTCTGAGACCACCTCAGATACTAACTCTCTAATCCAGCCTATGACTGAACTGCATGCAAAAGGAATAAAACCAAAGGGTTCTACAGCCATCTGCAGGAACTCATTGATACTGTGCCAGCATTCTGTTGCTGTTTTCATAGAATTACATGATTCTAAATGGGTTAAAGATTTGTTAATTGCAACATAAAAATATAAAATACAGAGTGAAATCAATATATTGCCTGAATGAATGAAAGAAAAGATGGTTTTAAACATGCTTAGGAAAATGCAATGCTATGGAAGGAAGCTTTCTGAATCAACTGCACAGAAATGCTGTGGATAAACAGTCTTTCCATCGTTTCCTTCAGCAATAGTTTCTTTTGAAGTTCAGGTTATGATTCAAGAGTCTACCTGCCAAAAGAAAAAAAAAGGCTTCTGACTCTTTAAGTATGCTTTCTAATCACTGCAGGACTATATTGGAAGAAGCAGCACCTGTGCAATGTCTAAGATGGGGTCCTCAACCTTTTTGGACCTGTAGGCACATTCGGGAATTTGAGAAACTGCTGTGGGTACCACCACAAAATGGCTTGTATGGAGGATGTGGTTAGTCACAAAATGACTGCCATGGGGGCCTGGCTGGTCAAAACTGAGCTAAGTTGGGGGGAGAAATAGTGAGATTAGAGGCTGAGAAGGATGGGAAATAGCAAGGGAAAGGGAGAGAAAGAAGAAGGCTAGGATGGGGGGGGAGCGAAATAATGAGGAAAGGACTTGTGGGGAGAGAAATACTGAGGCTAGAGACTAGGAGCGGTGAAAGAGAGAACAACGGGAAAAGGTCTGTGTCAGTGGAAGAAGATTGGGTGGGGGCAGAAAGCAACTCTTCTCTGCCTGCCCACCACCAGCTGCTCTGCAGCAGATACAGGAATAGGAACGAGAACCTGGCACCCGAATGTTTTCTATGTTTTTAAAATTAAAAATACATTTTTGAAGGGGGCAGGGATTGGAGAGCTTCATGGGGACCATTGGACGTCCCCGCAGGTGCCATGTTGGGGACCCCGGTCTAAGAGGTCGTAAAGGGAACTAATTTTCCTTTTCCCTTTTTGAAAAGCTGTGTTGTTGTTTTTTAATATTGGCTAAACATAAAAGAAATAAAACAGCAGCCTAAGCGATGATTTGTACAGAGTTACATTATCATTCTGAACACAGTTACTTGGAATAAAGTCCCATTGGCTCAGTGGAATGAACTTGGAAGTAGAGGTATTTAGAGTTACCAAACAAGGTAGAATCTGGGAAGTAGCTTTGTGTATTGAAATGAGATGAACTATCAGAGCTAGTGATGCTTGCACTCTTCAACACTGTAGCCCAGCCTTCCCCAACCCGTTGCCCTCCAGATGTGTTGAACTATGACTCCCATCATCCCAGGCCATCATGGGAGTCATAGTCCAGCACATCTGGAGGGCACCAGGTTGGGGGAGGCCGCTGTAGCCAGTGGGAGGGTTCACAGATCACGCTAGATCACCCTGCAAACAAGCCACCATGAGTTGGTTGTTCGCTTGCTAACCTGACAGACAATCAGACTTGCTGCGGCTTGTTTCCCCCTCATTCCCCTTCTGTCCTCCCACCTGCTCCAGTATGTATCCCAGGTGCCCAGCAGCAGAACTGCTCATTGCCTCAGTCCCTACCTTGGTTTTTGCTGCTCTGGCTAGCCAGATCTATAGTCGTTCCTGAAAACCAACACCAAAGTCTCCCTGCTGGGTTCAGACAACACAACAAGCCACCATGAGTATCAACCCTAAAACAAGCCATGGGTTCTCAGGGTAGCTTGTTTGTGAAAAATAAAGCACCCTGTGGAAACCATGCCAGGTTCACATAACACGACAACCCACCATGGGAAATCAGTCATGGTGGGTTGTCATGTCATGCAAACCAAGTCAGTAATAGCAAAGAAGCTTCTGGAAATATTCTATCTTGGATGTCAAGCTTAAATTACTGAAAACTGGAAGACATTCACATCAATTGTAAATCTTTCCAGAAGGCATGTGACCATTACTATTTGTATTGTAACACCTAAAGCTGGGTTTCAGGATACTGGCCATGGTCCTGCAAATGATAGCTACAAGCATAGTCATGCTTTCCCATTGATGACAATTACAATATATTATACTTGCCAGCAGGGTTGGCAGGGAACAAAGCTGCATATTTGGTTCCCTGGATTGGTAAGTCACTGCCTTAATAGACAATGTAACATTTTATTTGTTTGTTTGATTGACTGATACCCCACCTTTCTACCAAAGAAATTGCGCTCATGGCAGCTGACAGTAATAAAAAAATTTTGTACACGCCATCACCACACTATTTTTTAAAGGCTGTAGGAAAACACCCAGTCATAAAAAGCTTTTATGAGAAATGAAACTTTGCAGGATTTTTGCTGAACTTTATGAGACTTGAGTACATGATGCTTTTCCTGCACTGTAGGAAAATGAGTGTGGCACCATCATGTCTGAAGTCAGTGTAAAGGTTTATCTTTGTGCAAAATGTGTACATTAAGAAATTAGTGTGCTGTGAGTTCATGGCAAAACTTTGTACCAGCATAAATATGACACTGTGTTTGGGATATTTCCCCTACATAGGATATGCATCATCTATGATGCGTTCCCTAGTAATCTGTGCAAGTTTAGCAAACAGACATATGATCTGGTTCACACATAACGCTAACCTATGGGTTCTTTAACCCATGGGTTATTGAATTCTGGGTTGTCATGATGTGCAAACTCGGCTGTGCTAACAAACCATGGTTTGTTAACCATGAACAACCCAGAAAGAGAACCCATGGTTTGTTGTTGGGTTGTGAACTCTGGGTTGCTTAAACCATGGGCTATCATTATGTGTGAACCCAGAACCTGTAGGTTGTTCATGCATTGATTCGCCAGGCTTCATAGGTGGCAGGCAAGAGTGGTAAAAGCAAACAAACAGCCACTCTTCGTGCCAGTACTACAGTGCTGCAAAGGCATTTGGGATACAGGGAAGAACCGGGTGAAGGAGGAGGGAAACAACAGAGGGAAACAAGCTGAGAAAACAGGCTGTGGTTTGTTTGATTGTCTGTCAGACAAACCCGGGGTAGGGCAACAAACCATGAGTTAACCAGTCATGAGTTAGCATTATGTGCGAACCAGATCTTTGTGTGCTTCATGATAAATAAACCAAATGGTAATTTTAGATTGAAAGCTTTAATAACATCACAGTATTTAAAAGCTGAGATCATGATTCTTAGAGAAGGTATTGTCTTGCCTTTAAAAGGTGGGGTTAAAGCAAGAAATGCATAAAGGGGAAGGGGAAAAGCCCTTATGCTACCAGAGAGTCCCACTTGGGGTGGAAATTAACCCTAAAGTATACTAAACTCCACATCCCATTAAACACGTTGCTTAACAGTGCATGCATTTTTAAATTGCAAATAGCAGCTGCAGTGAGCTTAACCTTTTTCTCCCCTGCTGTATTCTTGATGAAAATTGCCTTTCCAAAGGTGTCATTTTCGTTTGGGGCAAAGCCCCCATTGTCACCAATGGAAGCTTTCCTCCCAATGTAAATAGCAAGAAGGGTGATATTCATTGGGACTGTGGTAAGGGAGGAAAGGATTAAATTCACACTAACCCAGCCATTGTGATTCCAATCCTGACTGGGCAACCAGACCATAGCAGCTGCTATTTACTGTTTAAAAAAAGATACACAAAATGTTAAACTACATTTTTAATGGCATGTGCAGATTGGCATTTGTGCCTTAAACATGATAGCTGCACTCATATCTATGTTTCACATAACAGAGAATTTTCCTAGTGTCAATTTTCCTAGAGTACAATGATGGCAACAGTTATTTGAAAAAGTCACAGGAAATACTTATTTACCACGCAACATAATAAGGTATGAAATTAAATTATAAGGATAGCAGACTTTCAACAGAGAGAAAAAAAACAATGTTGTCAGCATCAAATAGCAGATGTGACGTATGTTGGTAAAGCGGCTAAAGAAATTGCCTGATGACATGGCAATACCTGTTAATGGCAATAATATATTTCCAGTTGTCGTCATAAATTCTTTCCTGGTATTCCTTCTCTGTCTCCAAATAGCCTCTCTTATTCCTCCTATTCTGGTAATTACTTGCATAAAGAAAACAAATACTAAATATTGTACACAAAAGGTAAGCATTCTTTGGAAAAACTGCTGCCAATTTTTTTTAATCTTCTGTTGTTGTGTGTTCACTTAATCTCAGAAGGCATGACAATAGCAAGTATATATATTTGGTGTACTAGTGTAAGTTCACACTAGTCTGGCTTTTTCAGCCCTTTTCTTTCCCTCTGCCACAACTTTGCCGCTGCTGTGACACTTGCAGGCCTGCTCCACTGTTGTGCAGCTGATGCCCTGTCCAGGCTTATATTTTTCTTAGTGACAGTGAGTGTTCTTGCCAAATGCCAGGGAC
Organism: Heloderma suspectum; assembly: GCF_057233095.1. Lineage (NCBI taxonomy): Eukaryota > Metazoa > Chordata > Lepidosauria > Squamata > Helodermatidae > Heloderma > Heloderma suspectum. Next base: position 398,240,913 of record NC_139458.1, read on the forward strand.
CATAGTCACATCTGTTTGTCTCCCGAGCTTGTCTGAGGCTGCTCAGGAACACTTTTTATCCAGGGGGCAGCTTTAACTAGGCCTAATACTCTGGAAAGCCCTGTTTGTAAATGCATACAAAGAGGCGACAAGTTTCTGTTGTCTTTCCTTTAAAATTATTCCCTTTGACACAACTTGCTAGAGTCCCTGTCACCAGCACATCAACAGCCAAGTTTTCAGGCAAGGTGGTCTTAACAAGTTCTATCGCCCCTGCCAAATAGCATGCCTAGCTTCCTGCCAGAACACTATTTATACATGATAGCTTGCAGCAATCTATGGATAAGTAGAGAGGAATCGGGGGAATTAGCTGTTTGTAATCGTCAAGTCTGTGGATCTGTGTTAAGGAAAGTACAGGCAAGGCTGCTCAGAGCCTCTTCTCTTTTGCCATGTCCTGTTGAAGGAACTTAACAATTGGATTCAATAAATCAGGAGAAAGAATATTTCTTCTAAATAAAAGGTGGATGTTTTGCTTAGTTTCTTTCCCAGAATATTGTTGATTGATTGGTTGGTTTTTAAGCATTTATTCCCTGTTCTTCAGCCAACAAGGCTCCCAGAGAGGCTTATATAAAATCAATAAGAATAATAACATATTAAAACAGTAAAAATAAGCTATTTCAAGAGCTGACAATGATGGCTGCTTTCTTCCTTTCCCATTCACAGGGCATTTCATTCTAATGGCCTATAGGAAGGGCCCAGTCCCAAAGGCAGTAGTGATACCTGCAATCTAAACTTGCATTAAAAGTTAGGTCATTCATATACAGTAGACTGAGCCTTCTTCATAGTTTCAAGTCAGTATAGTCCATGCCAATCATGGCAGGCCTGAATATAGTACTGTTATTGCCTTTTGTTTTTCTTATTAATTCAGCAGTATATATCAGTGTGGAGGAAAACCTCTGTGGAAAGCATATGCTGCTTGAAAATGAAATGGTTTATTTCATAGTACACCTTAAGACTCGGGGCTTGTTTGCAAGCTACAAGTCGCAGTGAAAACTAGATGTACAAGTGAGCTAATACTTTTGCTTTCCACCATAAATTGGAATTACAGTGTATATGCGCGTGCACGCGCGCACACTGCAAATACTCTTACACATCCGCTTTTCACCTTTAGTTGTTAATATGCAAAGCAGCCCTTAGCCTTAGACTGTGAATTTGACCAAATTGATTAACTTCTTTTGAGAGGGCAGGGGAGATTTTTAATAATAGTTGTTTTTTCCATTCTTTATGATAATACTCAATTGTTTTTAGCATGCAAAAAAACCCTACTGCTTTTCCTCAAAACGGCAAAACAAAACAAAAAATCCTCTCACCTTGGCTAGTGATCAAATTCTTGTGCTTTGCAAAGACAAATGATTCATTTACACTGAAGAAACATAGCCGCCTTTCAGACATTCATTGATTTTAAATTAAAAAGGAACTGCTCTGTTCTACACAAAGGGTGACAACAATAACAAAGTAGCCCTTACTTAGTGTTATTTGTTGCAACTTCATTGCATGTGCTGACAGAGAAACAGGGACGGGAGGATCCAAATTCCATAATCTAACTGTTCAATAATCTGGATATCTCAATGCGGTATAACAGATAATCAATGTGAGCAGAATTACTCAAGCACACTAGCTGTTATTCCTGGAGCTAGGGTCTTCAGGTTCAATTGGCTGACTTTATTAATTTTTATCTTTCATCCTACTTGAATTCTTGTTTCCCTCCTTCCCATTCCTTCTCAGACTCCGTTCATTATAACAATCCTGACAAATGCTATTATACTGTGAGCTGTGCTCAGAAGTCTCTTGCTTTCAGTGACCCTGCAATAATACTAGGACCTGCTATGAAGGGGGGAGGGGGGCTTAATGTTTCTTTGTCTGCGTTATATTAGGTCTCATATATTCTTTACCTACTGGTGTATAGTCCACTTTTGGACCAAGATAGGACATGACTTTAGCAAATCTACAAGCCCTTATTTTTAAACTTTGGCATTATTACATTTCAGTTTAGACATCTTCAGACTGTGACTGATGTAACATAAATTGTAAGGATATAATAGACATCTGGTTTATTTCCTGAGGAAATTCTAAGTATAATTTGAGCACTTTTCTGTGGTCCCCAATTAAAAAGGTTGCATAGTGATCTATATATGAACAGAAGGCTACCTGAATTCCCATTTTCCAGAAAGTAACCCCCTCTGTCCATGCTACCCCAAAACAGAAACTGACACAGTGTGAGGAGCTGCTGGTGGGTGTTGATATGTATTCAAAGACCCCTAAGTAACCTTAATTTCATGATACTGGAGCTTTGTATTTCACCAATTAGAAAAGATTGAGGGCCAAATTAGACATAATAGTGGAGGACTTGCATCTTTTCACATTTGCATCAGAAAGGAAGCCACCTCCTCCTGTGCCTTAGCTCCCTACAGTCATCTGCTCCAGTCATGTTTCCCCATTCCTAGCTCATTTCCAGTATCAAAGCTGGGAGCAGAGAAAAGTGGTTGGAGCAACGGACTGCATGGAAGTAAGGCACAGAAGGGGGGAAATTCCCACACTCCTTAAACTGTTAAAGTAATGGTCCCATCATGTTTCATTTGGCCTTCAATTACTGAAGAATCTGGAGCTATTTTTGCAAGCTTTGCATACTCTTTTGAATGTGTACTTTGACTTACGTTGTATATCTGCTCCTTTGCCTACTATGGACCTACAGTACTATATTGTTGATCTCAAACTTAGGGTTGGGGGGGGGTATTCTTTATGCATTTGTTCTGACACTGGTTATATCCAGTGTTAGTCCTACTTAGAGTAGGCCCATTGAAGCTTAAACTAGACTAACATTGGATACAACCCTATGACTTTATTCTCCATGTCATTTCATTAGTGAATTTTAATTATTAGTTAGTAGCATTAGAATTCAATTTAAGCCGAAATTTTGCAATAAGAAGCTCATGATCTGAGCCACAGTCAGCTCCAGGTCTTGTTTTTACTGACTGTATAGAGCGAAAGATTGAAGGCAAAAGGAGAAGGGGACGGCAGAGGATGAGATGGCTAGATAGCATCACCGATGCAATGAATATGGACTTGAGCACACTCCGGGAGAGAGCGCAGGACAGGAAGGCCTGGCGTGCTATGGTCCATGGGGTCACGAAGAGTCGGACACGACTGAACAACAACAAGCATTAGAATTCAAAGCTCTATGTGATTACCAGATTCTGCTACTGCTACATAAAAAGCTATCTTGGTCCATTAGAAAAGTTTGAAAATCTGAAAGTAGACAAGGCAAACCAAAAAGTTACAGCCAACCAAAATGTCACAAACTCCATCTTAAGACTGTGGCTAAATGCAGACTTCGTTGCTTCAACCTTATGCCAGCGTTTTCTCTTCCCTCTCCTCCACTCTTTTTTTGCTTAACATCTAGCCTAAGTGATCTGAAGAGCTTGAAAGCTTGCTCTCTATTTTGTGACATTTTGATTGGTCCTAATAAAGGTATTGCCAACTGTAGATTTTTAAAATGATTCTGCAAGTGAGTTCTCAGTCCTTATGTTAGAACCTTCAATATAAGATCTGCCTTGGACAAGGGTTCTACCTTCCTGGATCACTTTGGATCATTGGACTAGTTCTCTTATCAGTTTTCCCATAAGTATAGAGCCAAATATATAATTATAATCATCTTGGAGATAGCAAAAGCTTTGCTCCCAAGTTTCTATGCTGCTCCTCCTGCCAAAGATCCAGAGAGGGAGTTAAAAACTGAACTCAGGAATTGCTGTTGTGTGCTATGGCTGTCTGTTAATGAACTAAGCTATAAACTAATATTGTCTGGGTCAAGTATTAAGTTACAAACATCTTGCTTTCTTTTCCTTTTGACTACAACATTGGGGGGAGGGGCGTTATATCTGTTAAAAATTTAACATGTTAGTTCTGATCTGGGGAGATTCTAATAGCTTTGTCTCCCTCCCTATTAATGTCTTTGTTCTTTCCGTCAAGTATTTGAGAGTACAAGAACCCTTTCAGAGAACTGCATAGCTAGACATTGAAAGCTGACAGGGTTATAGTCTGTACCCTAGATAGATTTCTGGGCCGAAGCAACTGCTTCCCATAGTTACTAAGAGTCTCTACTACCTAGCAATCCAGTACACGACAGGGTTACCTTTTATAGTGTTTTAGACTGGATTTAGTCCCAGAGTTAAGCTTGAGTAATTAGACCCCCATCTAATCAAGGTTTATCCATGATGCCTGTGATTCTAAGGTAAGAAGACAGGTCAAAACTTCTCCAAAGGATGTTAGCAGGAAGTTTGTAAAGCTATGAACAATGTGGAAACAAGATGGGGGGGGGGGGATTACCCCTCTTCCATTATACCAGAACTCTGAATCATCCAATGAAATAGATTGGATGTCTATTCAGGACAGACCAATAGAAGTAGTTCTTCTCACCATGCATAATTAGAATTCTTTATTAGAAGATGTAGGAAGTTGTGATTAACAACTTGAGAGTGAAGCAAAATACTGTTCTTTGTGCATCTTATTTCAAAATTCAAAAGGCAATTAAAAAGAAGGCAGCTTTGTTTGCCATGAGTTTATATCCTGTGAAGCTTGTTAACTTAAAAGAAAACTGATGTTTTTGCAGTAGTAAATGTTATTCCAACAGCAGGCATCAGTAGCCAATTGATAACTCACTAGGAATATTGTGATCACTTTAGATAATTAATCTGATGTGTTGCCTTGTCAGTAGCATCAGTGTTTCATTTTATGTTGAGTCAGAAAGATTGCAAGTTTGAAATTTCAAAAGCATTTCTTTTATATTATTTATTTCAGCAGCTATTTATACTGCTGCTTCATTCGGAGTACTTGTCAACAAACATAACTAGGTTTCAATATCAGAAGGATTCTAATGTGCCACTCCATCTTTATCAAGACTGTTTTAAATAAGCTGCAGATTTTACTATATTAATTACTCTAAATAGTTATTTCCTTAACGTTTGTTAATACATCTCTCTGGTAATTGCTTACAGACAAACAAGTGTCCATTTAGGATCATTATGTATGGGTGATATCAAACGAAGGAGAAAAGCTGCACCACTGCCAGGACCTACTGGTAAGCAGATGCACTGTGATGACATACCACAATTCGTAAGTCTGCAGAACAACATGAAGAGAGTGAGAGAAGTTCTGTTTCTCTCACCAGAAGATAACTAGGCTCAAGATGTTTTGCAGTCATTTTAACGCATGTTTTTAAGGATGCAATCCCCTTAAGGCCACTAGGCCAGTACTTGGGAGTAAGTTCTATCAATGTTACTGGGTCTTGTTTCTGAGTAAATGTGCAAGGCACTGCAGTCTAAGAGTTTGTGTAAAAAAAAAAAAAACACTATTGCAACTTAACACTGAAAACAATGTGAGGAATGGTGCAGCTCATCCCATGTCCTGGCATCGTTGGTCCTGATCTGTTCTCTGTTGCCTGCTTTCTGCATCTGGAAAATTAATACTCCCCAATTCAGATCATGGCTACAGCAGGGGGAAAGGGTTAAAGCCCTCACCCACCCTGCCAGAGCTCTGGTCTGGCTCCCAGCCCCTTCATGTGCCAGCAAAAAATGAATGCATAGCAGCAACTAAAATTAAGTACTGTATATTTTCTCACTCCTGTAGTTTAGAAGCAAAGATCTGTAAATCCCTAGCTAGGAAGTCATGAGTTTGGATGAATAGCTGTATTTGTGCAGCCCACATTCTCTCTCCACTTTTGTCTATGCTTTCTTATACCACCGTACCATAACCTAAGCTCACCTTTACTGCACTTGCTTCTCCACTAGTCCTGCCCTACCCTTTTGAGCAGGGTACTGTCTGGGTGAATTCAGATGAGCAGGTTTTCCTGCCAGCATGCATTCATGTGCATTGGACAAACAGGTTCTATTATGACAGTATTCAATGCACAATAAATTCTACTGCCAGTGTTCATCGTATAGGGTAGATTTCATGCAAAGAGCACAAGTTTAATGCACTGGATGTTTGCTTTCCCCCACTCCAGGCAAACTAGTGTTGCTTCATTACCAAGATGTGATGACTGGAAAAGTCACCACATGTTGCAGGAAAGGCATGTAAATCCATCTTCTGTCTTGCTTAAATTGTAAGCCTTCAGTCAAAGACCATGCCATATGGGTGTTCTGTACAGTGCTTAGCTCATAGCTGATGCTTAATCTTTAATATTGTTTGCTCAGTACTTAATGTCAGTACTCATAAGAATCTGAGTTCACTATGGAGTATCTGCATATTGCATACAAAAGAATGTTCAGATATATCAGAAGAAGCTCTGAGTCAAACTACACATCATGTTAATCATGTAGCATATTGCTGAGGCTTATCTCTTTTGTTACTCTAGACTAAGGGCACACACAATTTAGATCAGGACCACTGTGCAAAGGGAGGGAAGGATTAAATCTTCCCTCTTCCCGCTGCTTGCTTCCCAAAATTCCGCTCCCCACCATTCACACATGCATGTGAGGGGGGTGTTAAAAGAATAAGTCTCCATTGGCATCAATGAGCAGAGAACTCTAGAGTTTAAAAAAAAGATAAGCCTCGACTACACAGTATACAATTTACATAGCATGTAGTTTGACCCTCTGTATTTAAGTTGAACTTTAGACACTGATGAAGGACTTCTATTCATTGTCTGGCTATAGTTTTGCTATAGGTCTTGTTCTATGTATGTGTGAAAGTTACTGTACTGCGCATGTCAATAAGGAAACACATTTATGAAGTGTCTACACAAATATAGTTCGTAGATACAATTAGAGCTGCCTGTAAAGCTGTTCCCTGAAGTCAGTCAACTTTGGCATTCCAGTAGAATGGCTTTTGAGAGTGTTTCAGTCATCACTGACAGCAACAGACCACAAATAGTCGAAAAAATATTGCTAAAGCACCTTAGTGGCAGTAACATGGAAAAAAGAAAATGTCTAGGTCAGGTCCTAAGACTCTGAACATATGTGTAGTGGGAAGGAAAATGTTTAATGGCTGAGGAGAGGATAATATAATTATTTCTACAAGGTGATTTTAACTTCACAATTTGCAAGTGACAGAAGGAAGTCATTTTGTCAAGTGTATGTGCATATAAAGCATCCTAAAATTAAATTTAGCTTTTTACATGTTACATTTTTTTTTACATTTTTAGCCCAGGTTTCCAACCATTCAGTATCTTATTCTGTTTGTATAAGCTAAAATGCATAACATTTTGGGTTGCGACAAATGTTATAAGTAGTCTACTATAGCTTTCTGATTTTTTTCATTGCCATAATTTTACAGTATTTAAGTGACTTCTGTGCAGTTTTGGTTTTGTTTTTTAAATAAGAGATTCAGAATGGGCTTTGAGATTGATAATTATATTACTGCTGTACAAGGGCCAACTCATGGAGTAAGAACAGAGGAAAGTGCAGAGAGGCTCCATGTATTAGAGATTACCACAGTAGATATGAGCATGAACTGTGAGCCACAGATACTTCTGGTTCAAATCTCAGTTCAGCCATGAACTCATTAGATGGCTCCAGGCAAGCCATTGTCTTTTAGCGCACACACACACACACACACACACACCTGCCTTTCCCCATAATATGAAGGCACAAACAGTGGGCTAGCTCTGCTGCAGCTACCGCAGCATCCAATCCTGGGAATGGTTGGGAGAGTCATCCAGCTAGCCCTGCTGTCAAAGCCTCGAAATGATGGCAGTCCTACCAGACAGCTATACCTGTAAAGACCTGTAAGAGATCAGATCCAGGATGGGGAAAGGTCAAGGCCCCTGCTGCCCCCAGGATCACAATGCAAGTGTTCTTATGTATGGCCGCTTTACACTGGGCAGGGGTGGATATTGCATTGTTGTGATGACTGAGCGTAAAATGACAGGATCCATGGGCCTGATTTTATTAAGTGCTTAATTTCTAGAAAATGAGATGCGGTGACTCACATTAGTCTGCAAACAATAGCCCCTGCAAACAATAGCCCCTGCAAACAATAGCCTGCACACACACATAATTCTACTAGCAAGTTACATTCTACAAAGAGTAAATAACAGGGAGAGCTATGGCCTCTAGGCAGAGTCTGGGGGGCCATAAGAACCATGCTGGAAACCTCAAAGGAAAGGGAAAGGGAGCGTGCTAGTGAGAGGGGAGGGGACGGCTTATGCCATAACCCTAGGTCTCCCCAGCCTCCTTCCCTCCCCTTCCCCGACACCTCAGATAGATGGACCAAAACACCTGTCTAGGTAGAATACAGAGTGGGAGACACAGCAGAGGCAAAGAGTGCTTCCTCCGCACCTCCCACTCCGCAGTGGATACTCATAAGCCTCCAAGTACGGAGGCTTACGAGTATCAAGGGTGGATCTGACAGGACTGCACCCTAAGATACAAAAATTAATCTGCACTAAAATACTGTTGTGAAGTATAAAGGCAATCCTGAATCCAGTCAAATGTGTTTTTCCCCCTTTGACATATGTGTGACTGCATATATACCTCACAGTGGTGTTTAAATATAATTTAATTCTTCTATCTTATTTATTCATTTATTTAGATATTTATTCAACCTTATCCTAAAGGCTCAGATCTTGCAGAAATAACTACCTCATAGTAATATGGCTCTCACAAGCCCATGAAGAAAAGATTTCAGTTGCCACATTCATAAATGTCCATTGATGACAAATGGTTTTTCCTATCTTTGTATGCAGTATGTTGAACAGTCTTATTTATGTATGCTTGTTTGGAGGATAGATAGTATGATGGAGCTAACAAACTGTTGGAATTAGGTGTTTGTATATTTGTGAATCCTCTGTTCAGCACCTGTGCCACTATGTACTTTCAGATACGTTACAAAGCTGCAGCCTACTGAGGCTAGAAGTGTTATTGGTTAAACATTTATTAATTGTGACAAGAACACCCAATTTATTTCAGCGCTCTGGCTTATTTACTGCTCTTTCACCTTTGTATTTTGTATTGAAAAAGTAAAATGAATATTGATAGAGTTAGCTATTGATTTCTAAATTTATAGCCTGTTCTCAGCCTTGAGACAAAGTCACATACCAATAGTGCCATGTGTATTAGTAACAATGGATGTAGATTTACTCTTACAGCAATGAGAAACTGTTGAAGCAAGAAACTTTTAGCAGTGGAGAGCATTTTATAGTTTGAAAAATGTCATCTGTAAAGGTGAACTAAAGCAGTGAAGAAAATAAGGTGAATTCTATCAGAAAATTCCAGTCAACAGCTGAAGTAATAGGGCCCTAATCTGTATTTTTTCTTGAAACGGGAAACATTTGACTTTTATAGTCTATGATAAAGCTTCTTTTTTAACACTGCAGAAACAAACCAGTGAAGGTACCAACTGAAACAAAAAATGGTACTTATATATTGCCTACAGTTTACATACAACCTTCTAAAAATGACAAAGAATAGTTGAAATGCATTGTTTCTCTTAGGGCAGCCATGAATTTGTTTCAAGAAATAAATACCTAAAGGAATTGATGACTAGTGAAGCAATATAGCTTCTGATATGGGAGCATGTCATTCTGAATGCCTTTGTCGACTTGCTAACCACCTGAACGGTAATACTATTCGGTATGGATCCTTAAGAGGCTTTATTGAAAAACAGTGTGTCCTTGAGTTTTTGAGTGTGTACACGCTCACAGAACAAGTTTTGTGCTTTTATTGTTGAAAGCATTCTACTTGGAATGTGATTAGGGAAGCAGGACACTAAAGTAGAGTCCATTTTTTAAAACCAAATTAGCGTTGTGTATATGACAGGCAAGAGACACTCCACTCCTTCTGAACTTAAGTGTGTGTGTATACACACATATTCAGACAGGTTGTGAATGGGTGTTTAGTTTTGTTATTCAACTCTCCTTTAAAGTGAGGTACCCTCAGCTAAGCCTGTGTTTCTAAGACTCCAAGGAGACTGTAGATTCACCCAGAACTTTCTCCTATTAGGTAGGACTTCCATAGCTGACTGTATATTCTACACCCTGTGCTTCCCTGGAGACCAATTGTCTCCATCTCCTGGATTGCTTCCCGTATATTGTTGTGAACTGCCCAGAGAGCTTCGGCTATTGGGCAGTATAAAAATGTAATTAATAAATGAATGAATGAATGAATGAATGAATGAATGAATGAATGTCCATCATAGGAATAAACCTAACAGATGTAGAGCATTTCTTCATCACACTTCTCCAAGTGACTGACTCTTCTACATCCTCCTCCTCCAAACATCTGGCTTTCCTTACTCTTCCTTCTATGCCAGCCTTCCCCAACCCAGTGTCACGGTGTCCTCCAGATGTTATAGGCTACAACTCCCATCATCCCTTGTCCATTATTTTTTTAATGTTCTCCACCATACAAACCAAGCTATGTTTTGTACATATAAGTGAATGATCCCAACAAAACCTAGTCACTTTGGAAAATCTGTGAGGAAAGCCTTGCCAGTGTGTGAGAGCAATATAATCACACCTGATACCACAGCCATATAAACAGACGGTTCTCCTCTAATTCCTTATGGGAAAAGGTGTACAGAGACACAAAGATAGTGCCAGCCCTGCAAACCAATTCAGTATATAAAAGCCCAGGCTGGTATGCATGGAGGTAACTCAAAAGCATGTTTCTTGTTAAATGTCGTGCTTCTCCCTGTCTCTGTTTAGACCAGAGATTTCATTCTGATCTTCTCCCCGAATCTACACACAAAGAAGATAACAAAATGTGGTTAACAAGTTTTGGCACAGAAGTTAATGTTCAGGCATTAAAAGTACAGGAAAGTTTTTCTTGACCATTTGCTTTTGGAGCTGCCTCTTTAAATTGCTATATAATTTGCTGCTGCTCCACACATTGTGCATATCCTAGTTAGCAGTGCCTAGTATAGGAAAATAATGGAACTGCATACAAATCTTCTAGTGTTTGTCTTGTGTGTGAAATGGTCCTGAGAACACCCAAATGGCTGAAGCTTACTTTTGATCTTTCCCAGATAGAAGTCAGCAAATGCTGGCATAAACAGTAGCACAAAGTTAGTAGATAACCTTTGTTCAAAAATGAATGCTTTACTGTTTTGTCTGGTTTGGTAGACTACGTGCCATGTTTCAGGCTGATGCACTTTAGCTTGACTTGTATTATCAACTCGATTTTTTTGTAAGAATGTGTTTTCATGAAAAATCTGACAGATACTCAATTATGGCGTGTAATATCAAGTACTGCTATAAGGTCATCATGACTCTCTTTAACAAGGTAATCAAAAGGCTAAATGTTTTCATTCCATTTAAAAATTGCCAGCAAAACTATTTTGCTGACGTCTAATATGGTGGTAATTAAAAATCAGACTTGAATATGCACAGTGCCAAAATGATGATTTGAAAATACTGTGATTATACTATTCCAGCAGAGGTTACCCAGGCCTGGCTTGCAGTGAAGGTCAGCTTTCTGATCTGTGTAAGGAAGAAAGACAGATTTGGGTTAGCTGGATAAGCTGGAGCAAACTTGCAATGCATTGGGCATGAGAGGTTGCTTCTAGTTCTGTTTATGGTTTATAATCCAATGTCTTTAAAACAAGCTTCCACACTATCAAGCAAAATTTTCTGTTGGGATTGTATGAGCAGCCTAATTAAAGATTCTGTCAAAAGAAATGAACCACTAAAACTGTCTGTAACTTCAATGACGTGAATAAGCTTAGATGCCATGAGCCCCAATACACAGTGCTGTATTGCGAAATTTCAGCAAGCGTCTGAGACCCCTCTTCCCAAAATGAGGTTCCTGTGCTACTTAACAAGATGCTATTGAAACTTGGGGGGGGGGGGAGTCAGAAATGCTCTTTGGTGTGGCTTGAGGATCTGCTTGCTTAAGAAAAAGGAGAAGCTCCACTGAATGCATCAAGTTGTCTTATACTGAATCAGGCCTTTACTTAGCACTGTGTTGTCTACCACTCCAAATGATTCAGGCACAAGTTGTTCCCAGTGAATCCTTCACTTAAAAGGATTCCCAGCATCCTTTTAAGTGAAGATTCCAGGAAATGAACCTGGGACCTCCTACATACAAAACATATGCTCACCCACTGAACTAGCAATTCCTTGGGCGGGTGCATGCAAACCTTTGCTTGTGTTTACAAGAGTTCTTTAGATCTTATCTATTGGCTTTCCATTAAGAGATATAGACTAGCAAACGTGCTTTACATAAATGATGGAATAGCTGCTTCTAAAATGCCCAGAATGAGGAATACGCCCTATTTCTACACCATTTCACTGGAATCTTGTGCATGGAAAAATCTGAAGTGTGAATCTTTCCACCGTCTTCCCCCATTTGGCTTCTGCAGTGATTAGACTAGCTGTAAATGCTGGCACAAACACCTAATTTATTAAGGCTTTTACAGTTAGCACACCTCATGACATGGAGTCAAGTGGTGTACATTTTCAAAGGTTGAAAACTATAGGCTTGAGGAGAGACTGCCTAGTAAATATGGAAGGCCAGTTGGCCCTGAATTGACCAGTGGGAGATAGGACTAGAGCAGTGCTCTCCCAGAGGATTATGGTATCTTTACTTGGGACCTTGGCTCTTCAGGAGCAGACGAAAAGGCTTTACATTCTCAATTTGTTTCAGCCCTCAGGTTGATTTCTCAAAAGGTGGTCTTGATGACAGATAGTTCTATTAATGCTAGCATAGGAGTATGTGGATTGGATGAAGGCTGAAATACGCACACATTTGGGTATAAAGAGCTCACTTTATCTACAGTGCTCATGACAAAGTTGGTGTGATTGCATGTTGCCCACTTCACGCCTTGTGAGGCTTTCCATCGGTGAAGGCGCACTGAGGGAGTAGATTGATGGGCTACGCTTATGGAAACAACCACAGCAGGTGTATGTGGTGAGCATGTCTGTGCATTAGAAGTTTGCTATAGTTAACTGGATGACTTGAACAGTTTTTGAAAAAAGTAATGATTTTGTTTAAAAATCACATTCAGCTTGACAGCAAATAGCTGAAAGTGATCCTACTATCTGTGGAAACATTACATTTTTAAAAATACTTCTTCACACTGGTTTACTTGCTCTAAGGGATTCTTTAGGAAAAATAGTGGAGTGAAACAGTGTTTGGTTTTGAGAGCAACACTCTGATAGCACAGCTTTCCTGCATCAAGATCAAAGCCTACTGTTTTAGACCTTTTCATTTTGCTGGCTGGTTTAGCAGCCACAAATAGAGAACTGAAAGGAATACCCTGAATATTAAATGCCTTCAGAGAACAGGGGGAAAGGTGTACTAGGTTATAAAGTGAAGCAGCATGTATCTCCCCCTTTTCCATTGGCTGTTTATCCAACATCAATACAACACTTTAGGAGCCAAATTACTAAACAAGCTGCCAATTAGGCTTGCAGTCAGCTGGATAGATTAGTGGCTAAGAGAGGCAGATACAAGATTTTCATCTCTTGAGCCAATTACTCAAGTGAATTACCATCCACAGTGCTCCTTGGGAATTTAAGGCAGAAAGAGTAGCTCTGCTGTGATAGGCATAAGTGAGATCCAGGGTAGGGGGTCAGGGTTATCAGGCCACGTAGTGCAAAAATTGCCCAAGCAAAAAGAGATCCTTCTAGGAAAGGACTTAAAGGATTTAGGGCTGCCAGGAGTGCTAGAACAGAAAATAATAGTTGTGGGGTGTCATGCTGAAGCAAACTTGTTAAATTCACATGTGTTAATCTTTTAAAGGGAAAGCGAGAGCCTGGACTACTACAGTTATAATTCTTTCCTGTTTTGAACCAGAAAAAAATATATTCGGCATAAAATACTGCTGTCTTATGAAGAAATTATTGGACTTTGTTCCACTTTTTTATTATTGGACTTTGTTGTACATATTACTAAAATACTGGGCAAAGAATGTTAGATGATGATAAATCCCAAATTATTTAATTGGAAATATTCAGAGATTGCTGAAAATTGAACATCATATTAATTACAAAATTAAGAGTATCGGGTTTTGTAGACATACTGCCCTGTGTAAAATAACCAGTTTTTTCTTTTGTGCTAGAAAAGTTGTTATTATTATTTAAAAGTCCTTATTATGTTAGATTTCAAAACCACTTACACGTGGAGCTGGTACTTGCCAATCCAAACATTTAGTGCTGCACACATTCCCTGGAGCAAGTCCGATTGAACACACTGAGACTTACTTCTGAATAAAGATGTATAAGATCACTCTGAAAGGTGCAATTCTAAACAAACTTACTAGAGAGCAAGCCCTATTGAACCAAATAGGACTTACTTTTTGCACTTTTACAATGCAATCCTATGCATGTCTGCTGAGAAGTAAGCCCCATTGAATTCAATGGGATTTACTCCCAAGTAAGTGTGTATAGGCTTGCAAGTTAAATCAATTAACTGGTTAGATTTAAAGGTTTTTAACTGATTAACTGAAAAAGCACTCCCAATTAATCAGGAACCATTTGTTTTGAAATAATTATTTTTAATACAGGTTATTATTTTTAATACAAGTACTTATAAAAACTCTAGTTTTTAGGTGCCATTTTAAAACAAGCATTTTCTCTTCTTACACACATTAATATCACGCCAGCTACAACACATACATGCACTATTTAAAAATAAAACATGCTTCTTTCTTCAAAATAATTGTTTTATTCATATATGACATCTCATAATATTGAACACTAACATTTCTTTAATCAGTAGACAGTCCTCCAAAAGAAATCTAGTGCTAAAAATAGAATGTTCAAGTCCAAATGTATAACGTTTCCCCACTAAGCGTCTGTATAAATGAAGACATATGATGTTGTGTCTAAAAGATGCTCTCCTCCCGGGGTAGGCAACCTAATAAGCTCCAGAAATTTTGGACTACAGTTCCCGTTAGCCCCACCCAGGATGGCCAGTTATGGGAGTTGTAGTCCAAACCATCTGGAAGTCACCACTTTGCCTTCCTGTGCTCTAGTCCAAACCAAACCAATGTGCCCCATGAAAAGGGCATTCTTTTCCAGTCCAAGGTATATTAAACTTATTCATTATAGCACTTTCCTAAGCAGCATGATTTTTTTTATTTCTGTTAATGTAGCTGCTGTTCTATGGCCGTAGAGTGTTTACAGCTCACCAAGTACACCCAACTGAGTTCTTATGAACATGAAAAGGAAGAATGTTTTTTCAGTTGCTGAACTAGCATTGTTAAATTCATTAAAGAGGCCTTCTAGCAAATGGCTACAGTTTGTTTCAATTAGAATGTGAGCTTGACTTAATCATACCTGTGTCTCTGGACAGTTTACAAGACAAAGCTTAAAACCAAAAAAAACCCAGTAACATAGTAAAACATAATATAAAACCATAAGTTTAAAACAGAATAAAACCAAAGTAGTAACCAAGATAAAGGCCAGCAACAGTCCGAAGATCCAAAAATGCACTAACACAACTTTTTAAACTGAAAGTCTAAAAAGTCTGGAAAAATAAAGGGTCTTTACCTGGTGCTTTACCTATTGAAAATAAAATTCTTTCTTTTAATTGAGGCCAGTAGTATACTGAGCTGGTATGCTATTTTGCTTTGTTTTTACTATATACCAAATAAGTTTTAAAATTGGCATAGCAAATGCTACACGTTACAAATGTGACATTTGTATGTTGAAGTATAGACAAAGTTTCTGAAGTTCTTTTGTGTTTTGTGAGTCCCACATTCTCAAGCTATAGTATAATGCTATTTCTTAATATTAAGCAAATATAAAACCTGAACTTCGGCAAGCTGTTGTAGCCCAAAATGATTAAACAGATGTGAAGCCTGCAGCAGCATTAGACCTCTGATCTGATTTTTAGCTTACAGATGGAATTAAATTAATTCATGGCAATCCCTGTAAAATCAAGGGTATGGCATTGAATGCTAGTGCTCTGTTTAACCAGAATGTACCTGTTTCAACAGCTGTTGAGAAAAATTACATGCCTAATTTTCATAGAAATCTACCTTTAATGACATCATAAATATTATTTTGAAATAAAAATTTAATTGCAAGGTTTGTTTTCTCTCTCTGACTTTTTTTTAAAGGAATGTCTTGATTTACTATATACAAACTTTATTGCCTTTTGTTTTATGGGCTTTATATTAAGTCTCTAAAACATTTGCATACATAAGGATTGTCCCCAGAAACTGTGAGAGTATGCCTTGGTAAAAATTACAAGTTTGTATATTTTGGCTACCTGTTATCGCCCACTGTAGTCCCAGGCATTCTTTAACTTTTGCTTTGCCAATGAAACTTACTGGTCCAGTGAGTGCTTTCCTTTTACGTATGTCATGGCAACCACTCCAGTAAGCTGTCCGCTTATTTAGCAAATAAGGTATTATTTTTCTTGCAGCAATCAAATTTTGCCATTTCTAAAAAGTAGAAGGGCCTACATGCCACTGGAGCACCAGCAAATTATTTGCAAACAGCAGTAACTGCAGTTTCTTAGTTGATGGTCACTTAGAAATTCTGCCTTTCACAGGCCGTTTACATAGCTGCGTTTCTTCTACATGGCAAGAGCTGGCATTAATAATCATCATCATGATTAGAGTGTGCCTCCCCCCGCCCCCAGTACTTTCTTGGTAAATTTGCTGGGATGCTCAGTTCTGAAACAGCTTGTCAATAAGCTAAAGCAACAGTTTTATTGCATAGTACCTTGCAGCAATTTTTATTGCTTTGATGTACTAAGGTGAAGAAGTTGTTTTAATTAGGGTATATTAGTTAAGTCAGTTAGGGCACAATTCTATGCATGTTTAGACAGGAAAAAGTCCTACAACTCCCAGCATTCCCTACCCTGTTGTAGGACTTTTTTCTAAACATGCATAGGATTGCACCCTTAGTTTTCTGTCCCTTGCCTTGCAGCCAATGAGTACTGAGAATTTTTCCATGTCGTTGTTTCCCATCTATCTTAGGTGGTACAGAAGAACTGCAAGAAATAATATTACAGTAAGTGCTGCCTCAAATAGAATGCAATGCTCAATATAAGGCAAATAAAATACCTACAATTTGCTAAATCACTTCAGAAAGTCGTTGTCAAATTGAGTCTTCAAAGTTTTCCACAATCCATAAATATTGATCGCATTTTATAGCCTGATACAGACATAAAGCTACCAAAACATGGTGATTAGTGTCACATGTTGGACTCATGTTCTTCTCCACTTCCTCTCTCTCAGTAATTTTTCTTTTTTAAATTCGGGGACAACTACAGTTAGCAATATGCACTGATGTTTTTGCTAAGTATAGTGCCTGAACTTTAGTTTGCAAAGCTGCTTCAGACAATGTTTTCAAACTGATTTGGTGCCAATGATGATTAGCATGAAGGTCAGCGCAAACATAGCGCTAACCACAGTTATCTCCAAAACTGAAAGAAGGAGAATGCCCACAAGAGAAGACCACATAATATTATGAGGCCCTTTTGATCAAACTATGATTTGGTGATGAGGCCACATTACATCTGCACTGGACCATTTGTGCTAAGAATAGTTAGGGAGAGGAGGACCAAATTAACAAATCTAAATTTAGGAAAGGAATTAAAAATAAAATTGCTGATATCTTAATGGCCTTATACAAATATGTTGTGTGACACTTGGAATACTGGACAGTATCCGGTTTGACACTAGCACTAACATAAATTACATTAAGCTAGCAGAAGCATCATCTTGTGCAACACCAATAGTGTTTGCTAGTGTGATGGGTTTCGCCAGAAAGCCCATTGCACCAGCAAATACTATTGGCATTGCACTAAAGATCACTGATGCTAGAGCAACATAATTTACATTGGCAGTAGTGTCAAATTGGATACTTCCTAGTATGTGCAGCTCTGGTCACCACACTTCTAAAAGGATGTTGTAGAGCTGAAAAGGGTGCAGAAAAGAGCAACCAAAATGATAAAGGGTTTAGACCAAGGCCCCAATGAAGAAAGGCTACAGTGTTTGGGCTCTTAGGTTAGAAAAAAGGAGGGTAAGCAGGGACATAACAGAGGTGTATATGCATGCTGTGGAGAAAGTGAATAGGGGGAAGTTTTTCTCCATCTCTCATAGTACTAGAACCAATCATCCAATGAAGCTTAATTCAAGGGGAGATTCAGGACAGAGAAAAGGAAGTTCTTCATACAGTGCATAGTTAAACTATGGAATTCACTACCACAAGATGTAGTGATGGTCACCAACTTGGACAGCTTTAAAGGGGGATTAGACAAAGGCTTTCAATAGCTCCTAGTCATGAAGGCTATATATTACCTCCAGTGTATGCTAGTTGGTGGAGAACATGAACATGAACAGCAGAATACTGTTACACTCATGTCCTGCTTGTAGACTTCCCAAGAAGCAGGCCACTGTGGGAACATAATACTGGATTAGATAGGCCTGTGATCTGATCCAGCAGAGCTCTTCCATCCTCTTTTAATAGTGTATGCAACAGTACTAGATTGTATTCCAGTGAAAAGTGTTTTTAACTGTAGAGATGGTTCAAGTTTGTAAACACAGAAAAACATGGGTCTGACTTGGTATATTTTCTCAAGTCAGGCCATTGATCCATCTAGCTCAACATTGTCTACACTGGGTGGCAGCAGGCCTCTGAGGTTTCAGACAGCCCTTCCCAGATGCCGGGAATTGAATCTGGGACCTTTTGCTCTACCATTGGGCTATGGCTCTTTCCCTGTGCTCAGCCGTGGATATAGTTCTCTGTATTCTCAGTTCCGCATCTTTAAAACAAGAACAAAACAAAAATTATGAGAACAAATACGTTTTTGTAAAAGTCTTCGTACATATAAACATGAAGTATATTCTTGGTCTTGGTTTTGTCTTCAGGAGTGTCGTTATCATTAAAAACGTTAACTTGTTTACTTTCTATAGCTTTTTGTATGGTACCATACACTTCTATAATTCTAGCATATTCCAGTTTGACTTCAAAACACTCCTGTAAGGAAAGTTGTGTTGTAAGGGCGACTGGCATTTGTTTGAAGTGGGCTTTCATAGCTCAAGTTATGTTTAAATTGAGGACTAATTCACATCAAAATCCAGCACTCGATCAACTGGCTTGCACTATGGTAAGAACAACAATATGTAGTCTTGCCATACAATTAACAAAGTTGCTTCTTGGCTTGTATATTTATAGGAGCTGAGTGGGACAAAATGCATGGGTTTCAAACTGATCATTATACCCTATGTTGAGGAGGAAAAATCATTATATTGTATATTAAAGTACTTAAGCATTAGTTAAAAACAAAACCCTTCCAATTACCTGTCAGTCACAGAAAATTGCATACTTTGTTTTGAGGGGCTGGCATCAAAAATAGATAAACCATTTTATAAAGTTGCAGATCTTGAAGTACAGGTTGTATATTCCTAATACAATGATGGTTTCTGTTAACAGAGCAATAATAAGACTATGACTTTTCCAGACCCTTATTTTAACTTTATGTATTAATTTTTACATTTGTATCCCACTTCCAGTGAGTAGAAAATGTACAGTAACCTACAGTAGGTAGCTTCCTCACGTATTTCATTCAAACTCAAACACATTTTGCTCCCTGAGACAAAGGACAAGATCTCTCTCTCTCACTCACTCTCACATACACACACACACACACACACACACTCCACATACATAAGCCAATGAGACTGCCTGTTGAATCTTATTTCAGCAGTGGTGCCAGGACAGGGTCCTGTACCTGAGGGTATCAGTCTGTGCCCATAGTATTTATTATTATATAGATTGATATGATTTGTGTGGTCAGGGTATGGTTTGAGGGATCAGATCAATACTTCCACATAGATTAATGCAATTGGATTCCTCTGTTTTCATTTGTATGTGTCTTGCACCCAATTTAACACATTTCCAGCGCACTGTAATGTGCATCTTGTTAAGCATTTATATAATTATTTTCCTTTGAAATAAGGGGGATAGTAGCCTATGACATTCTCAAGTCAGCATGCAACTTTGAAGTCAACAAAGACATCCTGTTCTAGCAACCTATTAGATAAATTAGGAGAATAAGGAGGTTTAAGGATTTAAGGGAGATTATCTTGCTCTTCTCCATATGGCTGTACTGATTAATGCTACATGTTTTTTTTAATCTCAGGGTTTGTAGGTGAAAACGCTCAACCAATCTCAGATAGCAACATTGGCAATCGGATGCTCCAAAGTATGGGTTGGACACCTGGCACAGGCCTTGGACCAGACGGCAAAGGGATAGCTGAACCAATCCGAGCAATCCAGAGGCCAAAGGGACTTGGACTTGGATTTAGCTGACCAAAAGGCACTCCAGCTGCTCTTCAGACATCGAGTCAACCAACCTTAATTTCGAAATAACTGAAATCATTCTACTCAGCAGTTGTTACAACATCCAGTGATTCTTACTGTAACTTTTGAATACTGAAGCTTCAGTGTTTTCTACTAAAGCTGCAAGGGGCCAGCCATTAGGGCAGTCCTGATGTTTGAATCCCTAACTCTGTAATGGTGCTAACATTTTAAATTGTACTTTTTTATTTTCTGTGGTCTTAACCATTTATATTGTCGAGAATTCCAAGAATTCACTCCCCACCTCCACCCCTGTTAAAGGCCTGCCGGCACCCAAGTTATATTTTTCCAGCTTTTTCGTACCAAGGGCCATATTTACTTGTCTTAATTCTCATGGAGGATTCGCCTTTGGAAAGCTGCTGTGTTACTACCTAAGACAATGACAGTGCAGTTTGGCAAGCCCTCTGCGGCATGTTTCCCATCCATTCCGGAAGTTCTTGGTGCATTGTGCACCAAAACAGCATGGATACAGAGCTGCTTCAACGATGGGATGTACTGTGGGGCAAGTAGGAGTAACAGAGTTCAACTTCTTAAAAAATTGTAGCTCTTTCTCTGTGGCAGCCAGCATCTTGCCATCTAAACCTACACAGCCTTAATAAGACAGGGCACCTCAGGTGTTTGCTTCACTTTAGCCCAGAGTTTAATTTGATATTTCTTCTGGTATTCAATATCTGTAGGTGAAGTAATATAAATCTTCCCTTGCTTCCCAGCATGCAGTTTTGCATGAGACATGCATGGCAAATGGCAACTTTGTCTTCTAACAGTTGCAGCGTATTACTCCATCCTCTCCTCTCACCTAAATACATGCCCTCCAAGTACACTTTTAATTGGTTATTGTGTCTTAGTTGGTATTCTTTTCAAAGCAAAGATTTTAAACCAATTGTACTGCCGTCTTTTACCCAATCACTGTGAATGTGTATTCTGAGCAGATTTAAAATGGGACAATATCACTAACCCCTCTCAGTTGTAGTTAAAATTTGAGAAATATTTCTTAATTGACAAATGGTGGCTGCTATGGCCAGGGGTGGGGGGTGGGGTCATCTGCTTCCAAGGCACATATTCTTAAAAGAAGGCAAACAACGGTGAAATAGTAAAGCAGGTATTGCTTTGATAATAGCAACAACCATAATTTCACACTTAATATTTTGGCTTGGCTTTATGTTAACATGTCAAATTCATTAAAGAGGCCTTCTAGCAAATGGCTACAGTTTGTTTCAATTAGAATGTGAGCTTGGCTTAATCATACCTGTGTCTCTGGACAGTTTACAAGACAAAGCTTAAAACCAAAAAAAACCCAGTAACATAGTAAAACATAATATAAAACCATAAGTTTAAAACAGAATAAAACCAAAGTAGTAACCAAGATAAAGGCCAGCAGCAGTCCGAAGATCCAAAAATGCACTAACACAACTTTTTAAACTGAAAGTCTAAAAAGTCTGGAAAAATAAAGGGTCTTTACCTGGTGCTTTACCTAGCCCACAACCTAGGTGCCAGACGAGCCTCTCTGGGGAGGTTATTCCACAACTGGGGTGCCACCACAGAAAAGGCCCTTTCTTTAGTAGCCACTTCTCTCACCTCATTTGGTTGGGGCACCCAGAGAAGGGCCTCTGAAGATTATCTTATATGTGGGCAGATATATATGGAAGGAGATGATCCTTCGGGTAACCTGGCCCCAAGCTGTTTAGGGCTTTATAAGTTCGTACCAGCACTTTGAATTTGGCCCCAAAATGGACTCTCAGCCAGTGCAGATCATAAAACACTGGCATAGTATGATCACACTGGCCAGTCCCCACTAACAATCTCACTGCCCTGTTTTGAACCAGCTGAACTTTCCGGACCGTTTTCAAAGGCAGCGCCATGTATAACACACTGCAGTAATCCAAATGAGAGGTTACCAGAGTACAGATAACTGTAGCTAGGCTATCCCTGTCCAGATAGGACCATAGTTGGTATATCTGCCTAAGCTGATAAAAAGTGCTCCATGCCACCGAGGTCAGCAGTGCCTCCAATGACAATGCTAGATCCAACAGCACCACCAAACTACAAACCTGGTCCTTTAGGAGGAGTGCAACCTCCTCCAGAACAGGTTGATTATCACTCATCCAGGTAGAACCACCCACTAACAATACGTCCATTTTAGCTGGATTGAATCTCAGTTTATTGTCTGTTATCCAGTCCATTACCGCACCCAGACATTGATTCAGAACACTCACTGCCTCAGCTGGATTTGATGAAATGGAGAAACAGAGCTAAGTGTCATCTGCATATTGGTGACACCTCAGTCCATATCTCTGGATAACCTTCCCCAGCAGTTCAATGTAGATGTTGAACAACATAGGGAATAAAATAGAGTCCCATGGCGCAACTGCAATAATCCCACCTTCTGAAATCGGCCATAGAAGCAAGAGCAGAGTCGTTGATGGTATTGAAAGCCACTGAGAGGTCCGAGAGAACCAACAGGATCCCGCCCTCCTTGTCCCTCAGCAAAGGTCATCCCACAGGGCGACCAAGGCAGTTTGTTTCAAAACCAGGCCTGAAGCCTAACTGAAACTGATCTAGATAATCAGTTTCATTCAAAAGTGCCTATTTTTGGCAGGCAACCACCTTCTCAAGCACCTTGAGCCTGTTGTTCACATCTTTCAGGTCCATGTTAGGTTATTTCAGGAGTGGCCTAATAATTGACTCCTTTAAAGCAGCTGGCACCACTGCCTCTCTCAAGGAGGAGTTGACAACCTCCTGAACCCAGCCAGACATCCCCGCCCTATAGATGTAATATGCCATGAAGGTCAAGGATCAAGCACACAAGTAATCAACGGAACTTGACCAAATGCATTGTCTGCATCCTCAGACCTCAACAACCAAAACTCATCCAATAGAACTAGACCACTCGGTTCTCTGGATACCTCTACAGATGGAACTGCATTAACTGTGGTGTCCAAATCATAATGAATGTGAGCAACTTTATCTTCAAAGCATCATGGAATCCCATCACAGCATGCTATTGAGGGTTCCACCATCTCTTTCCCTGGCCTAGATTGCAGAAGGCCATGAACTACTCTGAAAAGCCCTACTTGACTACACTGAGAAGACGCAATGCTGGTGGGAAAGAACTCCTTTGTCAACATCACTACCACAGAGTAGGCTCAAGAATGAGCTCTAACCTGCATTCAGTCAGATTTGGCAGGAGTCTTCCTCCGTTTGTGCTGTTGCTGTCTTCCCTCTTGCTTCATTACCTTCAGCTCAGGTATATACCAAGGAGATACCCAGGCTCTTCTCAGAGGGAGAGAGTGCTTGGGTGTGATTGTATCAACTGCCCCAGCCAGCTCTGCTTTCCACAGAGGTTTTCCACAGCAGCAGGAAAGTCCCCCAGAGCCCTCTGGAATCCATCACAATCCATTAGCTTCCAAGGGCGAAGCGTTTTAATAGGTCCTCCACCCTTGCAGAGGGGAAAGGCTAGTGAGAGTCATCATCAGTTTATTTGTATGCCATTTTTCCACAAACGTGTGCCCAAAGCAGCTCTCAACAAATAAACAGTAAACATAATTTACAAGATTATCAAACAGCAATAAAACTAATCTTTAAAAATACAATAGAAGCAATTAAAATAATCATAATATTACATAGAAATATCAGTACATACAATATCCAATAAAACAGTACAGATAAACTAAACTAATCCTGAGCACTAAACAGGAGAGAGAATGAAGCACAAAGCAAAAATATTAAACTATATAAATAAATCTCCATTCCACATGAGGGTTCTCCATGCCTACAAGCACAGGCTGGCAGCCACACCTCTCAGTTGTGGCAGCCTTCCTCCAAACTCTCACCTGTGTCTCCTTTCATAGTTCCTTCCCCATCTCTCACCTTGGGAGGTAAAGACTGCCAGTCCTCCTTCAAGCTCCATATATCCCAAAGTTTTGACATTACTCAGCCTCTCTTCACCAAACACTCCTTCCAGCACTGGTCTTCAGGCAGCAGGCCCCACGGTGGAGTGAGGCAGGTGGAAATACCAAGCCTCTTGATGTTAGTCCCTCTCCACCAAACACCCCAAATACTAGATCTATTGAGTCTAAATCTCAATAGGAAGTGATCTTACCATGACAAGGTGATAGATGGCAATCTGAAAGTGGAGGAATTAACATCTTCCTCTCCAGTTGAGAAAATCAGATCAAGCATGTGTTGTCCTACATGCTTCAGGCCAACAACGTGTTGGGATAGCCCCATGGTTGTCATGGTGGCTATGAAGTCCTGAGCCACCCTGGATCTGATGGCCTCAGCATGGAAGTTAAAATCCCCTAGAACCATCGTCTTAGGGGTCATCAATACCCCTAGTCTGAGACCACCTCAATACCTAGTCAAGTCTGAGACCACCTCCACCAGCTCAGGCAGGGAGACTGATGGGTAGTACACCAGCAGAATCTCTCATACATCCTGGGTACCCAACACAAGACAAAAACACTCAAGATTGGCACATGAAGGGACAGGAAACCTAGAGAGTAAGATAGAATTCTTTAGACCACAGCACCCCCTCTCCCCCATCCTCACGTCTGTGTTGGTGGTGCAGTGAATCCCCAGGAGGCCACAGCTGGGAGAGTCTAACTCCTCCCAGCTCCCCCACCCAGGCCTCAGTAATGCACACCAGGTTGGCCCTCTCAACCACAATTAAATAATGGATGAGGGAGATCTTGTTCTGGTCCAACCTGGCATGCAGCAGCAGCAGCAGCAGACTTGATGGCAAGCTGATAAGGCAACAAAAACACACGCAGTGGAAGGGACCTTACAGAACTGCACTTAATACATAAAAGAAATACATTCATAGTGGTTTATATTCTGCTGCTGCTGGTTGTGGGGGTGCATTGGGCTGGGCAGATACAACGTTTCTGCCGCTGTCCCCACCGATGCCACAGGCTAAAAGCCAAGCGCCCTTTGGGTTGTGCCTTTGCCAAGGTACAGCTCTACATACCGGGAGGGGAGAGGAGGGAAGACACACAGCTTCAGCTGGTTGGCCCAGACGGAAAGCAGCCCTGCCTCTCAGCAACAGGCTCCACCCCAAACAGCCTCTGCCAAGACACAGCCCTAAATACCTGGAGGGATGCGGGGAGAGCCAGACAGCTTCAGCGAAGGCCCATAATAGCTGTAGTACAAATCTATATGCACAAGGCTTTTCTCTGCCTGCTGTGCTAACCTCCTGCTTGCTCTGTCAGCTGGAGTCTATGAAGTCATCCAGCAGGTAAGCCACACCCCCATTCCCCTCTGATTGGAAGCCACAGTGGAAGGAAAGGGAGGTTATAGGGCCAAACAACATTTGTTCAATGTTTCTCTCCTCTTCTGTAAGCGCATGCAGCCACAATTCAGATTGTGACTGTGGCACTCCAGAAAAGTAAGATTTAAGCTCCCTGCCCCATTTTTTAAATGAAATTCCACCCCCACCACGGCAGGGGGGGGTTAAAAAAATAAACGTCTGAAGGCTTTTCTCATTTTTACCCCACCCCCCAGGGAGGGGGGTGATTTCATGAAAAACCTGGGTAGGGGAAAAGCTTAAATCCTCCTCTCCCAGAGCACCAGGGCCCAAATCTAGATCAGGGCTGCACGCACTTACAGGAGAGTAGAGAAAGCTAGTACACATCGTTCCATTGCGTGTGCTTTAATGAATGTTTAGATTGACCCTCATTCTTGGCATGCCAGCTAGAGGAGAGCAGAGTGAGTTACTGTCAGGAATGGGGAATTAGACTGCAAGCAGAAATACCAGTGGGGGGGGGGGGGCAGATGGGGCAGACTATGTGTGTGTGAAGGTGATGATTCAACTGGCTTGTTTGGGTGGGGGTAGGTTTGGCTTTTCCTTTGTGGGGCTCACATGGATGCAGTGCTGGCACTTTCTGTAATTAGCAGGGACGATTATGTCGTCTACCACCACCTTCAGAGGGAGTCCCTGTTCCCTCTGAGCTTAGCTGCAATCCTCACAGTAGGAGGGGGGTGAATTCTCCTTGTAACTATACATTGCTCCATGTTGGAATTCAAAGTTGGGGGTGGGGGCTTGGTCTTGAATGGGCAGTTAAGCTTTACTAAAGACCTGCTCCTAGTGGAGATGAAAACTGCTAGAAGTGGTTTGTTGATATAGATCTGAATTTTAGGATTCTCCTTTGGAGTGTGGCAATGAGCACCTGCGCTTCAGAATTTACCACTACACCACTGGTAATAGGTAAACTGCATTATAAAACAGAGTGATCCTGCAATAGAAAATGCCCCTCCACTGTGCTACAAATTTCAGTTTCCCTCCCCATGCCTTTTTGCAGCGTCAGTTGTATACTTCCCTTTGCAGTATGGTTTTATGTAAGTAGACCTAGTGTTCATAAGTTGCCATGTAACTGAGGGAAGAGCTGAGGTTTAGCGATTTAGGGCGCAATCCTGTCGAGATAGGCAGCCACCTCCAAACTTGGAGGCGACCGCCTATCCAAAGCAGGGCAGGAGAAGCACAGAGGGGTCATTCCCTTTGTGCTTCTCTTGCCCTGCTTTTTCAGCTAGACAGCCAATAGCAGCTGTGTAGCCGCGGGAGCACAGAGCAGGGGGAGAGTAGCTGCTGTACGACACATTGGATGTGCCATACAGGCAGCTACTCTCTCCCCGCCCTGGAATGCCCCCAGCCATGCCCCTTTCCAGCCACTCCATGCTCCTTTTGTGACCATGGAGGATGGGGCTGTTCCACGCTGCCTCTGAGGCAGCACAGAAGTGGGGGGAGGTCGATTCCTGGAAAACGGCATATCCTATGGCCGTCTAGCTGCTGTCTAGCAGCCATAGGATTGCTCCCATAGTAATCTGAGCTGGGTTGTACTTCAGATTTTAAAATAATTTATTACAAGACAAGACCTACCTTAAGTCAAAGCTGTTATGCCCCATGTTAAAATACCAATGTGAGTATTTTAGTCGTCAAGATGTGCTACTGGATAGAAGAGTTAAGCAGATAGTTTCTCTTTGATAAAATAAGTTTAGATCCTCCAGAGTCTTGGTATGCATGGGATGATGGGAAATCAGTTAGGCATATAATACCCCTGATTTATTCAAATAATACCAGAGCATTGTACACACAGAGACAATTTTAGTAAAAGTGTATTCAATATATAAATCAACATGAAATATTTTTGCATTTCACATTGAATCTCCTTTTCGTGATTAAAATGAAAAACTGTACCCATCTTGAAATATGTTCTGATGTAGAGGGACCACCCTTAATATGCTTGTCTACCATTTTGCCTTTTCAAATTCTAATTCAATATTTTTAATTGACGTAGAATTAGCCTAAAGTGACTCAACATCCATGTTGAAATTACTCCTTCAAGAGTGTGAACAAAAAAACATTAAAGAAAAGACCAAATCATTCAGGAGATTCTTTTTTCATATGGGATCCTTGCTTAGATGTATGTCTAGTTTTCAGTCTCTCTACTATTGGAAAAACAACATATTTTAGTAATATATTAATAAGCATAACTGTGCCATTACATTAACTTTGCCTGGAGCCAATATTACAAGAGGCCTGACATTTTTCCAATAATTTCTTCTTTATAACTTTTTTGGGTGGAGGTGGGAGGCTATATTCTAAGATAAATGTAACCTTATTGATTCTGTTTCTCTTCAGATGTAAGAACTTAATGGACAAGATATAAAGAAATACATCTATATCCTGAAAACTTGTACACATTTCCAAATCATAATATCCATTTTTATTTTGCTACATTTTTATGCCACCCTTCCTCCAAGGAATTCAGGTTCCCCCTTCTCCATTTTATGCTCGCACCCTGTGAGGTATGTTAGGCTGACAATGACTAGCCCAGTGAACTTCCTGGCTGAGTGGGGATTTGAACCCAGGTCCTTCCCAACTTTGGGTCCCCAGATGTTATTGAACATACCACATGGCCAGTGGTCAGGGTGTGATAGGTGTGGTCCAACAACAGCTGGAGGCCCAAAGTTGTGGAAAGCTGCTCTAACCACTACACTGTGCTCGCTCTATATAGCAGGGATCCAGAAGCTCAAGCCCAGGGGCCAAATCCAGCCCTTCAGACATCTCAGTCCAGCCCTTTGGAGTTCCCCCAAAAGGCCATGCCCCCTTCCCTTGGCCCCACATTCTTTCCCCAACCACTGATGGTTTGTCAGTTTCCCAGCTTCCGTGTCATCTTTCCCCCCATTCTAAAAGGTTGAAATGCCCCTCCTAAGACTCAGTTACCAGCGGTAAGAGCTTTAAGCTAAATTATGCTGGTATTTGGGGTGTTAGCCCTACCCCTTTTGTTCCTCCCACCACTGGAATGAGGCTTCTGTGAGCTTCACCAAAATCAAATTAACCCTTGGGCTGAAAGAGGCTCTACACCCCTACTTTACAGTTCCTACAGTGCTTCAAAGCACTCCACACAAAATATCTACATCATCCATACGGTACGCCTATGGTTCAGGTGCCATAGGCAAATGCTTTTGGGTTTCTCTACCTAACGGATCAGATCTATGTTTATAGCAGGGAGTTCACATTTCTCAGAATTTCACAATGCAACTTTCTGAACAAACGTGTATTAAAAGGGGAAAGTGTGCAGCAAAATGCATATATTTGCGAAACAAATCTAATTCTTTTGAATGTCTTGGTGAAAACTAGAAAACACACTCTCCACCCTGTTTCGGCCACTCCGCAGTCATATCTTCACCAGCAACAGCAGCTCTGCATATTGAGTGCTCCACTGGCATATTGAGCAAATTCTGCTAGCATATCTTTCACGCTAGTTAGTGGTGTATCTTGCATTCTGCCAGGGTAGTGCGGCTCCTATGAGATCCTAAAGCCCCCCAGCCAGCAGATCTTGGACATGGCATCATGCCCACTATCTTTTTCTAGTTTATGTTATTCCTTTGAGCAGCTTGGTGAAAACTACAGCAGTCCAGTTATTCACCACAGGGCAGAGATAAAGCCTTGACTGCATATGATTATGATCTCATGGCAGGTGCTCAAAACAGCCTCAGTGTTATCTCACCTCTAGGGATGCTGGAAAAATTTGAGACGGATTAAAATGAGCTTGGATTTCTAAGAATCGGATCTGTGGAATCCACTGCAAACTGACGTCAGGCTACGTAGAGTCCGTGGACTTCCAGGTCTTTTTTTTTTTTTTACTTTTCCAAAATTTCCACATATTTATTCATAAGAAAATATGCAGGTTTCTGCAGAGACTGGTAAATATATGCAGGGAAAAGTTGAATGGAACGGTGGACAATATGCTAAATGTTATGTACTAAGGTAAATTATGTAAATTGTTGCGAACCCTATTATGGAATTATTTGCGTATTTTTCCGCATAACAAAAAAAAAAATGAATCCATCTGTGAATGGACAATGAAACAAAAGGCACCAGACAATCCGCAAAACACAGATGGCGCAGATTTTACACAATCCATACATCCCTACTCACCTCTGCTGCCATAATGGGCAGTACTACATGATTATTTCACATGGAATGGAATGTTTCCATGCCAACAGAATGGCCTATTCCTGGTGGTTGTTAGGTGCCCCAGAACGACTGATTCATGTACATTCATTCAAATGATTTTTTAAAAATGTATAGACCAGGCCTAAGAGTCTAGGATAAGTTTCTGTTTCCAGTGCTTGTTGCCTAGAGTTCCTATAATTTAAAATATTCCTGCACAGACTTCCTGAGATTTAAAAATGTTCTGGCATGATATAATGAGGCAATCAACCATTCATTTCTTTATCTACTGACTTATTCCTAGAAGATGAAATCTAACCATGGCTTTTGTTGTTATAGTAACCCTTCCAATAACATTGATTGTATTTTAAGAAATGTTGGTCTATTAGAATCACACATCACCTTCGGGGTAAGAATGGGTCTTTTTTTAAAGACAACTCTCCCCCCTCCTAGTCATTAGGTATTAAATACTCATTGATTTAACAGGTTTGCTGTAATATATATTCAACTGACAAGTGGACCATGAAGGCTCCTTCTGGTGGTCTCCTACTAAGCACAGACTCATTACTTTACACACCTGACATTTTAAGTAGATCCAGATTTCTCTCCAGCGAGTCAGTCCCATTAACTGTCAGTGTGATGATCTACTATTGCCACTTTTGGTTTTATCTGTACATTAGAGTTGTCTCCTGTCTTTGAATTGTCAGACAGCATAAATCATTCCCCTGATTCAGACATCGCTGCATTTGCAATGGAACAATGAGACCTGATTTCACGTCAACTTTTAGGGGGACAAAAATGTTTGTGTTTTGTTGCAGTGGTATGTTTTTCTGCACATCCTGGTTGTATGCACATCTACTGCTTTCTCACACAAGAAAATGCCACTCTGATCCCGCGCAGCATATTGAATCAACAAGTGAAATACTTCTAAAATGTTTAATATTTAATGTTATGTAGCAGCAGCAGCAGCTTACTAAAAGGCTAATCATGAGCCACATTAAGATATAGTATTTACTACAGCAACATAATGCTTGTGGCAGCACAAGTATTTCATATTTGAGCTAATTCTTATGAGTGCTATGATTGCCTTAAAGTAGCAACACAAGACTGATATGTGATCATCATACAGGATTTCCCTCCCTAATGGTATCATATTCATTCTGGATTATTAATGCTGGGAGTTAACTTCCTATCATTAGGGCACAATCCTACGGCCACTAGACAGCTGCTAGTTGGCCATAGGATTTTTTGCTTTCTGGGAACCGAACTTGGAGCCAGCTCACTGAGGTCGTTTCCCAGAAAATCTCCCTGCTCCCTCCCCTGCCGCCACATAGGCGGCATAGTCCGTCCTCAGCCATGCACTTGGAAGAGCAGCACAGAGCAGGGAAAAAGGGGGCCTTTCTGAGGTCGGGAGGGGACAGCGGAAGCACCACTACGACTCTTCCTATGAGCTGTCTGGCCTCCTCCCCCACCCCCAGCTTTGAGGTGCACAGCTAGACAGCCAAAATCAGCCATCCAGCTGCAAATGCAGGCCGGCCAGAGCATGGAGGAGAAGATCCTCCACCCGCCCTGCATTGGATAGTCAGTCACTTCTGAGTTCGGAGGCAGCCAACTATCCCCATAGGATTGAGCCCTTGATCATGTAACGACCAAATTTGTACTCTAATCCTACAGATAAGCATAGCTGCAGTGGTGCCATGTGGCTTACACTAACAAAACTAAAATGATTTTCAGTACTTTATAAGTGTGACAAGTATTGGGCTATGGCAGATGGAACACTGGACTTACCATGGTTAGCTATGGATTGCTCAAACATGCTCAATTGCTTATCCATGGCACTAGGCATTAGAATCCTATGTCCCTGGAATATATTGAATGGTGTTCGTCTGCCAGATTCCCTTCTTCTGCAGTCACCTACCCACCTGCCAAATCTGATATGGGCGTTGGTAGACCTTCTGGAGATTTGGGGAGGAGAAAAAGTCCCATTGCTCAAGCGCAGGTCTGTTCACATGACATTGGATGCAACCCCCTGCCCTCTGCCCACTTCCCTTGAGAAGGTGAAATCCCCACAGCAAGTCTAACCACAGTTAACAATTAGCAACAATATTAAGCACTTTAAGTTTCCAGAATTTAAATCAACCAGAATTTGAAACCACAAGCAAGATCCTGGTTTTACTCCCAGTGTAGTAAGACTTTCCAATTGAACTGGCTTTTGCTGGTCAGGGCTAAGCTTTCAAAAGCCCAACATTCTAGGTAACGTTTCATTTGTGTACAAGATTTATATCTCAACCTTCCTCCAATGAGCTCAGGGCAGTATCTTAACTGCCTCCCCACCATCCTATCTTCAAAACAACCCTGTGAGGTAGCCTCTAGCTTGAAGGATGTGATACCTACGAAGGGATAATTTGGGTAAAGATGTAAAATGTATGTTGGTTCTTACAATGACCAGTACTTTTTCCTTTAAAGGTGTATGATCAAAAATTTACACCACATTTTCACACGACTGAGAGATTATAATTCTTGACTCCATCTTCATTTCCCCCATTTTTCTCCACATTATTTCAAGCTAAATTTCCATATATCTTTGGATTAGTGGTTCCCTTCCAATTTACCAAGAAATTTAATTCATCAAGCCAGAATACTGAAGTTCCAATTGATCCTCTTTGAGGATACCTCATACATTTCCCATTTATCTCATTAGAAATATCAAAATATTTCCTGCTGACAAGCTTTAACATTGCCAAAATTATTAAGAACATAAAACGAGCTGTTCTAGATCAGACCAAAGTCCTATCTAGGCCAGCATCCTGTTTCCCACAGTGACCAACCAATGGCCACAAGAAGTCCACAAGCAGGACCTGCTTGTGTTCCCCATCAGCTGGTATCGAGTGGCATACTGGCTCTGATACCAGAGGTGATACACAGCCAGCATGACTAGTAGCCATTGATAGCCTTATCCTCCATAAATTTTTGTCTGATCCTCTTTTAAAGCCATTGAGGTTGATGGCTATTAAAATTAGCCCCTAAGTAATTGAAAATTTTTATACCTAGGGTTCATGCCTATGCATCTTTAGACAGAAAAAAGTCCTACAACTCCCACTCCCCAGCAGACAGAATAGTTAGGGTAAAAGTTGTCATTAAAGGCCCTTTGTCTGCCTGTTTCTTCGCCATGCTTTGGATAGTCATCTGACTGTTGTGCCTACCAATAAATATAACACATCTTCCATCATTACCTGTTCAGTGTTTGTAACTTTTTTTAACTGGGGGAAAAAATCTCCCAACAGAGGACACCAAACCTGTTCAGACAATTCTCCTGTGATTATGTTCACAGAGAGAACAGAAGCAGGCTTTGAATTTACATGCTCCTTCTTGGTCCCCCTGCTAGGATGACCATTTTAAAAAAGGCGGCATAGATTTGCATAAAATCTACATACGGTGTTTTACATGTATGGATGCAAATTTGCCATAATTGCTATAATTTTAACTGAAATACAGTACAGTGGGAAAGATTGTGAGCAGGTGACCTGTGTGCCTGTTCAGTTTGCTGTCCGGGTCCTAACTGTTGATGGGCAACTTCCAAGGCGCCTGCTCTCCCTTCTTGTAGTTTTTTTTTTAATCTTTAAACCAAAGCCAAACTGCATGGCCCTTCAAACAGAGAGCCCCTTCAAATAAAGGATTGTCATCTCTTGTCTGGCAGCCCTTCAAACAGAGCTCTGCCCGCTATAAAGGAGGATACCTTGCCACTGTATTTGCACTTCCCCACCTTTTTATGCAGGGGGAACAGTAAGCAACTGAATGGGAGATTCCATGGTTATTTGATTGCACGGTCTCCTCAGACCCATGGTGATTATACCCTCAAATTTAATCTCCCAGGGTCAGGGGAAGCCTGCATTCAGATGACCAAGGAACTCTTATTAGTTGTTTATTTCTTCCTGAGGGTAGGTAAGAGCGTAAACAAACTGTCATCTCTCCTAGCAGAGTATTTGGAGAGGAGGGGATACTATCCAAATAAGCCCTAGGGTGACTAAATGATCCATTGCCCTACTTATTTTTTAAATACTAGTGTAGTTGTAAGTACTATAAGATGTTTATTAACTTGTGTAATATAGACAATATGTATATAGATTTTATTAAATTGTGCAATATACACATAGCACTTATTTCAAATTAAGGTGGAAATTGTTGCTGAAAGACATATTTTACTGTAAATATCCTCCAACAACTGGAATCTCATAGCCTCGCATGTTAACGTGCCTTTCAAAAATTACAGAATGATTTTAAAACGTAATGACTATTATGTAATACGATGTTTTAGAAGAGGGATAGGGAAAGCTGAGGTCGATAAACTCAAACATTGTTAACCAGCCTGGATGCACTTTGTACCTATCCTTTAATAGCATCATAGTTGGGCTTTTACATTTGTGGAATGTTCCAGAATACTGAACTCATTCAAAATGAGCAAACAACTGAGGAGAATTTTAAAATGGGAGGAGGAAAACCCTCTTTATGCCTCTCCCACACCACTGTATTTCACCATTATGTTGGTTAACAACTACACTAGAAACAAGCAGCAGATTCCAAACCGACACCCCCTCCCTACTCTGTGTGAGTAATTGTCTGCATAGCAGTGACAGATGTGCAATATAGCAGCTTCTTCAGGAAAAAAAATTAACAGTTTGTCCAGCATGTCAGCTCGCTCTTTTTAGTGCTTCGGAGGTCCTGGCCCCATTATGGATGATTTAGAAATTGAGGCAAGCTAAGACCAGCTGCCTGAGTTGAAAGCCTTAGTTAGTAGGCCTCATCTGCATTCCAGTATTCACTTACATCTAGAAATTGGTAGGGCCCCTCTGGCCACAAGATGAGTGCCGGCTGACAATGCCTTGATTTGTCGAGAGAGAGAATAAATGGGTTTTTCAGAAGATGAGGAAATATCACCATTACTGGCCAATTTACAGCATTTTATCTGTTCTTCAAACATGTCACTTTTGTTATTGTCGCATGGTAATTACATAGTGAAACGGAAAGAAAACAAATTCCAGTTACATATTCAGATGGATTGCAAAATCATATAATCCTGATAAATGCCCATTTATGATACACACGGATGAAAGGTTCATTTTAATTTTGAATAGCTAGCACACAGCCATAAATACGATATAGGATTAGATCCCACTGAATCCGATTATGAAAAGCAAATAGTATTTTTCACACTTTTTTTTTCATAGCCAGAACATTTGTAAGATGGAAGGTATTTAAAACAAGCAAGGTTTGGGGTGTCTGTTTTTTTCTGGTCTCCTAAAATATTTTTCCCCAGTGGCTCTCTTAATCTCACTAAATGCGTTTTTGTGGAAACAATAGAACATTTGATGTTAAAGGCTCACAGTGCACATAGAAAGCGCCTGTGTCTCCTGCACAAGGCAGGCATTTGGAAAGCAGACAGAGCTGTTGTCGTTAGATGTCCAATAACAAAGGCAGTGATTAGATAGATAGATAGATAGATAGATAGATAGATAGATAGATAGATAGATAGATAATCACCATTATAACAGTTTTTGTGCCCAGCTTTTTGAACAGAAGACTTAAGTCGGATGCTAAAACTCTGGGAAACATGTGACAAACATAAAAGAAAATTCCAGACACTCTTAAAAGCTTCTGGTTAAGAGGTGGTTCACTAAAACCATCATACATAGCTCACCAGATTAAATACTGGGTTATCTCTTCTGTTGGTGATAAATAAGGAGCCCAGTTCAGCAGTTATGTCTCCTGCACATTCCCCCTTTAGAAGAATATGGGTTGGACATGGACCAAACATATCTCCAATGGGTAGTGACCATTGTATATGGTTAAATAATACATACTAGCATTATTATTATAGATAATATAAGATTATCTCCATTATAGATAATAATAATTTATTCAAATTATTCAAATAAGCATTTTCTTAACTACTGAACAAAACCACTTTTACAAGTAGAAGCTAGCTACCCAGGATCAAATTCCTGTTCCAACTTGGAGTTCACTGAATGATGGGTAAGTCATTGTCTCGCAAAAATTCTGTCAAAATAAAATAAAAGGCAGAATACAATTTGATACTACCGCTTACCTAAATTATGTTTCATTAGGGTTTATTGTAACATAAACATTTATTAATTTCATATCTACACGTTCCTAATAAAATGTATGTCATTTAAGTGAATAATGTTCCACTGCTGTCTGCTTTTAAAATTATTACCTGTGATTGTATATGCAAGCAAACTCCAAATGAATGAAATGCTGGGCTATTCTTGGACAGCAGAACTGATGTCCCAAAATGACATCCATTTCTAGGCTACATTGTTTGGTATGTCTGAAAAGGTAAATGCTATATCATAGCCTTCTCCAAGGTGTCCTCCAGACATGTTGAACTATCACCCCCATCATCCCCAGCCAACAGGCTACTGGCCATGCTGACTGGGGATTATGGGAGCTGTAGTCCGACACTTTTTCAAGGGCACCAAGTTGGCAAATGTTGTTATATCATTTCCTATAAATGCACGGAAGAAGAGAAACGTGTCATCCATACTGGCAGAAAAGTGTGAACATGTGGAAATTGTGAAGGTGATTCTCAGGTCTATACTCCATCTTAACTATTTTAGGTTTGGAATATACATGAACCCAAACAGTGCTACAATTTATTTATTTATTATTGCATTTATATCCCGCCCTTATTCCTCTTGCAAGGAACCCAAGGCGGCTTACATTATCCTCCTCCTCCTCTCTGTTGTATCCTCACAACAACAACCCTGTGAGGTAGGTTGGGCTGAGAGCCTGTGACTGGCCCAAAGTCACCCAGTGAGCTTCCATGGCCAAGTGGGGACTAGAACCCAGATCGCCCAGCTCCCAGTCCGTCACTCTCACCACTACACTACACTGGCTCTCATAACATCAGAGACTACTGCTATGATAATAATGTTCTTGTGGCTTTTCTTCCCAGCCTGCCATATGTGTAATAGAAACTGTGCATCTGATTTCTCAAGTTTTAATGGTAATATCGAGGTGATACTGTTGTCATAAGTCATTCTCCTCCACATATTCAGCATAGTTTTGCAGCCACTTTAGTGTATATTTCAGAAGTAGCAGTTGACATAAAAGCCCTGTGTTGAAGAAATATATTCTAGGGTATAAATCTCTGAACTGTATTACAAAACTATTATTCAGATTATTCCTCACCACTGGAAAAATGGCCACTGTAATCTGCTGACATGTGATCAGAAAAGCCACCATTTTGAGACCTGTGAGACTAGAGTCAAGATATCTGCAGAAGTATATTTAGACTACTTGAATGCACCATGGCTTCCCATATGGTTTGCTCATTTAGCACAATACTTAATTCAGCCCAGATTTATTACACACACATACAAACACACACAGCAACAGCATTTATCAGCATTCCTGCAGGGTCTGCACAGGGTCTGGGAGAGGTGCAGAGGTACACTGTATTCTGGAACTGAGATCTAATAAAGACTTTCTATTGTGATTCTTTCACGGATAAATACAATTAGGCAGTTGCTAAATGCTTACCTGCATCAAAGTCAAGTCTGATTCATTTTTTGGCTATTCTTATTTAAAGGTGTCATAAATATGACTAGGTGCCAGCAGCCTGAGCAACCAGCCTACAGCTAAATCTGCTCTGAACTGATTAAATTATATCTGCCTGAACTTCCTTGACCATGTAATCACTTAAAGATTTACAGTTTTAGGTCAGGTATTACAGGTTAGATTACAGTTATAATAAGCCTGAGGTTGGTGCAGGTGAATAATATAAATGACTCATATCATTTTTAATCTTTTATCCTAAGGTCTGTGTGGCTAATAAGGTAACCTTACTCCTCCTCCAGATTTGGACAACCAAATCAATATGTTGCCTTTATGGGGGCCTGATCCAACTATTCCTTCATAAAGAAATACTGGAAATGAAACGGTGAGTTAACCAGGATGGTTTTACTCTAAAATCCTTTTATTATTTTTCTGGGACTAACCACCACATAGTAAAGTGAAATGGATGAAGTGAATATGGATAGAAGGCAACAGTTGTGTTTCACAGAGCATTATGTGGCAACGAACACTGCTCTCCTGATATTTATTCCCACAACAGCAGGAATAAAAACATGGTGATAACTTGGAAATATATTAATGAAGAGCCTTGTGTACACAAACTTCTTCTTAAGGTGCCATCTCCTATCAGAGGTTAGCTATCATTACAGCTATTTTTGTTTTTGACACCGCTGCTCTGAATAGTTGTATAGAAGTACAGCTGAACCATTCCCTCAGATTCGTTAACTATGATGTTCTTCTTCTTCCTATTGATCTTTTTCCTTCCATTTTCCCTTCTATGCCGACACATGCTGAAAATACCGTGGACTGACTGAGTAACGCATGAGAACATACTGTACAGAGAGTGTTCACAAACATACAAATCCAAGAATGAAGTTAGTTGTCAACATGAAGGGATGTTGCATAGGGCCTCCTGCCACCTGAGCTGAGAGGAGACGCCATTGCCCTCTTTTCCCCCCACAACTACCATTCTCCTCCTCTTCCCTCCTGCCCACCACCATCCTCCTCCTCTCTTTTTCCTCTTTATCCCCACCACCACATGGATCTCCCAACGGTGGGTGGCGGCACGTGATCCGCCACCCTTCTGGACCCACCCCCTGAAGCTGGGGATTCACCCTGCATCATGGGTAGGCTGGACCTGAGTGGGGGGAGAGGGTTATTGTTGGTCCACCAAGAAAGCAGATACATACCTACAATCCATAGGCCAGGGATCATTTGCAAAGTATATAACACATCACACAGGGCCAGCACTATCATTAGGTAGAGTGAGGTGGCCTCCTTTGGTGGCAAATGCTGAGGGGTGTGGTGTGGTGGTAAGGAAGGTGTTGGAAGACAGATGTAGTGAAAGGTGCTGTCCCGTCACCAGTGTTGAAATAAGGTCCAAGTGCCAATCCAGTCAGCTTCTGTAGATGGAATGTGGAAGGCACCATCTTATTTTTTTGCTTCAGGCAACAAAATGTCTTGGGGCAGTAGGCCCCACACAACAGAGAGGGAGCAGAAAAGTTGTGATCATTTGTGACTAAGGCTGAGACAGGCACCGATTGAAATACAAAGTCACACTTTTATTTGCTTCTCCAGCACAATAATTGAGTATGTTGTTTCTGAGGGTGATAAACAAGTCCTGCCAACCTGATCCACAATTGCTTCTATATTAGGCCAGCAGTGCTGGTTTATTTGATCAAAATGGCTGTACATTCTGTGATTTAACACAGAGTTGGCTGCACTAGTTTGTCACATCTGAACCCGTTCTTAGTGCTAATATAGGTACAGTTCCTTCATTGCTTTCTTGAACTTGAAGTGAAGTTGGACAAGGATTGCAGTATGTGGCACAAAGCAACAAAGAACAGAGACCCTTATTTGTTGAGATGGAAGAACCAAGCCTGACACGGAAGTTCACATAAAGGACAGAGTTTATTGGATTATTACCTGCTCCAGTGTATCAGGCAGAATATTTGGCTTGGTTTCCTACAAGATCTTCCTTTGGCTGTGGATCACAGGCTGAGGGCTCAGATACAGAACCTGTTATAGGCTCAGATCCCAACCAGCAATGTTTGTTTATTTGACATATTTATATTCTGCTAAATCTGCCACATTCTAAGCCGCTTGGATGTGCAAAACCAGTTTTAAAAAACCCACACAAACAAACAAAAACACACATCATGATATACACGTAGACCCTTGACAAGGGTGCAGATCCTTTTCCCAAATGCAAAAGAGACAGGGACAAAAAAAACAAAAATACCAGCATATTTTAATTTAAAGCCCTTCCTGCCAGTAACTAAGCTTTAGGAGAGGCATTTCAACCTTTTGGAATGAGGAAAAACTGCACAAAAGCTGAGAAAGCACCAAACTATTGGTAGCTGGGAGAAAGGGGGTTGGGGCCAGGGGAAGGGAGCCATCTAGGGAACTGGGGAAGTCTGGATTGGGAACTCTGGAAGGCTGGATTTGGCCCCCAAGCCTGAGGTTGTGCACTCCTGCCCTATGGGATGTGTTGCAGTAGTATGAGAAGCTCTGGCTCCTAGAGCACCCCTAAAGTTCAGTGTTGCATGAAAAGGTTGTTTAGTTTAGCCAGTTAATTCTAAATGCCAGGTGGTGGGATACAAGCTACAGGGGAGAACTGTTGCCTCGATGTCCTCTTTGCAGGCTTCACATGGCCAGTGGTAGAAATAGAATGCCAGACAAGATGGACACTTGGGCTGATTCAGCAGGGCTCTTATATTCTGAAAGAGCCACTGTGGTGTAGTGGTTGGAGTGTTGGACTGGGACTCAGGAGATCCAGGTTCTAGTTCCCATTCAGACGTGAAGCTCACTGGGTGACTTTGATCCAGTCACTGACATTCAGCCTAACCTACCTCACAGGGTTGTTTTGAGGATGAAATGAAGAGGAGGACCATGTAAGTCGCCTTGGGTCCCTTGCAAGAGGAAAAAAGGTGAGATAGAGATGTAATAATAAATAAAAAGTGGCTTTGCATGGGGCTGTAAACCTGATGCAGGAGTAGGGTGGTCATGTCTCCGACTTTACATGGGACAATTCTCTGTTTGAAGACACCCTCTATTTCAGGGGTGGGGGAAGTGTGGCCCTGTGGATGTTGTTGGACGCCTATCAGCCCCAGCCAGCATGGCCAATGGTGAGGGATGATGGAAAGTGTAATTTAACCACATCTGGACGGCCACACGTTCATCACCCCTGCTCTATTTGAGCGGCTACCCAGTTCAAGTCAGTTTAGAAATTAAGAACCCTAAGAAGGGAGAGCAGCAGGGGACTAGAAATCATTCATCAACAGTTAGCACTGCACAACGGCAGACTGAGCAGGCACACAGGCTCACCTGGTCACAGTCTTCCCCACTATGGTGAGATGTACCGTATTTCTATTCAAATTATAGTACTTCTTTCTAAATTTGCACCTATAAAAATATATTAGCATACGCAAACGTTACACACTTCTGTATTTTCTTCTGTCCTCCTGATTTTGTTTTTTGGTGATGTGCTTCCTTTTTTGAGTAATGTGTAACTGGCCAACCTATGCACGAGCCAGGACAGCACGTGCACAAGCCCTGTCAGATTGCATCTGGTAGTACAAATCCTCTGTTTAGGAGATCAGAGGAGGACGGGGCCCAGCCCGCTGTTGGCTCCTCCCTACTGAACACTATGTGGAACACACCAAGCCTTTTAACCTAAGTTGCTTTATCCCCATGAGGATCTTACACTGGCCTTCTTATATTTCAGATTCTGCACTGGCTTTTGATTGTGTATTGTATATTTGACATTGTATTGTGAGCTGTTTCTGGGAATTTATTTGAAGAGGAAGAAATAAAGTCCTATAATAAATAAAACAAATCTGACTGGGGCCCATACACATGCAGTCTTATGCTCATTTCACCCTCAGCGTGTGCAAAGCCCACCACCACCACCACTTTTGTGCACCCATTGGGTAGCATCCAGTGTTATTCCCATGTAGAATAGACCCACTGGAATGAATAGGTCTACTCTGTACAGGACTTCACTCTTTCAGTGGTTCGACACAGGACTAACATTGGATACTTCCCATCGTTTTCTGTTGGATCAAGCAAATGTGTGCTTTGTGGGCAGTGCTGCTGGAAAATAAATCTCACAATTAATGCTAATAATTACTTGGATATAGATAAGAAAACATCTGTGATTCCCTCCCCCCTGAATTCCACACAGTGCATATGGAGCACTTCTTTTAAAACATTATACATGGAATCCCACCATTGAACTATTTGGCAGGGAAACAGAGTGGGGAGGGGGGAGACACCAAATCCAATCCCGAATGGCTGATGGGTAGGATTTAATTTTTTTTTTTAATGGCTTAAAAATTGTGTACATAGACCCATCTGTTGGACTGAGTTTGGGAATCATATACACACTACCCATTTAAGTGCATGAATCCTCATCCAGTTAAGAACACATGAGATCCGCTCATTGGCACAGCAAGATGCACTTAAACAGTCCTCCCCAACCTGGTGCCCTCCAGATGTGTTGGACTACAACTCTCAGCAGGCTGGGGGATGCTGGGAGTTGTAGTCCAACACATCTGAAGGGCACCAGGTTGGAAAAGTCTGTGCTAAAAGAAACAACTCATTTTCCCCAATGCCATTCGTTTCCTAATAGCTGGGTTTTGTGTGTTAATGTTTCTATTGTTTTAATATTCTTGCTTTCCTCATTCATATTCTAAGAGATTATTGTTGGTGCCAACTCATTTGATTTATCATTTAGCAAAAGCACTTGTTCAAAAAGTCAGCAATGGATATTAAATGATGATTGCCTGCAATGAATTTCTTCTCAACATCTGCAAAGACAATTTTGCCTTTTCTTCTGCCACTTAACTCTAAGTGAGAGATCTTAAGCATACTTAAACAGGATTCATAATATCAAGCTCGCGGGGAAATTATCTCCAAATCGAGGTTGTGGTAAAACTAAGTAAAATTATCTGCTTAAAAATAAAAAGGCTTCCTGAGAAGAAAAATAAGAGAAGAAAAAAATGTTCCTCTTTCAGTTGCCACTATAATCTGTCCCAAGCAATATCTTTAGTGAACCACGGTTTTGCTCTGCTAGAAGTAGCACTTCCTTCAGGAACTGCTTTTTGTTTTTAAATGGTGACATCAGTGCAGCATTTCCAGTTAATATTAGATTTGTGTATTGGACTCTCTCCCATAAAATTTCATGGAGCAATTCAGTAACTTAGGGTGCAATCCTATGGGGATAGGCGGCTGCCTCCGAACTTGGAGGCAACCGTCTATCCAATGCAGGGGAGGAGAAGCGCAGAGGGGATCATTCCCTCTGCACTTCTCCTGCCCTGCATTTGTGGCTAGGCAGCCAAGTTCGGCATTCTAGCTGCGGGAAGGCAGAGCAGGGGAGGAGGCTGCCAGACAACACATAGGATGTATCATACTGGCATTTCCACCTTCCCTGCCCTGTGCTCCTCTTCTGAACATGGAGCACGGGGCTGTTCCTCACTGCCTGCAAGGCAGCATGGAGGGGGGGAAGGTCGGTTCCCAGAAAACCACATATCCTATGGCCATCTAGCCACTGACTAGCGGCCATAGGATTGCTCCCTTAAGGCACAATCCTATGCATGTTTAGATGGGAAAAAGTCCTACCAGCATTCCCCAGCCAGCATGCTGGAACATGAGGGGCGTTTTTCTGTCTAAACATGCATAGGATTGCACACTTAGAGATAAATTGTAACTCCTGGGCCATGCTGAAGGCCAGCTTGAAGGGAGGGCAGAAATGCTGTTCTACCAACATCTGTCCTTGTGGCCCCCAGTATGTACACAGAAGGCTCTGTGGGTGCAGGGGTACCACTGGTGCTGTGTGCACTAGGGGCCAATTCAGGGCATTTCAGTGGTGTGTTGGAGGCAGCCTTGGATTTGCTGTCACACCCCTGACATACCCCCAGATCTGGCTCCTTAATTGTGCCAGCCTGAAGCTGGCATAGTTGATTTCCCTCCCAGTGGTTTCACTGGGAGAAAAAATGTCTTTGTTTTTAAATCCACTGGTTAAAAATCAGCAAAAAGGGAACCCACCCCCCCTCCTGCCCTTGCCGCAGTGAGCTGGCAGGGCTTGGGGAATAGTGGATTGTCTGCCATGTAGCGTCTCTCCCCTCCCCGCCTCCGCACACAGAGAATTGTTCTGCTTCAATTCAATTTGCTGAAACCAACAGAAATTCTGAATATACCTACTTGGATTGTGCTGCTAGAATCACTCTAGTCCACGGGTGGGCAACTTGTAGCCCTCCACATGTTTTGGCTTACAACTCCCACAGTCCCTCACCATTGGCTATGCTGGTTACGGTTGATGGGAGTTGTAGGCCAAAATATCTGGAGGACCACAGGTTGTCCTGCCCTCCGCTAGTCCAGCTACCTTGTGAAACCACACAGGTTACAACACACAGTGACCCCCCGGGTAGCAAAAGTTCACACAATCTTTTCAGTCAAGGAAGAAGTTCCGTGCATTGCTTGCTTTCCCCTCAGGGAAGCCACGCAGTTCTTTTTGCACCCTGATGAGCTTTCAAGTCTGTGTTCATAGCAGAAACCGACCTGGCTCTTACCCACCCCTGGAGTTTCTGATTAGCCTTTATGTTATTGGCCTGACCAATAAAACAATATTCTCTCAGATTTGCCAGTATTAGTGTCTAGAAGTCAGTAAACATCTGAACTGACCCATTAAGGATGTTTTGCTGTTGACCCCATCCATGGACCCATCCGATTTTGACCCCATTTGGTGGGCTGGATGTTTTTTAAAATCAAAGTTTTCATGCCAACAGGAGTACTAGAAAATCTAATGTTAAGAAGGCCTTCCAAAAGCTGATGCGTGTGGATTTTGGCATATTCTGTTGATACACACACTAGTCCCTCTGTCCTGCTTCGGGTAAGGCCAAGGCAGGATAAATTCGGAGAGCAGTTTTATAAGGCAGTGCAAGGTCTATGCCAGATGGGTGCAGGCAAAGAGCAAGACTCCAGCCAAGGGCAATCCACAAGTAGAGTCACAAGGCAGTCCAAGGTCTAAGCAGGAGGGTTCAATCAGAGAGCTAACAACCAGGCAAGGGCAAGTAAAAACAGAGTCACAAGGCAATCCAGTGTCCAACACAAGAGGATCTGGTGGACAGGGAGAGGACTAGACAAGAACACCAGCAAGGTCCAAAGCAGGCACACAGGCGATGTTCCAACAACTCTCCCTAAGCCTGAGGCTTATAAACCTGAGCTTCCACAGCCCCACACAAGGTTCAGCTGCAGGTCATTATAGATCTTTTGGCAGAAGTCTTACTTATGAGAAGGCCTTAACTTCTGACAAGACTTCCCCTACAAGTAGGCACTTCTTTGCCTGGCCACTGCCCCAACCTGTTTCTTTTAAGTGCTGGTATTCTCAGTGACTAGGCGGTGGCTAAGCATCCCCTCCAGCTCAGAAGCAGAG
This sequence comes from Heloderma suspectum, assembly GCF_057233095.1. Classification (NCBI taxonomy): domain Eukaryota; kingdom Metazoa; phylum Chordata; class Lepidosauria; order Squamata; family Helodermatidae; genus Heloderma; species Heloderma suspectum. Next base: position 398,285,682 of record NC_139458.1, read on the forward strand.
CTTTCTGCCTCGCAGGGAAGCAGTTCTGAAGCCATACCCCCTGAGGGCCCAGGACCATTTTGGGCAGGCCAGGGGTGGGGAGGGAGCTCTGAAATTGCCTTCTCCCTGGGGACATTTGGCTCCCAGGGCTCTAGGTCTTCCTCTGATGAGGAATCCTCCAGGGGTATCACAACAACCTCAGGCTGTGATAACAAGTCAATACAGATTCACTGGTCAGTGCAGACCCACCCACTGAGATAAGACAGCCATGAGAGTAGACCCGATGTCTCCTTTCCCATCATTCTTTGTAAAATGTAAATGCTCTGTGGCCAAGTGTTTCCTATGGCGTTCCATCATACCTGCTGTTCCCTAACTGCTGGATTTATCCAGCAAACACAGGGATAATGCAACATCCAAGCAACAAGCACAATAGCCAGCTGCTGAAAACTTCTATCTATGGCAGAATGCTGAACAGAGACATAAGCCAAGGGTTTCCAGAATGATGGAGGGCGGAAAGAGAAGGAGGCTAAAATGAAACAATTTAGAGGTCTAAGTTGTACCAATTAAGTAAAGCATGAAATCAATTTTAATTCCCATTGATTCCAAGGCAAACACCTAATTAGAGTGAATAGCCAAGTTATCCCCTAAATCAAAACATAAATGAAGAGATACTGCATTCACATCCTCGTATTTATTTTAGTTGTTATCTTTCTGCTGAAAACTTCAACAGAGATGTGTATGTGTTTTTAATACTTAGAAGTTAAATCCTATCAATTTTAATGGAGTTTACATCCAAAGCAGTGTGTTTCTGACCAAAGCCTTGAAGAACATGTAAAACATACAATGCATTTCCTTACTATCTTGGGCAAAGGAGAGTGTGGATTATTTAAGCCAGACTTATTTATTTAAAATTGAAATTTGTCACTATAGAGCAGGGATGGGCAACTCATAGCCCAGGGGCTGCTGTTGACCCCCCCCCCTCCCCATGGCCTCGAGTGCAGTCTCTGCCATCCCTGCTGCTGCCCACACAATGCCAAAATTTGGCTGTGTGGTGCAAAAAATAAAAATAAAAATCTGCAGCATGTTTCTGAAATGTAGTGGCAAACCACTATGGAGAATCAAAAGTGCCAAATTTAGTTTCTTCTCTAGCTAAATGTGACATATTTGAATCTCTATAGCAGTTTGCCACCAAATCTTGCTGTCAAACCATTGGGTTTTTTTCCCACTGCAGGTGTTGCGGTGGCAGGAATATGGGCCTGGGGGAATCCAGGGGTTAGAAAATGGCTCCCAGACTGTGCAAAGTTGCCCATCCCTTTGATAAACAAAAGAAAAGTAAGGGACATCTTTCCCATGCGCCCTCTGGCTACTGGTCAGCTAGACTTGATGCAGAAAATGAACATTCTATTTATAATGTGTTTCATGGCACTAGCAGTGTTTTCATTCCAAGCTGTCAATGAGGGTGGAGATGCAAAACTGAAAGCTTTGCCAGTCCTACCTGACTCAATAGGAAGCAAACAGCAGGTTGCCTGCTAACGGTCTACATGGGATCTGAACAAAAGTGGTGATGATTATTGATTCAACTGCTTTAGTGGCTCCTCCTGAGCCAACAGGGCCTGTTGTACAAATGTGTACTTAGGGACTCTTAAATATATCTTATTAATGACTCAGTGGACCAGACCTGCTAAGAAAGAGATGTTATGATCTGTGGTGTAAATCCTTCTTAGTTCTCCAATAATTGATCATTATGTCAAAGGCTGCTTTGTGACTGCATTCCGCTAACGTGCTACAGCTATGTATGAGGGTTTGTTTGTTTTTCCCCACTATTGGGTTTGCCCAACTAATTTTAGTAACACCTTGTGTTTTAATTTGTGTGTATATATTTAAAACTTTCCAAATTACCATGAGAATAGTTTCAGCAATGTTTTTGTTCTATACTATAATGGTGTGTGTGACGAGGAGTATTTGGAGGGGGAGATGAAGAAAAGAGATAATTTAAAGTAGAGCTGCACTGAATAAGTGCCAGTTTTGATTTTTGGTTCAAAACCAGTGATTTTGGTGGAGTTCATATTCCCCTGCCCCCCACCCAACCTAAATCCCACTTAAATTGTACAAATTCTGAACTATCTGTGAATATCCACATTATCATATCATTGTTTCCCTTGGCTACTGCTTCTTAAGGGGCCGCGGTAGCTTAGTGGTTAAGACGCTGAACTGCAGACTGGAAGGTCGGCAGGTCAGCAGTTTGAGCCCCGAGTGCTGCGTGACGGAGTGAGCTCCCGTCTTCAGTCCCAGCTCCTGCCAACCTAGCAGTTCGAAAGCAAGGAATTGCAAGTAGATAAATAGGTACCGCTTCGGCGGGAAAGGTAACAGCGTTCCATGCACCTCGGTGTTCAGTCATGCCGGCCACATGACCACGGAAGCGTCTTCGGACAGCGCTGGCTCTTCGGCTTAGAAACGGGGACGAGCACCGCACCCTAGAGTCGGACACGACTGGTTGGGGACACCTTTACCTCTTTACCTTACTGCTTCTTAAGTGCCACTTCCCCCATGGCTGCTGTTTTTTCATCTTTCTATATTCAGCCCATGGATAATCCCACCCAATCAGGCATTCCATAGTGAACAAGATAATGCCTCAGTTTGCATGCAGCAACAACCCAGGGTTTGTTTAAACCTTTAGTTGTCATGGACATGGCAGAGTGCTGGTGCGTGCTACTTGATTGCTCCTGCTGCAAGCAGAAGGGGCTAAACAGGTGGGGCTCCATCCCTGGGTTGTTTGCTTACAGTGGGAGCAACCAGGCAGCATACACAAGCAGAAGAACAGAAGAAGAGCCCTGCTGGACCAGAGCAAGGGTCCATCTAGTCCAGCATTCTGTTCACACAGTGGCCAACCAGCTGTTGACCAGGAACTCACAAGCAGGGCATGAGTGCAACAGCACCCTCCCACCCATGTTCCCCAGCAGCTGGTGTACATAGTCTCACTGCTGGAGGTAGCACATAGCCATCAAGATGAATAGCCATTGATAGCCTTTTCCTCCAGGAATTTGTCTAACTCCCTTTTAAAGGTTCCTTGCAAGAGGAAAAAAGGAGGGATATAAATCGAATAAAATGAATGAATGAATGAATGAATGAATGCCATCCAAACTGGTGACCATCACTACTTCCTGTGGTAGCGAATGCCACAGTTTAACTGGGCGAAGAAGTACTTCCTTTTATCTGTCCTGAATCTCCCACCAACTCATTTTTTTAAACCCTGGGTTGTTGTGATGTGAGATCCGAGCCAATGTCACAATATTACATCCAACATTATGGCATCACCGGACATCAGTAGATAAAATTACAACCAATCAGATTTGGCTACAGAATGACATCACAGAGGGCAAACGAGCACCACTGAAAGTGAAAGCAGTTTAAACACATAAGCAAACATTTCTGCAAGGTGTGAACAAGACCAAGAACCTCCGGAAAGGGAGGCGCTTTATATCACTGCTGAAAATGTTGATGAAACAGTGAATATAATTTTGTGTCAACTCACATTAAATATAAGTCTATGATCTGCTTTGTATATTATATTCTGCTCTAGCTTAAGGCCTAGCATGGCACATTTCAGCCTGGAACGAACATACATACATACATACATATATATATATGGAACGAACATACCTACATACATATATATATATATGAACGAATGAGATGATCAATCCACAAAAAATAGCAATGCAGCCTTTATCACTATCTCATACAGCTCTTTTCCATTTCCAAACCAAACTATATTTTCTTTCCTCTATTAGTTAAATCACTGATTTCAAATTCTTCTAGTTGCCTTGCATTGATCCCATTTAGACTTGTCTTTGTTGTTTTGAAAAAGAAGTTTGAACTTCCACTGCTGCTATGTGTTGCCTAAGGAGCACACAAAGGTTTGGATTGCATCTTTTCAATGCATTATGGCACCGCAGCCTAAAGCCATTACTTGTTTTTAACTGGCAACCTGCCTGTACGAATAGAGGAAGCAGATTGCCTCTTTGCTGAACACTTAGACAAGGTACTGATTTAACAACAGTGGACAAGCAGCTGGGAGCTGGGCTGTCAGCCTGTCACACACTGACAAATCTGTTGTTCATATTCAGGCAGGATGTTGCAGTTAGATTGCCATACATACCATCCATCTACTACGAGCGTGCAAGGAGTAGCAGCATCTACAGCAATACTCAGCGACAACACACTGTTTGTGGTACATCTGTCTGAAAGAATCTAAACAGAGAGAGGGGAAGAAAAGCTAATTTGCTTGTATTAGACCTGGTCTTCTTCAATATGAGCAATAAGTTGATTCTATATTTCCTGCCTATTTTTCCTTACTCCCTGAGTCTTCATTCAGTATTTTCTGATAATATACCCATTCAGTGCCTCGGACTAGAAGCTGCCTGTGCCTCACTGGGGAACCTTGCTGCTTTTGTTGCAAGGCTTCTGTAAAGGGAAATGTAATAATCGCTTCACTGTAAATGCAGAGAGTTGCTGGCTTTTTTTCCTGCCGCTGTGCCTTTAAACAGCTAGTATGGTAGACGGAAATTTAGCAGGTGAACCTTTTCTTGACAACGAGATGAAGTGATAGCAAGTCAAGTCACTAGTTAATTTATGCCATATATGAAGCTGTTAAAAATACTGGAGCTATTAAGGGCACAGGATTAAAATCTTATACATAATCCTGCATTAATTTCAGGGGTGTCATTTATGGAAGTGCATGCAGGCACACACAGGGCTGTTTAAATGTGCTCCATTTCATTGTTTTCTGTTGTTTTTTAATTGTATTGTTCCTGTTACTTATTTGTCTTTGTTTGCTGTAGTTGTAGTTGCTTATTATTTCAGCACTTTAATGATGATTTTAAATACTTTCTTATGTAAACTGCTTAGAGATCTTGTTATATCACATCGTATATAAGAAAATTAAATAAATAAATATGTGATGATAATGGGCTGTGGACAGAAATACAATTAATGTGTGCTTCCTGTTTTCTTCATCTTTCTGTTTTGTCCTTTAAACCCTGTGACTGCACAATTTGGGGCTTAATAATCTAAATATGCAGAGAAAACACATGGAGTCCCCTCCCCAGGGCTGTACCATGTGCACCTGTAGGTGGGAGACTGTATGACCTAAAACAAAGAAACCCACACTGCATATAGAAAAGTAGCATGTCAAAAAATGGGCCACACTGGAGCCCTTTTTCTTGATATACTACTACTATGCTTCATGCAGGGATTTCTCTTTCCTGAAAGAACATTCAGTGATGTCCAGAGGAAGGACCATCCCTCCCCTCTCTTTCTCTGTTAGACTAGAGTGTAGCACAAGCAGAGATCAGGTGTGCTGCTTAAGTGTTTGCAAGGTGTATGCCCCGGCCATGGGCTGCTAAGGTTTGGAGGTGCTGAGAAAGTGATAAGCCAGATCCAGGTGTGCTTACAAGGAGACTTTATTGAGTACTTACAGCACACAGGCATACCCAACGGTTGGATCAGACAGCTTCTCTGAACAAAGAGCTGTGGTGGAAGATGGGTTTTATACCATACATGTTAGCAGTGGGGCAGCATGACAGCAGCAAGAGTTAATTAGAGTTCATCTGCAACTTTCCCAACATAGCCTAACAGTGCTTGGTTCCCAGCACAGACAGCTGTAGCTTTAAGACAGAGCTCCACTTCCTAGGCACATCCAAGACTCTGATAAGACAAATGGTACCAGAGCTCGTTAGCATGGAATGTGCTGAGGCAGCCATATCGACCTTTGACTCATCTTACAAGCCAAAGAGCCCACTTGCAAGGAAATTGCACGTAATAAGGAACCAAAGCAGACAGCATTATGGATCTCTAAGCCTCTCTAAGCTACTATTAACTTGCTTACAGGCCTGGGGCCTTACACTAGGCCAGCCCTACCATTTGTAGAGTGAGGCAGCCACCATAGGCAGCTGATTTTAGTTCATGAAAGGGCAACAAATTGTTCGTTATTTAATGTATTAGTAGTATATTTTTACTAACAGGTGTGTGTGTGGTAGGGGAGAGATGGCTGTAGTATTTTCTGCCTCAGGTGTCAAAATAACTTGTCTGGTCTTGAGTACTATACACTTTGACTGGGGAGGGCAGAAGGGGCATCATTTGTTGTTCCACCGCAGGCAGAAAAATGGCTTGGGCTGGCCCTGATAGCTCCTGAAGATTCGAATAACAAGCAAGCCAGATCATAACCTGTAGTAGAAAACAAAGCATTCCTAGAGCCACTAGCCAACCTGGCTTGGGAGAAAATCCGAAACTGGAAAGTATCTCATATGAGTTCCCCTTCTTTTTTGGTTCCTGTCTGCAAAAGATCAATGACCATGTGACCACCCATGTGATCTGATGGGGATGCCAACAAATCTATGTGGTAGTTGGAATTGAATGAAGGTGACAGTTGTATGCATTCCCTGTTGCATTGTCTGTGGCCTTGCCATCTGCATAAATGCAACTGCCATTTTTTGAACAGATGTGAAGTATGGATGCCATGTCAACAGCCCCTACATGGAGATCTTTGTTGCTAAGCTCCTTGCTATAAAACAGAGGTGCAAAACCTCTTGCAGCCTGAGAGCCAAATTCAATTTCGGAGAAGCACTCGGGAGCTGCAGTCCAGTGATGGGTGGGGCAAAAGGGCTGGGGCCAAAAAGACCAGCATATTTTATCTTAAAGCTCTTCCTACCACCAACTAAGCTGTAGGAGAGGCATCTCAACCTTTTAGAATGGGGGGAAATGGTGCAAAAGCCAGGACACCAACAAATGGTCACCAGTCAAAGGGAAAGTGGTGTGACCATCTAAGGAATCCTGGAGGGCTGGATTTGGACCCCAGGCAGGCCAGATTTGGCACACAGGCCTGTTGCTTGACATCCCTGCTTTAAAAGACACCAGAGTTTACTCACTTTTTGTAGGCCTCAAATCATAGGATATTTACTGATGAATAAACAAACACAGAACTGAATAGGAAAATGAAAACAACTACAAGAACAGTTGGAGGGTGAAGTCTTTAACTCAAACCCAGTACTCTTGTAGTGGAATATGCATTGTACCATGTGGAATGGATAAGAATTTATGGTATTTTGTAGACGTGACTAGTTCCATGTGTGTGTACTATGAGATAACTATGAGTAACTTAACGTATTCTTGGCATTGAAGGAAGGCTACCACAAGTGGGTCGTTCAGATATTGGAAGCAGCAAGCTGCTTAGTTTAGCAGGGATACCTTTGCCTAGGTGTTACTGGTGTCAATGGCAGTCCTGGCTACATTGAGAACAATGGTCATGGTGGCAAGACCAGGTCTGAAACAAAGGATGAGGTCATCAACTTAATGGGGATTATAAAGGACCTGGGTTTGATTGGTTGGAGAAAGAGATCTTGGGAGAATGAGAAACTCACCATATGTGCTTAGGCTGGCTTTGCCCACCCTGCCTTCCATTTAGGTAAATATGAAACGCTGATATTGACTATTAGATTGAGAGGAACCCAGGTTTTACCATGTTCACAATATGCTTGCTATTTTAATTATACTCTTAATGATCATAACTTGTGTGTATTTAAGGATGTTTGTAATCTGCCTCATCTTAGCTCAAGCTTGTTATTCTCTTAGACTGCTTGAGCAATAAATATATATTCCTTAATACCATATTTGTGTTGTCTGGCTTGAGAGAGATTTCAGGGGTCAATACCCATACATTAATTCTTGAAGCCCTAAACACTTCGTAGAGATTTGCAAATCTATCACTGAGTGGGGTCTGTCATTAAAGCCATTGTATTCTCTCTTGATGTGGTGAATCTCAGATACAGCCATTCAAGTTTGGGAAACAAGCTAGTCAGATGGATCAAGAAGAAGTTACTCATCTCACATTGAAGACTTAACTTTTAACCCTGTTGCTTTCCATTATTACACTGGTTCATACAGTCAGTGCCTCCACACAGTTCCTACCAGCCCACAAGCTTGTCAACACTTCCACAACTGTGGGGGACCACATGAGGCCTTTTAAATATAAGACCTAGCCCTAATCCAATTGAATGAGTATTTTGCCATATAAAACATCCCAGTGATCTCATCCGATTCTGCATTTGAATGAACAAATGTGCAAGGTAGAAACTAATTCCAATCAGATGGACAAAACCTTGTTAAAGGTTAAATCAATACAAACAGAAAACAAAGGTCTCTTCTATCATGATTTTAAAGGCAGAAGAGCAAAAACCCTTTCTGAGTCTTTCATGTGATTTTCTGTGTGTGTGTGTGTGTGTGTGTGTCTATTTTTGTATGCAATGAAAACATTTTCCCATCTTCATAAAATCACTTGGTGTTCTTTGCTCAGCACCAAGACCAGAGTGAATTTTGATTGACAGAAAGATTACCTAATAAACCTTCACCACAAACTAATTAATCACTTTGAATACAACACTAAATTGGCAAGCATTAAAAAGCAAAAGAGCTGGGTGTTGAAGACCATTTTCAAATAACCTTAGTTAAAAGCCAAGTACACTCTTGTGAAAAAATACCAATAATACTGCACTGCTGGTAAGCTTCCTTCTTTACCAGATTTGCCCATTTAAACTAGGGAAGGATAAGAGGAAGCTAGAAATCCTCCATACATTGTGCTCTGTGTATATCACCTCAGTTTAGTGAAGGGGCATGTAGGACAATTAAGCCTATGACACAAGCTTGTGCATGTCCTCAACTCATAAGGACATAGATTCAAAGAAAACATATACCTTCAGATCAGTGGCACTGCCTTGAGTACGTACATGGCTTCATAGTATGCCAACATTTTCATGTCTGACTTGCAAAAAGCTTTCTCAGCTCCTGTCCCCAAAAGCTTCTCTACCTGAGATTCATCGATGGCATCTTTATTATCTGGACTCATGAACAAGAGACCTTGGCAAAATTTCACCAGTACTTCAATAACTTTCACCCCACCACCAGCCTAAACCTAGAGCAGACCATGCAACAGTTAACTTTCTGGATACAACTGTACGACTAAACAATGGAATTGTTTTTAATGGTGTGTTTTTAATATTGTATTTTAAATGTGATTTTAATAGTATTTGTATGTGAACTGCTTAGGAATTTTATTATATTTAGTGGTATTTAAATATCACAAATAAATAAATATAAACCCCACCCTATATCAGGAACCTACAAACCTCTACACATACCTACATTCTTCTAGCTTCCACCTAGCATACACAACAAAATCCACTGTCAGTCCCTAAGATAAAAAGGCATCTACTCTGACCCATCAGACAGAGTGCTGGTCTGCATCATCAAACAGCCCATTGTGGCTTATTTAAGCCAAAGCAGGCTACATGCTGGTGTGTGCAGGCAGCTAATTTGAATATTCAAGCAGTAGCTGTGGCTTTTCATAGCTTCTGAACCCAGGCAGCAAGGGTTCTGTGAAGGATAAACAACCCTCACATAGCCCATGGCCTGTTCTGTCATTGTTGTTGTCTATTACATTTCTATACCGCCCCATAGCCAAAGCTCTCTGGGCAGTTTACAAAAGTTAAAGCATTGAAATACAATATACAAAGTTTAAAAACCATTTACATAAAAGCATACGGACAGTATATACAAACGACATATAATTAATAACAATTTTGAGCTAAAAACAATTTTAAAAATCCAACAATAAAACAACACAGCTTTAAACAACACAGCTTAAAAACAATTTACAAAAGTCAGCAAAAGGAACAAGAGTTCTAAAAAGGGAAGGCCTGATGGAATAATAGAGTCTTTAATGCCTGCTTAAAAACCTTCAAAGAGGTTAACAGACACAGTTTAACCTGTTCTAGGGTTATGCGGAGGTTGTTTAACCCTTGCACAACCCCTGCCACCAAGGTTTGGATGATATGACAAGCTGCGGCCATGGCTTGAATATTCAAAAACTGCTCAGCACAAACAAGCATGCATTACAGCATTGTTGTTTATTCGGTCAGTCGCTTCCGACTCTTCATGACTTCATGGACCAGCCCATGCCAGAGCTTCCTGTCAGCTGTCGCCACACCCAGCTCCCCCAAGGTCGAGTCCGTCACCTCCAGAATATCAGCCATCCATCTTGCCCTTGGTCAGCCCCTCTTCCTCCTGCCCTCCACCTTCCCCAGCATCAGCATCTTCTCCAGGGTATCCTGTCTTCTCATTATGTGGCCAAAGTACTTCAGTTTTGCCTTTAATATCATTCCCTCAAGTGAGCAGTCTGGTTTTATTTCCTGGAGTATGGACTGGTTTAATCTTCTTGCAGTCCAAGGCACTCTCAGAATTTTCCTCCAGCACCAAAGTTCAAAAGCATCTATCTTCCTTCGCTCAGCCTTCCTTATGGTTCAGCTCTCGCATCCATAGATTACTATGGGGAAGACCATTGCTTTAACTATGCGGACCTTTGTTGTCAGTGTGATGTCTCTGCTCTTAACTATTTTATCAAGATTTGTCATTGCTGTCCTCCCAAGAAGTAAACATCTTCTGATTTCCTGGCTGCAGTCAGCATCTGCAGTGATCTTTGTGCCTAGAAAGACAAAGTCTGTCACTGCCTCCGTGTTTTCTCCCTCTATTTGCCAGTTATCAATCAAGCTGGTTGCCATAATCTTGGGTTTTTTAGGTTTAAGTGCAACCCAGCTTTTGCACTTTCTACTTTCACCTTCATCATGAGGTTCCTCAGCTCCTTCTCGCTTTCAGTCATCAAAGTGGTATCATCTGCATATCTGAGATTGTTAATGTTTCTTCCAGCGGTTTTAACTCCAGCCTTGGCTTCATCAAGCCCAGCATGTCACATGATGTGTTCTGCGTACAGGTTGAATAGGTAGGGTGAGAGTATACAGCCCTGCCATACTCTTTTCCCAATCTTTAACCAGTCCGTTGTTCCATTGTCTGTTCTTACTGTTGCTACTTGGTCGTTATACAGATTCCTCAGGAGGCCGACAAGATGACATACCACCAAGAACTTGCCACAATTTGTGATGATCCACACAGTCAAAGGCTTTAGAATAGTCAATAAAACAGAAATAGATGTTTTTCTGAAACTCCCTGGCTTTCTCCATTATCCAGCGGATATTGGCAATTTGGTCTCGAGTTCCTCTGCCTTTTTGAAGCCCAGCTTGTACATCTGGCAATTCTCGTTCCATGAATTGCTGGAGTCTACCTTGCAAGATCTTGAGCATTACCTTACTGGCATGTGAAATAAGTGCCACTGTTTGATAGTTTGAACATTCTTTGGTGCTTCCCTTTTTTGGTATGGGGATATAAGTTCATTTTTTCCAATCTGTTGGCCATTCTTGTGTTTTCCAAATTTGCTGGCATATGGCATGCATCACCTTGAAAGCATCATCTTGCAAGATTTTAAACAGTTCAGCTGGGATACCGTCGTCTCCTACTGCCTTGTTATTAGCAATGCTTCTTAAGGCCCATTCAACCTCACTCTTCAGGATGTCTGGCGCTAGCTCACTGACCACACTGTCAAATCTATCTGATATTATTATCCTTCCTATACAGATCTTCCGTATATTCTTGCCACCTTTTCTTGATCTCTTCTGCTTCTGTTAGGTCCTTGCCATCTTTGTTTTTGATCATACCCATTTTTAGGGATGTACGAAAGTTCTGCCACGGATCTCGGGGAGGCCGAATGCCAGCGCATTCGGCCCCCCGAAATCGGTGGCGGAACGGCCCCCCCCCCGGGATGGGACTTACCTTAGGCGGATCTTCCTGGCAGCGGCAGCTCCGCCGGCAGCTCCGGCAGCGGTTTGGCGGTGGTGGCTGCGGCGGCCGGTCTTCCGCATACACGCATTTTTTTAAAAAAATCAGCCGTGATAGGCTACGTAAACATTTACGTAGCCTATCACGGCTGACTGCAGGGACGCAAACGACGACGGCTACGGCTGCCGCCATTTGCGTCCCTGCTAGCCAGCGGCCAGATGTCCGGCTGCTGGCGGAGCCGGCCAGCGGCTCCGCAGAATCCCTGCGGAGCGGAGCCAGCCAGCCAGGATTCCGGGGGGGAGGAACGGAGCACCTCCCCCCCCGGCCAGGATTCCGGGGGGAGGGACGGAATGCCTCCCCCTCAGCATCAGCGTAATCCGCGGAAAGGTAGGTAGCTTTCGTACATCCCTACCCATTTTTGCCCGGAATTTACCTCCGATGTTTCTAATTTTCTGGAAGAGGTCTCTTGTCTTTCCTGTTCTATTATCTTCTTCTGCTTCCGCGCATTGCTTGTTTAAAAATAATTCTAATTGGGCATCTCTCCCCCTATCACTGTTGCCTTTTGCTTTCCTTCTTTCTTGGGCTGCTTCCAGTGTCTCAGGAGACAGCCATCTTGCCTTCTTGGTTTTCTTTTTCTTTGGGACGTTTTTTGTTGCCGCCTCCTGAACAATGTTGCAAACTTCTGCCCATAGTTCTTCCGGGACCCTATCTACTAAATCTAGTCCCTTAAATCTGTTTCACCTCCACTGCATATTCATGAGGAATATTAGTGAGCTCATATCTAACTGATCTGTGGGTCTTCCCTATTCTCTTTAGTCTGATTCTAAATTGTGCAATAAGAAGTTCGTGATCTTAACTACAATCAGCTCCAGGTCTTGTTTTTACAAACTGCATAGATGTCCGCCACTTTTGGCTACAAAGGATGTAGTCAATCTGATTTCGGTGTCGACCGTCTGGTGAAGTCCATGTATAAAGTCGTCTCTTAGGTTGTTGGAAGAGAGTGTTTGTTATGCACAGTGAGTTGTCTTGGCAAAATTCTATCAGTCTATATCCTGCTTCATTTTGTTCTCCCAGACCATGCTGGCCTGTAATTCCAGGTGTCGTTTGACTACCCACCTTAGCATTCCAGTCTCCTGTAATGAAAATAACATCTTTTTTTGGAGTACTATCCAGTAGGTGCTGCAGAGCCTCATAGAACTGATCTACTTCTGCTTCTTCAGCATCTGTGGTTGGGGCGTATATTTGGATCACTGTGATGTTAAATGGCTTACCCTGAATTCGAATTGAGATCATTCTGTCATTTTTTGGATTGTATCCAAGCACTGCTTTGTTTTTGTTCAGTCGTTCAGTCGTGTCCGACTGTTCGTGACCCCATGGACCATAGCACGCCAGGCTTTCCTGTCCTGCGTTCTCTCCCAGAGTGTACTCAAGTTCATATTCATTGCATCGGTGATGCTATCTAGCCATCTCATCCTCTGCCGTCCCTTTCTCCTTTTGCCTTCAATCTTTCCTAGCATCAGGGTCTTTTCCAGGGAGTTTTCTCTTCGCATTAGGTGGCCAAAATATTTGAGCTTCAGTTTCAGTATCTGTCCTTCCAATGAGCACTCAGGGTTGATTTCCTTTAGGATGGACTGATTTGACCTCCTTGCAGTCCAGGGGACTCATAAGAGTCTTCTCCAGCACCACAGTTAGAAAGCATCCATTCTTCGGCGCTCAGCCTTTCTTATAGTCCAGCTCTCACAGCCATACATTACTACTGGGAAAACCATAGCTTTGACTAGACGGACCTTTGTAGGCAAGGTGATGTCTCTGCTTCTTACTATGCTGTCTAGGTTTGCCATAGCTTTCCTCCCAAGGAGCAAGCGTCTTTTAATTTCATGGCTACAGTCACCATCTGCGGTGATCTTGGAGCCCAAGAAAGTAAAATCTGTCACTGCTTCCATTTCTTCCCCTTCTATATGCCAGGAAGTGATGGGGCCAGATGCCATGATCTTCGTTTTTTTAATGTTGAGTTTCAAACCAGCTTTTGCACTCTCCTCTTTCACCCTCAACAAGAGGCTCTTTAGATCCTCTTCGCTTTCTGCCATTAGGGTGGTATTGTCTGCATATCGGAGGTTGTTGATAATTCTCCCAGCAATCTTAATTCCAACCTGTGATTCATCCAACCCGGCGTTTCTCATGATGTACTCTGCATATAAGTTAAATAAGCAGGGCGACAATGTGCAGCCTTGTCGTACTCCTTTCCCAAGTTTGAACCACTCGGTTGTTCCATGTCTGGTTCTTACTGTTGCTTCTTGACCCTCGTACAGGTTTCTCAGGAGACAGGTAAGGTGGTCTGGTACTTCCATCACTTTAAGAATTTGCCACAGTTTGTTGTGATCCACACAATCAAAGGCTTTAGCGTAGTCAATGAAGCAGAAATAGACGTTTTTCTGGAATTCTCTTGCTTTCTCCATGATCCAGCGAAAGCTGGCAATTTGATCTCTAGTTCCTCTGCCTCTTCGAAACCCCGCTTGTACTTCCGGTAGTTCTCGGTTCGCATACTGCTGAAGCCTAGCTTGTAGGATTTTGAGCATCACCTTGCTGGCATGTGAAATGAGCGCAATTGTGCGGTAGTTTGAACACTCTTTGGCGTTGCCCTTCTTTGGAATTGGAATGTAAACTGACCTTTTCCGGTCTTGCGGCCATTGTTGAGTGTTCCAAATTTGTTGGCATATTGAATGCAGCACTTTAACAGCATCATCTTTTAGGATTTTAAATCGCTCAGCTGGAATACTGTCATCTCCGCTAGCTTTGTTGTTAGTCATGCTTGCTAAGGCCCACTTGACTTCACTCTCTAGGATGTCTGGCTCTAGTTCAGTGACCACACTATCATGGCTATCAGGGACATTCAGATCTTTCCTGTATAGTTCTTCTGTGTATTCTTGCCACCTCTTCTTAATCTCTTCTGCTTCTGTGAGGTCCCTGCCTTCTTTGTCCTTTATCATGCCCGTCTTTGCACAAAACGTTCCCTTGAGATCTCCAATTTTCTTGAAGAGATCTCTAGTCTTTCCCATTCTGTTGTTTTCCTAGATTTCTTTGCATTGTTCATTTAAGAAGGCCTTCTTGTCTCTCCTTGCTATTCTCTGGAACTCTGCATTCAGTTGGGTATATCTTCCCCTTTCTCCCTTGCTTTTCGCTTCCCTTCTTTCCTCAGCTACTTCTAAAGCTTCATCAGACAGCCACTTGGCTTTCTTGCACTTCTTTTTCTTTGGGATGGATTGAGTTGCTGCCTCCTGAACAATGTTATGGACCTCCGTCCATAGTTCCTCAGGCACTCTGTCTATCAGGTCTAATCCCTGAAATCTATTCCTCACCTCCACTGTATATTCATAAGGGATATGATTTAGGGATATGATTTAAAGCACTGCTTTAGCCACTTTATTATTAATTATGAAGGCTACTCCATTTCGTCTGTGGCCCTCTTGTCCACAGTAGTAGATCTGGTGGTCATTTGATGTGAAGTGGCCCATTCCTGTCCATTTCAGTTCACTGACACCCAAAATGTCTATATTTAATCTTGACATCTCCCCAATAACCACATCCAATTTGCCCTGGCTCATAGATATTACATTCCAGGTTCCTATGGTGTGTTGATCTTTAGAACATCGGATTCGTCATTCACCACCAGCACCGTCAGCTGCTAGGCATCCTTTTGGCTTTGAGCTAGCTGCGTCATCACATCTGGGGCTAGTTGAACTTATCCTCTGTTCCTCCCCAGTAGCATTTTGACCATCTTCCAACCTGGAAGTCACATCTTCCAATGGTATACCAACATATCTCTGGTTGTACTGATCCATTTAGTTTTCATGGCAAGGATACTGGGGTGGGTTGCCGTTTCCTTCCCCAGGGATCGTATTTAGTCTGACCTCTCTGCCATGACCTTCCCATCTTGGGTGTTCCTTCATGGTTTAGCTCATGACATCATTGAGGTGCTCAAGCTCCAGCACCATGACAAGGTAACGATCTCCTTTGCTGAAGCACAACAGCATACCGTGGCTTAAATAAGCAACAATGGGCAGCAGTCATTGTGCAAAATGGGACAGAAACTCACAGCTCAGGGCACAATCCTATGGCTGCTAGTCAGCGGCTAGACAGCCATAGGATTGGTCGGTTCCTGGGAACCAACCTCAGAGCCCGCGCTCCAAGGTCGGTTCCCAGAGAACTGATCTCCACCCTCTCCCATGCTTCCTCGTAGGCAGCGTGGATCAGCCTTGCGCTCTGCACTCAGAAGAGCAGTGTGGAGTGGGGAAAACAGGGTGTTCCTGGGGCTGGGCCAGGGCAGGGAGGTTGGAAGTGCTGGTACAACACTTCCTATATGTCGTCTGGCCACCCCTTCCCACACTCTGAGGTCCTGCAGTTAGACAGCCGAAATCAGCTGTCTAGCCACAAAAGCAGGGAGGCGGGAGCATGGAGGACATCTGCTCCTCACCACTCCTCCTGCCCTGCACTGGATAGGCAGTAGCCCCCGGGGTCGGAGGCAACCATCGATCTAGATAGGATTGCTCCCTCCAGAAATGTCTGTTTGCGTTCCCCTTATTTTCGCTGTCTTAGTCTACGTAAATCTTGACGTAGACTAAGACGTGCCAAAATAAGGAACGCAAATGGCGGCGGCCGTGGCTGCCGCCATTTGCGTATGTGCATTGTTGTTGTTGTTGTTTTTTAAGTCAGCCGTGATAGGCTACATAAACATTTACGTAGCCTATCACTTTTTTAAAAAAAAACCTAGCCGTGATAGGCTACGTAAATCTTTATGTAGCCTATCACGTATTTGTTTTTTTTTTGTTGTTTTTTTAAACTGGAAATGGCGGCGGTGGCAGCCGGTCGGAAGACTGGCCGCCGCCGAACCGATGCTGGAGCCGCCGCTGGAGCTGCCGCCGCCGCCAGGAAGATCCACCCCAGGTAAGTCTCGTCCCGGGGGGGCAGACTGTTCCGCCACCGATTTCAGGGGGCCGAATGCGCTGGCATTCGGCCTCCCCAAGATCTGTGGTGGAATTCTGTGACATCCCTATTGCAGACAGCCACCCAACCTAAAAAGGACTCTCACCACCACCAACAGAACTTACAGTGGAGATACATACACAGGAACCAGACCCTGTGGCAGACTCAGATACCAGCTCTGTCCCCATATCTGGCAACACTGTTACAGGTGCCAATAATGCCATCCAGAATATCAGGGGTTGACACACCTGCTCATCCTCCAGTGAGATATATGCCATCATTTGCCAACAATACTCCACTGCATTCTGCATAGGACAAACAGGCCAATCTCTGGGCAAAAGAATAAATGGACATAAATCTGACATAAAGAATTGCAATGTTCAGAAACAGTGGGAAGACATTTCAGCTTCCAAGGACACTCTTTGAATGACCTTAAAATGGCCATTTTTGATTAAAGGAATTTCAAAGACAGATACCAATGTGACATTGCTGAAGTACAATTCATCAAGAAATTCAACTTTTATTTTCTGTGGTTTGTTTGAATAAGGACAAAGGGGTTAAAAAAAAAAAACAATCACAGTACTTGTGTTAAACGGTTCACCATTGCAATGATATCTGTGTTATCACCCACCCATGCTTTGTAAATGGCTACTGTTAAGGTAATAAATACTGTCTGTACTTTTTTGCATTTCAATTTTGCATTTTAATATGTTAATTGGCTCACCATTGCAGTGATGTCCGTGTCATTGCCCAACAGCATTTTGTGAATGACAACTGTTAAGCTAATCATCACTGTCTGTACTTTTTGCATTTCAGTCCCCTCTGACAATACTGTTTACATCTCCCCCCACATTTGTATATAGATCAGCCAATTTGAGGTTGACACATTATGATTGATTGATTGCATTTATACCCCGCCTTTTTTCCTCTTGCAAGGAACCCAAGGTGGCTTACATTATCCTCCTCCTCTCCATTTTATCCTCACAACAACAACCCTGTGAGGTGGGTTGGGCTGAGAGTCTGTGACTCGCCCAAAGTCACCCAGTGAGCTTCCATTTATTTATTTATTTATTAAATTTATTAATCGCCCATCTGACTGGTCACCCAGCCACTCTGGGCGATGTACAACCCACCATAAAACAATTTAAAACAATAAAATTTTACCGTAAATTTTTTTTTTGAAATACCCTAGCCCACCCCAAATGCCTGCCTGAACAACCACGTTTTTAATGTACGACGGAAGCTCATTAAAGAGGGGGCATGACGGAGTTCCCTAGGGAGGGAGTTCCACAGAGTGGGGGCCACCACAGAGAAGGCCCTCTCCCTCGTCCCCACCAGTCTAGCTGTCCTGGCTGATGGGACAGAGAGAAGGCCATCCGAGGCTGATCTTGTTAAGCGGCCTGTCTGGTGTTGCTGGAGGCGCTCCTTAAGATAGGCTGGGCCGGAACCATATAGGGTTTTAAAGGTCAAAACCAACACCTTGAATTTGGCCCGGAAAACAACTGGTAACCAGTGCAACTCCTTCAGCACTGGAGTGATGTGATCTCGCCGGCGGCTGCCTTTAATCAGGCGAGCCGCCGCGTTCTGTACCAGCTGCAGTTTCCGAACCGTCTTCTAGGGTAACCCCACGTAGAGCGCATTACAGTAGTCCAAACGAGAGGAGACCAGGGCATGTACTACCGATGGGAGCAGATGGTCGGGAAGGAAGGGGCGCAGCCGCCGTATCAGATGGAGTTGATACAGCGCTGTCCAGCTCACAGCTGACACCTGAGCCTCCATGGACAGCTGGGAGTCCAAAATGACCCCCAGGCTGCGGACCTGGTCTTTCAAGGGTAGCCGTACCCCATTCAACACCAGGTCAACATCCCCCAGCCTCCTCTTGTCTCCCACCAAAAGTACCTCGGTCTTGTCAGGGTTCAGCTTCAGCTTATTCCTCCCCATCCAGCCACTCACCATCTCCAGACATTTGGACAGGGATTCTACGGCCAACCTTGGTGAAGATTTGAATGAGAGGTAGAGCTGCGTGTCATCCGCATATTGATGACACTGCACCCCAAACCTCCTGATGATAGCCCCCAGTGGCTTCACATGGATGTTAAATAGCATCGGGGAGAGGATGGAACCCTGTGGCACCCCACAAGTAAGTGGCCACGGGTCCGAAACCTCCTCTCCCAGTGCTACCTTCTGGTACCTGCCAGAGAGGAAGGACCGGAACCACCGCAATACAGTGTCTCCAATGCCCAACCCCTCCAGGCGGTCCAGGAGGATACCGTGGTCAACGGTATCAAAAGCCGCTGAGAGGTCGAGGAGAACAAGGGAGGAGCATTCACCCCTATCCAGAGCCCTCCTCATATCATCCACCAAGGCGACCAAGGCCATTTCTGTCCCATGCCCAGGCCTGAAGCCCGACTGAAATGGGTCTAGATAATCAGTTTCTTCCAAGTGTGCCTTCAACTGCACCGCCACTACCCGCTCAATCACCTTGCCCAAAAATGGCTGATTTGAGACTGGGCGAAAGTTGTTCAGAACTTGAGGATCCAAGGAGGGCTTCTTTAAGAGCGGTCTTATCACTGCCTCCTTGAGGGCTGATGGCATCACTCCCTCCTCAAGGGAGGCGTTCACCACCGCCTTGATCCCCTCACCCAGTCTCTCTCTGCAGCTCATAATGAGCCAAGATGGGCAAGGATCAAGTAAGCAGGTGGTCGGCCTTACAGATGAAAGCACCTTGTCCACTTCATCAGGAGGAAGAAGCTGGAACCGATCCCACAAAACCGGTTTGCCACAGGCCGCCTCTTGCTCACTAACTGTATCCACAGTGTGCAGAGTAACACACCTAATCTGATCAATTTTATCTGCAAAGTGCCCTGCCAAAGCCTCACAGGAGGCCTTAGAATGCTCCAGTGGTTCCGGAGCCACAGGACCGACCAGGCTCCGGACCACTTGGAACAGCCTCCTGGGGCAGCACTCTGCAGACGCGATGGAGGCAGCATAATATTCCTTTTTTGCTGCCTTCACCGCCACGTGATAGGCTGAAGATATAGCTCTAGCCCGTGTCTGATCGTCTTTGGAGCGAGACTTCCGCCACCGGCGCTCTAGCCGTCTCACCTCCTGTTTCAGAGCTCGTAACCACGGATTGAACCATGGTGCAGTCCGAGCCCTGTTCAGGGGGAGAGGGCGTTTCGGAGCCTCACGTTCTAATGCCCCAGTAATTGCGGCATTCCAGCCACCCACCAGGGTCTCGACCGAGTGGCCGTTGGCATGCCCCAGAGAATCCCCAAGCGCGTTCAGGAATCCATTTGGATCCATAAGAAGCCTGGGGCGGACCATTTTAATGGATCCTCCACCCCTGCGGAGGGGTTGTGGAACCGAGAAGTCCAACATCACCAGATAGTGATCTGACCATGACAAGGGGGTGGTGGATATACCCCTGACTTCCAGATCACTCCCCGCTTCTCCAGAAACAAACACAAGGTCTAGTGCATGACCGGCTACATGGGTGGGCCCAGTTAGAATATGGTGCAGCTCCCAGGAGGCCATGGTCTCCATGAAGTCCCGAGGTGCTCCTGTGAGGATGGCCTCCGAATGTACATTGAAGTCCCCCAACACCAGTAAGTTAGGGGACTGTACACGCACATCAGAGACCACCTCAAGCACCTCGGCCAGGGAGTCAGTCGTGCAGCGGGGTGGACGGTACACGAGCAGAATCCCCAGACTGCCCTTCGGGCCCAACCTCCAGTACATGCACTCAACAACCTTGGTCTCCCGGAGAGGGGGTCTGGTGAAGACCAAGGACTCTCAGTAGATAACAGCCACTCCCCCTCCCCGATCCCCAGCCCTCGGCTGCTGTGCATACGAAAATCTAGCTGGACACATGGCTGCAAGGGTTGGAGCAGCAGCCTCGGCCAGCCAGGTCTCCGTAATACATGCCAGGTCTGCACCCTCATCCAGGATCATGTCATGGATGACGGAGGTTTTCTGGGTAACAGACCTGGCATTGCAGAGCAGCAAACGAAGGCCAGAAGATGGGGTCACGCCTCCCCCAGCCATCCTTTGGCTCTGGACAGGCCCGGAGCAGGGGACAGATACTACACATCTCTCCCTTGTTCCCCTTACTGGCATGGCCTGCCCCTAGCGCTCCGCCAGCGCCTGCCACCCAGCCTCGGTATCTTCTGGCCCCCAACACTCCCCCCACTGCCTCCATCAGGTGGACACATGCCCCCTCGCTCCCGCCTATCAGGCAGGCTACCCACCCCTAAAAACACAACAAAATCCCCCCCAACAAAATCAAACAAAACAATTAAAATCCCCTTAAAAATGCCAGGCAGGAGTCCACAGGGAAGGCCTGGTGGCGGTGGTAGCGGCGACGGCGGCAGCAGGCCCAGCGGCGGCAAGCACACCTCTTCCCCGGTGGTGGTGGCTTCTCCTGCAGGCCCTGGCTCTCCCAGGCCACCTCAGCCAGCCAGCTTATGTAGCCCCTCCAGGGAGGGGCAGGTGGAGCAGCACAGCTGGCTCGGTACCTGGGGGCCTGGTCCTGCAGGGACTGGCAGTCTGCCAGGCAGAAGTCCACAAGGAAGGCCTGGTGGTGGTGGCAGCGGCGGCAGCAGCAGGCCCAGCGGCGGCAGCAGCAGCAGGCCCAGCGGCGGCAAGCATGCCTCTTCCCCGGTGGTGGTGGTGGTGGTGGTGGTGGTGGTGGTGGCTTCTCCTGCAGGCCCTGGCTCTCCCAGGCCACCTCAGCCAGCCAGCTTATGTAGCCCCTCCAGGGAGGGGCAGGTGGAGCAGCACAGCTGGCTCGGTACCTGGGGGCCTGGTCCTGCAGGGACTGGCAGTCTGCCAGGCAGAAGTCCACAAGGAAGGCCTGGTGGTGGTGGCAGCGGCGGCGGCAGCAGCAGGCCCGGCGGCGGCGGCGGCGGCAGCAGCAGGCCCGGCGGCGGCGGCGGCAGCAGCAGGCCCGGCGGCGGCAGCAGCAGGCCCGGCGGCGGCAGCAGCAGGCCCGGTGGCGGCGGCAGCAGCAGGCCCAGCGGCGGCAAGCACGCCTCTTCCCCGGTGGTGGTGGTGGTGGTGGCTTCTCCTGCAGGCCCTGGCTCTTCCATGGCCGAGTGGGGACTAGAACCCGGATCTCCCAGCTCCTAGTCCAACACTCTTGCCACTACACCACACTGGCTCTCTGATGCATCTGATGAAGTGGACAGTGTCCACAAAAGCTAAAGCAAGAATAAATAAATGTGTTAGTCTGTAAGCTACCACAAGGTTCTTTGTAGGAATTATACAGAAACTATATCATTATAGTTACCAGTTGAAAGGCAGTCCTGACATTACCCTTTTGCTCAAAAATGTAAAGATTAGGTATTTAGTCCCTGTAACTCCTCCCATGCTCATCCCAGCTGCATCATGCTTTAAAGTTGTGGCTTCTCTAAAGCCTTGCATTAGGAGATGCATGTAGACAGGAACCTTCTAGCAATTCTTAAGCAGTCATCCCTTCCCCAAAGTAAAGAGAGTGAGCACAAGTCCTGCATTTGTACTGATAATTTTCATCATTATATTTTCCCAGTTTCATTAAGACTGCATGTTTGTGTGGTTTTGCTCTCAGTGACTATGTAATTAGATTCTCCTGCTGATCTCTATCTCACCCCTAGTTTGCTATTACAGACCAAATGTGGTGTAGTGGTTATAGCAGGGTCCCCAATCCTTTTGGGTCAGTAGACACATTTGGTATTTTGAGAGAGTGTTGTGAGCTCTCTCACAAAATGGCTGCTGAGGGGGACTTGTTATTCATAAAATGACTGTTATGGGAGAAGTGGCCAATCACAAAAGCCATTTCCCAAAGGCAAACTGGTAAAACTAGAAGAAAAGTAACTTGCCCAAGAACCTAAGTACCAGATAGAGGTGAGGTCTGAGCTCCAAAACACAAAAACACTGTTTTGAACCCAAATAAAGATGCTGCTGCAGCTCTTCGCTTTGCTGTATGTCAGCCTCCCCATTTAAAAAAAGTTTTTAAAAAAATAAAAATGGGAGGGGGGGCAAGGAGCCTGGCAGGCATCAAGAGAGGTGTCTGCAGACACACTGAGGCTCACGAGCACCACATTGGAGACCCCAGGAGATTAGAGTGTCGAACTAGGACCACAGTGAGACTTGGGTTCATATCCCTCCCCCTCAGCCATGAAACAAACTGGGTGATGTTGGGCCAGTCATGCTAACTTACCTCACGGCATTGTTGTGAGGATAAAGTGGGGGTGATCTTTAATGCTACCTTGAGCTCTTTGGAGGAAAGTTGGGATATGAATGTAATAAATAATATTACTCTGGCTAAACTTGGAACTGCTGTCTGAACCACCTGTAGGGATGTACGAATTAGCAAAACAAACCACATCAAGGTTTCCCATTTCCACCTTGAAGTTCATTCCAACTCGTGTCTGTATCAGATCGCAAGCTTTGTTTTTCCTTTTCAGATGAAAGCTTGTACACATTTTCATGCACATTTTTTCCAAATGTATGCATTTTCCTCCCACTGATTAAAGTGTGTTTGTGCATGTTTTTCAAAATTACACTTTTTAATGCACATTTTCCAAGTGTATGCATTTTTCAGACACATTTATTTTTGTTCCACAAATTGCATCACAAGCTTGGAAATGAATGGGCTTCTACCACAGATTGCATTTGAGTGTGGAAGATATGAACTGGATAAATTCTGGTCAAAAACAAATTGAAATGAATGTCGTATACATCCCTACTGCCTAGTCATTCTTTGACTACTGTCTGCCATCCTTACTCACAGTCCATTCCAGTGGAAGCTGGTGGCTCCGATTTCGGTGGGGCTGTGAATCCATTCTAGGTTAACCCAAAATGGATTCACAGCACTTCCAAAATCGGAGCCACCATCTTCCACTGGTCCATTCCACAGACACTGGAGGAGCAGCACTTGCCTAAATTTCAGTGAATTGGACCCTGCTCCCCAGGGCATTGTTTTGCCCCATCTACTCCCCGCCCCACTTTCCTATTACTTTCCCTCCCTCCCTCCCTCCCTCCCTCCCTCCCTCCCTCCCTTTATTTTTGCTGCTCAGACTAGAGAGAAGGGAGAGAAATTATTTATTGTGTGCCTGTTGAAAATGAAAGGCTTTTACATTTTAATGAGCACTAAATAGGAGCGAGGAAATATTGTTCATTAGCCGTAATCTGTGGAATTGCTTGAGCGAACTTCCTTTGGAGGCCGCTTTAAACGGTTCACTCAAGTAAAGCAGTTTGCATGGTAATTAAGGGAGCATTTTTCTGTCAACATCTGTGCTACTATTTATAACGCTGAAGGTATCTTATTACTCCACTAGAGAAGCATTAAGTGAGGGAGGTTTGGCCAAAGGGAGTTTATATTCTCTCTCTTTTTAATATCATTACAGTTTTCTCTGCATCACTCCTCCATTTCTTGTCCCTTTTTCTAAGCCCCATGGTGGGGGTGGGGAAACCTGTCCACTAGTTCCTGATCGAACAACATTATCATTCTGATATCTTTTCATTAATCAATGCCTTTGCTCAGCAGCCATGCAGGGAGACCCAGCCTGCTTAGCAAAATTAGAGATCTATCAGGCATTATTCACCAGTTCCTCTTTTCATTCTCTAATAAATGCACACAGACCAGTGAATGTACCCCAGTTTTCCTCAGTGTTTCCCAGGGACTCACTAGAACAATCCTTCCATTGGTGACAATTTGATCCAACTGTCCACACGTTCTGGTGAATTAAGGTGGTAGTGAAGGTCAAAACTGGAGTTCTCTCTTAGAGCAACAACAGCTCTATTCTTTGGCCTAGTTTGCATGTAACAAGAAGACATTGGTGAATTTCCCTTCAGGGCTTCTCATTGTGGTGGTGGCTGCCATTTTGAATATTAGAGCCACAGCTGGGGCACATCACAGCTTGTCATTAGATGTGAACCCATCGTGGGTGGGTTGTTGGGGTGGTTGACAAGCCACCCAGAACCCATGGGCTGTTTTAGGGTTGTGGGTGGCTTGTCAACCCCACCACCACCAACCCCAACAATGGGTTTGCATGTAACAAGAAGCTACGACATGTTGCCACTGTACCCTGAATATTCAAAATGGCAGCTGCCACCACAACAAAAAGCCCTGCAGGGAAATTCACCCATGGTGGATTCTCATTATGTGTGAACCATGTCTTTGTCTAGTGTTTCTGCGGCCCTGTAAGGAAGACTGCTCACATTTTCCCCATTCCTTCTCCTGTCCCTTTAAGAGCAGATTGATAAGCAGACCTAAATAGGTAATAATTCTTTGAGGCCTTATTGGTCGTCCCATGACATCCCACAGTATGTCAGCAGGTAATGGCTTGTAAGCAGACCTTCTCGGCGGTGGCACTCACACTCTGGAACACTCTTCCATGTGTGGTTCAAGAGATGGAAACTCTGGTGAGCTTCAAATGCTTCTTGAAGATGCATTTGTTTACTCAAGTTTTCCCTGGCTTCGAATTGACTATGACACTGTTCTGTTCTACTGTTCTTATTGTGATGTTTTTAATGTATTTATTATTTTATATTGTTTATATTGTATTATATGTATTTTTAATGTAAACTGCTTAGAGAACTTAGGATATCAAGCTGTACAGAAGTAGTGTAAACAAACAAACAAACAAACAAATGATTCTTGTCTCCAGACTGTGAAAATCGTTGCCTTCCTACTGCTATCTACAAATCAAGCTAATGTTAAAGGGACAAAAGCAGGGCAGGGCATTTTTTTTCTGGACAGTTGGCGACTCTGTGCTAATTTATATGTATAAATGTACATTTAGAAATAATTACTATAAATTAAATAGAAATACAATACATTTCACCATAGTGTGAAAGATGTGAGACTTGATCTGTGTGCCTCTGCAGTCTGCTGTCCAGGTGCTAACTATTGACCGGCAACCTAAACAGTCCGGGCTCCAGGTTTTTTAGTGCCTTTGGGAAAACGCTCTCAATGGGCCCCCTCCCTCAGCGAGTCTCCCTTCTCACCGCCATTGTCACCAGCTGCTATTGCTCCTCATCTTCATTCTCATCATTGCTACCACGTGCTTCTTTGACAGACATAGAGTCAGTGAGCAAGTAGGCAGGTGCATCTGTAGTTCCTCCTTCTGGGCTAGAGTGAGAGGCAGGTAAAGAGGAAGGGCAACTCCTGAGGTCTTTTGTCAGTGGGTCCCTGCTGGGGTGTTGGCCCTCGGCAGGTGCCCAACCATACCTTCCCTTGACACCGGCCCTGAATCTTCAGGCCCATGTGCTCCCTTCATATGGTTCTGGACTTGGACTGGACAGCCCTTCAAATAGAGGACTGTCCTCTGTAAAGTAGGCCCACACAGTGGTCATCCTAGGTAGGTTAGACTGAGACACAGGCCACATTCAGATTATCCTATAAGGCATGGTTTGGAAAATAGCCTGAAGTGAGCCATAATGACTTTCCCATGATGATGAGTGACTAATGACTGAGTAGAGTGGAGGCTTGAGCACAACTGGGAGGTCCAGGAGAATCAATAAGGTCACCCTTGAGGGTTGTCCACAAAGTTGACCAAGGCCATTTTCATCCCGAGCCCTGGCTGAAAGCTACAATAAATGGATCTAGATAATCAATTTCTCCAAGAGTGCCTAGAGCTGCTCTGCCAGTGCCTGCTTAAGTAGCTTGAGCAGGAATGGAAGACTTGACACAGACCTGTAATTCCCAACATGAGAGGGTCAAGGGAGGGCTTCATTAAGAGTATCAATGCTCCTTCCCAAGAGTCTCTCCTCCTTTTCCTCCTCCTCCTTTTGAAAAAGGAAATTTCAGCTCTTATGGCAACACAGGTAATCATCCATGCATCTATCTATCTATCTATCTATCTATCTATCTATCTATCTAATCTCTATCATTTTTTTATTAATGGATTACTTTACTAATAATACTTTATGACCTTTCAGGACATAATAGCCCTAACAACTCGGTGTACAAATTTCAAGATAAACATAATATATAATATTATCAATTCAAAACACATTACACCCCGAAAATTGAACAGTAAAATTAATCCAAAGCACAACAATTAATAAAATGTAGATTGAAACAAAAATGTATTGAGTTAAAAAAAACACCTGATAATGATGGAGCCACACACATTTCCAGCAGAGTGAGTGCTATAGATGCAGAGCCACCACCAAAAAAGCCCTGTCCCTGGGCACTCCTGGTGAATCCTAAGAACCCTAAGTGGGAATGAACAGAAGAAGAAGAACAGACAGATGTAAAACATGAATGGTTTAAAAATTTGCTTGATTTATTCAGATTGCAAAATTTGTCTGGCATAGACCTCACATGGGGCGGAGGGGCATCATTTGGAACAGCTTCCAATTTGCCCTCATAGCAAACTTATAATTGCTATTCAATTCAGTGGAACAATTTGGCATCTACTTATTCTTATTATTACCATTTTACAGATAGGAAGCTGAGGCATCAAAGGTGGCTTCTTCATCAAAGCTTATCCAAGACTGATCTACAATAGGAATCTCACAGCAGTGGGGAAACAGGAGCCTTCCTGTTTCTACTGCCTCACTTTCACTCATTTTCCCATCACATGATTCCTGAGATTTTGGCAGTACATTGAGAGAAAACCACAACAAGGCTTGAACTCCTTTGCAGTGGAATGGTTTGCAGCATGCCTAGGCATAACAGACAAAATAATCATTTCCTGTCATTGGCTTATTTCTTTATTAGAGAGAGGACTTATTTCAATATCTGAGCAAGCCACTTCACTCACATGCATATGCACTGAGAAACAAAGGCAATTCATTAGGATTTCTTTTAAAATCAGTGGCGTTTTGAAGTATCTTTTTCACTTACTTTTTATTCCTTACTGATAATGCAGCATTTCTGTACAGCACGAGCACACGGCGGGGCATGTTTTAGTGGTTCATTAATACCCGTCGTGGATGTGCAGCCGCACACATTCAGCTGCCTGAGGTGTATATTAATGGACCATTAAAACGTGCCCAGGAGTGTCTTAAAGCTGTTACAATATGTCTCTGCAATTTTAAATTCAATTTTTGTGTGTTTTTTTCCTAAGGAAAAAAAACTTCGCAAAACCCATAGTTTTTATTCCTTGTTTTATAAAGATGAAAAAAATGACAACGAATCAAGGGTATCAAACACCTAACTCCCACTCCCCCAATGTGAACGGGCTTCTTTCAAGCAGTTTTGACTACTCTTGAGGGTTTTTCACAAGAATTGTGAAGTGTGTGGGTGTGTGTAAATCTAAGAAGCTGGAATCATATGACTATGTGAGACTTAAGGCCACTTCATGCGTTTCGTGGTGACAAATGTATGTGTGCTACTACAAATGAACACAACAGAGATCCACAGTCATGCTCTGGCACATCCACCTATAAGGTGCACATAACCACAAACATGTATTTTTCTGCATGCACATGATACAGGCTTATGCATGCATAACTCTCTCACTTAATCTGCCATCATACCAATCAGATGTTTGACAGGCAAGAATCAGATCAAAGGAGATGCACATTGGGGCAAAAAAAAATCCCAACTTCAGGTATAACCTGACGGGATCTGAGCTAGCAGTGACTGACCAGGAAACAGATCTTGGGGTTGTGGTGGCCAGCTCGATGAAGATGTCAACCCAGTGTGCAGCCACTGTAAAAAAAGGCAAACTCCATGTTAGGCATAGTTAGAAAAGGGATTGAGAATAACACTGCCACCACCATACTGCCCCTATACAAATCAATGGTGCGACCACACTTGGAATACCATGTACAGGTCTCATCACCACATCTAAAGAAGATATTGTAGAGCTGGAAAAAGTGCAGAAAAGGGCAACTAAAATGATCAAAGGGCTGGAGCATCTCCCCTATGAGAGAAGGTTACAATAGGTTGGGATTGTTTAGCTTGGAAAAAAGGAGGGTAAAGGGAGACATGACAGAGGTCTACGAAATTGTGCATGGTGTGGAGAACATAGATAGGAAGACATTTTTCTCCCTCTCTCAAAATATTAGAACCTGGGGTCATCCTATGAAGCTGATTGGTGGGAGATTCAGGACAGATAAAAGGAAGTACTTCACACAGTGCATAGTTAAACTATGGAACTGGCTACCACAGGAAGTAGTGATGGCCACCAGCTTGGATGGCTTTAAAAGGGGGTTGGACAAATTCCCGGAGGAGAAGGCTATCAATGGCTGCTGGTCTTGATGACTATGTGCTACCTCCAGTACCAGAGGCAGCGAGCCTATGTACACCAGTTGCTGGGGAACATGGGTGGGAGGCTGCTGTTGTGCTCATGCCCTGCTTGTGGGTTCCTGGTTGACAACTGGTTGGCCACTGTGTGAACAGGAAAGCTGGACTAGATGGACCCTCAGTCTGATCCAGCATGGCTCTTCTTACGTTCTTATGAGACTCAGTCTAGTCCCCATCCAAATAGCTGATCAGCACAATTATTTATTATTTATCTGATTTAACCAGATATTTATATCCCGCTCTTCATAGCCCAAGCTTTCACAAAGTGGCTAACAATATAACTAGGCCAACTCAAATACAGTTTTAAAACAATAAAAATCCCCCCCCAAAAAAAAAAACTAGGATGATAACCTAAGAGAGTTTGGCTGTTGTTATCAGGACAGTGGCAGCTTGAGCAAGGAACATAATACTTGCTCACCATCACTGAGCAGTGGCTGAGGATTGTCCCCACACCCTTCTTAGTGGGCATTGTTAGGAGGAAACAGAAGCAGGGGTTGTTAGGGCTGCAACATCAGGGCAAACAACTGTTGAATGGCCAGTAGTAGCCAGCATGAGCACAGGCCAGTGATGTCCTCTTTGGCTGGGCCCCACTGGCTACTGAGCAACCAGATGGCTGAACAGTGCAGCTACAGCTATCCCTGCCTCCACCAGTATGGGTGGGTACTGGTCAGTACGGATACACCAGTATGGGTACCCAGTCCCCTCAGACTCTGTTCAGCAATAGCAACCTGAGACTGTATTCTGTCCCACCTCCTTCTCCTGCATGAGCCACCAGTGCTACAAAATCTTTATTACCACACATTAGCTGGTGGGGCTTTATTTATGGTCCAGTTAGTAAGTAAAGCTTCTTGTAACATTTGTAAAGAATAATTAAGTAAATCTAACCAACAATTCAGGCAATGCTTTGGGGAAATATAACTATGCAAGAGCTGCCCTTAAGTTTATATGCTACCTCACCTCTGTATGAAGGGGGAAGAAAAATGCTATAGAACCAGTAACATTGGCTTTAAGCTTTTTGTGGATTTCCTGAACCAGAGGGAAGTCCCCTTAATGTCCTCTTAACACAGAGTGTGACTTCTACGGGCCAAGGACCTACCCCTCATGATCCAAATCTATGTTATAATTAAACAAGATAAGCAGTTTGTCTTAAGTTGTGTGATAAGGCAGGTTGACAAAGGCCAAGAGCTTCTGAAAACATAAATATTTCTGTTTTCTGCCTGCAAAGGCAACTGTGGGAGTCAGACAGCTTGTGGGAGTACTTACATTCAAGGAGTAAGAGATATCTGTAAAATAAGATAGAGCAGGTTTGGAGGGAAAGACAGAACTGGACATACCTCGGCCATTACTGTCCGTCTGTAATTATTATAATCAGGAACTAATGGAATCATTAGCAAATGTTTAAGCAACACATTGCGTTGGGAGGGGAGTAGGAGGGGAGAGAGAAATGATGTTCTAAAGTACTTTATAGAGCTAAGTATTATTTTTAGTATTAATGATAAATACGGGTATGACATCTGTCAGAAAGCTCTAATTATCTCTGCAGCTATTTCAGAAAATGATTGTGTTGCTTTTTAAAGCACTCCAGGAAGGAAAAAAATTGTACTGTAAACTGCTCATGGGGGGGAAATTCCTCTGTTAGAATCTGCGATTGTTGCTCTGGAAGAACACAAAACTCTATCTAAAGGAACCTGCAAAGTGACACAAATTGATTGATACGTGTGTTCTGTTCCTGTTCAGTGAAACTTCTCCCCCTTGTCTTGATATCTCCTCACCTCCTCATCGCATTCTTCTTTTATTTCCCTTGCTACTTGCTCTTCCGTATATTCCCCATCTCTACCTGGTCTCTGGTGATAGTCCTAAGACACAAAAATAAGAAGATCCCTGCTGGATCAAGTCCAGAATTCATCGAGTAACCAACTTTTTTTCCATAGTGACCAACCAGAGGTTTCTAGTCCAGAAAGCTGAGAAAGGCTTTAATGGCAACATCATTCAAGTGCAGTTGCTCCTCAACAACTGTTGTTCAGTGGCATGCTGCCTCTCAATTTGGAGGTTCCTCTTAGCTACCATAACCAACAGCAAATGATAGCACTGTCGACCTCCATCAAACTTTAGTCACGTTCCTGTTCTTTGCTCTACCAGTAGGCAGAGTGAGATGGATGGACAACTGAGGTGGCAGATACCGGAGCAGGGAGATGCGGCAAGGTACTGGAGGGCAGAGTGGTGTGTGCCAAGTAGTCTGCCCTGTCCCCACTAAGCTAGCCTGCTCCTCTCAGGTGAGGTGGAAGACTGTGGCCTGTTGCCAGTGTTGAAGTAAGACTCAGCTGCCATAAGAACATAAGAAGATCCATGCTGGATCAGACCAAGGGTCCATCTAGTCCAGCATTCTGTTCACACAGTGGCTGGCCAACCAGCTGTTGACCAGGAATCCACAAGCAGGGCATGAGTACAACAGCACCCTCCCACCCATGTTCCCCAGCAACTAGTGTACATAGGCTTACTGCCTGTGGTACTGGAGGTAGCACATAGCCATCAGGACTAGTAGCCATCAATAGCCTTCTCCTCCAGGAATTTGTCCAACCCCCTTTTAAAGCCATCCAAACTGGTGGCCATCACTACATCCTGTGGTAGCGAATTCCATAGTTTAACCATGTGCTGTGTGAAAAAGTACATCCTTTTATCTATCCTGAATCTCCCACCAATCAGCTTCATAGGGGGAAAAAAGTCTCCCTATCTATGTTCTCCATACCATGCATAATTTTGTAGACCTCTATCACGTCTCCCCTTACCCTCCCTTTTTCCAAGCTACACAATCCCAGCTGTTGTAACCTTCTCTCATAGGGGAGATGCTTTCATTTTAGTTGCCCTTTTCTGCACATTTTCCAAATCTACAATATCTTTTTTTAGGTGTGGTGACCAGAACTGTACAGAGTATTCCAAGTGTGGCCGCACCATAGATTTGTATAGGGGCAGTATGATGTTGGCAGTTTTATTCTCAATTCCTTTACTAATTATGCCTAACATGGAGTTTGCCCTTTTTACAGCGGCTGCACACTGGGCTGACATCTTTACTGGGCTTCTGCCACTCTGGTTGGCTTCTGTATGTAGAATAGGGTGTGGGCACCATCTTGTATTTTGCCCCAGGTAGCTTGCCCAAGATATCAGCATCTTCCATGCTTCAAACTTGTATCTGCTCTTCCCAAAATATCTTAATTGTCCACAATTGTTATTGTTGTTATTACATGCCACTTTTCATTTATTTACCTTACCTTCCCATTCTTTGTAGCAAACTGTATTTCTTTTCTTCCCTCTCTCTGGATAAGTTCACACATGCATGACATAAGCATCAAGTGAAGGCTTGTATATGTGAAATGCCCATCATATACCAAGCACTATATTCGTCTTATTCACTCTTTCCATATCCTTCATAATTTTGTAAATCTTTAGGATGTCCACCCTTCAGTCAACATTTTTCTCAAACCTATTCTTTTTTCTATTTATCTATCATCCATCACATTTCCACCTAGGTTGTGGTAAATATCAGTAGCACATATTTCCACACTTTTTTTTTTTACATCATTGCATCACATTTTGCATTTTCTTTGCTACAAATTAAAATGTTAACAATGGCAAACAATAGCAGATTTCTAATCTATCTAGCATGTGTGCTAACCCTGGTGTTTTATCAGGTTTGTTACCAAGCTAAAAGTATTATCTATCTATCTATCTATCTATCTATCTATCTATCTATCTATCTATCTATCTATCAAACTATCATCTATTTATCTATCTGTCTTTTTTGTATGTGTATATATATATCACATTTCTTGAGTCTTGAGGGTGGGGTATGGCTTTGTACTATTGAAACTAATAATTTGTATGCAGTAATATATCAGCTTTGGTAATCCTCTTCTATGACATTTTATTGTACCAGTTAGAGCAAGGCCCATAATATAGGATTATCAACAATAAGGGAAGAATGACATTCGTGCATTCCCATTAAAGTCACGTTTCTCTGCGAGTACTCAACAAGAGAACAGAAACACGCAGGATGGAGAAATATTTAGTAATAATGGATTATGATCCAATATGGCCTGTTTTGTTACAGTATTAACTAACCTAGCAATCCTTTCAGAGGGATACAACTTACAATTGGCACAGACACTGCTATTTTTTGCTACAAAAAATCAACAAAGATGAGATATGGAAGAAGATGCAAACCAGAGTGGAAACAAACATGAATGCTAACTGCCATCTGGCACAGATGTCATTTACTGCTATTCATGAATCAGGGACCGGTTAGATTTATTTAGGATAGTTAGCATCACATATATTCTTGAGCAAAGATAAGTAATAAAGATAAACATTCTTAAGATGTTATAGTGGTTGAATTACATGGGTGGTCATTCTTTTCACACAAAGCACATAGATCCAAACTAGATGGGTTTTTTTATTGAAAAATTATGCAGACATTACATTTTGGTAGTCATTTACTACATTGCATGACCTTGGCTGCATTTGATTGTTTATGCTTATTTCTTATACTTGTATTCTGCCCTTCTTCAGAAAAGTCCAAGTTGCTTATGTAGGGGATCCCAGGCCCATGTCCACACTCTCTAACAATGCTACATCATTGGATGCTCCCACACCATTTGCTGGACAAATAATTTATAACAGTGTTGTATTAGCCTGCCAGTTGTTCTTGGTTTTATTATGTTCTTGTAAAATTGAACTATTAGATTTATGACTTCATGTTTGGCCTGCTCTTAAGTTCTTCCTTTAAAAAACCAAAACTAAAATGATAATCAGAAACTATTCAGCAATACTCTTCTGAATGTAATATACTACAGCTGTCCAATAGGCAGAACCCTCTAGGCAGTCTTTCCCAACCTGGTGCCCTCCAGATGCGTTGGACTACAACTCCTATTTTCCCCAGTGAGCATGGCCAATGGCTATGCTGGGTAAGCACAATAGAAGTTGTAGTCCAACACATCTGGAGGGCACCAGGTTTGGGGGAAGACTGCTCTACAGCCTTCCACTGCACCCAGAAGACAAGAACGCATCCACTTTTCTACCATCTATATCCATATGGAACTCCATTACGTGTGGTTATGAAGGAATCTCAGGTGGAATGGCAGAGTGTATATCCAATTATATTTCTATACACACAAAGTATTGCACATAAGGAAACAATGACAAAGAAATGCAGATAGCTAGTTCTACGTTTCAGAGTATCTATCTGCTTCTAATGCATGGATGGATGGATGGATGGATGGATGGATGGATGGATAGACAGACAGACAGACAGACAGAGTGTCAGGCATGTGGACATGGGATAAACTATTATGGCTAACATTTTGGAGATCTGGGGCATGGAAGAGAATGGAAGAATCTGCTTCCATTTTCTACTAAGCACCATTCATTGTTTCATTCAAATCAGGAACTACAGGATTAGTTTTAATTGTGGTTTAGCTGAACAAGCCAGGATTAGAAACCACAGTTTGATCTTGGCTTGTTTGGACAAAATGTAGTTTAATTTAACCAGAGTTAGTATTTTGAATGAAACACTTCTGATTTTCTCCTCATGGCCATACCTGAGGAGGGGAGGGGAGAAGAGAATGTCTGAACCTGAGGTTCATTACCATACCATTCTAATATGGTTTAGTGTTACATTTGAATTTGAACACAGCCACTGCCAGAGAATACATAATGTATAATGAGACAACCTGTACCATTTCAAGCTGTGGTTTCTGATGATGTTCTGTGATGTAGGTTGGGTTGCAGCATTCTGC
Organism: Heloderma suspectum; assembly: GCF_057233095.1. NCBI lineage: Eukaryota > Metazoa > Chordata > Lepidosauria > Squamata > Helodermatidae > Heloderma > Heloderma suspectum. The sequence goes on from NC_139458.1 coordinate 398,320,392, forward strand.
TATGGATCAGATGTTGAACAGGGGTCAGGTTTCTCAAGAAGCAAGATGGAAAGAGATCAGCACCACAGAAAGCTCCAAGTGGTGCTGGGACTGGAAGCTAAACAGGGTTGTGTGTGTAGCCATATTCAGGTGCTCAGAAAGGGGTTAAAATCAATGTGTGAGGAGAAGGAGCACTCCAGCCCCATCCCTCACCCTTGTCATATTTGTCACCCTCAATTTGTGGAGGGTGACAGTCTGAAGAGGAGAGACTCCTGTAACCATGAAGGCACTCCACAAGGGCTAGAATGCGATTCTGGCAGAGAGGTTCAAAAGAGTGTTTTTGTGTTTTGGAGCTCAGACACAACCTAAGCTTTGTACTTCTGTTCTTGGGCAAGTTACTTTTCTTTTAGTCTCACCAGTTTGATTTCTGGGAAGTGAATGTTCTCATGAGTGGGAGCCATTTCACGAATGGGCAAGGCACCCATGGCAACCATTTTGTGATAGCACCCATGACACACTCTCAAAATTCTAAATGTATCCACTGACCCCAAAAGGTTAGGGACCTTTGTATTAGTTCTTAGTAATAATAAAGTCTTACCTAAAGTTTTACCTTCATGGTTTATGATAGCTTTCCAATATTCTGAGTTTAAAACATCGTTTTTGTTGTTTCAAATTGAAAATAAAAATAATAGCTTTTTAAAGGAACAGAGGTTATGTCAGTTATTCTATATGCAGGGGGGAGGGGTGAATGTGTACTGAAAGGAAAAATCCCACTTTCTGTGAACGTGTGTTTTCTAGCTGTGGGTGTTTGAGTATTATGAGAACTCAATACTCATAATAATAAACATTTCTTCTGACATCACATACACATATTTCTTCATGGGGCATTTTACCACCAAAGGATACATTGGAAAATGGCCTGAGGTAGTAAAATGGCCCACAAATATGTTTATGTATTTTCTTTTTTATGACTCCTGGACCACAGTGCATTTAAGTTGTACTTTTAGAGCAACAAAGAATGCCTTCCTTATTGTGTTTTATAACAGTTAGTAGTTGGATCATTTAAGCTGAATGCCCTCTGTGCAGCCATTTCCTTATAAAAGTGCGCAAATGTATCCTTGTTGAAAGTGACTGTGTGGTAACCTGCTTCTTTTGCTCATATGCAAGACAATTTGAATTTCAAACAAGTGAGGCACCCTGGCCAGATGACAAAATATATTCATCTTATTAGAGCCTGATTAATTTCCAACCTCAACCCTCTAAACACTTACATAAGCTGATCCTGTGGTAGAATCTTTTTAGTACACTAAACAATGGTATTTTAAAAAGTTAGTTCAGGGGATTTAGGGCAAACAGACACACATACAAAAAAAAAGTGGAAAGAATGAGATCTTTTTAAAAAATACTAGAAATTCTTCTGTAAGCATGGTTAGTGGCATACAAATAAGATAATGGCATAAACCAGAAGCAGGAAACAGGATGCCATCTAAAAGGGAAATATAGTTGTCATGCCAGTTATAAAGCCTTTTTTAAACATGGTTGCTTCTAAAATTATACTGTTAGCATTAACTACTTTGCTAAATGTAATTTCAGAGAGCAGCTTGGCTATGCTGGGACCAATAATGTTTCAGCAGATGTTAACAGTGAGGGAATTTAAAGATTACAGGGTTTCATGGGTGTAGTAAAGCTGCAGTGGGAACAGAAATATTACCGTAGCTGTTATGTTCTGAGTGCACCACATTTACTGACAAGTAATACATGAGTGATAGTGAGGACCAAGGGAACAGAACTTTATACCTACTGGTCAGCAGCATATAAATTCCATAAATTAAACAAAGTTTTATGCATTTTTCATTTCTTTTCAGAGTGATCCTCTCTGAGGACCTTGGCTTCCCATTTATTCCAGCCACAAAGCGTAGCTCTATTATAGATTGGGGCTCTTCCCCTCAAAAAAGGTATTTCCCCAAATATATGATTCCAGTCTCCTTTCTCTCCACATTCTCCTCCCCCTCCCCCTCCTCTCTTTGTGTGGCTTTGGTAAGACGCCTTTTATAGCAGCAATCTCTGTCATGGGATAAAGTCATAAAGTCTGATACTGTACAGTGTAAAACCTGCATTTGCATCAGCTCCCCACTCCCCACCCCTCAGTGGAGACAGAAATGCTGTTATATCAACACACACACACACACAAACACACACACACACACACTGAAAAGGCACTTTCACAGGTTACACAAATAACATTTGAGGGGGGCTGTTTCTGCTTTCACAAACATGATTGTTGCAGCATCTAATGTGGCAAATAGCCATTTAAAATACAAATAACAGCTTCTGCTTACCTAGCTATCTAATGTGAATGACATGCTGCATTCCTGCTTCTATCTATGATGAAACCACATTAGCACCATCACTGGGGCTCCTGCTAATGGCATGAAAAGAATATAGTGAGGGGGAAACAATGATGCAAACTGGAAAATGTTGTGACATCACAGGAAACCGCAACATTCATATGCTGATTTTTGGATCTCCTTGTAAGGGGTAACAGTATTTGGCAGTTTCCTAACACAAATACATGTAGTGCAGACTCCTAGTAGTAGGTCTGAAGGTGATATACGCACGCACACACAGATGTTTTTTCTTCCTAAACTACTTTTCGTAGTATTTCAAAAAGCAGCACCAGAAATGGGAGGCAGTCACAGAATCATGGAAGGGGCCTCCAAGGCCATCGAGTCCAACCCCCTGCCCAATGCAGGAATGCAAGTCAGAGCATCCCTGACAGATGGCTGTCCAGCCTGGTCTTGAATTCCTCCAGTGTGGGAGAGCCCAGCACCTCCCTAGGTAATTGGTTTTCAGAGTAATTTTGCATTGACACAACTTCAGTGTTACCTTTCCCTTGTGTCAGTTTTCAGAGGCCTGTGAACCAGCCCCTGCATGAATAAAAGTGCCTAACTGTTTGTAACAGGCAGCTACCAGTAGTTGCTACAGCAAGCCAGAGAGTCCCATGCTGGATCTCTCAATAGCACTGTCTCCGTTTCTACCACCTCCAGTCTACCCACCCTCCTCAGAAGCATGTGGCTCCTTCAAGCAGCAAAGAGGAGGAACAAGGAAGTTGTGGCAATGAGAAGTCACAGTGATATCCTTATTCCTCCTGTTAGATAAAAAGTCCTTGCTTTCGGTTTAGAAGAAAAGAATGCCAGGCAGGCAGCAGTGGATCCAACACTATTTTATTGAACGTTTTGCAAAACGGGTGCAGAGCAGTCTGGACCCCGAGACACGTGTGCAAAAGCCCTTTATATCATATCGCTTCTATTGTTCTTACCAGTAACCAATGAAACAGTTAGTACATCGGCTCACTAAGTCAATATCCAATAAACAGTCACTATCAGTTTACCAAGCTGTTAGTCATGAGCGCGTCAGTATGATTCCCTTTTTGCTCCGCCTATATTTTCCCGCCACTCGGGCTCTTACGTAACTTGAGACGCCAACGGTTATGGAGTCTCCTTTTTCTAACACTCCTGCTATTCCAGGAAGCAGGAGGAGCCACCTTGGTGCTCTGGCTGGTGGGAGAAGCTCTGCAGTCCTGAGCAACTTAAAGGGAAACACAAAAACAAAATCCCAGCCCAGTGAAGACTGAGCATGCTCAGTAGCCACAGAATGTATAGTGACAGTAGGAAAAAGGAGGGAGTGGAGAATGCAAAGCTTTTGTAGAGAATGGCTGGCTGGAACCTTGAACAGGAGCATTCCTTTTTAGGAGGGAGGATACACTGCAACATTTTTTTTAACTTTTTTTTTGCAGGTCTCACCTATTCCTTCTAATAGCAAACTCAGGGAGTGAGTTCATTCCATTCTCAATGTGACACAGTGATATATGGGGTCACCTTTCTAAGCAACTTGGGGGGGAGGGTAAGTTGGTGAGGGAAAATGATTCAGTCTGATTTGCATTTAAGGCTGAGACTGTCAGCCTAACTACACATTTCATGCAAATCCATGCAACAATGAGTAGGACAACTGCTACCTCTAAGAAAAGGCATCTTAAGGAGGGGGTGATTAACCCTTCCTTGCGCACTGTCCCTGCTCGGAACCAGCTGTTCCCCCCTACACAGGAACCAACACCAAATGTATGTTTGCAAGGACCCCAAGAGGCAAAATTAAGATCAGAAACTGAGCCAGAATGGGTCCACTGAGAAACAAGAGGGAGGTCAGTATGCTTGAGGGGCCCCTGAAGTTTGCAAAAGTACAAAAATAAGTTTTTTAAAAATCATAAGGGGGCAAAAAATTAACAGCTGAATGAGAGCTGAGCATGCTCAGTAGCCATGGAAAGTTGAGCTTCACTTGGAAAAGAAAACTGGAAAACCAGGAGGTGTTGAATGATGAGAATACACTGCAACAGGTGTGAGTCTACTTCAAAGATGAGAATGCACAGCAACATTTTGGAATGGGATTTACTTGTGTCTTCTAGAAGTTAGGAGCTCTGATGAACCTGCTGTAAACAATTTTTTATTTTCAAGGGAATCAGGTCCATACGGTTTTGCTGGCTATTAAATCAGTTGTCAGGAAATATCAAAATAAGTTGGTTTGTGTTCAGATTTCATTGACTTCACTGTTGTTCCCATAGCACAAGAACAAGTGACTTCATTCAACAGGGCAACACCCCAGGGGAGTGAATTTGATGATCAAGGTTCATAAATTCTGTAGCACAATAGGCCTAGAAATCGTTCTGGAGTCAGAGGCTGAGAATGATGCTGTAGCCCTGATTTAAGGTGAAAACTCCACAGCTACACAGTTTCCAGTCATTTTGCCAACACTTATTTGTGGCACCCATAAAAAGCCTTATTGAAAAGAATGGGGAAGTTACACAGCAGAAGCGCTTGTAAATTGTGACCTTGTTGATTTGGTGCAGGGGAAAGAAAAGGGCGGGGGAAACCAAGAAAGCACTAGCTTGATTCATATGTATTTCCAGCTGCATAGGTGACCACCTGAAACATGATCACCTACAGGCAGCTCTTTGTGGCAAGTCATTTGTGTGACCAATACCGACCCCCCCCCCCACCATGGTCCTGGCAATTTACCCTCACCCAGACATACTATGAAAAAAGGAGAGTTTGAATCTTGTGTGTATGCATGTATTTATATTTGTGTTCCACTTCTTAACAATTGCCCTCAACGTGGCTGGCAGCATAAAACAACTAATAATAACATCAGTTGAAATTGGTGGAAGAACATCTACGAAATTCACTTCCACAAGATGTGGTGGTGGCCATTAGCTCAGATGGCTTTAATTGGGGGGGGGTGTGTAAAAATAAATGAAGGATAAACATATCAATGGATACTGCTCAGGATGGCTAAATGCTGCCTCCATGATCAGAGGCAGTATGCCTCTGGATATGAGTTGCTTGGGGAAAACAATGGGAGAAGGCTATAGATCTCATGGCATGCTTGTGGTCTTCCTAAGAGGCATCTGGCTGGCCACTGGGAAACAAGATGCTGGACCAAATATTCTTATGGGCCCCATCATCCCAGTAGCTTACCACAAATAGCTGGTGGTATGTAGGAAGTGGGCCTTAAAGCCACTCCCTCTAATAGTGAACTGAGGTAGTGAGTAATGACAGGTATGAATCCCAAACTGGATCACTAAGAAACAAAAGGGAGGTATCACCATGTTCAGGGAAACGTAGAAGTTCTCAGAAATACCCACCAATATATTTGTTTTAATTCCAAAGGGGACAACCCCCCCCCCAAAAAAAACAGCCCGTTGTAGATTTGAGCACAGTCAATAAACACGGAATGTTGAGAGACAGAAAAAAAAGTGGAAAATGGGGAGGCAGTGGAATGGAATGGCTTGGCTGAGAAGGACATGGCTGGCTGGCTGGAACTCTGAACAGGAGCAATCCTGTTGGGAAGAAAAGATACACTGCAACATTTCGGTGCACTTGCCCATTGTATTACTTTAATTATAAAATACTTGAATAAAGAGTTCCTTTATTAAGTCCCTTCCACACATTTTCCAACTGCAGTATTTTTAAAATCTATAAAATAAAATTAATGGGTTTAAAAAAAAAAAATTGCAGGGAGAAAAGACATAAAATGCTAAACCTTGTTTCCACAGGACACTGCTTTCCCCAAAATACTATTGCAGGGAAACAACAATGGAATTTTATCTTAATTCAAGACAAAATGGAACATTAACTCATATGGAACTTAATTCAATAATGGAATTTTATCTTAATTTTGTCTCTTGGGGTCCTTGCAAACATACATTTGGTGTTGGTTCCCATGGGGAACAGCTGGTTCCGAGCAGGGGCAGTGGGCAAGGAAGGGTTAATCACCCCCTCCTTAAGATGCCTTTTCTTAGAGGTAGCAGTTGTCCTACTCATTGTTGCATGGATTTGCATGAAATGTGTAGTTAGGCTGACAGTCTCAGCCTTAAATGCAAATCAGACTGAATCATTTTCCCTCACCAACTTACCCTTTCCTCCACCCCCGAAGTTGCTTAGAAAGGTGACCCCATATATCACTGGGTCACATTGAGAATGGAATGAACTTTGGGATACCAGACAAATGTGAGTGCAGCATACTCCCCACTCCAAAAAAACACACATTACTGGTTGCCCCTACAATCTGCAAGTATGTTGAATTTTTTTTTTTTTAAATGTGAATAACTTTGCACATCCATTTCACCACAATAATAAATATATCACGTTGGGTCCAAGATCTGCCTTCTGCAAGAGGAAGAACTCCACTGGCAGAAGGTCCCTCTGCCTGATTTTTCGGGATTCCCTCTCCTCACACACCACAGCTCACCCCATTCAGAAGGGTTTCCTGACTCTCTGTGTAGCATTTTCAGGGGGCTGGAGGGGCTACTGTGGGAAGAGGGGGAGTCCACTTCCGCCAGCACAGTTCATTCAGTATAAATCTGGATCCAACCCATCATCTCTTGATAAGCAATACTTTGATGTGTGTGTGTTGGCGGGCGGGGTCTGGCTTCCAGGTTTAGGGCAAAGGTTGAGCCCTAGAGGCAGTCATGCACTAACATTTCAGTCATACACCAGCATGTCTATATTAACATTACAACTATATATCCCATAGACATTATATTTTTTTTTTATTCAGTCGTTCAGTCATGTCCAACTCTTCGTGACCCCATGGACCATAGCATGCCAGGCCTTCCTGTCTTGCTCTCTCTCCTGGAGTGTGCTCAAGTTTATGTTCATTGCATCGGTGATGCTATCTAGCCACCACATCCTCTGCCGTCCCCTTCTCCTTTTGCCTTCAGTCTTTCCCAGCATCAGGGTCTTTTCCAGGGAGTTTTCTCTTGGAATGTAAACTGACCTTTTCCAGTCTTGTGGCCACTGTTGAGTGTTCCAGATTTGTTGGCATACTGAGTGCAGCACTTTAACAGCATCATCTTTTAGGATCTTAAATAGCTCAGCTGGAATATTGTCATCTCCGCTAGCTTTGTTGTTAGTCATGCTTGCTAAGGCCCACTTGACTTCACTCTCTAGGATGTCCGGCTCAAGTTCAGTGACCGCACTATCATGGCTATCAGGGACATTAAGATCTTTCCTGTATAGTTTTTCTGTGTATTCTTTCCACCTCTCTTCTTAATCTCATCTGCTTCTGTTAGGTCCCTGCCTTCTTTGTCCTTTATCACGCCCGTCTTTGCACAAAATGTTCCCTTGAGATCTCCATTTTCTTGAAGAGATCTCTAGTCTTTCCCATTCTATTGTTTTCCTCGATTTCTTTGCATTGTTCATTTAAGAAGGTCTTCTTCTCTCTCCTTGCTATTCTCTGGAAATCTGCATTCAGTTGGGTATATCTTCCCCTTTCTCCCTTGCTTTTCGCTTCCCTTCTTTCCTTAGCTACTTGTAAAGCTTCATCAGACAGCCCCTTGGCTTTCTTGCATTTCTTTTTCTTTGGGATGGATTGAGTTGCTGCCTCCTGAACAATGTTACGGACCTCCGTCCATAGTTCCTCAGGCACTCTGTCTATCAGGTCTAATCCCTGCAATCTATTCCTCACCTCCACTGTATATTCATAAGGGATATGATTTAGGTCTATACCTGAATGGTTTAGTGGTTTTCCCTACGTTTTTCAATTTCAGCGAAATTTTGTGATAAGAAGCTCATGATCTGAGCCACAGTCAGCTCCAGGTCTTGTTTTTACTGACTGTATAGAGCTTCTCTATCTTTGGCTGCAAAGTACATAATCAATCTGATTTCAATATTGACCATCTGGTGATGTCCACGCGTAGAGTCACCTCTTGTGCTGTTGGAAAAGAGTGTTTGCTATGATCAGCGTGTTCTCTTGACAAAACTCTATTAGCCTTTGTCCTGCTTCATTTTGTACACCAAGGCCATGCTTGCCTGTTATCCCAGTGATTTCTTGACTTCCTACTTTAGCATTCCAATCCCCTATGATGAAGAGGACATCTTTTTTTGGTGTTAGTTCTAGAAGGTGTTGTAGGTCTTCATAGAACCGATCAATCTCAGCTTCTTTGGCCTCAGTGGTTGGGGCATAGACTTGAATTACTGTGATGTTGAATGGTTTGCCTTGGATTCGTACTGAGATCATTCTATCGTTTCTAAGATTGTACCCCAGTACTGCTTTTCCCACCCTTTTGTTGACTATGAGTGCTACTGCATTTCTTATAAGGGATTCTTGCCCACAGTAGTACATATAATGGTCACCTGAATTAAATTCGCCCATGCCTGTCCATTTTAGTTCGCTGATTCCCAAGATGCCGATGTTCAACCTTGCCATCTCATGTTTGACCACCTCCAGCTTACCTTGATTCATTGACCTTACATTCCAGGTTCCTAAACAATATTGTTCTTTACAGCATCGGACTTTCTTTTCAGCACCAGACACATCCACAGCTGAGTGTCCTTTTGGCTGTGGCCCAGCCGCTTCACTCTTTCTGGCGGTACTTGGAAATTCCCTCTGCAATTCCCCAGTAGTATATTGGACACCTTCCAACCTGAGGGGCTCATCTTCCGGCATCATATCTTTTAGCCTTGTGATACGTTCCATGGGGTTTTCTTGGCAGGAATACTGGAGTGGGTTGCCATTTCCTTCTCCAGTGGACCACATTTTGTCAGAACTCTCCGCCATGACCTGTCTGTCTTGGGTGGCCCTGCACGGCATAGCTTATGGCTTCGCTGAGTTACGCAAGCCCCTTCACCACAACAAGGCAGTGATCCATGAAGGGGTAGACATTATATAGCCCCACATAAACATTCTATCATTGTATCTATTATTTTGCAAATATATTGCAAATAAGACTGCAGTGCAAGTAAGACTTCAGTCCACTAAATCTACTAAGGCTGCAAACCTATCTACTCTTACCTGGGAGTAAGTACCACTGAACTTAATGACATTTACTTCTGAGTAGACATGCACTATAAATAAACCTAATTACCTACTCTTGCCAATATACCATTATTTAAAGGAGAGCAATTCAGGGACGTTCTGAGGAACGGCTTCTGATATTCTGTTCCTGGCCATGGTAACATTTATATAAATACACCCTCAGTCCTATCAGTCTCTGTGCCACAAACATTTATTTATTTACTTAAATAAAGCCCTTATGGGGAGGCTTCCATAAAAACATGGGAATACTATATACATAATAATAAAATATAAGATCACAATTTACCAGAAAAGCCTGCCATTTAGACAGCACTATAATTCAGCAATACACAATAATAACAATAATGTTCCAGCATTATACTATTAAAATCAGCTAAAACTCTTTAAAACCATTTCAGCACCAGGGACCACCTGTCTAGCTTGGCATCTTGGAGACAAAATTCTTGCTGCGTCTTATGAGGGTTGATTCATATAACCACCCAGCTCACTCTGGCATTTGCAACTGGCATTGAGAGCAGAGAGCCAGTGTGATATAGTGGTTAGAGCAGGGGTGGGGAACTTGTGGCCCTCTGGAAGTTGTTAGATTCTAACTCCCATCAGCTCCACAGCCAGTATGGTCAATGGACAGGGATGATGGGAGTTGTAGTTCAATTATTTCTGGAGGGCTACAGGTTCCCCACCCTTGGTTAAAATGTAAAAGTATCATAATGGAAACCTAGGTTCAAATCCTCATTCAGCCATGAAGCTCAGTAGGTGACCTTCGACTAATCACCATCCATCAGCTTAAATAGCTCACAGGGTTGTTGTGAGGACTAAATTCACGGGGGGGGGGGCATGTATGCCACCTTGAGCCCTATGGAAGAAAGGTGAGATAGAAATGAAATTAAATAAATTGGAAGCCAACATGGGCTAAGGAAAAAGTGACCATGCTGTACCTAGGATCCATGAAAAATTATCAGCCCCGAGTCTCTGCCCACCTTATAGCTTATAATTAAGTAGCTTTCTTGTTCCATCTGTACGTGTCTGTCTTTGTGCTTCCAGAAGAGATCTTTCGTGTACCACCTGGGATCAACTGGTGACTTCTTTGTGTGGAGCTGACTTTATGGCAAAGCACCTTTTCACTCCTTATGCTGACGTGTTCACCCTCAATGTAAATATTTGATTAGTAAAAACAAATAAGCAAAATATTGTCGCAGCATTGCCCTGTTATGTGGTAATGATGACACAAGATGAAGAGCTCATTGACATTCTTTACAGTGCTCCAGACCTTTTAACTTATTGCATCAAATGTCTTTATAAAAGAAAACAATACGGTAAATAAGAAAACATCAGCAGCATGATGCTGATTAAGAGTGGAGACACCCTGCACAGCAAGCTACATAGTGAAATCCTTTTTATGTTGATGGTCCTATTTCACTGTCTATCATAAACTTAGCGAAGCAGGCTTTCTCTATCCAGCTCTCCTTTTATTGGGCATAAATCACTCCTGACAGGAAGTTTTATGCCTAAATCCGTTTACTGTCCTTGTTGGTAGCCTTTAAATTAATATTTATAAGCTGAGAGAGGCCTAAAAGGATGCAGCACTAAAATACCTAAATGCTTCAGTTTGGCTTGAACTAATTTTTCCCCTTCTTGACCACTGACATCCCTTAATTACCAATGACCCAGGCAGGCATTGTCTATGTGCTCTCAAGCTCACAAATCACTGCTTTTGATGTTATTGTGGCTGACAGAAGGGGTGGATTGAGGAGAATCTGCCCGCGTGATATATTGGACAAACAGGCAAGGGGTTAAAGGGAAAAAGGAGATACAGAAGAATCACCAAAAGGTAAAAGAAACAACTAAAATGTTGAATGAGTTAGCCATGGTCTGGACTGGAGACAGATTCATGTGGTTCCATGGGAATTAAATCACACTGGAAATAATAGAATCATAGAACAGTCAGGTTGGAAGGGGCCTACAAGACCATCAAGTCTAACCACCTGCTCAATGCAGGAATCCAAGTCAGACCATCCCTGACAGATGGCTGTCCAGCCTCATCTTGAATGCCTCCAGCGTGGGAGAGCCCACACTGTAATAGCAGTAAAGCAGGTGCTTGCTTGCTTGATTTATTTATTACATTTCTATACCACCGCTCTGGGAGCATCACAACAATTAAAACCATAAGATACAGCACAATAAAATATAATATAAAAGTTTAACACTACAGTGTAAAATAAAGATAAATACCTGGAAAGCTTTTAAATAGAGAGCTACACAGAGGTACACAGAGGGCCTTGGCTATTGAGCAGTTGTTGTTGTTGTTCAGTCGTTCAGTCGTGTCCGACTCTTCGTGACCCCATGGACCATAGCACGCCAGGCCTTCCTGTCCTATTGAGCAGTACACAAATGTAATAAATAAATAAATAACCTGGAAGGGTGAGGGGAGCAGGAAACAGACAGCCTCAGCAAGGTATAAACAGGCCCTCTCTCCAACCGCCTCCATCCCAAAATAGCAGATGCATAGTCCGTGATTCTACCTTGTTACCAAGTGGCAGCAGTGGTGTGGAGTGCTTATTTTCAGCTCCAGACATTCCTTGACAGGGATAGCCTGGCCAGCCACAATCATCCATGCCCTGGTAACCTCACCGACCTACTCCAGCTAGACTACTGTAATGCATTCTACATGGGGCTTCCCTTGAAGACAGACTGGAGATTGCACCTTCTGCAGAAATGCAGCTGTGATAGTGTTTGCTGGTTTGGCAGTGCAAGATCATATAATATTGGTTCTTAAAGAGTTTCACTGGCTGCCTAATTGTCACCAAGCCCAATTCAAGGTTTTGACATTTTGACGTATGAAGCCCTAATTGCTTTGGACCTGGTTACCTAAAGATTCAGTTCTCCCAGCATCAACCTGCCATTAACCTGAGATTTCCTGGAGAGGCCCTTTTGGTTATACCATCACCAAACAAAGTCTGGACTTTCAGAACATGGAACAGGGCCTTCTTGTTGGTGACACCCCAGCTGTGGAATGCTCTCCACCTCGACATTAGACTGGCACCAACATTGGTTAGTTTTCGGTGCCAAATAAAAGCAATTCTTTTCTGCTGGGTCTTTTGATTAACAGTTGGCATACATATCATAGCAGGATAGCTGAAAGGTGGTGTACATTGAATTTGACCCTGGCTGACTTTTGTGTATTTTATTGTATATAATAATAATAATAATAATAATACATTGTGACCACCCTGGGATCATTTTACAATGAATGGTGGGATATAAAAAGTTTATAAATAAATAAATAAATTGCAGGCCACACTCCATGTTGATCACCTACATTCACCAGCTACAATTTGCAAGCTGTATAAATATCACTCTTCAGTTAGCAGCTTAAAATGTATTTTTTTTTATCCCACTCTTCCTCCAAGGAGCTCAGGGTGGCATACATAGCACTCCCCCCTCGCACTCCATTTTATCCTTAGAACAACCCTTTGAGGTAGGACAGCCGGAGAGATAATGACAGGCACAAAGTAACCCCATAAACATCATGGCTGAGTGGGGATTTGAATCCAGGTCTTGCCAGTCCTAGTCCAACAGTCTAACCATGACATCAGCCCTCTATACACTGCTGAGTGTAGTATGCAGTGTGGCATGGGAATGAACGTGTGTGCATCAAGAGGTTTCATGTCCTGAATGGGTCGTTCCACCTCTTTTTATCAGATGCCTGGATTAGAGATGGGAGAATCTTTGGGGCTTGACGTCGTCCATGTTTTTCAAATTCCACCTCTAAGCTCAGTCCGCCTCATTCCCATTTTTATTTACAATCTGTTTTTCTTTTCGTTCAAGTGGGAAAAGTGCATATTTTGGAACACATTTTTTCAAAGTGCACACCCAAATGCGTACTCCCCCCCCCCATGAACTAATGTGAGAACATGTGTATGTTTTTTTTTTAATGTGCATTTTTTAAAGTGTGCATTTTCTGAATGTGAACGCCATCAGCAGAGTGAGGCAGCTGCCTCAGGCAACAGATCCTGCTGGGCAGGGAGCAGTGGCAAGGTGTTGGAGGTCAGAGCTGCGGGTGCCAAGCAGCCTGCCCCTAATCTTCAGCCAGCCCACTACCCTCACGTGCAGTGACGTATGTGGTTCCATTTCCAGTGTTGAAATCTGGTTGGCTTCTGAACATGGAATGGGGAGAGGTGCCATCTTGTTCTTTGCCTCAGGCAGCAAAATGTCTTAGGCTATGCCTCCTATTCAGTGGAGGCTGGTGGCTCCGAGGTCAGTGGGGTGGTGAATTCGCTCTGGGTTTCAGTCAGAACCAGACAGAAGCACATTGGATAGCTCCTTTAGAGTTCTCACTGGTTCTGACTGAAACCTGGAGCAGATTCACCACCCCACTGACATCAGAGCCACCAGCCTCCACTCTTCCTATTTATACTCAAATCTTTGTAAGTATCAATCAGAATTTGAACATCCCATGCATCAAATTGTAGGAAATAGCTACCAAATATGTAATAGGCTTGATAGCTGTATGGGATAGTTAAAACAGAACTGCAGTCCAAAGCCATTTGGCGTGGGCCAGGACTCCAGTGAAAGACCATTTAGAAACTATGACTATACATTTAGCAGGCATAACATCTGGTGTTTTTGCTGCTCAAGCCCTTATAGCAAATGCAACCATCAAAGAAAGAATTCCTGTTGCTATTATATGTTTAGTAGCACAAGTCCTTACCTTCATTTTGGTGTACAGTATATCCAAATCGGTTCATTACTTTTGGCTGGGCCTATCATTAGGCAGAGTGAGGCAGCTGATTTGGGTGTTGACAAAGGGTGGCAAATTGTTACTTGTTTAATTTATTATTGTATTTTTATGGCTAGGGAGTGGGAGCGGTGCTTGTGGGATTTTCTGCCTGACTGGGGAGGTCTCATATGCTGCTCCACCTTGTATTGTTGTTGCTCTGAGCTGCAACCATTTTTTTTAAAGTAGCCTTAACTGTGCTGTGCAGTGATATGCGACCTTGAAAAATGACCTTCAAGATCATATTTGAGGGTGGCATCCACCCACACCTTCTTTGTTACCTTATGTACAACTGCTCTTGCATGGGTGCATGCTTTTAACATACTGATGCCAGTAACTTATTTTCTAAGGCACCTTCAGGATGTTGACTGCCTGCCATTACGGCCAGTTTAGACATTATTTACTGTAAATTCAGGCTCAGGGCTGGCCCTACCATTAGGCAGAATGAGGTGACTGCTTCAGGCAGCAGATGCTAGGGGGCAGCAATTGGTGCTGAGGTGCTGGAGGACTGAGCCGTGTGTGCCACCCAGTCTGTCCTGAACTCTCTAGTAGCATGCTGCCCTCAGGTGCGGTGGAGGATACTGTCCTGCCTCCAATGCTGAAATAAGATTCAACTGCCACTTGAGTCAGATTCAGGGGTGGGCAGCCTCAGGCCCGGGGACCAAATCTGGCCCTCCAAAGTTCTCCACGCCTTCTAGTCAGGCCATTGGTCCATCTAGGCCGGTGTTGTCAACACTGACTAGTAGCAGCTCTCCAGGGTTTCAGACAGGAGTTTTTCCTGCCTTACCTGTAACTACCTGGAATTAAATCTGAGACCTTCTACATGCAAAGCATGAGCTCTCCCACTGAGCTACAACATTAGCATGTCCATAACTACCTGTATGTGTAGATGCTGCTGTTCTGTGCTATATGCCTCTAGCAACAGTGATGCTACTGTGTAGCTCATAGCTCTCCTACAATTGTGAACATGATAAGCTTCTTTTTAAAACATTACTCTTCCTGCATGGCGCATCACTAACTAAGGACATTTGTTCACCCTGCACTTGGGATGATTAATATTCCACCAGCCCACGAACTGTGATAATTACTGTCTCTCTTACTAACCTTGCAGATTTGATGTCCTTGTTACTCACACCCTAGTTATGTGAATCACGTGTTACAAACACAGATCAGGGTACGTAACTCCATTTGATTAAGCATTTTTCATGTTGCCCAGGCTGTTTAGAAAGCGATGTTTGGACTGTGCTGCTTGGGTAAATGCCCCAAATCAAATTCATGTCATGTAAATCCACAGAATTCATCAAATCCAAAATTCACTCTAAATATTTGTTTCAGCACTAATTGTGTTCAGCGAAACAGTTTCTTAAAGATACCTGAGGAGAAACATGAATTGGTTTACCATATTCAAGCTTATGTTGGCTGCTTTTGCCACGTTAACATTATTTCTCAATTTAAAAAACCACAACAAACTGCCTTATTCTCTACTGTATTTGCGCAAGGCAAGATTGTTTTTAATGTGCCCTGAGCGAGACATTTGAAAAGAGCTCCAAGTGTGTTTAGTTAATAGGGTGGGTTTTTGTATTAGGGAAATGAGATGTTTGGGGTTTTATTTTTGGCCATGCAGGTTTCTATTTTGCACTGAAAACAGAGGGAAACGTTCAAAGGTGTGCCAATTTAGTAAATTAACTTTAATGTCATGAAAGCTTCTTCCTTTTTTCTGCCAGTATTTCTCACTGAAGATGTTACTTTAATGCAGTTATCCTAAATTCTTTTCTTGCAGCAATGTGAAAAATGTATTTGCTGATTTACACAGATATGGAGGTTCCATGTTGCCTGAGAGATGCCTGCCAGATGGATGCTCACAGCTTCTAAACAGGCTTTCGCTGAAGTCGTGATCCAGGCCAAAGCCACTTTGCAATTAATGTTGTTGGAAGACCTCAGATACGTCTGGACATTGCTTGCCCATTGGCCCCAATCCATTGCTCTCAGTAGCCGTTTTACTACCATCTCCAGCTAGCCATGCAGCCTAGGCCTAGACCATCGCTATGGGCCCTTCGCAAATCCTCATGTGCAGCAATGAAGCAGATGGTTGCATGGTCAATCCTGACACAGACAATCACCTATTGAGGAGGGAGTGGAATGGAAAGGTTGGATTCCATCCCCATGCCTGAGAACAAGTAACTAGTGCTGCCAGAGCCAACAATGCTGACAGTCTATTCAGCAGGCAATTGCATGGATGCAAATCCAGTAATGAATACATCACATACAGGGTCTGGTTTGGTGTTGTTGGTTTTTTTATAAAATACTCTGCTGGACCAGATCAAGGGTCCATCCAGTTCAGGGGTGGGGAACCACTTTCAGGCTGAGGGCCGAATTCAGTTTTGAAGAGGCTTTCAGGGTGGGTGGGGCCCCAAATACCAACATATTTTACCTTAAAGTTCTTACTGCTAGTAACTAAGCCTGAGGAGAGGCATTTCAGCCTTTAAGACTGAGCGGGGGGGGGACGGGGGACTCCACAAAAACTGGGGAACCACCAAAGAATTGGTGGGAAAACAGTGGTCAGGGGAGAGGGGGTGGGGCCAGGGGAAAAGGGCATGGCCATCTGGAAAACCCCAGAGGCCTGCTTTAGGACCCCAGGAGGGCCACATTAGGCCTGAGGTTCCCCACCCCTGATCTCGTCCAGCTAACCAGTAGCTTCCAGGAAGCCCAGAAATAGGGTACGAGAAGGCAACAGAAGCCCCCACTGCTTGCCCCACAGAAACTGGTACAGTGCCTCTGAACATGGAGGTTCCATTAAGATATCTTGGCTAATAGCCACTGGTAGACGTATTCTCCGCTAATCTGTCTAATCCGTCTAATTGCATCCTGTTATTTTTAAAAGGGGGTTGTTTCTGCGTGATGGCTGCCAATTTCTACTGTGTCCCCTTTCAGATAACCTGAAACATTTACACAATCGCCCCTCAGGATGAACCCTCTCTCATAATATATCACTGGGCACCTGATGAGGCCCACATCCTGCCCCGCCCATGTGCTCTCACTTCCGGTTTACCTGCCCTCACTGAGCAGAGTGAAGAAACAGAGCAGCTTCCTTCGCTTGCCTTGTGTTCATCCTCTGGGATGTTGTACAGACAGGGTCCAGAGGAAGAGGGAAGTGAAGGGACAGTGAGGGTGGGAGTCTACTGGAGACAGAACTGACCATCCTGAACTGAACGACAGAACACCCTTTTGTGCTCATAGAGTTTAGGGTTAACAGAGTGTCTCGAAACTCCCTTGAGGTACAAGTGAATGTAAGTTTATTCTCCCTCCAACAACTAAACCCCTTGCCTAGCACCACCTAGTGGCCAAGGCAATCTGTACAGAGAAACCTGTTCCTGCATAAATAGCACCTTTATTGCATTAGTCGAATCTGGATTTTACTCAGCATCCAGAAAAAAAATCCTGATGTCCTGAAGAATGCAATTACTTATCTAGATTTGTATAAATAGCATGGACTTTACTCTCTCTGACAGACATACTTATGAAAGTATTGAAACAGGCACTTCCACACGAAAAGCTGAAAATGTATACCTGCATCATTGAAGGGAACCTGATTACTAGAAAAACCTTTGAAAGGGCATTGTACATCTTTCCCTCAAAATAGGAGACTCAAACTTGATGGTAGGATGGGCTGAAAAGGCAATAATCAAATCCATTATTTTCTTGCTATTCCAAAAATCCATTCTCCCCAAATCTTAATTTCTTTCCTTCTTCCTCACCTTCAAGTCCATTGCAGCCATTAAACTTTCCCTCTGGCTCATCACGCAGGGTTGCAGTTCTGCCTGCCTCTTGAAGCCAGTCAACATAATTCCCAGAAATGGTGAGGCTGCTACACAGGAGATACTCCTTCCTGCCCAGGGGGGAGGCAGATCTCCGTGCAGTGTTCACAGCTCAGAGCAAAAACTTTGTGTATGACACTGCCTGCCTGAACACAGGCATGCTTTTTAGGTGATGATATTATTATTATTATTATTATTATTATTATTATTATTATTATTACTACTACTACTACTACTACTACTACTACTACTACATTTATATCCCACCTTTTTCCCCTTGCAAGGAACCCAAGGCAGTTTACAGGGTCCTCCTCGTCTCCCCTTTTATCTTAACAACAGCCCTGTGAGGTAGGTTAGGGTGAAAGTCAGTGACTGGCCCAAAGTCACCCAGTGAGCTTCTTGGCTGAGTGGGGACTAGAAGCTGGACCTCCCAAGTCTCAGCTCAGCACTTGAACCACTACACCACAATGGCTCTCTTCATTTACTGATAACAGTAAATGAAGCAGTCGCTCAAGAAGCTTAAGAACATCTTGTTTGTAGTCCAGCTAAATATGAGCTGAACTGAAAGATCTGCTTGTGGTCCAGCAGTCGCATCATCTGCCTCACCACAACTAGTCCTCCGGCCTAAATTCTCATCATGCCAATGTGGTCGTATAAATAGGCCTTGAGAAGGCAAAATAAATTAATGAAATTGAAATCTATAGGGTTTGCGTCTTCCTCCAGGCGGCCTTTTTTCTCTCTCTCCCCCCTACACTTGCATTTCAAATCTCACACATAAGGAATGGCTAAAAAAACAGTTGCAGTTACATGGCTTTGTAAAGTCAGAATGGTCTGGAACAAGTCTGAGGTGCATGAAGATATTTGCCAGGTACAAGTCTCAGACTCTTAGGATGCTGCAGGATGGAGGGCTCCTAGCACTACCAATGAAAATATATTTTGCAGCTTTTCTGACTTTTCCTGCTTAATTCACTTTTTTGTGGAAAAAGAAAAGGCAGAAGAAGTGGTACGAAAATGTGGGAGCATTGCAAGTGGAAGGCAATGTCATCTGGACCCCTTATAAAATTCTGTGAATGAGACAGGGCAATTGCACAATAAAAGCCTAATCTCGAAGCACCCTTATCCGACCATTACATATCTTCTTAGACATTCTGTGGGCACTTCCCCCACATATCTTTGCAGACTGAAAGTTGAGAAGAGTGTCATGTGGGTCATTCCTTAGGTTTCCTTGCAAGCACTTTGGTGGGTGGAAATCAGCTTCTCAGGTCCTTCTCCTGGCCCTGTAAGGAAAGCACAGTTCTTCTTTCTGGTGGTTACTGCATGAGTGTTTGTCAACAGCACTCTGGGCAAAGAATCTTCCAAAGGTTTGACAAGGATGACAGCATCAGAGTGGAAGTGTTCAATGTGTGCATGCCTGGCACTCTCAAACACAAAGCTTGCTAAGAGCAGAATCAAGCAGGGAGTGGAAATGTCAGAAGGAAGTGAGTGTTTGTTAGAAAAAAGGAAAGAAGGAAGGTACAGGAAAATCCTAATTTGTTTGACAACTCTTGCCTGTTCACAATAGAGATGTGCAAAACCTCTTTTGAGAAATTGCATAGACCTTCCAAATTACCTTGAATTTCACTTTAGGCAAAACGTAGTGGTGCCTATAATTCTTATGATATACACCATCCTTACCCAACCTGGTGGTGCTCTCCGGGGGAAAACATATGAGCTCACTTCATAGTTATTTCTACTCAATGAACCTTGATTCATTGATCTTACATTCCAGGTTCCTAAACAATATTGTTCTTTACAGCATCGGATTTTCTTTTCACTACAGTGAAAAGTGTACTACAGTGGACTTCATGGTTTTCTGTCCCATGCAGACAAAAACATCAAAAGCTCCAGGACAGGGGACTGATGGCAGGCTAAGAGGTGAACCCCTAAGCCCCTAAGCATGGTGTAGTTGCAAAAACAGAATTTGACATGGAATGCATTGAAGCAGTGCCTTTCCTGAGACCTAACCGGAAGAAAATAATAAACATGGAGAAATGCAAGGAAACTGGAGAAGGAGACAAGGGAGGAAAGCTAGTTAAGTGTTGGATGCGCCTTCCTGCAAAAGCCCAGGAAAATGTCCTTGGCCCTTAGCTTGTCCACAAGGGGGTAAACCACTGAGCTTAGAGCCAATGACCCTTAACAGGCATGCCACTTAGGGTGCAATCCTATGCATGTTTAGACAAAAAAAGTCCTATAACTCCAAGCATTCCCCAGTCAGCCATGCTGGGAGTTGTAGGACTTTTTTCTGTCTAAACATGCATAGGATTGCGTCCTTAGTCTCACTGCAGGGCATTGGCTTCTTGGATCTCCGAGTGACATACAAAGATCCTTAGCCCCAATACTGCAGCTATGCACACCATGTGGAGGTTCCTCAAGTATCATAGGCGGGTAGTGATGCTCCCAGGGCTGTTTCATAGCACCATTGGAATGGACATTGCCTAAATACAGCAGTGGATACTTCACCAGATGTGAAGCTTTATCTGGGTATACAATGCATCAAGGTAGCAGAAGTGGAGGAAAGCACTGGGCCTGGAAACATGGGTTCAGCACCAGAGGTAGCCATAGGAGCAGATCACAAGGAATGGGCCGCATGCTAGGCAAGCCCTAGAAGAATCACACATCAATGCAACAGAGTGTCTGTGTACACTGGATCCTGTGATCTACTCAATGAGGGCTTGGACTCATGAGAAATTACAGAGTGTAGCTAAGAACACCAAGGAGGCAACTACTTTGGGCATACTCAGGATGGAGTTAAACAAAAGATTAAATAGCTTGGCTCCTGGAATGAATAGAAGTCTTCCAGACATTCCTGGCTACATGACTGATTTTGGGCTTTAAGCATTATAAAGCCATGATTCCAAGGGACAATTGAGGTGGCAGCTCCTAGAACAAAAGGATCACAAAGGATAAGCTGGTGGTGCTTTAAAAGTCTGTCTGAAGATGAAGACACTTCAGGATTGGAGGTCAGTCCCCAATCCTGGGACTTCAGATTGGCCAGTGTTAGGTTGCCTGACTAGATGGTGACTTAACTATCAGGAAGGCATCTGCGTATATCCAAAATTCCCATGCTTTGCATACTAGCAGAAGGGTGATTCATATTAATTCAACTAGGGTAGAGGAGACACAGTTCATGAACTTTAAGTACACCAGGTTCTAGTAGCTCACACATTACTATCACGACCCCTTTGCCTCTAGACGCACTGTGCAGCATTCTGGAACAATAAAACATATTATACAAGGTGCTAGGCCAGGGGTGCACAACCTGAGGCCCGGAGGCCAGATGTGGTCTTCTAAACCAGGGGTCCCCAATGCAGTGCCCACAGGTGCCATGGCACCTTTGGGTCCCCAATATGGTCCCTTCAGGCACCCAAAAGTATTTATGTGTTTATGTTATTATTATGTTTATTATTTTTTCCATTTTTTTAAAATATACATACATAGATTTGTATGAAATGCATACCACTTTCTAGCAATTATACATGAGCTGCAACAAAAGTGGACCAAATATCTAAATACATATCCATTTGAAGGTGATGTCTATATGCTAACCTTTCAAGTACTGAAAGTGTTGTAAGGTCCTCAATCCATTGCATTATAGGAGGTGAGCATTTATACTTCCAGTGTTGTAATATCAGTTGTTTAGCTGTCAAAAGGGTGCAGAGAAACCATGTACACTGACCATTTGCTAATTTCCATGAAGCAGGTAAATAATTTAAAAGACCGTGTACATCAGTGAATATTAAAGACTGTTCCGGTACAAATTTTTTTCTGTGTAATAACCTCCCTGCAAAAAGAAGCAACAGCTGGACAGTGCCAAAACTAGGGACGGGCGGAATGCTTATCCCGTTCCAGGTGGGGGGGTCCGCAGGGGGGTGAGGCTATCCATTCCTCCCCCCCGGAATCCGTCCAGGCCAGCTGTGCTCTGCCTTGATCCTGCGGAGCCACCGCCAGCTCCGCTTCGCTTGCGAATGTCGATACAGCCGGCAGCCATTACCGTGCCGTATCGCTGTAAGTCAGTCTCCAGACACAAATGGCGTAGTCTAAATGGCTGCATTTAGGCTAATCTACCAGCTTTACAGCGGCAAATGGTGCCCACTACGCCATTTGTGTCCGGAGCCTGACTTACAGCAATACGGCATGGCAATGGCTGCTGGCTTTATCAACATTCGCCAGGGACATGGAGCAGGCAGCCGGCTCTGCAGGGTCAAGGCAGCGACAGATCCGACCTGAATGGATTCCACACGGAGGTTGAGGTGAGTGCTCCATTCCGCCATGGGCCCCAATGGGGCTGGATTCTTGGAATCCGGCCTCATTGGGATCCATGGCGGATTTCTCCCCCATCCCTAGCCAAAACATTTGTTTAAAAGAAGCATTGGCTATATTGCACAGCCAGCAATTAGCTGAATTAGACAATCCTTTATTAAAGAGACGTTGTGGTGTCTAATAGACACAAAGCAAAAAAAATTTGCTGAATAAGTCACAGCCTAAGATCCATAGATGCAAAAGGTAGATGCCAAAGCAGCAACCCACTGATTAGACATTTTGTGATGGTTCCTACAGCAGTATCTCAAATTCCCAAATGCACGCACAGGTCCAAAAAGGTTGGAAACCCCTGCTGTAAGCCCTTTACTGCAGCCTGCCAAGGATGGCCTAACCCCTTCACTGCCAAATTATCCCTGCACGTTTTCCCCCACCATTTCCCCCCACTTTCTGTACTCTCCACACCATCCCCCATGGATCCACACAGAGATCACTCTTTCCCTGATAGCAGTGTGGCAAGGAAGATCTGTATCAGGATTGCTGAGATGTGTGTGTGCATATGTATACTCAAGCTTGTGCAAATGGCCTCTCAAAATTCTCTACTCTGTGGGCAGAGAAATTAGGAGGGCAATTTCACTGAATTTCTCCAAGAGAGGAGAAATTCTCCATCAGTTTCTCACAGGTATGGCTCACTATTGGCAGGGGTTGTAGCATTATTGGCAGAGGTTCTTTTTTCCTAAGGGTTTTTGCTTTTGTTTTTGCACTGCCACTGTAAATGGCAACAGCATGAACTGTGCTGACAGCTTTTGCATCCTCCACAGTGTCCCATACCTAGCATTGTTTTGGGGCACTGTGGGGAGGAGAGGGAAGGCAACCACCACCCAAAAACATGGTGAATAAAATTTGAAGAAAAATCTGCAAAATCGCCTTTCATTTCTATGGGGATAAGAAAAAGAAAAATCTCAGAACTTTTCTGAGAAAGATGTCTTCTGAGAAAATTTGCTTTAGTTCTAGTTGACATTCTTCAGGGTTCAGCACCTTCACCAAGGTTTTCCAAAGATTAAAATTCTGAGGGGTGATTGTGGATACATCTTCTCTCTAATGCAGATGCTTAATACTGCTACTTCCCTGAAAGCACTGTAGCAGGTGTGTGTGTGGGCGGGCAGTGTTGTGTCCAGCTCCAGGGAAGAGGTGGAGCTAATGCTAAGCCAAAATCTGCTCTCCAATTTCCTGAAAGTTTTCTTCCCCCGTGAAAGAGGATTCCTTTTTCCTGCCTCATTCTCAGAGCATTTCTTATATATATGATTCAAAGTCAGGAGTTAGTTGATCATCCTTTTTTGACTGCCTTTCCATTGACTGATTCTCATGAAACACACTTCATTGGAAAGCTCTTGACATGCAGATTCCATGAATAACAACAGTTTTTCACTATAATTCAGAGTTGGGTTTATTTCAACTTTTGACCAGTCTCGAATCTGCCATTTTTAGGCAAGATAATTGAGTGGGCGGTGGCGATGCAGTTGAAGGCACACTTGCAAGAAGCCGATTATCTAGATCCATTTCAGTTGGACAGCTGGGAGTCTAAAATGACCCCCAGGCTGCAGACTTGATCTTTCGAGGGTAGCCATACCCCATTCAACACCAGGTCAGCATCCCCCAACCTCCTCTTGTCTCCCACCAAAAGTACCTCGGTCTTGTCAGGGTTCAGCTTCAGCTTATTCCTCCATGTCCAGCCACTCACTGTCTCCAGAGATTTGAACAGGGATTCTATGGCTAACCTTGGTGAAGATTTTTAGGTGTCAGCTGTGAGCCGGACAATGCTATACCAACTCCATCTGACACAGCGGCTGCACCCCTACCTTCCCGACCATCTGCTCCCATCGGTAGTACATGCCCTGGTCTCCTCTCCTCTAGACTACCATAATGTACTCTATGTGGGGTTACTCTTGAAGACGGTTCAGAAGCTGCAGCTGGTGCAGAATGCGGCGGTTCGCCTGATTAAAAGCAGCCGCCGGCGTGATCACATCACTCCAGTGTTGAAGGAGTTGCACTGGCTACCAGTTGTTTTCTGGGCCAAATTCAAGGTGTTGGTTTTGACCTTTAAAACCCTATATGGTTCCGGCCCAGCCTATCTCAAGAAGCGCCTCCAGCAACACCAGACAAGCCGCTCAACAAGATCAGCCTTGGATGGCCTTCTCTCTGTCCCATCAGCCAGGACAGCAAGGCTCGTGAGGATGAGAGAGAGGGCCTTCTTTGTGGTGGCCCCCACTCTGTGGAACTCCCTCCCTAGGGAATTCTGCCATGCCCCCTCTTTAATGAGCTTCCGCCACGCATTGAAAACTTGGTTGTTCAGGCAGGCATTTGGGGTGGGTTAGGGAAATTTTAGAAAATGATGTTTTAATGTGTAATTTTATTGTTTTTAAACTGTTTAAAAACAATAAAATTAATAGCAATTTATACTTGGAAATACCCTCTGCTAGGTTAATGGTTATAGATTAATCTTCAAACTAATTTCTGAAATTGCTGACTTTGGCTGCAGTCCTATACATACTTCTTGGGAGTAAATCCCAGACACTTCAGTGGGATTTCCTTCTGAGTAGTCATGAATAGGATTGCATTGTTAGAATGTAATATTCCTTCTTTCTAGACCGTCACGTATTTTACGTAGACTACAGGGACCAAATAAGGAACGCAAATGGCGGTGCCCATAGGCCGCCGCCATTTGCGTACGCGCTTTTTTTTTTTCCAAGTCACCCGTGATAGGCTACGTAACGATTAACGTAGCCTATCACGGCTTACTTTGGAAATCTAGCCGTGATAGGCTACGTTAATCGTTACGTAGCCTATCATGGGGTTGTTCTTTTTGTTTTTTTTTACACTTTGTTTCGCAGCTGGGGAGACGGGGCGCTTCTCCCCGGCCTGAATTTCGGCCGGGCGAGGCGGGAAGCCTCCCCCCCGAGCCTGAATTTCAGCCGGGTGAGGCGGGATGGCTCCCCCCCCCTCGCCTGAACTTCGGGGGGAGAAGTGAAGCTCCTCCCCCCCACCGCGAAGCACCCCTGCGAATAGGTAAGTGACTTTCGTACATCCCTAGAATCGTCAAAAAAAAAATGTGGGAGAAAGTTTTGGCACATCACTTATATATACAGCCAGCAGGATATAGAAACAGGCGGTCTCTCCCTCTACTTCCCAATAGGATTGAGTCTTTAACTTGAAGATTCACTAGAAATGAATATTTATCATGGAATTCCAGTTATGGAATGGCCTCTCCAGGGAGGTTCGTTTGTCAATCACTTTGCTCTCCTTTCAGCACAAGGCAAAATTCTTTTTATTTTACCAGGCCTTTAAAAATACTTTTAACCCATGATGAAATTAGATTTATGTCATTTTTGTTTCAGTTTTTCATTTTTATATTTTTTTATTGATTGTATTTTGTTTTTATATACTGTAAAGCTGCTCTGGATTTTTGAAAGTGGGATACAAAAGTCTAATGCCAATAAATATTAAAACATATACACATTTTTGGTATTAAAATTACATAGGAAAATGTATTATTTTATATTTTTCGAGTTTTGGTTTTCTTACACACCTTTATTTCCATAGGTAATTCTTTGCCTTTCATAAACAGGAGAGATTTTAGTGTGTATGTTTTGCGAGCAAAGATATCTGAATTGGATCCTTCACTGGAAGTTGACCTATGGATGTCTAGGGATTAGGGTGGGTCAGCAGACAAATAATTGCCTCTTCAGCTCTGAGATCCATGCTGCAACACAGCTGAAGATCATTCAGATAATCATTGTCCTTATTATAAAATGTGTACCATTCAAACCTGAATTAAATGGGGAAAGAATATTTCACTGTTCAAATTACAAAGGTCCAGCACTTCTTATTTAGAATAAAACAGAAGGGATGAAATCTAAACTACAGCACAATGAACCCATTACACCAGATTTTGTATGTGGTCGTAGAGGGACCATAGCTGAAAAATATGAGCCATATTGTAAGTCACTCATCTAGAGTGCTGTGTTGTTCTTCTTTAATTGTCCCAGTTCTTACCTCAGGCCGTTGCTTCACCTCAGGCTGAATGGAATGATAAGGTCCAGCTTGTCAAGGCCTATTACTTATTCACTACCCCATCACACCTTTGACACTTCTGTCAGTTTTTATACAAGAGCCGAATGAGCAAGGATGTTGACGTTTCCTTTCATATACTAGAGGGCAGTGCTTTTTAACCACACCCTAAAGGCTTGCATGTCAGGGTGCAGTTACAATGACAGGACAACACAAGGAAAGTAGCATTTTGCCTGCCTCTATCATACGTAGCTTCTAGACAGATTCATATTTAGCCCTGATCATGTTGTTGCTAGGATCTTTCATTTTATTTTTTTCATTTTATTTTCTTTACACCTCCACCACAACCCCCGAAAATTCAATTGAAAGAATTAACATTAATATTTATACTAAAATCAGTAATGGAGGCAAATGTATATTTTTAATTATATGATTGTGAACGACACGTTCTCTATGTTGCCATGGAAATTGATACGGAATCCCTTCCCAATTGGTACAAGAACTTAATGTTTTGAAACTACCAGCAGGGTTTTGTACTTAAAAAAAAAAAAAATAGTGACGGTCTAGAAAGAAGGAATATTACATTCTAACAATGCAATCCTATTCATGACTACTCAGAAGGAAATCCCACTGAAGTGTCTGGGATTTACTCCCAAGAAGTATGTATAGGACTGCAGCCAAAGTCAGCAATTTCAGAAATTAGTTTGAAGATTAATCTATAACCATTAAACTATAGTCATATGTTAGCAGTCACGGAATAAGAGGAGAGGTCTTCTTATGGATCAGTAACTGGTTAAAGAATAAAAAGCAGAGAGTAGGAATAAATTGTAAATTCTCCCAAAGGAGGGGAAGTAAATAGTGGGGTCCCACAGGGATCTGTATTGGGACCAATGCTTTTCATCTTACTCATAAATGATCTGGAATTAGGAGTGAACAGTGAAGTGGCCAAGTTTACTGATGTCACCAAATTATTTATGGTGGTAAAAACAAGAATGGATTTTGAGGCGCTCCAAGAGGATCTCTCCAAACTGGGAGAATGGGCATCCAAATGGCAAATGCGGTTCAGTGTAAGCAAGTGTAAAGTGATGCACATTGGGGCAAAAAATCCTAACTTCAAGTATAACCTGATGGGATCTGAGCTAGCAGTGACCAACCAGGAAACTGTTTCATGGATCACTGCCTTGTTGTGGCGAAGGGGCTTGCATAACTCAGTGAAGCCATAAGCTATGCTGTGCAGGGCCACCCAAGACGGACAGGTCATGGCAGAGAGTTCTGACAAAATGTGGCCCACCGGAGAAGGAAATGGCAACCCACTCCAGTATTCTTGCCAAGAAAACCCCATGGAATGTATCACAAGGCTAAAAGATATGACACCGGAAGATGAGCCCCTCAGGTCGGAAGGTGTCCAATATACTACTGGGGAATTGCAGAGGGTATTTCCAAGAAGCCACAGAAAGCGTGAAGGGGCTGGGCCAAAGCCAAAAGGACACTCAGCTGTAGATGTGTCTGGTGGTGAAAAGAAAATCCAATGCTGTAAAGAACAATATTGTTTAGGAACCTGGAATGTAAGGTCAATGAATCAAGCTAAGCTGGAGGTGGTCAAACATGAGATGGCAAGACTGAACATCGACATCTTGGGAATCAGCAAACTAAAATGGACAAGCATGGGCGAATTTAATTCAGGTGACCATCATATCTACTACTGTGGGCAAGAATCCCTAGAAGAAATGGAGTAGCACTCATAGTCAACAAAAGGGTGGGAAAAGCAGTACTGGGGTACAATCTCAAAAACGATAGAATGATCTCAGTACGAATCCAAGGCAAACCATTCAACGTCACAGTAATTCAAGTCTATGCCTCAACCACTGAGGCCGAAGAAGCTGAGGTTGATCGGTTCTGTGAAGACCTACAACACCTTCTAGAACTAACACCAAAAAAAGATGTCCTGTTCATCATAGGGGATTGGAATGCTAAAGTAGGAAGTCAAGAAATCACCGGGATAACAGGCAGGCATGGCCTTGGTGTACAAAATGAAGCGGGACAAAGGCTAATAGAGTTTTGCCAAGAGAACATGCTGATCATAGCAAACACTCCTTTCCAACAGCACAAGAGGCGACCCTACACATGGACATCACCAGATGGTCAATATTGAAATCAGATTGATTATGTACTTTGCAGCCAAAGATGGAGAAGCTCTATACAGTCAGTAAAAACAAGACCTGGAGCTGACTGTGGCTCAGATCATGAACTTCTTATTGCAAAATTTCGGCTTAAATTGAAGAACGTAGGGAAAACCACTAAACCATTCAGGTATGACCTAAATCATATCCCTTATGAATATACAGTGGAGGTGAGGAATAGATTTCAGGGATTAGACCTGATAGACAGAGCGCCTGAGGAACTATGGACGGAGGTCCATAACATTGTTCAGGAGGCAGCAACGAAATCCATCCCAAAGAAAAAGAAATGCAAGAAAGCCAAGTGGCTGTCTGATGAGGCTTTACAAGTAGCTGAGGAAAGAAGGGAAGCGAAAAGCAAGGGAGAAAGGGGAAGATATATCCAACTGAATGCAGAGTTCCAGAGAATAGCAAGGAGAGACAAGAAGGCCTTCTTAAATGAACAATGCAAAGAAATCGAAGAAAACAATAGAATGGGAAGTTCTAGACATCTCTTCAAGAAAATCGGAGATCTCAACGGAACTTTTTGTGCAAAGACGGGCATGATAAAGGACAAAGAAGGCAGGGACCTAACAGAAGCAGATGAGATTAAGAACAGGTGGAAAGAATACACAGAAGAACTATACAGGACAGATCTAGCCATGATAGCGCGGTCACTGAACTTGAGCCGGACATCCTAGAGAGTGAAGTCAAGTGGGCCTTAGCAAGCATTACTAACAACAAAGCTAGCGGAGATGACAGTATTTCAGCTGAGCTATTTAAAATCCTAAAAGGTGATGCTGTTAAAGGTGATGCAGTTTACATTCCAATTCCGAAGAAGGGCAATGCCAAAGATTGTTCAAACTACCGCACAATTGTGCTCATTTCACATGCCAGCAAGGTTATGCTCTAAATCCTACAAGCTAGGCTTCAGCAGTATGTGAACCGAGAACTACCGGAAGTCCAAGCTGGGTTTCGAAGAGGCAGAGGAACTAGAGATCAAATTGCCAACATTCGCTGGATCATGGAGAAAGCAAGAGAATTCCAGAAAAGTGTCTATTTCTGCTTCATTGACTATGCTAAAGCCTTTGATTGTGTGGATCACAACAAACTGTGGCAAATTCTTAAAGAGATGGGAGTACCAGACCACCTTACCTGTCTCCTGAGAAACCTGTACAAGGCTCAAGAAGCAACAGTAAGAACCCGACATGGAACAACCGATTGGTTCAAAATTGGGAAAGGAGTACGACAAGGCTGTATATTGTCACCCTGCTTATTTAACTTATATGCAGAGTACATCCTGAGAAATGCCGGGTTGGATGAATCACAGGTCGGAATTAAGATTGCCAGGAGAATTATCAACAACCTCAGATACACAGACGATACCACCCTAATGGCAGAAAGCAAAGAGGATCTCAAGAGCCTCTTGTTGAGGGTGAAAGAGGAGAGTGCAAAAGCTGGTTTGAAACTCAACATTAAAAAAATGAAGATCATGGCATCTGGCCCCATCACTTCCTGGCATATAGAAGGGGAAGAAATGGAAGCAGTGACAGATTTTATTTTCTTGGGCTCCAAGATCACCGCAGACGGTGACTGTAGCCATGAAATTAAACGACGCTTGCTCCTTGGGAGGAAAGCTATGGCACACCTAGACAGCATAGTAAGAAGCAGAGACATCACCTTGCTGACAAAGGTTCGTATAATCAAAGCTATGGTTTTCCCAGTAGTAATGTATGGCTGTGAGAGCAGGACTATAAGGAAGGCTGAGCTCCGAAGATTTGATGCTTTCGAACTGTGGTGCTGAAGAAGACTCTTACGAGTCCTCTGGACTGCAAGGAGGTCAAATCAGTCAATGCTAAAGGAAATCAACGCTGACTGCTCATTGGAAGGACAGATACTGAAGCTGAAGCTCAAATATTTTGGCCACCTAATGCGAAGAGAAAACTCCCTGGAAAAGACCCTGATGCTGAGAAAGATTGAAGGCAAAAGGAGAAGGGGACGGCAGAGGATGAGATGGCTAGATAGCATCACCAATGGAATGAATATGAACTTGAGCACACTCCGGAAGAGAGCGGAGGACAGGAAGGCCTGGCGTGCTATGGTCCATGGGGTCACGAAGAGTCGGACACGACTTAACGACTGAACAACAACAACAACAAACCAAGAAAGAGTTCTTAGGGTTGTGGAAGACAGCTCGATGAAAATGTCAAACCAGTGTGCAGCCACTGTAAAAAAAAGGGCAAACTCCATGTTGGCCATAATTAGAAGAGGAATTGAGAATAAAACTGCCAATAACATACTGCCTTTATACAAATCTATGGTGCAACTACATTTAGAATACTGTGTACAGTTCTGGTTATGGCACCTAAAAAAAAGATATTGTAGAAAAGGGCAACTAAAATGATCAAGGGACTGAAGCAACTCCTTTATGAAGGAAGGTTGCAACAGCTGGGATTGTTTGGCTTGGAAAAAGGGATAGGGGGAGACATGATAGAGGTCTACAAAATTATGCATAGTGTGGAGAATGTGGATAAGGAGACATTTTTTCCCCCCTCTCTCATAATACTAGAACCCAGGGTCATCCCATGAAGCTGATTAGTGGGAGTTTCAGGACAGATAAAAGGAAGTACTTCTTCACATAGTTAAACTATGGAATTTGCTACCACAAGATGTAGTGATGGCCACCAATTTGGATGGCTTTAAAAGGAGGTTAGACATATTCCTGGAGGAGAAGGCTATCTATGGCTACTAGTCTTGATGACTATGTGCTGCCTCTAGTATCAGAGGCAGTATGCCTATGTACACCAGTTGCTGGGGAACATGGGCAGGAGGGTACTGTTGTACTCATCTCCTGCTTGTGGTTTTCCTGTTGACAGCTGGTTGGCTACTGTGTGAACAGAATGCTGGACTAGATGGACCCTTCGTCTGATCCAGGATGGCGCTTCTTATGCTCTTCATAAAAAAATTACCTGGTAACTGGAAAAGTCACCTCATATGGACTAATGTTAATATTTTATGGGTCTAACTGCACAATCCTCTGCAGTTAAAGGTAACGCACATGCTTTGTGCTCAGAACGTTCCAGGTTCAGTCCCCAGCATTTCCAGCTTAAAGGATCAAAAAGCAGGTGATGGGAAATACCCCTAAGAGCCCAGTCAGTGTAGAGTAGCCAATGGTGGCCTAGATGGACAAATAATCTAACAGTCTGGCAGTTTCCTATGTTCTTATGACATCCTTTTATTTGTTTGTTTGTTTTCTTTCATTTCTATACTGCCCAATAGCCGAAGCTCTCTGGGCGGTTCACAAAAATTGGGAGTTTCCTTGGCCCCCATATTCTTCAGTAGCTGCCACATGCGGAGGAGGAGAAATTAACAGGGATGCTACTTTGGGTGGCAGCAAAACATCTACTTATAGCCTAAGACAAGAGTTCTAGATCATTGGTTCAACTGGTTGATCAGGACCCACTACTGGGTAACAGCACTACCAGCATACAAATATATGGTGAGAAATTAAAATGTGGATTCCCAAATGCAAGTTTGGGGTTAAGGGTTGTCCTGCATCTGAAAGGTTGAAGTCTACTGTAATGAGCTGATGGTGATTATTATAAGACATGGTGCATGTTAGGTGCCTAGAGTTGAGTGCATCAAGTGTTGTCCCTGTGTATAGAGCCAGGTAGGGTGGTCGATTTTGGGGTACCAAAGGACAGCAAATGACTCATCATCATCATTACCATCATCATCACCATGGGAGATGCCATTTGCATTATCTGCCTCAAACACTGTCTGAAATGTCTTGAGAGGTCTCTGCCAATGCAACATCACAAAATGCAACATTAAACCTCCATTGCAGCAACATGAAAATAAAGTTGTAGACAGGTACACCACCAGCAGTGTTCAAGATCCATGTCTAAGATGCTTAAATGTCAGCATGTGACTTAAGTTTTGCTTCTTTGAGACGAGATCGCACACATACAGCTAATGTACACTACATATTTATGCCCTTGGCTAAATCTAGGCCCAAGCATATTATAAACCATTAAACAATCACTTTCAGAAAAGAGGCAGGATGCTATTATGCAGCTTCTAGATGATTTAAGTCACATCTCTCTCCTTCCCCCTCATCTTCCTTTCCTGCCGAGCTTTCTTTTCTCGTTAGCTGTTTAAATCAGCAGTTTTAAAGCTCCAGTTCACCAAAAATGCTAATGTTCATTGCTCCTCAATTGTAATTCAAATTGCTCCATACAGCCTCCAGCATGCATTCAACAGACGAATCCAAGCTTGCCAGTTGGAATGCTGGAGGTTGCACATGCTCCACAATTTTATTTTATTTTTAAAAGCATTCACGGAGGGGGAAACCGGCCTTGGTTGTCCAGTTTTTGGTGCTCGTTCCCCCTGGTTTTGGCTATGTCGGTCCATGTTGCTCTATACCTGCGAGAGTGCTGTTTCCCCTCCCCCCACTTTCCACCATGGTCAGAGAAGCAGCGCTCCGTCACCTGGAGTGAAGGCTGACAGGAATGAACACAGGCAGGAAGCAGCGTGACACGCGCATTGTCATGCATGACTGACCAAGAGCCATCAACAGCAATTAAACATTGAGAGCTTGGGATCTTTTTGGACAGGTTCAAGTTTGCTGGCACTGCTGTGATTAGATGTTTTGCACTGTTTCCCTGTAGTCAGTATGTGACATATTCCTTCTCACTTGCTCTTTTCTGATTTGTGTATGTGCATATGTGAGTGTTCGTGTATGTATTGTCCTAGCCCTAACATGTCTTTAATGCTAAACTTGGCACTTTAAAATAGAATCATTGTGAATGCCCTTTATGAGGCGGATTAAAGAAAGGCAAGGATTAAAACCTCCCGAACAGCCACAAGTGCATAATATAAATGTAAATGTAATAATGTAAATGTAACTGGCTCAACAAATCTGAGATCACTTTTACTAGAGCCATTAAGAAGTGCCGTTGAGCCTCTTCCACTATTTGTGCCATGCTCATATTACTCTTGTTAATGTGGCATTTTCAACACTGACCTGGTTTGCATGTAACTACAACCCATCGGTTTTGTGAGCAAACCTATGGGCGATAGACAGCAGCTAGACGGCCATAGGATTTTTCGTTTTCTGGGAACTGTGCTCAGAGCCAGCGCTCCTAGGTTGGTTTCCAGAACACTGACTTCCCGTCCCTACCCCCGCTCCCTCGTAGTGGCATGGTTCATCCCCAGAACTGCGCTTGTAAAGGCAGCGTGGAGGGGGGGAAAGGGGGCATTCCCGGGGGCAGGGAGGGAACAGCAGAAGCACTGTTACAGCGCTTCCTGTGCACCATCTGGCCTCCCCCCGACCCCGCTTTGAGGCACCCCGGCTAGACAGCTAAAATCAGCTGTCTAGCTGCAATGCAGGGCAGCCAGAGCATGGAGGAGAAGATTCCCTCTGTGCTCCGCCTGCCCTGCATTGGATAGTCGGTCGCCTCCTTGTTCGGAGGTGGCCAACTATCCCCATAGGATTATGCCCTTACAATCCGATGGATTGCCATGCACAAGCAGGGATGTGCCCACAACTTCTGCTTTTATGCACAGCCCATTAATGGCTCCTTCGTAGGTTGTGGAACGTGATGTCCGAACCTGGACTGATGGGTTGTTAAAGGGCGAAACAACCCAAAGGTTAACCGATGGGTTTTTAAACCAATGGGTTGTCGTTATATGCTAACAGGTCCGATGTCAGCATAATATTCACCTAGCAGCTAATTTAAGGGAAAATTGGTTTAAGTCAGACATGTGTAAACAACCTCTCTTAAAAAGTAGAAATTTGGAGTTTTAATAACTCTGACCTGTTAGATCTAGGAAATCTCATCCCTTCGTCTTAACAGCCCAATCCTATGAGCTGCTTGGGAAAGAATGCTAGGAGACATGGAGTTGCCTCAGGTCAAATGGAAAACACGCGCACGCGCGCGCACACACACACACACACACACACACACAGGATGGTGCATCAGTGCAGCTGCAGCAGCTCAACAACTTCAGTTCTAAGTACAGTTGCTGCACCCCAGTCCAGCATAGGCGGACACACAAGTGATAATGAGATGCCATGCAAAATAAACCTTACAAGAAAATTGGGAAACGATCCAAAGAAAGTAGATACTACAAGCAGGTCACTGGTAAGTTTCTTCAGGATGGGGACAAGACAGGGAAATTTACAAGCCAGAATCTAGGCTCTCAAATATGAAAGCAGATTCAAATGTTTTGGAGGAGCAGACAGAGGAGGCCTCACTGGACATACCAGTTCAGGATGAACATGGTGTGGGTGTTGTGGGGTGGGGCTGTTGGTTTGAATTTACTCTCACATCAAGAGTTCTCACCTTGACAGACATGCTAGCTCTCCACATGAAGGAATGAAGGGAAAGCATACTGACAGAGGAGCCTATTTAGATGAGTGATTTACATATGCACATATTTATGTTATGGTACAGCACCATCAGTATCTGTTACATAGCCTGACAAGGGACAACTAGGAAAAACTCCTGTTAAAACTCTGGCAAGCTGTTGCCAGTTCAGTGTAGAGTCTATACAACAGGAGGGCTCCCCTTGGCCCACAGGCCTAATCCAGCCCACAGAAGTTTGGGCTCCCTCCATTGGTCCTGCCCACTCCCCTCCCCAAGCCACACCGTGTGGCCTGGAAGCTACTAAGAGTTTTGTCAGGGGTATCTCTGATACCAGCACACACGGGAATCCCCTTGTTGTCCCTGATCACAAATAGGAGAAGGCCGTTGTGCAACAGAGTGGGTTCTCAGCAGACAGGCTGGGCAGATCATCCCACAATGTGCCTCCCAGGGACCTAATGTTTCACTTGCTCTACATCCTCTCCAAAATGGGAGAACTAGATGGATCAGCAGTCTTACTTGGCATAAAGCAACTTCCTAAATTCCCTAATGGTTACCACTCACATTTATGGTGTAAAGTGTAGCAGCAGCATGAGTGTTCCCATTTAGAGGACAGGAGGACACAGAGCACCAGGTATCTAGCATGACCAAACCATGCAGACCAGGGAACTGGAGTGTGTGTGTGTGTGTGTGTGTGTTTGGACATACGGACGGACGGACAGGCTATTTAAATAACATCACAGTACTACATGTTAACACTGTTTAGGCTGCAATGCTATACTCTCTTACCTCGAGTAAGTTCCATTGAATTCAGCAGGCCTTACTTCTGAGTAGACATGTATAGGATTGCACTATGCAAGTTCCTGCACACAGTAGTACAAACTATAAGCAGCTGCTTGGAAGGGGGGAGTGGAAGCAAGCATTCTGATTCACTGGAGAGTGGGATATTATGAGGAGATACGGGCGTGTGATGGGGCATTAACAAGCACTTCCTAGTCAAAGTTGACAGATAGTCTGTTTACAGAGAGCACTCAGAAATGGCTATAGTACAAGAGCTTTGGGATTTTCTGGATACAGAAAGAGGATAACAGGCATCGGATATATAAGTGGAACTGAAACCTTATCACCTATAAAGGTCTGATACATATCAATGGTCATGCTTTGATGGCTGCTCAGGAGGGTCATCTCATTCATGTGAGGGCCATGATGTCAAACTAAACAGCTTTCCCACTTTAAAGTGACAGTGAGGCAAGAAATGGTTTGTCTTGTCTTGGAGCATTTCCCATTCCAGCCAGGAGTTTATTATGAATAATCTGGATCCATACCTCAAATGCAATCATAGGTTTATTCATGTATGGAACATTTTGGCAAAAACTGAGACAAACTGAAATCTTCAGAAACTTGTATATCATACACCTGTGTTGATTAC
Organism: Heloderma suspectum; assembly: GCF_057233095.1. Classification (NCBI taxonomy): domain Eukaryota; kingdom Metazoa; phylum Chordata; class Lepidosauria; order Squamata; family Helodermatidae; genus Heloderma; species Heloderma suspectum. Next base: position 398,356,646 of record NC_139458.1, read on the forward strand.
TGAGACTCAGGCTCCAAACAGGTGTTGGAAATGTAACTGGTTTATTACAGGATTTTATATGGATATTTTAGAAATTAATTTCAAAACTGAATGTAATACATCCATTACACTTGTGCAATACAAGATGTACAAACCCCAAGGCTTTTCTGATATGGTCCATGTACTGTAATTAGCAAAAAGAAAGATGTGCAGCCAGATCTTATGCATATTACATGCAGATGTAGTTCCCACTAATTTGAAGAGAACTTTCTCCCAAGTAAGTGTGTACAGAACTGCAATCTAAGATTCACCTCTTAAGTGGGTATAGAATTTGCTCTAAGGTTTACCTTTCTTTTGCTTGTGACAACATGAACTGTTGTTGCAGTTAGCTTGTGTAAATCTAGCTTGTGTAAATTCAGAGTGGTGATAGCTCAGAAGGTGTAAGTTTCAATATTTAGCAACTCCAGGAAAAAAAGATTAAAAGCTGTGGGAAAGACCTTGGCCCAAACCCTTAGAGCAGAGCTTTCCAAAGTGTGTGTCGTGACACATTAGTGTGTCGCCGGCAGTGTGTAGGTGTGTCGCGTGAAAATTGTGCGGAAGGGCACCGTGGAGTTCCCTTACTCACGTTTGCTTCGCTTGGTCCCTCCCCCGGAACTTCCTAAAGCAGCTAATGTTAAAGCAGCTTAGCTGCTAAGGCTTAGGTGCTTTAACATTAGCTGCTTTAGGATCACGTGGCGTCTTGATGCAGGACGCACGTGATTGGCGGTGTTGGAGTGGTACGGCGAGGAGTGTGATAACGCTGGATGCACGAGGAGTGTGGAGAATTCGAAGTTAGCAGAGCAATTAGTCGAGCAATTTGCAATCAGCTCGGGCGAGAGGCTTCCCCACGTCCTCGGTGCGGCTGCAAGGCAGCGGGGGAGAACAACGGCCCGCTGGATGCCCCCAGAGCAGGGAGGGCTGCGCCGGGCAGGTGAGGAGCTTCGAGCCTGCGCTCCCCAGAAAGGTAGAGGCGCGGGGCGAAGAGAGGGGAAGGGAGGCACTGCTCTGGGAGCAGAGCTCGGCTGACACCGGCGTGGAGAAGTGGCAGTGGTCACCAGCCTTGCGTGGTTTCGGGTGTGCCCTTCGTAGACTTCTGCACCACGCTGCCGCACGGCCAGGCCAAAGTAACACACAGGTGGAAACGCCACCTGGGACTGCACCGAGCGGGCCGTCCGCCATCTTGCCAGTCGGAACGGAGCTCAGTTGATTTCTGCCATTTATTTTTATTTTTACTCTGTTGTAATTATGGATTAACCACCCACTGGCAGTGTACGACCGGAGAGTGCTGGAACTGGACTCTGGACATAGGCATTGCAAATATTTACAGCAGTATAGCCTTGTACTGAGACATATATATTTACAACATTTTTGTTGGACTTTTGCTTCTCTACTTCATGTGTTTTTGCAGCTGGGCTCCTACCTGGACCTGGAAATGGTAAGTAGTTACTGGTGTTATTCAACTTTTTAAAGTTCTTGCACATATTTACATACTGTTACTCATAAATGACAACAATGTATGTTATTATCTTACAAATCATATATTTTAAAAAATATAAATGAAAGGTTTTCATGAGATATGTTGTATCCCCATACATTTCGTCATTACAATTTATGTATGCGTCCGTATCTCTTATAACGGGTTAGTTTAACCTCCGGTTTGCTAGTAAAACCGAGTTACTGTGTCACGAAATGATGCATGTCTAAAGAGTGTGTCACCAACACGAGAAGTTTGGAAAGCCTTAGAGAATAGTTGCCAGCCGCAGGGGCTGGATGGCACAATGGTCTGACTCAGTATGGCTGTTTTCACCACCATTTTAATGCATGGAGGGTAGGGATGGGGGAGAATTTCTCCCCGAAACTTCGGGGGGCCGAGTGCCAACACATTCGGTCCTCCGAAGGTTGTTTGGGGAGAAATTCTCCGCCCCCCCACCCCCCCACCCCCAGGATGGGACTTACCTTTCATGCATGTCGCTCCCGGCGGCGGGTCCCGGCGGCGGTTCGGCAGGTCTTCGTCAGGGGCGGGGGCGGCGCTGGTCTTTCGACCGGCTGCCGCTGCCGCCATTACAAGAAAAGGAAAAAAAAGAACAACGCCCCTGTGATAGGCTACGTAACGATTAGATTTGCAGTCAGCCGTGATAGGCTACGTTAATCGTCACGTAGCCTATCACGGGTGACTTTGAAAAAAAAAAAAGCGCGTACGCTAATGGCGGCCCCCATAGGGAGCCGCCATTCGCATTCCTTATTTGGTCCCTGTAGTCTGCGTAAAGATTTACGTAGACTACGGCGAAAATAAGGGCAACGCAGGGGGAGCAGCAGGAAAAGGATTTGGCTGCTATGCATTTAGCAGAAGGTGAGAAAGCGGCTTTATGTGTGGACAGCTGTATCTGTCTACGGTCTCTGTGCGCAACTGAGAAATCTGACATGATCGGATTGCCATTTGAGCATATAGTTATATGAGCGCAGACTCTATTTTCATCTTAACTTGTCAATATCAGTCATGGGATCAGTGGAAGTGTGTCAGGGTCAAGCACCGGCAATTTCCCTTTCCCTTCATGCTTTCAGTTAGAATAGGCTAGAATAGGGCAGCTTCATGTACAAGGATGGAATCCTTTCCTTTGGTGATATTCATTGCATGTATTTATGGTATTAAACCCCTTTCATCTTAGTAACTTGTACTGCAGTAGCCTTAAGGTCTAGATTTAAAATGAAATTCTCATGCCATTACCATCTTGCATTCAAACAACGTTATAAAGCACTCCCTGTAAACATGCAGTGAACCTCTTTTTTACTCCGACAGTGTTGCAAAGCTCAATTGTTAAAGCTGGGGACTGGACTCAGTGGAGACTGGTGGCTCCGATGTCAGTGGAGCAGTGAATCTGCTCCGGGTTTCAGTCAGAACCCGTCAGAACTCTAAAGAGTTCTGACTGGTTCTGAAACCTGGAGCAGATTCACCTTGGAAATCCAGAGTGAAGCACCTTGGGCAGCTCCTTTAGAGTTCTGCCTGAGACCCAGAGTGGATTCACCACCCCACTGACATCGAACCCACCAGCCTCCACTGGATGACCTGCAAGGTTCCTTCTGACACTATGAAAAAGGAATAGCCAGGATCTTCTCTGGGCTTTCTGGAGGAAAACACCATGTGAATAGCCATATTCTCAGAGGGTTCTTTGTATTTACAACTAGCCTCCGCGGCACAAAGTTCATAAAGTAAACTGAGGCCCTCTATAGAAGTCTAAGAACCAAAAAAGCAGAAAGAGATGCCCACTGGCCCCAGTTATTTGGATCCCATTTTAAATATCCAGAGCAGGGGTGGGGAACTGTATCTGAGTGGGGAACAGATGACCCCCCACCACCAAGCCTTCATGGGCGTGGGGGAACAGTGAGCAACACACTAAGGGGAATCCCTGCTAGCCTTTGGGGGCAGGGCTTTGGAGAGGGGGAGGGGCTTCAAGAAGAGGCCTCACTTGAGCCTTTGCAGGCCAGATGGCCCCAACCAGTGGGGAAATTTGGCCTGTTGGCCAGAGGTTCCCCATCACTGGTCCAGAGCATTACACAGCCTGCCCTGGCTTTGCAAATATTATCTACTCTGTGGCGGAATAACAATAGCAGAGTTGTATCGCACTTTCAGATGTTCAGGGTGCTTCGCATGCAATATCTAGTTTATTTATTTATTTATATTTCTATACCACCCAATAGCCGAAGCTCTCTGGGTGAGTCAGAAAACAAGACTTAAAATGATAAAAATACAGTAATAAAACAGTTTAAAAACCTATAAAAATCTAAATGGATTAAAACTAGAGTAAAAGCTAAAGCAAAAGCCAGCAGCACTGCAAAGATCTTAAAGCTCTTTAACACCATTCTTTAGAATTGAAGGTCTAAAAATGTAATTATTGTGAACCGCCCAGAGAGCTTCAACTATTGGGCAATATAGAAATGAAATGAAAAAGAGAGCGAGAGAGAGAGAGAGAGAGAGAGAGAGAGAGCGCACGCCTGGGAGAATAAAAAGGTCTTCACCTGATGCTGAAAAGACCACAGCATACACCAGGTGAGCCTCTCTGGACAGGACATTCTACAACTGAGGTGCCACCACTGAAAAGGCCCTCTTCTTTGTAGTCACCTACCTCCCCTCATTTGATGGGACAAGCCTGAGAAGGGTTTCTGAGGATGACCTTAAGGTCCGGGCAGGTATATACAGGAGGATACAATCCTTAAGGTAACCTGGTCCCAACCTATTAGGGCTTTCAAAGTTAATACTAGCACTTTGAATTGGGCCTGGAAATAGACCGGAAGACAGTGCAATCACAAACCACTGGCGTAATATGATTATATCAACCTGCCCTCGTTTGGACCAGGTGAAGTTTCCAGACTGTTTTCAAAGGCAGCCTCCCATATAACACATTGCAGTAAGCCAAACAAGAGGTTTCCAGAACATGGGTAGCTGTAGCCAGGCTCTCCCTATCCAGATAGGGTCATAGTTGGTATATCAGCCTGAGATGATCACAGGTGCTCTGTGCCACTGAAGCCACCTCTGCCTCCAGTAACAATGCTGGATTCAGCAGCACCCCCAAGCTATGAAATCTAATTGAAATCCTTAGAAGGACCCTGTAAGGTAAGTCAATGTTATTATCCTCCACAGTGCAAATAGGGGGACTGGCACTAAAAGAGAGTGGGTTGCTTAAGGCCACCTAGAGAGTTCATGGCAGAGGTAAGATTCAAACTGGGGACTGTCTGATTCAAAGCTTAGTTTGGTAGTGTGTCCTAGCGTTTTTCCAAAAGAAAAACAACAACAACCCTGCAGTCAAAATTGTTAAAACAAAACAAACAAAAAACTACCCAAAGAATTGTGGCAAGTCTGGGAACTGTAGCCTCTCTGCACAAAAGTTCTTTAAAAAAAATAAAATAAACGTTAACAGTGTAAGGTGTGAATTTTACAAAAAGCAGGATCTTCCTGTAGATTTCTAATGCTTGGAAATGAAGATGAGAGAGTGAGCTGTTTAGCAACCCACATTACAACAAAGTCTTCTGTTGACATGAACAGTTCTCTTTTATCAAAACAGCTCAGTTATTTAATTCACTAATATATCCACTTGATGTCACTATCACTGCCCAGTAAAACAGTAAGCCAAAGGGTCAATGCTTTTTATATCAGTCAGTGATCTGGACAGCACACCATCTGCAAGAAAGTTGGCATTTGGACACTATCTTATGGCTGCCCATTGTCTTCATGAGGCCACAGTGTATTCTGTCTGATCTTCTGCTGTTCTTATTTTTCAAGGAAGAAAAATGCATTTCCTAAAACTGTAGTTTATCAAATGCTCCTGAAAACTGTCTGATGCCACACTTCCATTTCTTTTAGAAACACTGATACACACTGAGGGAAAGAAAGGCTCAAGGGAACTAACTGGATAACATCATGGCCACAGCTATAAAGAATGGAATAGAAAAGGTTGAGTGAATGGTACCTGTTTTATCCATTAACACTTGTTAAATTTGGGGCTGGGGCCTGGCCTATGTGGATTAAAGTGGGTGAGAAGCTTTTCTCATGATTTCCCCACTGAGAGCTGATCTACAGCTGATTTATACAGAATGAAAAGGTACACTAAGGTGACAGAATGCTGGATTGCAGCACTTCAAATGGTACTTTTACTTTAAAAGTAAAAAAGGGTCTCTGCATGAAATAAACCAGCACATCAAGGAGATGGGGGCTGCGCAAAACATTTCTCCCTGAGAAGGCAGCTTTTGCCAAGAGGGGGCATGTGGACATGATCTTCACGTCACAGTCTGAAATGTTACAGTCCAGAATTCTACAACGACTACACTACTAATTGTAGCTGCATGCTACTACTAGTAGCATAGTAAGGATCGCTGCGTGCTATGTAATTAATGTAATCGTATGAGACCTTGCTGGCTGTACCACAACCTGCAGATTGCCATCTTGCAGCAACCCGGGAGAGGGCCTTCTCTGTGGTGGCACCCACCTTATGACATACCCTCCCTACTGGTATTCAGGAGACACCAACTGTGGTGTATTTTAGGCCCCAATTAAAAACATGTAACTTCACAGAGTCCTCTGTTCTCTGCGTGTGCTGCCCAGTTTGTTTGTTAATTATGGTGTTGTGAGGCTTCATTTTAATCTTTTTATCAATGTTTTATATGAATGTTTTAGCAATTATTATGTGTTTTAATAGTATTTTAATGTATCTCGCAACATAATTTATTTAAATCTTGCAGACTACTTAGAGATGTTTTAAATATAGTAAATAGTACATAAATCTATTTAATAATAATAATAATAATAATAATAATAATGTAATTTGACTGCCAGTGTCCCCCCTAACTCTACTTAAAGTGGGGCATCTGCCATACTGAGCTGGACCCTTGGCTCATCTAGCCCAGTAGTGAGTACTCTGACTAGCAGCAGCTTTCCAGCATCTCAGTCAAAGCTGTGCTCCATCACCTGCTACCTGACCTTTGAAGGGAAGACGCTAGGTGTTGAATTTTGGGAAGGGACTGTAGCTCAGTGGTAGAGCACATGCTTTGCATGCAGAAGGTTCCAGGTTCGATCCCCAGCATCTCCAGGTAGGGCAGGAAGAACTCCTGCCTGAAACCGTAGACAGATGCTGGGGATATCACGAGCACCTGATATGGGAATGGAGTCCAATGGAATCCCCACCCGACTCCCCACCCCAAGTCCCATTCACAGATTGCATGGAACTTACCAGACCCATTTGCCGAGCACTGCACAGTTAGCTTATGGGGGTCGGCTGCCCACTTCTTTCCCGAGCTACCATTGTTATGCAAAATTGTTACATTTCAGGTTTTTCCGGAAAACTAATGTTGCATAGAATGCGGCTGTGAAGGGGCCATCTATGCAACATTACAGACTCAGGGAAGGAGCAGGCAGACCTGCAGTGCTCGCTGGTCACTCACCGAGCTATCTAGGGGCTCGCGCAACAGACGGCGGCTTGGTGAGCAACCGGAGTCCCAGGACAGAGGTGAATCCATCCATCTCTAAGGGATGCTGACAAGACTGGGCTAGATGGACCCATGGTCTGACTCAGTATAAGTCAGTTTCCTATGAACTTGGGACCATCTGCATGCAAAGCATGTGCTCTGCCACTGAGCTATGACCCCTCTCAATCCCTGCCAACATTTCACAGGTGAAGATAGGCATGCTTTTTGGACACTGATATCCTCATGCCACCAATCATGGCCTGAGTCAACCCCCTTCCCTGGCCTGCCCCTGTGACATATTGCTTGAAGGCTCTTCTCTGATGGGTGTACACTATATTCATTAAAGTAGCAGCCCAACTTGCATTAGCTTCAGAAGCAGGGTGTCAGGTTTCCCAATCACCCCAGCACAGATGCTCAGGCAATCTGACACTGGACACCCAAATCAGTGAGAATTCTTTATTGCAGGAAATCCCATGGCAAAAGCTTAATTGTTATACTCTTCAGAAATCATATAGCTGATGGTAAGTAGCTATAGGCTCTATGTAATTCCAGAACACGGGGTGTGTGAGTAAACTGACCTTAGCAGTTAGCTTTAATTTAATTTCAGTGTCTCTCTGGTTTATACTTAGGGATGCATCAGCATCCTGTTGCTTGAGGGGCTTGAGACATTACAGGTGTTCCTATCTAATGCCCCGAAAGGCTCCCCAGAGACTGGTGAAATGCCATTTCTCACTAGAGATGGATGAAGCAATCAATTTCAGTTTTTCATTCTTCCACTCTTAAATTCAGTTTATCTCAGACTTTGAGCATTTCTCCAGTCTTGAGTTCAGTTTGTCCCGAACATTGAGAATTTTTAAAATATTTGCATGAAAATTCATAGGGATGTTTGTGCACATTTCTCCTAATACATATGTTTTGTATGCATTTTTGCCTAATAGACACATTTTTGCAAGCAATATTCCTAATATAATGCCTTTTTGAATAATATTTTCCCCTAATGTATGCATTTTTGTATGGATTTTTTGATTGGAGAACTCCATTGCAAAATTTGGAGAAGTGTTTTGGTTTTGGTTTGCATAGTGGTTTTAAAAAGTGCAAAATTAGGTAGGATCACATTGAAATGCAAACTGAATTAATTTCTCCCCCATCACTATTTCCCCAATGGGTGCTGGGAGTAGGACTATGAGTCCCAGAATCCCTGGTGGGAATCTGACATTACCTGTGTCATTTCCACTGGGTCTTGAAGGCCCCCAGGGCAGTAGTGGCGCTCATTAGATTAAGGTGAAGACAGGCTCAGCTGCCCTTGACCCTGCTCACCTGTTTTCAAATGCTCACAAACTCCCCAACTAAACATATTCAGCAACATTTACTATCTGGACAGGTGGCTGTGAGGGCAATGAAAGCAAGCAATGCACTGGCATTTTGTGCCCATGTGTATGCATTTAAATGTATGTGCACTAATGCTGAGGTGCATTTGCCCCAACCCACCCACCCTCCAAAATTTTATTTCTAGAGACCTGAAGGGGAGAGCTGAACCAAAAGAACTCCAGTGCACATAATCAAAATAGGAATGAAATGGAGATAGGATTAAATCCAAATTTCATCTGGATCAACTGGGCTGGCAGAAGTGGACTCCCTCCCAATTCCTTTCGGCAGCGGCCCCTCCTGCCTCCTGAAAATGCTGCACATAGAGTCAGGAGACCCCAGCTGGCTCAGGCTCTGTTATCGCCTGAAGCAAGAGACAACTTGCACCATCACTGTCTTGCTACCCATCCTCTTGCCGCCACGCACCCCTGTCCCCCACCCCCTTACCGTTGCTGCCACATCATGTGGCTGGAGAAATTAACCTCCTGGGTCTCACTAGACCTGGCTAAGCTCTCGTGGGAGCTGCATGGCCCCTTCTTCTGGCTATGGAGTTCCAGCCAAGAGCAACAGACAGCTACTGGCTGCTCCAGATAGCCCCACCAGCTGCTCTCTTGCTGTGGCAAATGCTGTGCTGGGAGAGTGGCTGCCGGGGCCCTCTAGGGCACCCACTGGTAGACGTGGCAGTGGACCCTCTTGGTTGGGGCAGGGGCAAGCGGTGCAATTTGCCACTCCTCCAGCTCTGCCTCCTGATGCAGGCGCATGAGCCGACGTAATGGTAGGGCCGGCCCTGCAGGAGACCCTGCTGAATGGGGTGAGCTGTGGGGAGATCCCCAAAAATCAGACAGAGGGACCTTCCACAAGTCGGGGCCTTCCCCTCAAGGAAGGCAGATCCCAGATCCAACCCCCTATGTTTTGCCACAGACGAGTGGGAATCTGCCCAGTAAATCACAACAGCTACTGAATATTGCTATAGAGAAGGGCTTCTCCTATGGTAGCACAAGAAAGAACCCCTAGCCTAGCATAAAGAGGAGGCCTAAGCAGGTCACTATTCGGTCCACAAGAAAAGTGGGATAGATGAAGTGACAGAATCTAGCCCAGCTACCTGTTCTTCTGAGCTGCCGCTCCTTTGGCATTGTCAGTGATCAACCTCACCATGGAACAGGTTGATGAATCCTGGTGTCTCTCCCTACTGCTGCCTACATGGGCATTCTCTATAACTTTCTCACTGAACGCCGTATCATTTTTCTCCTACACTTCGGAAACCAGCGTTTCCCCTCTGTTAGGTGAAGGAGACCACCGTCCCCCTCTCACATGCTCAGATTGCAGCAGTCACTTGCAGCCTGTGGAAACTAGTTTTGACATTCCAGTTATGCCTTCCTGTACGTTTAATTACATTTTTTTTAAAAAAAGCAGTGACTCCATGCGCTTAGACCATCTCTAAGAAATCTTCTTAGATCTATATTCCATCCCCCTTCCCACCCCACACACACACTTACACATTTTGTTTTTGGGAAACCTTGGGTGCATCAGGATGGCCAAGTGTCCTACTTTACAGAGGACTGTTCTCTATGTTGGCGAGCTGGCAAAGGACAGTCCTCTATATTTGAAGGTGTCCTCTATGATGGGCTGTGCAATCCAAGTCTGGTTTAATGTCAAAGTACCATAAGGAGGGAGAGCAGCACATAGGCCTTGAAGTTGCCTGTCAGTAGTTAGCACTTGGACAGCAGACTGAGCAGGCACACAGGTCACCCAGTCAGTCTTCTCCACTATGATGAAATGTATTGTATTTCTATCTAAATTGTAATTATTTCTACACTCCCACCTACACATATAAATTTACATTTGCAAATGATGTGCAAATTAATGTCCTCTTTCTTGGCGCCGTGTTTCCTCTTTTCTGGCAATGCGTAAGTGGCCACCTACAGGTGCTTCCAGACTGACAGCTCCTTGCATTACCAATGAAAAGACAGTGTGCAGCTCTTCCATTTTATCCTCCTTAACTGGAAAGAAAAAAAAAGATGGAAGAAGAGGTGGGAAAACATGGGAGGGCTGCAAATGGAAGGCAGTGTTATCTGGAACCCACCCATCCCTAAAACTATGTGAAGGAGGCAGGGTGATTACACAATAAAAGACTCGTCCGGAAGCCCCCCTAAAGGGTATATCATGTATCATCTCTGCCTTTTTTATTCCTGACTTTAATTATAGCAGAGCAGGAAAACAGTATTTGTTCGTTTTAATAAGAGAATGCCATGTGGTGAAAGGGTGGAAAGTTTGGGAGAGCTTATGGAGAAAGGATTGTCAAAATTAGATGTGGGGGGATGTATTCTCTTTGTTTTTTCAACCTGCTGCCAAGGCTCCATCCAACTGAAGTGCCATCAGTAGCCAAAAGAGTGCACTTAACTCCTTTAAGCCTGGATTTAAGCAATTATGCACAGTGAAACAAAGCTATTCTGTGTGACCTGTTTTTCTGCCAAAACCCATTGGCCGGGATTAAGTGCTTTGTGGACAGCTGTATCCTTCTTGAAGGGGCCTTGATCCTTTCCCTGTTGTCTTCTTGCTGCCTGGGTAATAAACACTTTCTGTCACTTCATACTTATCTCTTCAACGCCACAGCAAAGATCAGATGTGACAAAGCAGAATATGTGTTCGCTAGTCTGCAGATTCTTCGTTTCTGCTCCTGCCTCTTTCCTAATACCAAACTTCTTTCTTTATCCTGCTCCCGTTCTTCAAAGAGTTCCAGAACAGACACATTTAACTGCATATTAGGAAGCTGCGTTCCGTTATTTGTGCATTTTATATAGGTATTATCAGATGGGAGCTGTGTCTCATGGAAACCAAATCCAGTTTTCAAAACTTGCCTTAATGCCAAGGCCCAGAAAGAACGGCAATGCAAACTAGAGCTGCAAAAGCTGCCTGTCACTCTCATTGCATCCCATAGATTTGAGGCTTTTATTTGGAAAAGAATGTCCTCTGGATTTTCCACTAGTCTGAAACCAATTCACAAATGAACTCAGCAGGCCAGGAGGGGCGAGGAGCCAGAAAGCAGGAAAATACTAATGAACATACTATGTGCAGTACACTTGAGAGCTTCAGAAAAATCCAAAGACCCTGACCCCCATCAACAGGGACAGAGCCTGCATTAACTGGGAATTTGCAGGTTTGAATGAATCACCCAGCTGTTTCAGCATCCAACAGAACTCTGTATTTTGAGCAGGTATTTGTATCTTATGTAGAGTTCTGTGGCTTCTCCAGTAGAAAGGTGGTACTCAGACATGCAAAACCTCCCTATTTTTTTAGCTGATCTCTTTTCCCAATTTAAAATGTTATCTCCTAATTTTGCCAGCATTCCAATCATGGATGCTTCCTAAGCAATATTTCTTAAACAATATTATTGACAATTAAACTTTCCAATAGTTCAGCTCTTTGTAAGTAGCTGTATGCCTAGTATACCCAACGTGGCATCCGTGAGCACCACAGTACACACGAGAACATGCCAAGGCATCCACCAAGTTCTTGCTACCTCCCACTGCCTGGACATCCAACTCACAACTCCCATTTAAGTCAATGGAGCAATGTCTCCATTCACTAGTATAACAGGGTCGGGGGGAAGCTGCTGGTGATAAATGGCTACCTACTACCACAGAGCCTGTTGCCCATGCCTGCTTGGTAGGATTGGATGGGGTTTCCTTCCCCTCAGCTGTTATTGGGGGATACAGCTTTTTTCCCCTGTGCAAGTCCATGGAGACATGACTCAGCTGATTTGCATAGTAGGAAAAAGTTGTGCGTGTGTGTTACCTCTTCCTATATTTGTGTGTGTGTTTTCTCTCAATCTCTCTCTCTCTCTCTGCATGTTTGCCTTTTCTCTGTGTGTGTGTGTGAGTTTCTGTCCTCTTTCTTTCTGTGTGTGTCTTCAGTGTCAAAGAGACGGAATAAGCCCACACAGAGAGAAAAAACACATACAGAGACACAAAGAAAACACACAGGGAGCTAGGGAGACTCCCAACATTCTGTTATTAGCCATGCCCTGCACTAGCCATTTTATGGTCACACCCAGTACACTTTTTAAAATTTCCAAATGCCCGGACCAAAAGGGTTGGTAACCCCTGCTCTATAAGCAACTGTACCTAGCAATGCAGCTGATCACAAGTTTGGCCTTCTGCCTTTACCTGGTTGACAGAGCAGTACCTTCTGCCTGCTGTATTTCTGACCTCGTGGTTCCTGGGTTTGAAAACACACGCCAGTTCTGCAATCAAGAATGACCACCTGTGGCCCAGATGAAGGCCTTTCTGCCCCCTCAGCGGCTACTTTCTTTGCTGTGGTGAGAAGGTGGATGCAACATGGATTCTCTGATGGGATTCTATGGCTGGTTTTGAACCTTGGTCTCTGCTTGTTCTACTTCCTAAGCAAGCTTCATCATAAATTCTGTGCTGTGTGTTCTAACAACCCTTGACCTAGACCCGATTCAGCTTTACAACTTTTTCTGGACATAATATCATCTTCGTCTTGATCTGCCAAGACTAAGGGCCAAGCTGGACATGAGACAGGGAGATCTGTGAATGAAGTTTTCACTTTTAAAAAAGTTAATTGGATTGAAGCTATGGTGCTGGGGGAAGAGGGCTAACCCCTTGCCCCTGCACCTTCCCCAATTTAAATTGCACTCCCCCCCACCCCACTCCAAGCTACTATTTGCCCTCAGGGAAACATACTATCTGTATAATAGTGGTATCTTTTCCCCCATGGGCAGATTGCTACTGAGAAAGCATTTAGTTCAGGAAAACAACGTAGGGGGGAAGTGTTATGCCCCTTTCCCCCCCGTACCATGGCCCTGATTTGATCATGGCCCCTTTTCACCTCTTTTTTTTTTTTTAAGGTGAGAATTCTGATCACAGATCTCCCAATGTCACGTATACTTTGCCCCAGTAGTATGACTCCAGCACTGCAACACTATTCAGATCGAAACTAGTCCCAGACTGTGGTTAAATCTGAGCTGACCTGCAACTTCACCATTGTAATATAGTGGCAAAATATTCATCTGGTTTGGTTCAAAGAAAACGCATGTTTACAAAGTGTATGTGTGTGTCTAATATACTGTATATATTCCTGGCTTTCCTTGGGTATATGGTTTTGTGGAGAAATGTAATGTATGAACTGATGTATCACAGATGTAATCAGCAGCAAATCCTATAATTATATTAATAATATTTTATTCAAATACGTGAATCGACCCTTTGTGTCTCAGTCCTAATGCTGCATACACTCATCAGTGAATATCCTCTCTTGCCTTTTTGTTGTTGTTGTTGTTAAAAGGAGGGTAACTGTGCCCTCTTTTGTGTAAAATGCTTGTCAAATAATCCACTTGTACTATAATGCCCTCCTCTCTCTCTCTCTCTCTCTCTCTCTCTCTCTCTCTTTTTCTCTCTCCCATCTCTTTTTTTATCCCCATCTTGATGGACAGCAAAACCCAGGGTGTGACAAATGGCACCTGACATCCAGGAAGGAAAATATCCTTAAGAATAAATCTGTATCTCCAAACTATCTCTAATTTTAAAGGACAACCTTTCATTCTACATCCATATTTGCCACATATCCACAAAAGACCAGATCCTATTTGTTCAGCTCCTGTGAATTAGAAGTAATAACAAAAGTTCCATTATGAAACTATGGTTGTGATCCTCAAATCACTCTTTCCAGAATTGTTTTTCTTAATTAGAAGCTAATGTTTTAATTTATGCTTTGTCCTTAGGGTTACATTAGACTTTCTTTCCCTGGATTCTGTGTTTTGGCCTCTAACCATAAAATATTATTGAACTCTTTCCACAGAGATAGATTTTGGGGGCAGAGGACAAATAAATGAGATGTTTGCACTATATACTGGGCAATCTATATTATTGGGTGGCAATGAGATAAGTGCTGTCACTTTGCACAGGTAGTGCTATTTAAAAAAGGATGAGAAAATGAGAAATGAGGACAAGATGGTCTTAACACTTCCTGTTATAGGTAAATATAATATGTATGTTGGTGGATTAAAATGTTTGGGGGACAGATAGTATGAATAGCAATATGATGGCAATGAATTCAACTTCCCTTAAAACAACCTGTTTGGTATTATCATGAAAATACATTAAACATTAAGAATCTGGCAGGTCATAAGCAAACTCTGGCAGAATATGGCAGGTTGGTCAATAGCAAAAGAACGTTGTCAAGTGAACTGTGAAGTGTGCTGAATTTTCGGCTACCAAAACTACCTGTCAATATAGTTTTACTGGCTGTGTGAGTAAAATAAAAAGCTGACTGGAGTCCTACAACAGAGCCAGTGTGGCACTGGGGCTAGAGCAGCCTTCCCCAACCTGGTGCTCTCCCATCAGCCCCAGCCAGCATGGCCAATTATCAGGAATGCTGGGGGTTGTAGTCCAAAACATCTGGAGGGCATTAGGTTGGGGAAGCCTGGGCTGAAGTATCAGACTTGGACCAGGGAGTCCCAGGTTCTAATCCCTGTTTAGATATGAAGCTCAGTGGGTGACCTTAGTCCAGTTCCCATCCTAATCTTCCCTACAGGATAGTTATGAGAAGTCAGATGGAGAACTGACCATGTATGCCATCCTGAGCTCCTTGGCCTAAGTTTTTCTATAACAAGAAAACATGCTCAGGACTCCTCAGTCATTCCAGGACCAAGAACCAGGGAGGTAGAAGTTAGAAAGGAAGTAAAGTATCACAGGACTACAGGGATTGAACAAGGCATATAAGATAGAACTACATTTTATGATAAACACAGGGTTGCTGCTGAAAATGGCAGCTCCATATTAAATTCCTCCTGTCCATAGTTTCAACCTACCTGCGTCCTCCTGACTCCACCACTGCATGTTGCCATGCCAGTGGGAGCCCATAAAGTGGAAGAAACAGAAGAACAAGGACTCCACAGCAAGATGGAATTAGGACACAGGTGAGTTTTACTGCACATGATGGAGTAGGAAAGAAGAATTTGGCACAGAGCTGCTGTTTTCAGTAGAAGCCCCAAGTCTACTATAACGTGTATTTCTGTCCTTTCTGTCAATATTATCCCACAGACAGTTTTGTGGATAAAATAAGAAGAATGCATTGTAATCCAGCTTGAGTGCTTTGGATCAGGTGGGAAAATCTAAAACAAGCAATTTTTGCAAGTTTTTTTCCTCACTTCTAATGTGTAGCTAAAGTTTCATGCAGTCTCTGCTTCAACATTTAAGATTGAAATGTCCTTCATTTTAATTTTATTTGCAGTAACCAATAAATGTTTGTCTAGAATTTAAAAATATTTGAGGAAGCAAGGATAGATCAGGAGCGATAGATTTCTGCTTGGAAAATATGTCAATGTTTTGCAAACATAAATGCATCAGACTGGGTGTCTGAGAGGTGGGTCAGAAGTTAACAGGATTTTGCCCTACTATGAAAACTTAAGCTGCAGATCGGAAAGTATTTATGTGATATCACAGTTTGAATGACAACTGTCAATAGGAGTAGGATGGAGGTGAGGTCAGTATAGATTTTTTTTTCCAAAGGCTGTCTGTCTCCTATTGCCTGTCATGAGATAGTTGTCATTTTCAAATCACTCCATACATTCAGCAGATATAATGCAGCAGCAGCAGCCTGGCTGCAGAACTACAGAAGGAACAGTGTGGCAAATTTATCGTTAAAAGACACAGCTATCAAGTTTGATTGTCATGATGTTCCAATGAGTAACAAGTTGAGGACAAAGGTTACGTTTTATAGAAAGACCCCTTTGCCATATTTTTTTAATATTTTGCAAATTTATGAACTGGAAACCAGTTATTTCTAGAGTATGTTAATTAAGCACCACAATGTATTTTATGTTTCCTTTAATGGACACAAAATGACTTTTGTTTAAAAGGACTTCATTGTGCAGTATTATACATTTTTCATATGATGTGGAGGGGGGAAATCAATTATTTTAAGAGTTCTATTCTTTTGGCAGCTCATTTAAGTGAATTCTGGCTGTGTTAAATGATCATCAGTATTTTTTTTCTTTGAATATCATCTCCATGAAAAGTAATGTAATGAACAAAAATAATGAAGTGTAATTTGGTGTATTCCAATGTATACCATTGATTTTGTTCGCCTTAGACAAGAGAATGCAGTTCAAATGCAGCTGTAGTATTTTAATTTCTATTTGATTAAAATTTCCATAGTGGAAGTATAACTTATTAACTGGAATATAGTTGTCCTCAGAAATCTGAGTAGATTTTGTGCTTGCAGACACTTACACATGCATTTGCTTTCATATGTCAGAAGGCAAATCAACCATTTGGGCTAAGGTAGGGACAGCCTGGCCACTAAGATTCTGCCCTTTGACCCACCAAACATTCATTCATCAAGTGAGGTAAAAAGAGAATGTAGCAAAGTTGTGAGAAATGAGGGACGAAGTATAGCTTATGGGTATAATTGTTGTACAGTTTAATGTAAGCGGTGGAGAAAATGCAAAATAGGAACTCTGTGTGCAACAAATTGTAACTAGAGAGGTGAACAGGTTTTTCAAAGGCTTTACAAATAGTGACATACCCATTCATATATGCCAGTTGTCACTGAATGCTGCAGTTATAAAGCCATGAATATGCATGTGTGAACAAGCTCTCTACTATGTACTGCTGAGGTATGAGGCCTAATTCTGACTAAGGTTTCAGTCCTAAGGACATTTACTAGGGAAGAGGTACCATTGAATCGCAATAGACATGATGGCTGTATCTTACCTCCAGTATCAGAGGCAGTAAGCTTCTGTATACCTGTGCTGGGGAGGATGAGCGGGATAGTGCTATCCCACTCATGTCCTGCTGTGGGCTTCCCATGGGCATTTGTTTAGTCCACTGTGCTGGATTAGAGAGGCCTTTGGCTTGATCCTGAACAACTCCTCTTATGTTCCTATTGAATACAGAGGGATGTACTTTCAAGTACACATTCATAAGTCTTCCAAGTTCTTCATATCAATTACAATTGTAGAGGACCAATAATATCAGAAACAATCCCATGGTCTGTGGTCTCTGACATAAATTCTGTTAGAGATACACTGTAAAAAAAATACAGTGTACTCAAGTACAAGGATGCCTCACAGAAAATTAGAGAGGCTGTATAAAGCGTTTTGGCCCAAATGTGAGTAAGAGATAACGACTTTAATGTAAGTTGCAGACCTGCAGATATTTACTGAAGACCTTGTGTTATCAACAAACAACCAGATCATTGCAGATTAGGGATGGTTTCAAATAGGCTAGAGGGGTGTGTGTTAATGCTGGTGTGCGCAATGGATACGTAACCCAGACAATGTGAATCTTAAGACATTTCCAGAGATATTAAACAGAGTTCACAAATGCAGCATGAAAAAACACAAAACCAAAATTACATGTCTGATATAACCTGCATTTTAGCTAGAGCATAAGTTATTCTTACACCTGGCTAGGCATGAAATGAAAGCTTTCTTCTTCTTCTGAGAGAAGTAAAATGTGGAAATGTCTCAAATTTATGAATTTGCTGTTGGCTTAAAACAGAATCCTATTTTGCATTTTCTTCACCCCTTCCATTGAATTGTACAAGAATCAGTGCCTGTCTGTTATTGTATTGTTGTTGTTGTTGTTGTTGTTTATTCGGTCAGTCGCTTCCAACTCTTCGTGACTTCATGGACCAGCCCACGCCAGAGCTTCCTGTCGGCAGTCGCCTCCCCCAGCTCCCCCAATGTCGAGTCCGTCACCCCCAGAATATCATCCATCCACCTTTTCCTTGGTCGGCCCCTCTTCCTTTTGCCTTCCACTTTCCCTAGCTTCAGCATCTTCTCCAGGGTATCCTGTCTTCTCATTATGTGGCCAAAGTACTGTATTGTATTGTATTGTATTTTGTATTATTGTATTAGTTTTTAATAAAGATCATATACAGTCTCCTGCAGCAAATGTACTTCTCAAATATGAAATATATAAAGATGACAAATGTTGCTAGGGCAGACTGTCTCCAAGCCAGACATTTCAGAGCCCTTGCTGATTACCTGACTTCTAAGATGTAGAAGTTGCTACCAGCTACCAATTCGCAACTAAAATAGTATGATAATCTTTCATATCAATGAAAGCACCAAAGGAATAATTCTATACCAGGATGAAAATAAACACCCAGTGAAACAAAAGGATAATTGGTTTTAGAAAGTAATTTTTTATCATTATAGTGATGATCAATAAAATGAAATTCCTCTCTAGTTATTAATGACCACTAACGTGAGCCACTGGAGAAGGAAATGGCAACCCACTCCAGTATTCTTGCCAAGAAAACCCCATGGAACGTATCACAAGGCTAAAAGATATGACGCCGGAAGATGAGCCCCTCAGGTCGGAAGGTGTCCAATATGCTACTGGGGAAGAGCAGAGGGTATTTCCAAGTAGCGCCAGAAAGAGTGAAGCGGCTGGGTCAAACCCGAAAGGACACTCAGCTGTGGATTTGTCTGGCGGTGAAAAGAAAATCCGATGCTGTAAAGAACAATATTGTTTAGGAACCTGGAATGTCAGATCAATGAATCAAGGTAAGCTGGAGGTGGTCAAACATGAGATGGCAAGATTGAACATCTACATCTTGGGAATCAGCGAACTCAAATGGACAGGCATGGGCGAATTTAATTCAGGTGACCATCACATCTACTATTGTGGGCAAGAATCCCTTAGAAGAAATGGAGTAGCACTCATAGTCAACAAAAGGGTGGGAAAAGCAGTACTGGGGTATGATAGAATGATCTCAGTACGAATCCAAGGCAAACCATTCAACATCACAGTAATTCAAGTCTATGCCCCAACCACTGAGGCCGAAGAAGCTGAGGTTGATCGGTTCTATGAAGACCTACAACACCTTCTAGAACTAACACCAAAAAAAGATGTCCTCTTCATCATAGGGGATTGGAATGCTAAAGTAGGAAGTCAAGAAATCACCGGGATAACAGGCAGGCATGGCCTTGGTGTACAAAATGAAGCAGGACAAAAGCTAATAGAGTTTTGCCAAGAGAACATGCTGATCATAGCAAACACTCTTTTCCAACAGCACAAGAGGCGACTCTACACATGGACGTCACCAGATGGTCAATATCGAAATCAGATTGATTATGTCCTTTGCAGCCAAAGATGGAGAAGCTCCATACAGTCAGTAAAAACAAGACCTGGAGCTGACTGTGGCTCAGATCATGAGCTGCTTCTTGCAAAATTTTGGCTTAAATTGAAGAACGTAGGGAAAGCCACTAAACCTTTCAGGTACGACCTAAATCATATCCCTGATGAATATACAGTGGAGGTGAGGAATAGATTTCAGGGATTAGACCTGATAGACAGAGTGCCTGAGGAACTATGGACGGAGGTCCGTAACATTGTTCAGGAGGCAGCAACGAAATCCATCCCAAAGAAAAAGAAATGCAAGAAAGCCAAGTGGCTGTCTGATGAGGCTTTACAAGTAGCTCACGAAAGAAGGGAAGCGAAAAGCAAAGGAGAAAGGGGAAGATATACCCAACTGAATGCAGAGTTCCAGAGAATAGCAAGGAGAGACAAGAAGGCCTTCTTAAATGAACAATGCAAAGAAATCGAGGAAAACAACAGAATGGGAAAGACTAGAGATCTCTTCAAGAAAATTGGAGATCTCAAGGGAACGTTTTGTGCAAAGACGGGCATGATAAAGGACAAAGAAGGCAGGGACCTAACAGAAGCAGATGAGATTAAGAAGAGGTGGCAAGAATACACAGAAGAACTATACAGGAAAGATCTGAATGTCCCTGATAGCCATGATAATGCGGTCACTGAACTTGAGCCGGACATCCTAGAGAGTGAAGTGAAGTGGGCCTTAGGAAGCATTAGTAACAACAAAGCTAGCGGAGATGACAGTATTCCAGCCGAGCTATTTAAAATCCTAAAAGATGATGCTGTTAAAGTGCTGCATTCAATATGCCAACAAATCTGGAACACTCAACAGTGGCCACAAGACTGGAAAAGGTCAGTTTACATTCCAATTCTAAAGAAGGGCAACGCCAAAGAGTGTTCAAACTACCGCACAATTGCGCTCATTTCACATGCCAGCAAGGTGATGCTCAAAATCCTACAAGCTAGGCTTCAGCAGTATGTGAACCGAGAACTACCGGAAGTACAAGCGGGGTTTCGAAGAGGCAGAGGAACTAGAGATCAAATCGCCAACATTCGCTGCATCATGGAGAAAGCAAGAGAATTCCAGAAAAACGTCTATTTCTGCTTCATTGACTACGCTAAAGCCTTTGATTGTGTGGATCACAACAAACTGTGGCAAATTCTTAAAGTGATGGGAGTACCAGACCACCTTACCTGTCTCCTGAGAAACCTTTACGAGGGTCAAGAAGCAACAGTAAGAACCAGAGATGGAACAACCGAGTGGTTCAAAATTGGGAAAGGAGTACGACAAGGCTGCATATTGTCGCCCTGCTTATTTAACTTATATGCAGAGTACATCATGAGAAATGCCGGGTTGGATGAATCAGAGGTCGGAATTAAGATTGCCGGGAGAATTATCAACAACCTCCGATATGCAGACGATACCACCCTAATGGCAGAAAGCGAAGAGGATCTCAAGAGCCTCTTGTTGAGGGTGAAAGAGGAGAGTGCAAAAGCTGGTTTGAAACTCAACATTAAAAAAACTAAGATCATGTCATCTGGCCCTATCACTTCCTGGCATATAGAAGGGGAAGAAATGGAAGCAGTGACAGATTTTACTTTCTTGGGCTCCAAGATCACCGCAGACGGTGACTGTAGCCATGAAATTAAAAGATGCTTGCTCCTTGGGAGGAAAGCTATGGCCAACCTAGACAGCATAGTAAGAAGCAGAGACATCACCTTGCCGACAAAGGTCCGTCTAATCAAAGCTATGGTTTTCCCAGTAGTAATGTATGGCTGTGAGAGCTGGACTATAAGGAAGGCTGAGCGCCGAAGAATTGATGCTTTCGAACTGTGGTGCTGGAGAAGACTCTTACGAGTCCCCTGGACTGCAAGGAGGTCAAATCAGTCCATCCTAAAGGAAATCAGCCCTGAGTGCTCATTGGAAGGACAGATACTGAAGCTGAAGCTCAAATATTTTGGCCACCTAATGCGAAGAGAAAACTCCCTGGAAAAGACCCTGATGCTGGGAAAGACTGAAGGCAAAAGGAGAAGGGGACGGCAGAGGATGAGATGGCTAGATAGCATCACGGATGCAATGAATATGAACTTGAGCACGCTCCGGGAGACAGCGCAGGACAGGAAGGCCTGGCGTGCTATGGTCCATGGGGTCACGAAGAGTCGGACACGACTGAACGACTGAACAACAACAACGTGAGCCCCCTTCATGTTATGTGGCCATTTTAGAAATTAGTTTCTAAAACTTAGTTACAAAGGGCTAAGGGGAACTTTTCAACCTGCTCTGAAACAGAGTTGAACCCCAAAACAGCCCAATGAGGACTAAGCTCACTCACTGGCAGCGGCATGAAAAACCAGTGAAGAGGGAGAATAAATGGGATATCCTGCTAAACGACATGGCGGGATGGCTGGAACAGTGAACAGTAGCATTCCACATTACAACATTTTGTTACAGTCACACTTTTATCAGGATAAGGACCAGAACTGACTCCACCATTAGGCACAGTGTGACAGCTGCCTCAGGCAGCTAATTTTGGGCATCATGAAAGGGCAGCAAATTGTTACTTATTTAATGTCCTGTTCTATTTTTACTCCCGGGGAGAGGTGCTTGTATGATTTGCTGCCTCAGGTGGCAAAATAATTTGGCTAATCTTAAGTACTAAGACTAGGGGCAGGAGTGCCATTTGCTGTTCAGCCTCAGGCAGCAAAATGCCTTGGGACAGCCCTGATAAGGACTCATCCCCACAACTTCCTCTGGTGTGGCAGCTGTTGTTTGTGCTAACTTCTAGTCACATGTGGAGCTGGGGCAGGAATGTGAAGGCCAACCGCACATACAGACCTCTGACTGAGCCAGAATGGAGGAAGGAGCAGTAATATGCCTAGTCCAGATAAAGTTGATTTCAAAGTCAGTAGCTAACATTCTGGAGCATTTGTTTTTCGTAGGTTGGAGTATTGCATGTCTGCTTTTAAAGAATGTTTCTTTATGTATTTATTTATTACTTACATTTCTATACCACCTGAGAGTCGAAACTCTCTGGGCAGTTCACAGAAAGGTAAAAGGTAAAGGTGTCCCCAACCAGTCGTGTCCGACTCTAGGGAGTGGTGCTCATCTCCATTTCTAAGCCGAAGAGCCAGCGCTGTCCGAAGACGCTTCCGTGGTCATGTGGCTGGCATGACTGAACACCGAGGTGCACAGAACGCTGTTACCTTTCCCACCGAAGTGGTACCTATTTATCTACTTGCCATTTCTTGCTTTCGAACTGCTAGGTTGGCAGGAGCTGGGACTGAAGACGGGAGCTCACTCCGTCACGCGGCACTCGGGTCTCGAACTGCTGCCCTGCCGACCTTCTGGTCTGCAGTTCAGCGTCTTAACCACTAAGCCACCGCAGTTCATGGAACAAGACATAAAATACAATAATATAATAAAACATAATATAAAAACCTTTACAAATTTAAAACAGAATAAAACCAGAGTAAATGCCAGTACCCCTTCATGGATCACTGCCTTGCTGTGGCAAAGGGGCTTGTGTAACTCAGTGAAGCCATAAGCTATGCCGTGCAGGGCCACCCAAGACGGACAGGTCATGGCGGACAGTTCTGACAAAATGTGGTCCACTGGAGAAGGAAATGGCAACCCACTCCAGTATTCTTGCCAAGAAAACCCCATGGAACGTATCACAAGGCTAAAAGATATGATGCTGGAAGATGAGCCCCTCAGGTCAGAAGGTGTCCAATATACTACTGGGGAAGAGCAGAGGGAATTTCCAAGTAGCGCCAGAAAGAGTGAAGCGACTGGGCCAAAGCCAAAAGGACACTCAGCTGTAGATGTGTCTGGTGGTGAAAAGAAAATCCGATGCTGTAAAGAACAATATTGTTTAGGAACCTGGAATGTAAGGTCAATGAATCAAGCTAAGCTGGAGGTGGTCAAACATGAGATGGCAAGACTGAACATTGACATCTTGGGAATCAGCGAACTAAAATGGATAAGCATGGGTGAATTTAATTCAGGTGACCATTATATCTACTACTGTGGGCAACAATCCCTTAGAAGAAATGGACTCATAGTCACTCATAGTGAATAAAAGGGTGGGAAAAGCAGTACCGGGGTACAATCTCAAAAACGACAGAATGATCTCAGTACGAATCCAAGGCAAACCATTCAACATCACAGTAATTCAAGTCTATGCCCCAACCACTGAGGCCAAAGAAGCTGAGGTTGATGGGTTCTATGAAGACCTACAACACCTTCTAGAACTAACACCAAAAAAAGATGTCCTGTTCATCATAGGGGATTGGAATGCTAAAGTAGGAAGTCAAGAAATCACCGGGATAACAGGCAGGCATGGCCTTGGTGTACCAAATAAAGCAGGACAAAGGCTAATAGAGTTTTGCCAAGAGAACATGCTGATCATAGCAAACACTCTTTTCCAACAGCACAAGAGGCGACTCTACACATGGACATCACCAGATGGTCAATATCGAAATCAGATTGGCTGCAAAGAACATAATCAAAGATGGAGAAGCTCTATACAGTCAGTAAAAACAAGACCTGGAGCTGACTGTGGCTCAGATCATGAGCTTATTGTTGCAAAATTTCGGCTTAAATTGAAGAACGTAGGGAAAACCACTAAACCACTGAGGTATGACCTAAATCATATCCCTGATGAATATACAGAGGAGGTGAGGAATAGATTTAAGGGATTAGACCTGATAGACAGAGTGCCTGAGGAACTATGGACGGAGGTCTGTAACATTGTTCAGGAGGCAGCAACTCAATCCATCCCAAAGAAAAAGAAATGTAGGGATGGACGAAAGTCCCTTACCTCATCCTGCAGCTTGCTTCGCGGTGGGGGGGAGGTGCTCCGTCCCTCCCCCTGAAATTCTGGGCAGGGGGGAGGCGCCCCATCCCTCCCTGCCGAAATTCTGGCCGGGGGGGAGGCGCCCCGTCCCTCCGGCCGCAAATCCTCCTGGCTGGCCGGGACGCAAACAGCGGCGGCCGTAGCCACCGCCATTTGCATCCCTGCAGTCAGCCGTGATAGGAAACGTAAATCCTTACGTATCCTATCACGGCTGACTTTTGGAAAAGAAAAAAGAAAAAGCACGTACGCAAATAGCGTTGCCCTTATTTTCGCCGTAGTCTATGTAAATGTTTACGTAGACTACATGTGCCCAAATAAGGAACGCAAATGGCGGCACCCATGGGCGCCACCATTTGCATACGCGCTTTCCCCCCCCCCA
Source organism: Heloderma suspectum (assembly GCF_057233095.1). Lineage (NCBI taxonomy): Eukaryota > Metazoa > Chordata > Lepidosauria > Squamata > Helodermatidae > Heloderma > Heloderma suspectum. The sequence continues at coordinate 398,381,350 of NC_139458.1, forward strand.
AAGTCAGCCGTGATAGGCTACATAAGGATTTACGTAGCCTGTCACGGTATTTTTTGAAAATCTAGCCGTGATAGGCTACGTAAATCTTTATGTAGCCTATCACGTTTGCTTGTGTGTGTGTTTTTTTTTCACTTGGAAATGGCGGCGGCGGCAGCCGGTCGGAAGACCGGCCGCCGAACCGCCGCCGAACCACCGCCGGGAGCCGCCAGCACCAGGGACATTCGGGAAAGGTAAGTCCCATTCCGGGGGGGGCAGGGGGGCGGACCGTTTCTCCACCAATTTCGCCACCAACGCATTCGGCCTCCCGGACATTTGTGGAGAAATTCTCCGACATCCCTAAAGAAATGCAAGAAAGCAAAGTGGCTGTCTGATGAGGCTTTACAAGTAGCTGAGCAAAGAAGGGAAGCAAAAAGCAAGGGAGAAAGGGGAAGATATACCCAACTGAGTGCAGAGTTCCAGAGAATAGCAAGGAGAGACAAGAAGGCCTTCTTACATGAACAATGCAAAGAAATCGAGGAAAACAACAGAATGGGAAAGACTAGAGATCTCTTCAAGAAAATCGGAGATCTCAACGGAACATTTTGTGCAAAGACAGGCATGATAAAGGACAAAGAAGGCAGGGACCTAACAGAAGCAGATGAGATTAAGGAGGTGGAAAGAATACACAGAAGAACTATACAGGAAAGATCTGAATGTCCCTATAGCCATGATAGTGTGGTCACTGAACCTGAGCCTGACTTCCTTGAGAGTGAAGTCAAGTGGGCCTTAGGGAGCATTACTAACAACAAAGCTAGTGGTAATGACAGTCTTCCAGCTGAGCTATTTAAAATCCTAAAAGATGGTGCTGTTAAAGTGCTGAAATCAATATGCCAACAAATTTGGAACACTCAACAGTGGCCACAAGACTGGAAACTGTCAGTTAACATTCCAGTTCCAAAGAAGGGCAGTGGCAAAGACCGTTGAAACTACCGTACAATTGCGCTCATTTCACATGCCAGCAAGGTGATGCTCCAAATCCTACAAGCTAGGCTTCAGCAGTATGTGAACCGAGAACTACCGGAAGTACAAGCGGGGTTTCAGAGAGGTAGAGGAACTAGATATCAAATTGCAGGCATTCCCTGGATCATGGAGAAAGCAAGAGAATTCCAGAAAAACGTCTATTTCTGCTTCATTGACTACGCTAAAGCCTTTGGTTGTGTGGATCATAACAAACTGTGGCAAATTCTTAAAGAGATGGGAGTACCAGACCACCTTACCTGTCTCCTGAGAAACCTGTACGAGGGTCAAGAAGCAACAGTAAGAACCGGACATGGAACAACCGAGTGGTTCAAAATTGGGAAAGGAGTACGACAAGGCTGTATATTGTCACCCTGCTTATTTAATTTATATGCAGCGTACATCATGAGAAACGCCGGGTTGGATGAATCACAGGTCGGAATTAAGATTGCCGGGAGAATTATCAACAACCTCAGATACGCAGACAATACCACCCTAATGGCAGAAAGCAAAGAGGATCTCAAGAGCCTCTTGTTTGGAGAGTGCAAAAGCTGGTTTGAAACTCAACATTAAAAAAATAAGATAATGGCATCTGGCCCCATCACTTCCTGGCATATAGAAGGGGAAGAAATGGAAGCAGTGACAGATTTTACTTTCTTGGGCTCCAAGATCACCGCAGATGGTGACTGTAGCCATGAAATTAAAAGATGCTTGCTCCTTGGGAGGAAAGCTATGGCACACCTAGACAGCATAGTAAGAAGCAGAGACATCACCTTGCTGACAAAGGTTCATATAATCAAAGCTATGGTTTTCCCAGTAGTAATGTATGGCTATGAGAGCTGGACTATAAGGAAGGCTGAGCGTTGAAGAATTGATGCTTTCGAACTGTGATGCTGGAGAAGACTCTTACGAGTCCCCTGGACTGCAAGGAGGTCAAATCAGTCCATCCTAAAGGAAATCAACCCTGACTGCTCATTGGAAGGACAGATACTGAAGCTGAAGCTCAAATATTTTGGCCACCTAATGCGAAGAGAAAACTCCCTGGAAAATACCCTGATGCTGGGAAAGACTGAAGGCAAAAGGAGAAGGGGACGACAGAGGATGAGATGGCTAGGTAGCATCACTGATGCAATGAATATGAACTTGAGCACACTCCGGGAGAGAGAGCAGGACAGGAAGGCCTGGCGTGCTATGGTCCATGGGGTCACGAAGAGTCGGACACGACTTAACGACTGAACAACAACCACACACAGATCCCAAAACAGGATGAGCACCACTCAGCCAGACAGACAAACTACCCACTAATAGTTCCTTCTGGATTCATAATCCTACAGATACTAATGCCATGACCCAGGAGTCCAGAGGTGACATGGACTCTGAGACTGAAAAACCAGTGGTGCCAACAGAAGGTACACCAGGTCTGCCAGAGACCCCTGAGCCTAGCTCCAGCACCAGACCACCCCCACATTCCAGGGAGCCAATGCACCAATGGTGGCAGTATGCCAGGCATGAGTTCTCGGAGAGACGGAGGAGTGCTAGGCTACAAGCCAGAGGCCTGTCCCTTCAGGTTTCCATTCTGTAGGAAAGAGTGGAATCTGGGATTATAGCATAAAAGCCTTCAGTTTGGTCTCAGACCTTGTTGAACCAAGTTGCTCACTGGGAGTTGCTCCTGTTTGCTGAAACTTCCAGTCTGTTTTGCCTGACTCCTTGCTGCCCTGTCATTTTGCTGTCTGGTACTGAGCTCTGTGGGCTTCTGCTTGGTCCAGAACAGGGCAACTAAGATACTAAGCATTTCTTGGATGAGCAGAGCTTTTTCAGTGTATTGGTCCTCACCCAGCCCATTACCATACCTGATTCAGAACACCCACTAGCTCACCTGGATTTGATGAAAAGGATATCCACCTGGGTGTCATCTGCAAACCCCAGCAGTTTCATGTAGAAGTTGAATAGCATGGGGAATAAAATAAGAGCCCTGTGGAACCCCATAGTATATATAACTGCCAAGGGACAGCGCAATAGCCTCCCAGCAACACCTTCTGGAATCAGTCATTCAAGTAGGAGCAGAACCACCACAACAGTGTACCTCCAACACCCTGTCCAAGTAGCCCCATGGTTGATGGTACTAAAAGCCTTGTGAGGTAAGGTAGGTAAAGTGATATATGAACTAGCTTCCTTTGGGGAGGGGGAGATAGTCATTTTTAATTATGTTTTTTAAATTAAAATTTTGTTTTTAACCTGTATTTTATTATTGTTAGCTGCATTTTTGATGGAAAGGTAAGATATCAATAAAATAAAATAAAATAAATAGAAATATTCATTAGGTAAAATGGAAGGTACCTTAGAATTCATTCTCCTCTCCTAACTGCCTCTGGTATGGCAGCCCCTGATGACTCTTTTGGTTTCTCCATGCTGTGGCCAGCCACAGAGGTGGTTGTGTATGGAGTGGCATCACACAAAAGTCTACATGGATTGACTTTGAGCACACTGAAAAAACCCTCCTCATCCAAGAAATGCTTAGTATCTTATGAATAAACTGCACTGTTTAGGTCCCACTATTGTGCAAAATTCTGCATCAACTATATCACCTCCCTGCCTGAGGTTTTGATGAGATATGTACAATCTGTGAACATCGACAGGAACAGCATACTAGTCAATAGAGAACATATAATTCATATGTTGCGAAGTTTATATGCATTTAATGAAAATGCAGACTTTGCATATAGAATTGTATTTTTAGCTGTTGAAAACACACATATTTCTGTGTAGGGAAAACATTGTGTGTAAATAAAGCCTAAGTGGAACCATGGTGGTTCATATCAAGTTCTACCCAGAAGTGTGCACATGTTCTGTATGTGTGTATGTAAAGGAGAAATCCTATTATTCTATTCAAGCCTCAATTATTTTAAATGCCTATCACCTGAAGTTATTGAGTGTTCCCAAAGTAGCTTTCTCTGAATATAATCATTATGTTTATCTGAACTTATTATCCTGATGTTTTGTATTTTCTCTAGGCCATTTAGATAAAAGTGATTGTAGTTATATCACATGCACATAAATTGATTGGAGCTACCAATCTATTTTCATGAAAGGATAGTTAAATCTTTCAAAGGATGGGATAGGCAGGGTTGGATATATAACTCAAAGCTGCCAGTTTCTCATGGGAAGGAAAATGTGGGGGTTTTCATTTGTCAGTTTTCACTAGTGTTTACTGCAGTTCTCATGGATCTGCACTTTTTTGCGTTGATAGTAGTCTAACCTTTCATAATGATGTGAATTTAGGTAGCCTAGATCTAGTCATTCATGTTTATGCATTTGATAATTGCATGCATGTTTGCATGATCTTTGCTTTTTAAAATAACATTTGTCTGTTAAAATATCAGGTTTGTCTATTTAATGTTGTGTTCTTTTTAAACTTACACCTGCAGATGTTTTTATCTGTGTTCCCTCAGCACAAATATTCTGGGATCAGCACTTTGCTGTTCTCCCATGAAAAGTGATGAGCTCTTGCATTGGCTTAGGTCATATGATCTGCCTTGTGCGTCTTACCCGGACACCCAGGAGCTTGGGCATAAAAGCAAGTTCTATTTTGGCCACACTTCACTGAATTCCCCATGCAGATGCTCCACATATTTCACAGCAGAATTAGTAACAGGAATCATTGTGGAAGATGTCCCAGCTCATGGCTGCTCCTCGTACTAGATGATGACAAACTTGTTCCATCCATTTGACACCACAAAAAGACCACATGTCAGAGTGTGTGGGTTCTGAAGTGAGTGGAGGGGTGGAGGAACCCACCAGGGGAATGAGTGGCTTCAGTAACTGAGACTTTTCCCCAGCTAGCATGAAAGACAGTCAGCAGACTGAGACACAATATCCACCAATCCTCTGACTTCTATATCACACTCAGAAGGATTCTGCCTTTCTGGCAAAAACATGATGTCTTCATCTCTGCTGGCACAGACCAATAATATGGTCCATGTAAATGTCAGATCTGCACATTTAAGTAGCGTTCAGAATTGTAGGTAGAATCCAATACAGGAAATCTGACTGATATGCTCTGAAATGGATTTGCAAGGATTAATAAACAGCATTTCCATTCAGGAATTTACAGAACAATAGAGGTAGGTCATGATAACTCTTTAAAAGTCTGGTTTTATAATTAGATTTGTAAGACTGCCATCTCTAGGAATTAAATTCTCCTTTTCTAAAAAATAAAAATAAAAATCTTTCAAATTCCTAAAGTGCCCATCAATGAAGCCTTAGATAAAAAAACAGAATATGGAATGTTAAAAAGTATAGAATTATATGTCTTGACTGGAAGCATCCTTAAGAAAGTCCAAATCTAACTCCCAGCAAGCACAGATCCATCGATAAACTTAACTGTTAAGTAGTTACCTTATAAATACTTAACTGTTTGATTAACCTTTGTACATGGAATCAGTACGCAATAAATAATGATGCATTTAAAGAGAAGTTTAAAATTCTTGTCCTAATAAATAGGGCACACTGACAGAAAGTACAGGAGTGCTTGTGATGATCTTAATGTTGGTGTTCTAAATTATAAGATGTGGGCCATAAAGGGTGATTTATACATTTCATTACATATCTTCCAAAGGCATCATATATCTGTAAACTATAGATAACAGTTTTCACACATTGGGTTCATAGCATTTACTGAGGAATCCTAATGTGCACTGCAGATAACAATATTGAAAATCTAAAGCAGTTTGAGTCCTTTCCCCTCTCATGTAAGCTTTTCACATGGAGAGAGGCATTTTGAGGTGGGGTACCTTCAAAGATGTGATCCCCTAAATACATTCTGAAAGGAAGAGGACCGTACTCTCTTAACATTTGGATGGACTGAAAACTACTGTAGCATGAACTTTGAAGTAAATAACATGCATAATTGAATGCCAGAAGTAGAAAGAAGTGAGTGGATAGATGGACAGAAACATATTTGACCCCCTTGATGCTACCACAATCATTAATATCCATGTTTTCATGTTTTACAGTGTACTGTTTTTTCCTATACTCTTTAGGACTTCCCCCCCCCCCCACATAACCCACAATCCTTGTATGTATGCTTATAGTCAGGCATATACATGCACCAGTACTATTTCATCCATTGAGCCGTGTCCAGATGTCATATGAAAGTGTTGAGGAAATCAAGGAGGACTGTGAACTCATAGGCTGGAATAAGGGCTAGAAAAAGATTGGACATACAACTGTACACATGCAGGGCTTTTTCAAGGACCCTGAACATATAGAAAGCGCCATGTGAGCATTCAGTTGCATGCATGGGTACGCTTTTCATACCTGCTTATGAGCATGCGGGTAGTGATTGGTTGATTCTACCCGCACCCAGGATGTTCATGTAATATCTCAAAAAAGCTCAAATCATACTGTAATAAACCAGTTGGTCTTTAAGTTGCCAGCATTATTTGTCTCTTATCTCAAAGGAATGGCTCATTGGATCTTTCTGTAAAACTAACAACCTGATTGATTTCAATGAATATGAAAATACTCAGGCATGGGCATTTTTAAATATACATTCAGAGTCTTCTAAGTCTTAAACCAGTACCAACCAGTATTCACATATTATGTAAAGAGTACAAAATTAACACAAACCATTTTTCACATATATGTTCACTGAATCCAAGCCGTAGGGTACACAGGGATTTCCTTTCACCGGGTATTGTATATCAGAATGTAACATCAAATACAACTATAGCTGTAGAAAATTCTACCAACAAAAGACAAAAATTATTTGAATTCAGCTAAACTATCCAAACACACCCTAAAATCTTCCTTCCTGTTTTATACATATATTTTTAAAACAACTTTGTTCAATCTATGGCCACCAATTAAGCCAAAATCCATTCAGTTTACTTGGGGTGAGAGCTCAAAAGAGGGCATACTCAGTTTATTTGATAAAACAGAAGCCGTTACACTGGTGGTCTGTGCTTTCGGTTTGCCTGCATTTGTAAGCATGTGCATACCACATGGTGCAAATAGTGCTGAGTTCCCTGTTATCATGCAAGCAATTGCTAAGTGTAGACCTCTGACTTTGTAATTTGTTCTTTATGGACTAGCCTGCAGCCAATAAGCAAAATCAATAGTCTTTGCAGAAAAGTAAGCAAGTGCCAGTGTGTTATGTGACAGGTGAAGATACATGTGCTTACCAGGGGTCAGGGGGCCACATCAAATTTCTCTCTGACTTCTTTTCAAAAAGCTAAATCCATTTAGGGAGCATTCGTCACTGGGAAAATGTTGCAGCGGGGAATTAAGCAAGCGCCTGCTCTTCTTTTCTCATTTAACGATGTTTGTTTTCAACAGCCTGTTCAATAATGTCACAGAGAAGAAATTATGTGAGAAGAATAAACTGCTTATGGTGTATTCATTCATTCATTCATTCATTTCTGCAGAATAACACTAGCTGTGGCACCCTCATGTTTATTAATACTGGTCATGGTGGTAATCCAAGTGTTTTTTTCTCCTAGCCATATGGAAAAAAAGTGATTTTAGGTGTGGTCTTTATCATGGTGCTCTGAAACTAATTACCTATTGTCTAAGTCTGAGATGAACATTTTATAAAATTGAAGGGAATTAAGGCCTGGCATGCTATGGTCCATGGGGTCACGAAGAGTCGGACACGACTTAACGACTGAACAACAACAAGATTTTCCTATGATCTACCATTCTGAGTGCTTGATGTTCCAATCCTGATGGCCAAGTGCCACATCTCCCACCTGCTCTTGCTTGTAATCCTGCAACTGCTCCTGTGACCTCGGATGTGGAGGGAAGAAGGCAGAGCCCAAAACATTTTGTTGCCCAAGGTGAAGGACAAGATGGCTTCCCATCCCATGCCACATACAACAGCCAAATGGACTTTCTTCAACACTGGCAATGGGACATCATTCTCCACCACACCTGAAGACAGCAGGCTAGCTTAGGGGCCGGCCACATGGTCCACAGCTCTGTCCTCTAACACCTTGCTGCCACCTCCTAGCTTCTACCACCTGAGGCAGCCACCTCCCTTTGCCTCATGGTAGGGCCAGCCCTGGGAGAGAGTTAACATCCACCCTTGTCCTCTTCCTGCCGATCCCTGACTCCAAACGATGGAGAAAAGGCATGAGCTGCTGCTGCTGTGGCCTCCCACTTCCTTCTGCCATATATTCTGCTGTAAGTAGCATAGTTTTGTGTCGGGCTCTTTCCTTCTCATGAGATATCCTAGTCTCTAGCCAGGCACAGACATGCTCCACTACCTAGGCAACGAGGTCAGGACTGCAGACTCATCAGTTAGCTCTTTCAAGAGGCTGTGCTGCTTACTGGGCTCTCCACTGTGCCTGTTGGGCCTTTCCCTTTCTGCTGCCATGGGTAGCTTGGGGTATTATCCAGACAAACCTGAGGATGCAGCTTATAGGATGCAAATGTATTCCATAATTTCTGCACTATCAAGACAGTGAGAAATCTTTCTGGGTTTTTGTTTGTTTTTGAAATGAAAAATCAATTTTCTGAGAGGGCCATTAAATAAATAAGTAAGTACATAAAATGTTGAAATAGCTTCAGATGAACTTAACTAAAACAGCCTTTTCCATTTGAGGATTTTATCTCAAGTCTCCTACGTTGCTTCAAATGCTTGAAGTTTTTGAATGTTCAGGTTATTAGGGTAAAAGGGATCCACTGGAAAGGAACAACTCAGCCTTTTAACATGATGCTATTCTGTAGCTAAATGCAGGAGGAGGAAGTATAGCTTCAGTGAAGTCGAAAGCAGAATTCTCTTGCCTAGGAATGGTCATGAATGAAGAGGAACATCAAAAGATGCACTTGAAATGGCATATTAAGGTCCAGTGCATTTTGAGTCTCATTCTTCTTCAGGGGCAACTGAACTAGTATCGTCAAGCGTTTTTGCATGCTGTGTGCCAAAACTGCTATTTATCAGTGCCACCAGGCTGCCATTACAATGTCACAATCTCTAGAAATTGGTGCCATGCTGTTCCCTTGAAGGCAGGACATACAATTCCCATTTTAAGAGGAGATTATCTGTGAGGGGGAAGACAGGGAGTTGTTCACATAGTCAGGATTCAGTGTTGGTTACCTCAAGATTTTTCATCTTGAGATAGAGCAATCTACAGTATGTCCTTACAAACAAGGAATTCCAGGGAGTTTCAGTTGCTCTATAGTACTGTGAACTCACTCCTGCTCTTCTTTACATGATCACCTATCCCACAGTGGAATGAAAGAGGTGATCCACTTATTTGACAGGATTGTAGGCTACATTAACTTTATCACAATTGTATGCACGTCTACTCAGAAGAAAGCCCACTGAGTACAGTGATGCTTGCTCCCAGGTCTATATAGGATTGCAGACCTAATTTCTGCTTCACCCCTTAAATGTGTTGACAGCTCAGAAGTTATAGTGAATTCTAAGGTGTTTCCAAACTAGTCCTTTTCTCTAGAATTGAACATCCTTTGTTCACTCACTTTTTACAGACCTTCCAGATTACTTCAGATTGTTGACTTCCAGTGGTTTCTGCATGCCACTCAATGGTGCAGTGGAACCAGGACTCACAGGGAAGCAGCACCAGCACTTTTTATTAGCGGGGATGCCGGTGTCATCTGCCACCTGCCCTCAGAATTCCCTCCCGCTCTGAGCTTAGCTGCAATCCTCACAGTAGCTGGAGGAAATGAAGTTTCCCATCAACAATATATTGTTCTTTGTTGTAATACAAAGCATTTTGGGGTGGCTTAGTCCTGAATGGGCAATTAAGACCCATTCATTTTACAAAAGACCTGGTCCTAGCAAGATGAAAACTCCTAGAACTGGATCAATACAGCTGCCTGTAATTTTGGCTTCGCCTCTGAGTGGTGGCTATGGGGACAATCATGATGAGTGCCTGCACTTCAAAACTTACCACTACAGCACTGGTGCCATTCATGTGGTTTTTTGTAACCTGATCTGTGTTAATAGAACACAATGGCAATTTCAATCTGTTTAGTGTGGACAAAGTCTTATTATGGCTTTTAAGCGCTCTTTGCTTTTCACAGCTCCTTTAAAAACATCATTATGTGTTCATGTTCACAAATTAGGATAGCTACATTATCATACCTTTGTATGTACATGTGAGATTGTTGCTATCAAACAGAGTCCTCCCCATTATGCTTTGTGCTCCAACCAATTAAGTTTCATGAGGCAGAATGGATTACCATGGCCAACTCATAAGTCCTCCTCCTCTAAATTTCAACTAGACTTGCCAACCTGAAGGATGGCTACTTATGAATTACCAAAAAAAGGACAAAAAAGGGCACCTCATTTATATAAAATTTGCAGATGATAATTTATTTGTATAGATGCAAATTCAGAAATAATTGTTATACTTTAAATAGAAATACAGTACATCTCATCATAGTGTGGAAGACTGTGACTGGGTGACCTGTGTGCCTTGCTCAGTCTGCTGTCCAGGTGCTGTTGCTGGGCCACTCAAAGGCCCAGCTCTTCCTTTTGATGGTTCTTTATCTTTATACTGGACTTGGACTGGACAGGCTTCCAAACAGAGGCCATCTTAAAATAGAAGCAACCCACTCCAGTATTCTTGCCAAGAAAACCCCATGGAATGTATCACAAGGCTAAAAGAGATGACGCCGGAAGATGAGCCCCTCAGGTTGGAAGGTGTTCAATATACTACTGGGGAAGAGCAGAGGGTATTTCCAAGTAGTGCCAGAAAGAGTGAAGCGGCTGGGCCAAAGCCGAAAGGACACTCAGCTGTGGATGTGTCTGGTGCTGAAAAGAAAGTCCGATGCTGTAAAGAACAATATTGTTTAGGAACCTGGAATGTAAGATCAATGAATCAAGGTAAGCTGGAGGTGGTCAAACATGAGATGGCAAGACTGAACATCGACATCTTGGGAATCAGCGAACTAAAATAGACAAGCATGGGCGAATTTAATTCAGGTGACCATCATATCTACTACTTGTCAGGACGCCCTAGCCGGCCTCTTTCAGTCTACTCCAGTAGCCAACTCCAGACACAACAAAGGATTCTTTTCAAGGCTTTATTCCTTTTACAACTTAATAACTCTATCACCAGCGACTAAGCTATGAACAGCAGAGTAATCTATGCCCTGGGTTGGAAACAGTTGGTCCCCCGTTTGAACAAGAATTACTTACTGACCCTGAACTTGTGGGCTAGGGAGAGTCCCTCCCCTTTTCCCTTGGGTCCTCTGGACGTGACCGTTGTTTGCGCGCCAAACGGGCGCTACACCTCCTTTCCGCACCCTCCATAGCTCGTCGCTCTCTGCATCTGCGTCGAGCATCCAGCCAGTCTTCCTCCTCCGCTCTTTCACTCCCAGGGCTGCTATCTATGTCTGGAATGCCGGCAGGAGGAATCTCAGCCAGCTGCAGGGCCTGGGAGGGATGAGCGCACTCCTCTCCCACGGACGGCTGTTACTCCTCAGAATCAGAACTGCTCTGAGGTTCTATGGGCTCAGTGTCCACCCTGACACTACTGTGGGCAAGAATCCCTTAGAAAAAATGGAGTAGCACCCATAGTCAACAAAAGGGTGGAAAAAGCAGTACTGGGGTACAATCACAAAAATGATAGAATGATCTCAGTACGAATCCAAGGCAAACCATTCAACATCACAGTAATTCAAGTTTATGCCCCAACCACTGAGGCCGAAGAAGCTGAGGTTGATTGGTTCTATGAAGACCTACAACACCTTCTAGAACTAACACCAAAAAAAGATGTCCTCTTCATCATAGGGGATTGGAATGCTAAAGTAGGAAGTCAAGAAATCACCGGGATAACAGGCAAGCATGGCCTTGGTATACAAAATGAAGCAGGACAAAGGCTAATAGAGTTTTGCCAAGAGAACACGCTGATCATAGCAAACACTCTTTTCCAACACCACAAGAGGCGACTCTACACATGGACATCACCAGATGGTCAATATCGAAATCTGATTGATTATGTCCTTTGCAGCCAAAGATGGAGAAGCTCCATACAGTCAGTAAAAACAAGACCTGGAGCTGACTGTGGCTCAGATCATGAGCTGCTGCTTGCAAAATTTCAGCTTAAATTGAAGAACGTAGGGAAAACCACTAAACCATTCGGGTATGACCTAAATCATATCCCTTATGAATATACAGTGGAGGTGAGGAATAGATTTCAGGGATTAGACCTGATAGACAGAGTGCCTGAGGAACTATGGACGGAGGTCCATAACATTGTTCAGGAGGCAGCAACTCAATCCATCCCAAAGAAAAAGAAATGCAAGAAAGCTAAGTGGCTGTCTGATGAGGCTTTACAAGTAGCTGAGGAAAGAAGGGAAGCGAAAAGCAAGGGAGAAATGGGAAGATATATCCAACTGAATGCAGAGTTCCAGAGAATAACAAGGAGAGACAAGAAGGCCTTCTTAAATGAACAATGCAAAGAAATCGAGGAAAACAATAGAATGGGAAAGACTAGAGATCTCTTCAAGAAAATCGGAGATCTCAAGGGAACATTTTGTGTAAAGACGGGCATGATAAAGGACAAAGATGGCAGGGACCTAACAGAAGCAGATGAGATTAAGAAGAGGTGGAAAGAATACACAGAAGAACTATACAGGAAAGATCTGAATGTCGCCGATAGCCACGATAGTGCGGTCACTGAACTTGAGCCGGACATCCTAGAGAGTGAAGTCAAGTGGGCCTTAGCAAGCATTACTAACAACAAAGCTAGCAGAGATGACAGTCTTCCAGCTGAGCTATTTAAAATCCTAAAAGATGATGCTGTTAAAGTGCTGCACTCAATATGCCAACAAATTTGGAACACTCAACAGTGGCCACAAGACTGGAAAAGGTCAGTTTACATTCCAATTCCGAAGAAGGGCAATGCCAAAGAGTGTTCAAACTACCGTACAATTGCGCTCATTTCACATGCCAGCAAGGTTATGCTCAAAATCCTACAAGCTAGGCTTCAGCAGTATGTGAACTGAGAACTACCGGAAGTACAAGTTGGGTTTCGAAGAGGCAGAGGAACTAGATATCAAATCGCCAACATTCGCTGGATCATGGAGAAAGCAAGAGAATTCCAGAAAAAGTCTATGTCTGCTTCATTGACTACGCTAAAGCCTTTGATTGTGTGGATCACAACAAACTGTGGCAAATTCTTAAAGAGATGGGAGTACCAGACCACCTTACCTGTCTCCTGAGAAACCTGTACGAGGGTCAAGAAGCAACAGTAAGAACCGGACATGGAACAACCGAGTGGTTCAAAATTGGGAAAGGAGTACGACAAGGCTGTATATTGTCGCCCTGCTTATTTAACTTATATGCAGAGTACATCATGAGAAACACCAGGTTGGATGAATCACAGGTCGGAATTAAGATTGCCGGGAGAATTATCAACAACCTCAGATATGCAGACGATACCACCCTAATGGCAGAAAGCAAAGAGGATCTCAAGAGCCTCTTGTTGAGGGTGAAAGTGGAGAGTGCAAAAGCTGGTTTGAAACTCAACATTAAAAAAATAAGATAATGGCATCTGGCCCCATCACTTCCTGGCATATAGAAGGGGAAGAAATGGAAGCAGTGACAGATTTTACTTTCTTGGGCTCCAAGATCAATGCAGACGGTGACTGTAGCCACGAAATTAAAAGACACTTGCTCCTTGGGAGGAAAGCTATGGCAAACCTAGACAGCATAGTAAGAAGCAGAGACATCACCTTGCCGACAAAGATTCATATAATCAAAGCTATGGTTTTCCCAGTAGCAACATATGGCTGTGAGAGCTGGACAATAAGGAAGGCTGAGCGCCGAAGAATTGATGTTTCCGAACTGTGGTGCTGGAGAAGACTCTTACGAGTCCCCTGGACTGCAAGGAGGTCAAATCAGTCAATCCTAAAGGAAATCAACCCTGATTGCTCATTGGAAGGACAGATACTGAAGCTCAAATATTTTGGCCACCTAATGTGAAGAGAAAACTCACTGGAAAAGACCCTGATGCTGGGAAAGACTGAAGGCAAAAGGAGAAGGGGACGGCAGAGGATGAGATGGCTAGATAGCATCACCGATGCAATGAATATGAATTTGAGCACACTCCGGGAAAGAGCGGAGGACAGGAAGGCCTGGCGTGCTATGGTCCATGGGGTTACGAAGAGTCAGACATGACTTAACGAATGAACAACAAGAAGTCCTTAAAACAGAGGACTGTCCTTGGTTAAAAAAAAAATAGGGAGGCACACATGGCTATCCTACCAACCTGTGGTTTACAAAATGTCTGGTTAATGGGTAGAACCAGAGTGGGTCCTGGAGTGGATTTAGTAGTCAATTTTGACTGATCAGCAGCTGAGGTTAGTGACCTTTTAGAAAGTTAGAGATAGAGTCTGGAGTGTTTTGGTAGATCTGGTGGTGGAACCTAGCAATTTCTGTGGCTCAGGGGCAGAGGCTGAGGTAGTTTGTCAGGAGCTGGAACCTAGCAGATCAGCAATTGGATCAATAGACAAAGAAAAACAAACACCCTGGTCCTGAACCCAAAGAAAAATACAAATGGGCATCTAGAATACCTGACAGTTGGCAACCGTACTTTCAATATTATTCTCTTGTTTATTCATAAGAACGTAAGAACATAAGAAGAGCCATGCTGGATCAGGCCAACGGTCCATCTAGTCCAGCATTCTGTTCACACAGTGGCCAACCAGCTGTTGACCAAGAACGCTCAAGCAGGGCATGAGTGCAACAGCACCCGTCCACCCACGTTCCCCAGCAACTGGTGTACATAGGCTCACTGCCTCTGGTACTGGAGGTAGCGCATAGCCATCAGGGCTAGTAGCCACTGATAGCTATTAGTGGTCATATTTATGAGTCACCTTTCGCTATGAAGGCTCCTGCTGTGACATGAAATACTAAAAAAAAACCCCACCAATCTAACTCCATTTCAAAAACCTAAAATCAATATTAAAACATACTAGCCCAATCAGCAATCAGCAGGTACATAAATAAAATGACAAAAACCTATTATAAAAAAGACAAGATACAAATAATTAGAAAAAAGCAGCATTTAAAAGTAGACAGTACAACACTTAAGTAAAATCATCAATGAAAACAGCAGCAAAGCATTAAAATTTGCAGCTGAGAAATAATATCACAACGAATGGCAGAAACTGTTTACCATTTGCATTTGACCATTGGCAGTTTTAGGGAGTTGAAGGATCTTTTTCTGTCTAAACATGCATAGGATTGCACCCTTAGTTGTTGTTGTTTTAATGATTGTTAACATTTTATCAGCAGGCTCAGCATTAGTTTATGATTGCCCTGTGTTCATTCTTTTCGGTTGATTCTGCTGACTGGTTCTCACCACTTGTGCACTCAACCTATTTTCCATATCCCCAAGACAAGACCCCTCCAGATATCTCACAAATGCTGTGTCAAAGCCAGAAATGGTTGCCAACTCTTGAAATAAAAAATTCTGGTTGCTAGGCAGGGAGTAGGAGCAGAGACTTCTAGGTAAAACGATGGAGCCTGGACCATGCCTGGGGATGAAGTCCAGCAGTTTTTGATGATTTCATAAAAAGGAGTCAAGAGCAAAAGCTGCCCATTCAGGTAAGATGTCCTATCAAAAGGGAGCAGCCTAAGGGGTTTCTAAAAATGGCACTGTCTTTGGTTTTCTGGAAACTAACCTTAAAGCAATTAAAAAAAAACACAGCTGGTCAGTCATGTCTATTTTCTTTCTGATCTGTTGCCAACCATAGGAGGCTAAATAACAGTCCAGGCCGCTGAAGTTCAGGAAGCAGATGGTACTGCTTTGTTGAGGCCTCATCAACCAAGAGGTCTCATACAGGCCACCAATCACAGGGACTGTACCCTTCTGCATCTAAAGAATGCTCTGAAGCCTGAACTCACACTATTTTTGGTGGTTGACCATCTCAGGTCTTGTCGTCAGGTTGGCCTTGAAGTTCCTGTCCAAGGCCTGGAGATCCTACCAGCCCTGATATAGCGTATATGACTTTCTCCAGTAGAAAGGTTAAACTTTATTTTAATGCTGTGATTAGTAGCTCTGGTTTGAAATCACTATTCCCCACTCCCACACCTCCAGGGATAATGAAGATGTTTTTTTCAAAAGCAAAGTTCTGATGATTTAGTTATGATATTGTATCTTTTGAAGTCATTTTTAAGGGCAGCTACAGTGCGTCTGCTGTGGGAACTTAAGTCCCAGTGATGCCTGTGGCCATTAGCACATTACTTACTATATGCTTTAATATTGGTGCACCGTGCACACACAACATATTGCAAATACTTTTCTATTTAGATTTCTGAATAGTCTCATTTAAGGTCCCTGCACTTCTCTTGTCCTAACACGACAACTAGTAGTAACAAGAGTCTCCAGTGATCTTCTGTGTTCTCATAGTTGACAGTAAAAATAAAGCAGCAAAATAACATGAAAATCTCTGAAGAGAAGTAGGATGGAAATTGTAATGTTTTAAATGTCTCATGTTTGTTGCCACCTAGTGGTTTAACCAAATAAAACTGAGCACGCTCCTGTGTTTGATGTTCCTTCTCCAAGATGGATGCAAAGCTGAAGTTCGGACTAGTTTAGAAACACCTTAGAATTCACTATAGAAAACACCTTAGAATTCACTATAACTTCTAATGTGTCAACACATTTAGGGGGGGAAACAAAACAAAACCCATTTGGGTGCCCCACATTTCTTTTGGGGCCTCTATTCTTGACAGAAATGAACAAACATGATGCAGCTGCTTAAGAAAACGTTTTAGCTATTAATTAAACATAATTAGGCGGAAACTCTAAATATGTAAAAAAAAAACTTCCATGAGAGAGAGATGTACTGATCTCAGAAGCTAAGCAGGGTCAGCCCTGGTTAGTACTAGGATGGGAGACCACCTGGGAATCAGGCTTCCTGCACTCAGCAGGGGGTTGGACTTGATGGTCTGGTAGGCCCCTTCCAACCCTATGATTCTATGAATTGTTTTCTAAAAGCAACTAAAGGCACAATCCTATGCAAGTTTAGACAGAAAAAAGGCCTAAAACTCCAAGAATGCCCCAGCCAGCATCTGTCTAAATTTGCATAGGGTTGAGCCTTAAAACTTTATCATTCCATGTCTGCTCCTGACATGCAAAATGGCAAACTCACTTATCCTTCTAAACTTTTCTTTTCCAGACAGGTCCCTTCCCCCCACCCAACCGCACATTGCCTTCAAAGTAGTATTAGAATTTATGTTTTCTTTCAGTTGAGCTCAGCCTTTGAAGCTACTGAATTAGTGTACTTAGTCTTTCTGTCAGGCTGCAGTCTTTTCCTTTACAACTGGGTGCTGCTCAACTCTGCGCCCACGCTCATACCGGGCTCTGGGACTTCACGTGCTTCTTCTTCTGAAGCTGTGCGTTGCTCTTGTGACCATCCAAGCCTGCAGTAGGATTGATGAGAAAATTCTTACAATACATCACAAGGTCTGAACAACAACAAGCACCCTGAAATTTAAAACTGTCTCCACGCATAGGCTACCAAACTCTCAGATCTTTTAAATTTACATTTAAAATCATATAGGTGTTATATTAACTGTTAGCTGCAGGGGCCAGTTCACACTTATGGCAACCCCAACATGAGTACCTCAGGAACAAGCTGGGGCTGCTCAAATGCTAATTATAATTAACTGTCTTTTTTTCTGAAAAATATGCTTGGCACATGCATTTTTTTTTTTAACCAAGCACTGTTTCCTCAGAGCTACCAAGCCATACAGGCTTATATTTCCAAACAACTTTGAGGGCCAGAACTAGCAGCTCTACTCAAAATAGTTTGAAAAGCTTTAATTCACCCGTGTAAATAAGCACACAAAAGTTACTAGCCTGTAAAATTATTTTCTAGGTTGCAGGGGGCTAGCAGAGAAGGGACAGAGAACTCTATTGTACCTACAGCAGCCCACTACATTTTTATGCTGGGAATGGAGGACAGGGCTTCCCTCTGCTAGTCGATTTGGTTTCTATTTTGGGTGCGGAAGGACAAATTGCCTTGCTCTTCTCCACCACTTTGCTCACTCACCTGTATGCAATTTCTTGACACCTGTGGCTGTTTCTTAAATACAGGATTGCTTTTATTATAACTAAGGCCGCATTACTCTTACTCAGAAGTAAATCCTATTGAATGTGATGGGACTTACTTCTGAGTAGACACATTTAGGATTATGCTAAGAATTAGCTTAAATCTTTATTTATTAAAGAATTTGTATACTGCCTTTCTGTCTTTAGAAGGTCCCTCAACTCAGCAATCTTAATAAATCATAACTTTATAAATGAAAACTATTAAAACAGCCAACAATATGCTAATAAAACATCTTGACACCAAGCAACAAGAAAATCCAGCAGTAATATAGTTATCCAGGCAGAAGACAGTTCCGTATAAGTGCTTGGGTCTGCAGATTGGGTGTCAATGTGCTTGCAATAATATCTACATTAAGTGAAGCATTTAAAAACATTCTTGTTCATTGCTCAAGTTTTAAGAATGTGGATAAACAACCATCACTCCAATTGAGAGAACTATGAGGGGAGTAGAAGGCTGTTTGGATATTGCTGCACTTGCATTAGCGAATAAACTTAGATTGAAAGCACAGATTATATGTTACAACCGTATATACTACAACTATTCTTTTCTCTGTTGTGGAGAAGCATCCATGAAAAATAAGCAGCAACTCTTTGGGCAAGATGATGTTGCACAATTAAGCCAAATTCACAACAGTGATTCAAGTTGGTATTATGACTTTGTTTTTTAATTGGCAACCATGTGCAGTAGCCAGATCTTAGGATCAGCACCAGCTCCAGGTTTTTGAGGGCCCCTGGGCAAGACACCCTCAATGGGCCCCCTCCCTCAGTGAGTCTCCCTTCCCACCACTATTGTCACCAGCTGCTATTGCTCTTCATTCTCTTTCTCATTATTGCTACCACTGGGTGGTTTGACAGGCAGAGAGCCAGTGAGCGAGTAGGCAGTGGCATCTACTGCTCCTCCTTCTTACCACCATTGCTGTCTGGGCAAGAGCAAGAGGCAGGTGAACAAGCAGGTGGCAATGGTGAAGAGGTTGAACAAGTCCAGGGGACTCTCATCAGTGGGCACGTGCTGGGGTGTGGGCCCTTCGCAGGTGCCCAATCATGCCTACCCTTGACACCAGTCCAGACTTAGGGTGGCTATGTGTTTTCTTTTATAGAGACAGTCCTCTGTTTGAAGGGGTGCCAGAGGACGGTCCTCTATTCTGAAAGCATCCTCTATTTGAAGGTCCAAGTCCTATCTAGTCCAAGTCTGGTTTAAAAATAAATAACCATGAGAAGGAAAAGCTGGGCCTTGAACCCATCAACAGCACCTGGACATCAGACTGAGCAAGGCAAACATGCCACCTGGTCACACTCTTCCACACTATGGTGGAATATACTGCACTTCTATTTAAATTATAACAGTTATTTCTAAGTTTGCATTTCCATATATAAATTAAACACAAATATGCAGATTTTGTGCAAATTAGTGTTCTCTTTTTTGGTCATGTATTTCTGCTTCTTTGACGATTCATAAGTGGCCAGCCAATTTTGAACAGGGATACACATTAAAAACACTCTCATCCCCAACAGCTCAGCAGTCTTTGCAATGTTTTTGACATGTTTTTACAAGGTGAATGTATAGTCAGGGCCAGAAATATTGGGACAAGGATAACTGTTTTGGCAGTTGGCCTCTGTACACCACCACATTGAAGTTCAAAGGAAACATACCAAGATGGGAGTGAAGTCAGGACTTTCAGCTGTAATTCCAGGGGTTTGACAAAAGTGGGGCACTAACCATTCAGGAAGTACAGCCAGTGGCATACATACACCCCCACTGTTGGTGGCTCATAAGTAATGGAATGAATGGCTGACAAGAAGCTGCATGGCCAGGTGTGGCCTGTTTCCTAGGTACCCCATGACCAATCAAGCAGTGAAAAGGCCTGGAGGTGGTTCTGAGTGTGACATTTGCATTTGGTAGCTGTTCCCTGGAACTCCTAACATGAGGTCCAAAGAGGTGTCCATGCGAGTGAAGGAGGCCATCATTAGGCTGAGGAAACAAAATAAACCCATCAGAGAGATAGCAGAAACTGTGGGAGTGGCCAACACAACAGATTGGAACATCCTGAAAAAGAAGGAATTAACTGGCAAGCTCAGCAACAGCAAAAGGCCTGGCAGACCATGGAAGACAATTAAAGTGGATGACTGCAGAATTCTGCTCATGGTGAAGAGGAACACTTTCACAACATCTAGCCAGGTCAAGAATGCTCTTGCGGAGGTAGGCATGTCATTGTCAACATCTACAGTCAAGAGACAGCTTTATGAATGTAAATACAGAGGCTTCACAACAAGGTGCAAACCACTGGTAACGCTCAAGAACAGACAGGCCAGATTAGCCTTTGCCAGCAAACACCTAAAAAAGCCTGCCCAGTTCTGGAATAAGATTCTTTGGACTGAAACGATGATTAACTTGTACAAGAACGATGGGAAGAGAAAAGTATGGAGAAGGAAAGGAACAGCTCATGATCCAAAGCATACCACATCATCTGTCAAACATGGTGGAGGCAGTGTTATGGCATGGGCATGTATGGCTGCCAATGGAACCGGGTCACTGGTGTTTATTGTTGACCTGACTGCTGATAAAAGCAGCAGGATGAATTCTGAAGTGTATAGGCCTATACTTTCTGCTCAGATTCAGCCGAATGCTGCCAAACTGATAGGATGCCGCTTCATATTGCAGATGGATAATGATCCAAAACATACAGCAAAAGCTACCCAAGAGTTTCTCCAGGCAAAGAAGTGGGATGTTCTTCAATGGCCAAGTCAGTCACCTGATCTCAACCCAATAGAGCATGCTTTTCACTTCCTGAAGACAAGACTGAAGGCAGAAAGACGCACAAACAAGCAGCAGCTGAAGGTAGCTGCAGTAAAGCATCTTGAGGGAGGAAACTCAGCATTTGGTCATGTCCATGGGTTCCAGACTTCAGGCAGTCATTGACTGCAAAGGATTTTCATCCAGGTATTACAGGCGATCCTTAAGTTTGAAATGATGTTGGTTTGTTCCATTACTTATGAGCCACCAATGATGTGTGTGTGTGTATGCCACTGGCTGTACTTCCTGGATGGTTAGTGCCCCACTTTTGTCAAACCCCTTGAATTACAGCTGACAGTCCTGACTTCGCTCCCATCTGGGTGTGTTTCCTTTCAACTTCAATGTGGTGGTGTACAGAGGCCAACTGCCAAAACAGTTATCCTTGTTCCAATACTTCTGGCCCTGACTGTATATGCACTCATTGATGTCTACAACATAGCACCACCATTTATGAACCATACTTAATCCAAGTGGAATGAGGGATGTACAATTAAGCTAAACAATTGGGAAATTGCAAGTTACACAGATATGTGAAAAACTTACATATTCTCCAGTTGCCCTTTACCACAGACAAACATTATTTTCTGGTAAATCACTACCCCTCTTTTGCTTTCAGTTGAGGGCTCTGGATAGGGGTGAATGCTCCTTCCTTGTTCTCCTCAACCTCTCAGCAGCTTTTGATACTGTTGACCACAGTATCCTCCTGGACTGCCTGGAGGGGTTGGGCATTGGAGACACTGTATTGCAGTAGTTCCTGTCCTTCTTCTCCGGCAGGTACCAGAGAGGAACACTGGGAGAGGAGGTTTCGGACCCGTGGCCACTCACTTATGGGGTGCCACAGGGTTCCATCCTCTCCCTGATGCTATTTAACATCTATGTGAAGCCGCTGGGGCTATCATCAGGAGATCTGGGGTGCGGTGTCATCAATATGCGGATGACATGCAGCTCTACCTCTTGTTTAAATCTTCACCAAGGTTGGCAGTAGAATCCCTGTCCAAATGTCTGGAGACGGTGAGTGGCTGGATGGGGAGGAATAAGCTGAAGCTCAACCCTGACAAGACCGAGGTACTTTTGGTGGGAGACAAGAGGAGGTTAGGGGATGTTGACCTGGTGTTGAATGGAGTACGGCTACCCTTGAAAGACCAGGTCCATAGCCTGGGGGTCATTTTAGACTCCCAGCTGTCCATGGAGGCTCAGGTGTCAGCTGTGAGCCGGACAGCGCTGTACCAACTCCATCTGACACAGCGGCTGCACCCCTACCTTCCCGACCATCTGCTCCCATCGGTAGTACATGCCCTAGTCTCCTCTCGTTTAGACTACTCTAATGCTCTCTATGTGGGGTTACCCTTGAAGATGGTTTGGAAGCTGCAGCTGGTACAGAACGCGGCGGCTTGCCTGATTAAAGGCAGCCACTGGTGAGATCACATCACTCCAGTGCTGAAAGAGTTGCACTGGTTACCAGTTGTTTTCCAGGCCAAATTTAAGGTGTTGGTTTTGACTTTTAAAACCCTATATGGTTCCGGCCCAGCCTATCTCAAGGAGCGCCTCCAGCAACACCAGACAGGCCACTTAACAAGATCAGCCTTGGATGGCCTTCTCTCTGTCCCATCAGCCAGGACAGCTAGACTCGTGAGGACAAGGGAGAGGGCCTTCTCTGTGGTGGCCCCCACTCTGGGCCGATCTAAACTTATGGGTTTTTTCACTTCCAATGAGGTTTCACCGCCCGTCTTTCACACTATGCAGTACCCGCCTCGAATTGGAACCGGAATTTCCTGTTTCCGTGCTCCCACTTTCAATACCCTGATATCCCAGTATTTCCCCTTAATGTGCTCTGATTTTCCGCCTTTGCTACCATATCTGGTCATAGTCCCCTCCCTTGCCTGTCCATATACAGTGGTGTTTGTATTTCCCTGGGGAAGGCAATGGCAAACCACCCCACTATACGGTCTGCCAAGAAAACGCTGAGGAAAAACGGCGTCCCTCTAGGGGTCAGTAATGACTCGGTGGTTGCGCAAGAGGAACCTTTCTTTCTATTTCCCTCCTGTCCAATCACAGCTCTCGACGGCCCCATGTTGTCTTCCAGCTACTGATCACATAGCTTCCTCAGCACTCAATGTTTCCTTAGCAACAAGCAAAGGGCTGGATGTGTTTGTGCTTGTCTGATCTTGGAAGCCTTGGTCAGAAGTTGGATGGGTGACTGCCTGGGAATCAGGCTTCCTGCATTGAGCAAGGGGTTGTTCTATCCCTTCAAATGAGACTAAGTTTTACTCCGTTCTATCCCCCGCTTTGGCTGTGTGTGTTTTTTTTTAATTAAGGCATTATCTTCGAAGAATCGTGGCTTCTCCACGATTTTTTTTTTTTCTAATTCAGGCATGATCTTTGAAGATTCCCAAATTCGAAGGATGCCTTTTAAGAAAAGGGATGCCTTTTAAGAAAATTGATTAACATATCCTCATGTGCATTAGCTTCCCTTCCATTCCCCCATCCACAACTGCCCCTAACCAGATAATACATGCTGCTGAAGATGTTCCTGATTTTTTTAAAAGCTGCATTTATTCCATTATATATATTTATTCCATTGGGGGATTAAGCATTCTGTTCAACATTCTTCAGTTTTATCAGAAGGAAACTGTGGGCCAAAACAGACATTACTTTAAATCTGTATCTAGCAGGTATGGCTTTCCCCCCATTTTTACTCTAGAGTAGGCAAAGGGCCCCACATCTGGATCTTAAAATCCCCCATACCCTCCGAAGCTAGGGCCCTGCACCTACTCTAGAGTAAAAAATGAAAAAAGACCTACCTGCTAGATATGGATTTAAAGTAATGTCCATTTTGGCCTACGATGGTCTGTTTACTAAAACATGCCAACTTTAGAACCCTGTGCAGAACAGGCTATTACAGAATAAACGAATGCTGCATATAGTGGATTATGTGTTACCATATATGGTTGCTTTCTTGCATTTCTTTTTCTTTGGGATGGATTTCGTTGCTGCCTCCTGAACAATGTTACGGACCTCCGTCCATAGTTCCTCAGGCACTCTGTCTATCAGGTCTAATCCCTGAAATCTATTCCTCACCTCCACTGTATATTCATCAGGGATATGATTTAGGTCATACCTGAACGGTTTAGTGGTTTTCCCGACGTTCTTCAATTTCAGCCGAAATTTTGCAAGAAGCAGCTCATGATCTGAGCCACAGTCAGCTCCAGGTCTTGTTTTTACTGACTATATGGAGCTTCTCCATCTTTGGCTGCAAAGGACATAATCAATCTGATTTCGATATTGACCATCTGGTGATGTCCATGTGTAGAGTCGCCTCTTGTGCTGTTGGAAAAGAGTGTTTGCTATGATCAGCATGTTCTCTTGGCAAAACTCTATTAGCTTTTGTCCTGCTTCATTTTGTACACCAAGGCCATGCCTGCCTGTTATCCTGGTGATTTCTTGACTTCCTACTTTAGCATTCCAATCCCCTATGATGAAGAGGACGTCTTTTTTTGGTGTTAGTTCTAGAAGGTGTTGTAGGTCTTCATAGAACTGATCAACCTCAGCTTCTTCGGCCTCAGTGGTTGGGGCATAGACTTGAATTACTGTGATGTTGAATGGTTTGCCTTGGATTCGTACTGAGATCATTCTATCATTTTTAAGATTGTACCCCAGTACTGCTTTTCCCACCCTTTTGTTGACTATGAGTGCTACTCCATTTCTTCTAAGGGATTCTTGCCCACAATAGTAGATATGATGGTCACCTGAATTAAATTCGCCCATGCCTGTCCATTTTAGTTCGCTGATTCCCAAGATGTCGATGTTCAATCTTGCCATCTCATGTTTGACCACCTCCAGCTTACCTTGATTCATTGATCTGACATTCCAGGTTCCTAAACAATATTGTTCTTTACAGCATCGGATTTTCTTTTCACCACCAGACACATCCACAGCTGAGTGTCCTTTCGGGTTTGGCCCAGCCGCTTCACTCAAGAAAGCAAAGTGGCTATCTGATGAGGCTTTACAAGTAGCTGAGGAAAGAAGGGAAGCGAAAAGCAAGGGAGAAAGGGGAAGATATACCCAACTGAATGCAGAGTTCCAGAGAATAGCAAGGAGAGACAAGAAGGCCTTCTTAAGTGAACAATGCAAAGAAATCGAGGAAAACAACAGAATGGGAAAGACTAGAGATCTCTTCAAGAAAATCGGAGATCTCAAGGGAACGTTTTGTGCAAAGACGGGCATGATAAAGGACAAAGAAGGCAGGGACCTAACAGAAGCAGATGAGATTAAGAAGAGGTGGCAAGAATACACAGAAGAACTATACAGGAAAGATCTGAATGTCCCTGATAGCCATGATAGTGCGGTCACTGAACTTGAGCCGGACATCCTAGAGAGTGAAGTCAAGTGGGCCTTAGGAAGCATTAGTAACAATAAAGCTAGCGGAGATGACAGTATTCCAGCCGAGCTATTTAAAATCCTAAAAGATGATGCTGTTAAAGTGCTGCATTCAATATGCCAACAAATCTGGAACACTCAACAGTGGCCACAAGACTGGAAAAGGTCAGTTTACATTCCAATTCCAAAGAAGGGCAACGCCAAAGAGTGTGCAAACTACCGCACCATTGCGCTCATTTCACATGCCAGCAAGGTGATGCTCAAAATCCTACAAGCTAGGCTTCAGCAGTATGCGAACCGAGAACTACCGGAAGTACAAGCTGGGTTTAGAAGAGGCAGAGGAACTAGAGATCAAATCGCCAACATTCGCTGCATCATGGAGAAAGCAAGAGAATTCCAGAAAAACGTCTATTTCTGCTTCATTGACTATGCTAAAGCCTTTGATTGTGTGGATCACAACAAACTGTGGCAAATTCTTAAAGTGATGGGAGTACCAGACCACCTTACCTGTCTCCTGAGAAACCTGTACGAGGCTCAAGAAGCAACAGTAAGAACCAGACATGGAACAACCGAGTGGTTCAAAATTGGGAAAGGAGTACGACAAGGCTGCATATTGTCACCCTGCTTATTTAACTTATATGCAGAGTACATCATGAGAAATGCCGGGTTGGATGAATCAGAGGTCGGAATTAAGATTGCCGGGAGAATTATCAACAACCTCCGATATGCAGACGATACCACCCTAATGGCAGAAAGCGAAGAGGATCTCAAGAGCCTCTTGTTGAGGGTGAAAGAGGAGAGTGCAAAAGCTGGTTTGAAACTCAACATTAAAAAAACGAAGATCATGGCATCTGGCCCCATCACTTCCTGGCATATAGAAGGGGAAGAAATGGAAGCAGTGACAGATTTTACTTTCTTGGGCTCCAAGATCACCACAGACGGTGACTGTAGCCATGAAATTAAAAGACGCTTGCTCCTTGGGAGGAAAGCTATGGCCAACCTAGACAGCATAGTAAGAAGCAGAGACATCACCTTGCCGACAAAGGTCCGTCTAATCAAAGCTATGGTTTTCCCAGTAGTAATGTATGGATGTGAGAGCTGGACTATAAGGAAGGCTGAGCGCCGAAGAATTGATGCTTTCGAACTGTGGTGCTGGAGAAGACTCCTACGAGTCCCCTGGACTGCAAGGAGGTCAAATCAGTCCATCCTAAAGGAAATCAACCCTGAGTGCTCATTGGAAGGACAGATAATGAAGGTGAAGCTCCAATATTTTGGCCACCTAATGCGAAGAGAAAACTCCCTGGAAAAGACCCTGATGCTGGGTAAGACTGAAGGCAAAAGGAGAAGGGGACGGCAGAGGATGAGATGGCTAGATAGCATCACGGATGCAATGAATATGAACTTGAGCACGCTCCGGGAGAGAGCGCAGGACAGGAAGGCCTGGCGTGCTATGGTCCATGGGGTCACGAAGAGTCGGACACGACTGAACGACTGAACAACAACAACAACATATATGGTTGCAATGTGTTATAATGGAAGGGAGCCTCCTCATCTCATCTATTTATTTGTATCCCGCTCCTCCACAAAATTGTGCCCAAAGCAGCTCACAACATAACAAATAAACAGCAATAAATATAGTTTACAATAACACATTAAACAGCAGTAAATATAAGAATATTTTTAAAATACAATAGAAAGAATTATAAATAGCCATAATGGTGGCAGATAAATACATAATAGAAATATCAACGCATACAAGATCCAATAAAACACAACAAATAAACTAATCCAATCCAACAAGTGAGCACTAAACAGGAGAGAGAAGAAAGCATAACATAGAAGTAGAAGAAACACTCCTTACAAGGATAAATACATCTCCAGGGCCCAGGGAATGGTACACTTAACCAAATACACTTTATCAGGAACCAAAGATCCTGGGCCCTGGTACCATTACCATCAGAAAAAAAAGGAGGCTAAGTGGCAAATCATGCTTGCGGATATTTATGGAAAGTCGTCTCCCTGTATTTATTATTCATTTATTATTACATTCATATCTTGACTTTTTTCACTCTTGCAAGGAACCCAAAGCAGTTTACATGGTCCTCCTCCTCTCCAACAACCCTGTGAGGTAGGTTCGGCTGAGAGTCAGTGACTGGCCCAAAGTTACCCAGTGATTTTCATGGACGAGTGGGGACTAGAACCTGGATCGCCCAAGGCCCAGTTCAACACTCTAACCACTACACCACAGTGGCTCTTTCCCTGTTGTCCAGATCCTGTGAGATTTGCTAGAGCCAATCAGAAGCAGTATTAGACCAAAGGAGACATTACGTTAAAGACGTAATGAGCAGCTATGCCTTTTTTCTTTCTTTTCCTCTAGTGTAAACAGAGGGCCCCAATCTGTATCAGGACCCTAGTGTGACAGATAAGGGTCTTTAACCCTTTCCCCACCATCACCACTGCAGTTCCAATTCAGTTGGGGGGGGCCATGCCTGCAATTTACAGTGCCAAATTTTGATCCATTTGCTTTATATAAATAAGCATGGGTTGGTTGTTCAATCACTAACCCAGACGATCCAGTGGGTCCACTCCCTGCACATATCCCAGGGCCCTTTGCAGCCAAACTCCTTGCATTCCCTACATCCACCACCACCACCCCGTATCCGATCACTACCTAGAAGTTATATATATATATATATATATATATATATATAAGGTAAAGGTGTCCCCAACCAGTCGTGTCCGACTCTAGGGTGTGGTGCTCATCTCCATTTCTAAGCCGAAGAGCCAGCGTTGTCCGAAGACGCTTCCATGGTCATGTGGCCAGCATGACAGAACACCGAGGTGCACAGAACACTGTTACCTTTCCCGCCGGGGCAGTACCTATTTATCTACTTGCCATTTCTTGCTTTCGAACTGCTAGGTTAGCAGGAGCTGGGACTGAAGACGGGAGCTCACTCCGTCACGCGGCACTCGGGTCTCGAACTGCTGTCCTGCCGACCTTCTGGTCTGCAGTTCAGCCACTAAGCCACCGCGGCCTCTCTCTCTCTATATCTATATATATAGTACAACACAAAACAAGGTCCCTATTTCCAAGAAGCATTTTATTGTGTTACACAGCTGACAAAATGAAGCTTTAAAAACCACACACACGCACACAACCCAATATGCATTGAAGTGGTCATGCGAATCTGCGTGCTTGTGCAAGTGCAATGGGAAAAGTTTAAAAAATTGCAAATGTCCACCTTTTGAGAGACTGACCACTCTTGCCAGCAATCTGAATTGATCGCTTGCAGAGATGGCCTTTGAAATTAGGCCGAGGGTCACGAGGAGCCCTAGGGTCATAGATTACCAAACCCTGGCCTGAGCTAAAGGGACCCCTTCCCACAGTTCATAGCTCATGCTCTTTAATAATATACTACACTGGATCCGTTGCAAGCTTCAGAACAGCGTTTGGCAGATTCTGTGGTGTAGATCAGGGTGCAGAAAATTGCTCTCCACATTTACTGGATTGGAGCATGTTATCTTTATCAGATATTACAGTGTAGACTGTTACTCGTCTATATTTAATTTGTTTTAAAAATTTAGAACAAATGTAGGTTTAAAAAAAACCCCTCAAACAGCTTTAAGTAAGAAAAAACTATCCGAGAAGGAGATCTCATAAAGGGGACGTAAGTGGTTCAGTCTGTTCCTTGGAGAGGTTTAGATCAAAGGTGTAGGTAGTCTTTTGCCCATTTTCTAGGCTTGAGCTGTACCGATTCATTTTGAATCTCTGAAACTCCTGAACAGTGTTACTTAGCTGCAATGCAAATAAATATTCATTACAATGGTGCATGAATAGCTAATTGAACAGTTTTTGTTAATATTATACTAGATATTCATGGACATGTGCCTTTTTCTATCATGAAAATACTGCCCTAGGCTAGCTTTGTTTTTCTTGTCAAGAACAATTTGTGTGCTTTCATTTAAATGAATATAAGCTCTTATTCTCATGACAAAATAATTCACCATTAATTTGGGTAAAGAATTTCTTTATTCCCTTTGTGGTATGTTTTATTGAAAAAGAAAACCCTAAACGCATCTTGAAATTTCTCCTCATGCATTATGCCTAATTTCAGCAACAAATTTTATATAGATAGATAGATAGATAGATAGATAGATAGATAGATAGATTCTGGAGTTATTAAGTGTTGGTACATTGTTGTGATTGTGCACAGAACAGGTTTTATTTAAAGCTAATTTGCAAAGTAATAAAACAGTAAGATTGCCTCATGGAAATTAGTGTGAGAATTTGGCTTTTTCCCCCTGGTCCCGTTGCTAATTTTTTTAAGCCATTATCCTCCCCTTTCTTTTATCTCTTTATTTACTTCTCTTATGTTCAGGCTTATGTCATTCAAATTCTGTTTCTGAAGAATCAGTGCAATCCTAAGGATGTTTACTCAAAAGTTATCCCCATTGATTTCAATGGGATTAACTCCTTGTAAATACATTTAGGATTGCAGTCTTATAGCACAGTCATTCATGCCAAGCTCAGTCAGACTTACTCCCAGGTAAGCAAGGATCACAGCCTCTAAACGATTAGAGTTTATATGAAGTTTCATCAGGGCCACAATGCATAGCATGTTTATAAGAATAAGAACTGACAACATGGATACTGGCCTGTTTCAGGTGGGGCCAAGGGCGAGGAACAACCCATCAGCAAATATTTGGTTCTGAGGCAAAGTCAGAAGGCAGTCCAGGTCTGAGCAGGCAGGGTCTAAATACAGACCAAAAGACTCTTCACGACCCCATGGACCATAGCACGCCAGGCTTTCCTGTCCTCCGCTCTCTCCCGGAGAGTGCTCAAGTTCATATTCATTGCATCCGTGATGCTATCTAGCCAACTCATCCTCTGCCGTCCCCTTCTCCTTTTGCCTTCAGTCTTTCCCAGCATCAGGGTCTTTTCCAGAGAGTTTTCTCTTCGCATTAGGTGGCCAAAATATTTCAGCTTCAGCTTCAGTATCTGTCCTTCCAATGAGCACTCAGGGTTGATTTCCTTTAGGATGGACTGATTTGACCTCCTTGCAGTCCAGGGGACTCGTAAGAGTCTTCTCCAGCACCACAGTTCGAAAGCATCAATTCTTCGGCGCTCAGCCTTCCTTATAGTCCAGCTCTCACAGTCATACGTTACTACTGGGAAAACCATAGCTTTGATTATACGAACCTTTGTCGGCAAGGTATTGTCTCTGCTTCTTACTATGCTGTCTAGGTTTGCCATAGCTTTCCTCCCAAGGAGCAAGCATCTTTTAATTTCATACCACAGGTTAGGAAAGTAGCACCAAGTTCAAGACGTCACCGGCATGGTTAACAAGCAGTGTCAAGGATGCTATTAGAGAAAAGAGGGCTTCCTTCAAAAAACTTAAGCCTTGCCCAAGTGAGGAAAACAAAAGGGAGCACAAGCTTGCACAAAGGCAATGCAAGTAGACAGTAGGAGATGCAAAAAAGCATCTCCAGAGCATATTACTAATATCAAGGCCAACAATAAAAAATTATTTAAATATATTAGAAGCAGGAAACCAGCTAGGGAGGCAGTTGGACCGTTGGATGACAATGGAGCTAAAGGAGTACTAAAGGAGGACAAAGATTATAGAGAAGCTGAATTAATTCTTCTCATCGATCTTTCCTGCAGAAGATGTAGGACAGATACCTGTGCCTGAACTTATGTTTTCAGGAAGGGAATTTGAGAAACTGAGACAAATAGTGATGACAAAAGATGAAGTTCTCAACTTTATTGATAAACTGAAAGCAAGTAAATCACCGGGCCCAGATGGGATCCACCCTAGGATTCTCAAAGAACTCAAATATGAAATTGCTGATCTTCTAGCCAAAATATGCAACATGTCCCTAAGATCAGACTCTGTACCAGAGGACTGGAAGATGGCCAATGCAAGACCAATTTTTAAAAAGGGATTCAGGAAGATCTGGGAAATTACAGGATGTTTAGCTTAATGTCTATTCTGGATAAAGTGGTTGAACGCATTATTAAAGATAAAATTAGTAAGCATATAGAAGGACAAGCCCTGCTGAAAAAGAATCAACATGGCTTCCGCAAAGGTAAGTCCTGTCTCACTAACCTTTTAGAGTTCTTTGAGAGTGTTAGTAGACATGTAGACAGGTGTGATCCGGTTGACATTGTCTACTTGGACTTCCAAAAGGCTTTTGACAAAGTCCCTCACCAACGACTCCTGAGCAAATTTAGCAGTCATGGAATTATTATTATTATTATTATTATTATTAAATTTATTAATTGCCCATCTGGCTGGTCACCCAGCCACTCTGGGCGATGTACAACATACCACAAAACAATTTAAAACAATAAAATTCTAACATAATTTTTTTTTAAAATACCCTAACCCACCCCAAATGCCTGCCTGAACAACCACGTTTTTAATGCACGACGGAAGCTCATTAAAGAGGGGGCATGACGGAGTTCCCTAGGGAGGGAGTTCCACAGAGTGGGGGCCACCACAGAAAAGGCCCTCTCCCTCGTCCCCACCAGTCTTACCGTGGAATAAGAGGAGAGGTCTTCTTATGGATCAGTAACTGATTAAAGAACAAAAACAGAGAGTAGGCATAAAAGGTAAATTCTCCCAATGGAGGGGGGTAAATAGTGGGGTCCCACAGGGATCAGTATTGGGACCATTGCTTTCCAAGTTATTCATAAATGATCTGGAATTAGGAGTGAGCAGTGAAGTGGCCAAGTTTGCAAATGACACCATATTATTTAGGGTGGTTAAAATGAAAAGGGATTGCGAGGAGCTTCAAAAGGATCTCTCCAAACTAGGGATGGCAGAGAATTCCGCCACGGATCTCGGTGAGGCCGAGTGCAACAGCCTGCCACCTCCCGGCCCCCCCGCGGATCCCAGCCAAATCTTTACGTAGCCTATCATGGCTGGGTGGGTTTAAAAAAAACAACAACCCGCGTACGCAAATGGCGGCGGCTACGGCCGCCGCCATTTGCGTTCCTTCTTTTTGGCCATCTTAGTCTACGTAAATATTTACATAGACTATGACGGCGAAAATAAAGGGGAATGCAAATAGTGTAGCGGGCGCTATTTGTGTCCCCTTTATTTTTGCCGTTTTAGCCTACGTAAATATTTGTGTACGCGGGTGTTGTTGGGTTTTTTTACCCAGAGCCCTCTGCGGCCACAAATCCGGCTGCGGATGGCTCTGGCCTGGCTGGGCCTGGCCGGCTGATCTGCGGAGCTGCCGCGGAGCACAGCTGGCCGTTGGAGGATTCTGGGGGGGAGGAACGGAGCGCTTCCCCCCCGTCGAGGATTCCGGGGGGAGGGACGGAACGCCTCCCCCCCATAAACATAATCCGCGAACATGTAAGTCACTTTCATACATCCCTACTCCAAACTGGGAGAATGGGCATCCAAATGACAACTGCAGTTCAACGTAAGCAAGTGTGAAGTGATGCACACTGAGGCAAAAAATCCCAATTTCAAGTCAAACCTGATGGGATCTGAGCTAACAGTGACCGACCAAGAAAGAGATCTTGGGGTTCTGGTAGACAGCTTGCTGAAAATGTCAACCCGCTGTGTGGCTGCTGTAAAAAGTGCAAACACCATGTTAGGCATAATTAGAAAAGGAATAGAGACTAAAACTGCCAATTATCATACCGCCTTTATACAAATCTATGGTGCAACCACATTTAGAATACTGTGTACAGTTCTGGTCACCACACCTAAAAAAAGATATTGTAGAGCTGGAAAAAGTGCAGAAAAGGGCAATTAAAATGATTAAATAGCTGGAGCAACTCCCCTATGAGGGAAGGTTACAACAGCTGGGATTGTTTAGCTTGGAAAAAAGGAGGGTAAGGGGAGACACGATAGAGGTGTACAGAGTTATGCATGGTGTGGAGAATGTAGATAGGGAGACATTATTCTCCCTCTCATAATACTAGAACCCAGGGTCATCCCATGAAGCTGATTAGTGGAAGATTCAGGACAGATAAAAGGAAGTACTTATTTGCACAGCACATAGTTAAACTATGGAATTCGCTATCACAACCTGTAGTGATGGCCACCAATTGGATGGCTTTAAAAGGAGGTTGGATAAATTCCCCAAGGAGAAGGCTATCAATGGCTACTAGTCCTGATGGCTATGTGCTACCTCCGGTATCATAGGCAATATACCTATGTACACCAGTTGCTGGGGAACATGGGTGGGAGGGTGCTGTTGCACTTGAGTCCTGCTTGTGGGTTCCCAATTGACAGCTGGTTGGCCACTGTGCGA
Source organism: Heloderma suspectum (assembly GCF_057233095.1). NCBI lineage: Eukaryota > Metazoa > Chordata > Lepidosauria > Squamata > Helodermatidae > Heloderma > Heloderma suspectum. Next base: position 398,414,887 of record NC_139458.1, read on the forward strand.
AAAGAATGCTGGACTAGATGGACCCTTGGTCTGATCCAGCATGGCTCTTCATATGTTCTTATGAGCGATGGAAGATGATTCCCTGCCATCACTCCCAGCCCCATTTTCAATGCATGTAGAAGGATCCGTGCTTTCTAGCCACTCCAGGCAGCTTGTACAGAACAAAGAAAAACCTGAAAATCCTTCAGCCATTTCATAACTACTATTTAAAAATACTAGATCCGCACAGATTTTTTCAGAAAAAAAACATACATGGAAACAGGAGAGGATGTACAGCTGAACACATGCAAAGGGGCACAAACTGGATTACATCTGATCTGTTCATCCATACCATAGGCTTCATTGAAAAGGTGGCATTTGTGGAGGGATTTTAAGGAAATAAGAGAGGTAAGAGCTGTGGCAGAATTATTATATGTAAAATCATATTTCCATACAGTTTTATTTATAGATCATAGAATCATAGAATAGTAGGGTTGGAAGGGGCCTACAAGGCCATCGAGTCCAACCCCCTGCTCAATGCAGGAATCCAAGTCAGAGCATCCCTGACAGATGGCTGTCCAGCCTCGTCTTGAACGCCTCCAGTGTGGGAGAGCCCACCACCTCCCTAGGTAATTGGTTCCATTGTCGTATTGCTCTAACAGTCAGGAAGTTTTTCCTGATGTTCAGCCGGAATCTAGCTTCCTGTAACTTGAGCCCATTATTCCATGTCCTGCACTCTGGGATGATCGAGAAGAGATCCTGGCCTTCCTCTCTGTGACAACCTTTCAAGTACTTGAAGAGTGCTATTATAACTCCCCTCAGTCTTCTCTTCTCAAGGCTAAACATGCCCAGTTCTTTCAGCTTCTCTTCATCAGGCTTTGTTTCCAGTCCCCTGATCATCTTTGTTGCCCTCCTCTGAACCCTCTCCAGTTTGTGTGCATCATTCTTAAAGTGTGGTGCCCAGAACTGGACACAGTACTCCAGATGAGGCCTAACCAGTGCTGAGTAGAGGGGAACTAGTACTTCTCGGGATTTGGAAGCTATGCTTCTATTTGTTGTTCAGTCGTTAAGTTGTGTCTGACTCTTCGTGACTCCATGGACCATAGCACGCCAGGCCTTCCTGTCCTCTGCTCTCTCCCGGAGCATGCTCAAGTTCATATTCATTGCATCAGTGATGCTATCTAGCCATCTCATCCTCTGCTGTCCCCTTCTCCTTTTGCCTTCAGTCTTTCCCAGTATCAGGGTCTTTTCCAGTGACTTCTCTTCGCAATGGGTGGCCAAAATATTTGCGCTTCAGCTTCAGTATCTGTCCTTCCAATGAACAGTCAGGGTTGATTTCCTTTAGGATGGACTGATTTGACCTCCTTGCAGTCCAGGGGAGTCTTCTCCAGCACCACAGTTCAAAAGCATCAATTCTTCGGCACTCAGCCTTCCTTATAGTCCAGCTCTCACAGCCATATATTACTACTGGGAAATCCATAGCTTTGATTATACGAACCTTTGTTGGCAAGGTGATGTCTCTGCTTCTTACTATGCTGTCTAGGTGTGCCATAGCTTTCCTCCCAAGGAGCATGCGTCTTTTAATTTCATGGCTACAGTCACCGTCTGCAGTGATCTTCTAGGGATGACGGAGAATTTCTGAGAATTTCTCCACGAATCTCAGTGAGGCCGAATGCCAACGCATTCAGCCCCCCGAAATTGGCGGTGAAATTCTCCGCCCCCCCGCCCCGCCCCGGGATGGGACTTACCTCCTGCGAATGTCCCTCTCGCAGGCGGGTCCCGGCGGCGGTGCAGCAATGGTTCGGCAGGGGCAGGGGCAGCGGCCGGTCTTCCGACCGGCTGCCGCCGCCGCCGCCATTACAAAATAAAGTAAAAAAACAAACCAACCCGTGATAGGCTACATAACGATTAACGTAGCCTATCACGGCTGGATTTCCTAAGTCAGCCATGATAGGCTATGTTAATTGTCACGTAGCCTATCACGGGTGACTTTGGGGGGGAAAAAAAGTGCGTATGCAAATGGCGGCGGCCCATGGGCGCCGCCATTTGCGTTCCTTATTTTGGCACGTCTAGTCTACGTAAAGATTTACGTAGACTACGGCGAAAATAAAGGAACACTATTTGCATTGCCCTTATTTGCCATTTGCGTACGTGCTTTTTTTTTTCCCCCAAAGTCACCCGTGATAGGCTACGTGACGATTAATGTAGCCTGTCACGGCTGACTTTGGAAATCTAGCCGTGATAGCCTACGTTAATCATTATGTAGCCTATCACGGGTTGTTTTTTTTCATTTTTTGTTTCACGGCCGGGGAGATGGGGCGCTTCTCCCCAGCCTGAATTTCGGCCGGGCGAGGTGGGACGCCTCCCCCCCCTCGCCTGAACTTCGGGGGGAGAAGCGAAGCGCCTCCCCACCACCGCGAAGCCAAGCTGCGAAAAGGTAAGTGACTTTCATACATCCCTACTTGGAGCCCAAGAAAGTAAAATCTGTCACTGCTTCCATTTCTTCCCCTTCTATATGCCAGGAAGTGATGGGGCCAGATGCCATGATCTTAGTTTTTTTAATGTTGAGTTTCAAACCAACATTTGTTCAAACCATGCTTCTATTGTTCTATTGTTCAAACTATGCTTCTATTAATGCAGCCCAAAATAGCATTTGCCTTTTTTGCAGCCACATCACATTGTTGGCTCATATTCAGCTTGTGATTGACAACAATTCCAGGCTCCTTCTCGCTTGTAGTGTTGTTGAGCCACGTATCCCCCTTCTTGTAACTGCATTTGGTTTCTTTTTCCTAGGGGCAGAATGTGGCATTTATCCCTATGAAATGTCATTCTGTTGTTTTCTACCCAGCTCTCCAGTCTATCCAAATCACTTTGAATTTTGTTTCTGTCTTCCAAAGTATTAGCTATCCCACCCAATTTTGTGTCATCTGCAAATTTGATCAGCATTCCCTGCACCTCCTCCTCCAAGTCATTCATAAAAATGTTGAAGAGCACTGGGCCCAGGACTGAGCCCTGCGGTACCCCACTCGTTACCTCTCCCCAGTTTGAGAAGGTCCCATTGATAAGCACGCTTTGAGTCCGATTCTGTAGCCAACTGTGGATCCACCGGATCGTTGTTTCATCTAGCCCACTTTGAGCTAGTTTGCTCATCAGGATATCATGGGGCACTTTGTTGAAAGCTTTGCTGAAGTCGAGGTATATGATGTCTACAGCATTCCCAGAGTCCACAAGGGAGGTTACTTGATCAAAAAATGAGATCAGATTCATCTGGCAGGACTTGTTTTTGACAATTCCATGTTGGCTTCGAGTAATCACTGCATTGTTTTCAAGGTGCTTACAGATGGCTTGCTTTCTCATCTGCTACAGAATTTTCCCAGGGATTGATGTCAGACTGACTGGTCTGTAGTTCCCAGGTTCCTCCTTTTTACCCTTTTTGAAGATAGGGACAACATTAGCCCCCCTCCAGTCATCTGGCACTTTCCCCATCCTCCATGATTTCTCAAAGAGAATAGACAGCGGTTCTGAGAGTTCTTCTGCCAGTTCCTTTATTACTCTAGGATGCAGTTCATCTGGCCCTGGAGATGTGAACTCATTCAAAGTAATTAGGTGTTCCTTGACCATATGCCTATCGATTTCAAGCTGCAATCCTGCCCCTTCAGCCTGCACTTTGCCTTTGCCAGGGTGGTCATAGACCCTCTTTTGGGAGAAGACTGAGCCAAAGTAGGAATTGAGCACCTCTGCCTTTTCTTTGTCATCTGTTATCGTTTTGCCATCCTTATTTAATAGCTGAACCACCATTTCTTTCCTCTGCCTTTTACTATGCATATAGCTGAAGAAAGCCTTTTTGTTGTTTTTAGCATCCCCCACTAACCTCAGCTCGTTCTCAGCTTTAGCCTTCATGGCGCCATCCCTGCAATTCTGTGCTACCTGCCTGTACTCTTCCTTTTTTACTTGGCCTTCTTTCCACTTCCTATATATGTACTTTTTTGTTTTCAGGTCATCCCTAAGCTTTTTGAGAAGCCACATTGGCTTCTTGTGTTGTCTTCCACCTTTTCTTCTTGTTGGAATTGTTTGTAATTGTGCCTTGAGAATTTCCTTTTTTAAAAGCTCCCACCCATCTTGGACTCCTTTTCTCATTAGCGTCGCTTGCCATGGGGCCTTACTGATCATTGTTCTGAGTTTATTAAAACCAGCTTTCCTAAAATCCAGGGTACGCGTTTGACTACACTCGGCTTTTGCTTCCCTTAGAACCAAGAACTCAAGTACAACATGGCCACTTTCCCCCAGAGTTCCTGTAACTGCTACTTTATCCACTAAGTCATCTCTGTTGGTTAGGATCAAGTCAAGGATAGCCGATCCTCTAGTTCCTTCCTCTACTTTCTGTAGGAGGAAGTTATCCGCCACACAAGTCAGGAATTTCCTGGAGGGGCCATTTTTTGCAGAATTTGTCTCCCAACAAATATTGGGGAAATTGAAGTCCCCCATTACTACTACATCATGCTTCCTTAAAACATTGGCTATTTGCTTTTCAAAAGTTTCATCCTTGTCTTCTCCTTGATTTGGTGGCCGGTAGTAGACTCCGACCACCAGGTTCCTTTTATTCTTTGCTCTATTTATTTTGATCCAGATGCTCTCAATGGGGCTACCAAGCTCATCCTCCTCTATTTCTGTGCAGAGATATGTATTTTAAACATACAGTGCAACCCCACCTCCCTTTCTGTTCCTCCTGTTCTTTTTGAACAAGTTATATCTTTCAGTTGCTGTATTCCAGTCATGAGAGTCATCCCACCAAGTCTCAGTTATACCTATCAAGTCATAATTTCCCTCCTGTATTAAGAGTTCAAGTTCGCTCTGTTTGTTTCCCATACTCTGGGTGTTAGTACATAGACATCGAAGACCATGTGCTTCATAGTTTGGCTTTCTTCCTATGTTGAAGATGTCATAGTCTGACATCTTCGACAAGATGTCTTGCTATACATTTTTTAATCACTTCAAAAAAAAATTCTTAAAATTGTGTTTGTTTTAAAACTATTTGGAGTGGGGTGGGGTGAATACCATTACCAAAGGAATCCACTAAACTGCCCATGAAACTATCTTTAAAAAATATTATCAAAGTAAAAGATGCTTTTAAAGCATATTTCCATTGTTGGATTCACCTGCCAAATAGATGAATGTTTCCAAGTTTGCTTCCTCACCTCTTAGTACATAAAAGTGCTATGCCACCATGCCATTTAATTATGTCTTTTATATTCACAATACGATATTTATAATGGGAGACTTAAACTTTCGTGTATCTTAATTAAAGAGATTTTCTAAACCAGTTGTAACCTGCATTTGGCCTTATGATGCCTCCTGGAATAACAATGATCTGCCAGTTAATACATAGAGGTTCACAACTGATTGTTGCTCCTCTTCTGCAGAATATTAAGTAGGGTTGATTAATTATTATTCAGTCTGCTTGCCTCTTGCACACAGGACATCATCTTTGCACTGGGCTCCCAGTAGACAAAAGAATAATAGTAGTTTAAATGAAAAGCTTTTGAAATCACTTTGAGTGAGGTTGAGATTATAACTGTGGAAAAAATGTGCACGGGATAGAAGCATTTAGGAATTTTTGTTGCAATCAAAGATACGTTCCTGACTGTTTTAGGTATCTGTGGAGCAATACAGCCCAAGTTCCAGTTATAGTTACCTCTACTTTTTCTCTAAGGTGCCAAATTGGCAAAAATATACCAAGTTCTGAAGAAGCCAACCTATGTGCAGGAACAGGCTTACACAAATGTAAGCTCCACTACCAGTGCAAAAGGTGGTACAGGGAGACCTTCTTGCGTAATGTACACACAGTCTAAGAGTGATCCATGCTGTCATATTTGACAGCAGCCATCATCTTAGGTGAACATCAAGAGAATCAAGTATCAGAGCTGATCCAGAAGATTATAAAACACTGATAAGATCTGATATGGAGGAAAGCTATTTGTGAGCAGAGCTGTGGGTATACAGCCTGCTGCCATACTCACAGCTTCCTGGCTTAAGTGTTTTTTTTTAATTAGGGCATAGCATTCATTAGGGGTGTGCACTGGATTTGGCTCAAAGACCACCCCATAGCAGGCCCCTTTGGACCAGTTCTGGTGTTTCCTGAAGAAAAGCAGTCTTCCTTCCAAAGTGACCAGAACTAAAGCTGGACCCTGGATGAAGCCTCATTCACCATTTGTCTTTGGAAAGGCAAACAGTATATCTTCAAAAATAGCATATTTTCCTTTCTCAAAATGCTCATGGGGAGGGAAAGAGTGGGGTTGAGTGACTGACAGACCCACCTTCTAATCATATGGCACTTTTTATTAGAGACTTTCCAATCATTGTGCTTTGTGGGAAGGCAAGGATGGGACCATGAGATGGCCATTCGTCCAAAAACACCAGGCTTCACTGTGGGAAAAAAAGCCCTTTCTCTTGCTGATTTGTGTGCTGCCTCATGATGAAGCAGAAACATGTTCCAATGCCTATCTGCTCCCAGTCTTGTGTCCCTCTCTGCACTTGGAGGGTATCCAAAACCTATCCTTCTGAAACTTTGCAGGTTTCTGGCCTAGAGACACCTCTATGATGTGTGCTGTTTTCATACAAATTGCCCAAAAGGCTGCAGCAGAAGGGAAGGGGAAATGAATCATTCAAACCCCGCACTCCCAAATATGAGTTACAGTTTTATTCCTTAGGGCCACCTCTGTGCTGTCTGTCATTTTCAGAAGAATGGTCCACAAGGAACAGAGAAGGATAAGTATGTCCTTTTTTGGATACCCTCCAAGAATTTGCACAAACTCACTGTTTGTCTAATCTGCAGAAGAAGAGGACTGCAAAACCAAGCAGGGGAAAGCATGGGTACATGGAAGCTATTTTTTTAACCACATCTAGTTTAAAATTTGGTAGGGCCAGTGGGGTATACATAAAATTGTTTCCTGTACTGATTCTGGCCCATAGTTCTCCAGATAACCATCCCTGGTATACAGTTGTGCGTACATAAAGGCCTGTTCAGTATTTGGTATATAAGATTCAGAATTCTGAGGTCTGAAGAAGTGAGAAGCAATGACATGAAGTTTAAATAATCACAGAAAATGTGAAAAATTAGGAACATAGGAAGCTGCCTTATGGCAGACTATGTGTCTGTTTAACCTAGTCTTGTCTGTTATGATTGGCAATGGCTTTCCAGAATCTGAGGTAGAAGTTTTCCCCATCACCTGCTACCTGATCCTTTTTAAACTGGAGATGCTGGGATTGAACCTGGGACCTTCTGTCTGCAAAGCATGTGCTCTACCACTGAGCTTTGTTCCTCTGCAATTCAACAGGATATGTAACTTCCATCTAATGTGAGCCATAGAAGATACATTCAGATTCTTTATCAAAGAAGAAAAGGGCACAATAGTCACAATTCTGTACTTGTTGGTAGATATTTATTCACACTAGGCATTAAATCGTCCAAATCCAGAGAATCACAAAAGCAGTAGAAGGCTACACAAACATTATGCTGAATCTATAGACAGAACAATGCCTTGAGCACAACCTTTCACACAGGCTGCCATACTGGAACCTCTATGGCATAATAATTGTGTGAATTGTGAATAATTCACAGTATTGTGAATAATTCACAGTATTGTGAATAATTATCCAATGCCTAGCAGTGATCTGTTGTCACCATGTCCAACTGGCACAGCAGTTGTTGCTGTTCAGTCGTTCAGTCATGTTCGACTCTTCGTGACCCCATGGACCATAGCATGCCAGGCCTTCCTGTAGCAGACTCTTATGCAAAAATCTGTTTCCGCACATAGGTTCTCCTAGATGGATTATTGGGGCAAATCTGTTGCAAACAAGAACAACAATTAGTTCTATTGATAAAACCATGCCATAACTCAATCAGAGACTGAGTTAGTTCTACTATGCCCAAGTTCTGTATATGCTTATGTAGGAGTGTGTCCCTGTAGGAGTGTATATAAAATGTTCCATTTTTGGTGTATAATAAATCAGGGAGGGCAGACTTCAGGCTTGTCAGATCTACTTTATTTTTTACTAAACTCCAAGATCTGCCAACTAGACCTAGGTTCAAAAGACACATAGAATTAAAGAACCATGTGCCTCTGAGCATGTTCTGAGCCAAGAAATTTGTTTTCAGTACCAGGACTTAGCAGAACTCATAATTCTGATAGACACAAAGGTCCATGCAAGGTTACCCCAAGCTTTCTTTATTGCAACAGCTTTATTTACATGTAAAAAAAAAAAATCTTTTTGTTGTTGCTAATGTTGAATGGGAGCCTGAAATCCTTGCCAATCTACTGCAGATAACTGAGAGATCTAACAGTAGATCCTGACCTACCTTCTTCTCACCCCTGGAATAAATGAAAAAAAGGAGCATACAATGCCTAAAGAAAAGATGAGGTGGTAAACAAAAAATATGGATGAGATTAATGCAGCAATACAGATATAACTTCAGAAGTGTTTGTCTACTAGTTACTGAAAAAGGCTGAGAAAGATGAATCAAATGAAGATGTTCATAAAGCTTGAGCTTCATTTGCAGTTATATAACAAGTTACAGATCACACTTTTTTTGCCAGTCCAGATATATATATTGTGCTTTTTAAGTTTGCTTGCTATTGTGGGTTTTTGTTTGTTGTTTATTTGTCAAGATTTTTTTTTTAACAGTAAGTCTCCCTCTGGGACACACCACTTGGAACTTGTGTTTGTCATGCTTATAGTGCAGGGGAAAACACACACTAAATTCAATCTTTAAATTAAGCTGTAACCAAGCTTGTATATTCATTAGAGGAGAAAAATTCTCTTCTGAGAAGTTCAAATTGTTTATTGATTTTCATTTCTGTGTTAAAGTGAAGCTTGAGTAAGTCTGTCTTACTGCAGTCCCTCTGGGGCAGCGCAGCCAACAAGTGCATCACATTTTAACCTAAGTGAGCAGTTACCCACAAAAATCTGAGAATTCCTTTAAAACTATATTAATAAATAGCTAAAGGGTGAGATTTCCAGTTCAATAAAGTTGTTTTGTTTGGCAAAAGAAATAGCAATCTTGAATTCCAGGCTATATAAATATCAGTATTTGTGAAAAGCCTGATGTTGAAATCAGGTAATTGGAAAGTAGAATTAGTGGCACATTGTGCAGGAAGTAAAAAGGTGATGCACATTTTCATTTCTTAAATATTGTGATCTCAGAATAATGATATAAGGCAATCAGATTGTTATTGTGTTAGTTTACAAATGAGAAACAACCATTCACATTGCTGTCCAATTCTCCTGTTCAGGCTTAAATATCATTCTGTTGTCTCCCTGCTCCAGCTAGAGGTTATATTTGCCATGTGAAGAAGCAGGATTTCATAAACGTATCTCTGTCTGAATAGGGATATGCACATACAAACGGTCAGGGTATTGTGATGACATCTTGTACATTTGCTGGACCAGGGCCTGGAAGCTGTAATGGGCTGGATGAGGGCCAATAAACTGAAGCTAAATCCTGACAAGACAGAAGGTCTGTGGATTGTTAGTTCCCAAATCTGGGAATTGGGTAACCAACCTGTCCTGGATGGGGTTGCACTCTCCCTGAAGGAGCCGGTGTGTAGCTTGGGAGTACTCCTAGATCTATTCCTGTCACTGGAGCCCCAGGTAGACTCTGTGGTCCAGAGTACTTGGGGCCAGCTTCAGCTGGTCTACCAGCTACGGCCTTTCCTGGACAGGGATAACCTAGCCACAGTAGTGCATGTGCTCATAACTTCCCGATTAGACTACTGCAATGCACTTTACATGGGGCTGCCCTTGAAGACTACTCAGAAGTTGCAGCTTCTGGGCAAAATACAGCAGCTATTTTGCTAGGGCAAAATATAGCAGCTATTTTGCTAGGGCAAAATACAGCAGCTAGACTGTTGACTGGAACATCACACAAAGATCATATAACACCTGTTTTAAAGGAATTGCACTGGCTGCCAATATGCTTCTGGTCAGAATTCAAGGTGCTGGTGATGACATTTAAAGCTCAAAGTGGCTCGAGACCTCAATATTTGAGGGAGCGCCTCCCCCTATATATGCCTGCCCAAGGATTGAGAGGGGCCCTCCTCTGCATCCCACCAGTGCGAGACATACACTATGGCGGGACGTGGGAGAGGGCCTTCTCTGCTGTGGCACCCTGGTTGTGGAATGCCCTCCCCTTGGAGGCCCAGTTGGCACAGACATTGGTTTCGTTTCAGCGCTGTTAAAACATGGCTTTTCACCAAAGCCTTTGAGGGCTAACTGAATTCCCTAAAGGTGCACACTGTTTAAACTGTTTTATTGTTTTAGATTTTCTAATTGGTATTAGCTTGTTTAATGGTTTAATATGCTTTTAGCTGTTTAAATTAGTCATTGTTTTATACTGTTTAAAGTGATTTTATCTGTATGCAGCCCTGAGTTCTTAATGATGTAGTGCAGGATAAAAATGTTTTAAATAAATAAATAAATAAATGGTGTGCTTTAATGACATCTTGTACATTAATGAATAAAGTGTAGGCTCTTTTCTACCTACTTTTTGGTATTCTGACTTGCCTTTTTTATTTCATTTTCCCCTACATTTTGGGGGAAATATTTGGCCTAAACTCTGTAATTTTTGTTTGGGGTTGAAATGCTTCATTTTAACATCTCTTTTTGTTTCCCCATTCCACTTTTTTGTTTATAAATTTCATGGGTGGGATACAGGATCGGCCTTCCATGGTCAGAATGGCTGTGCTCACAGAAAGTGCCTCTGCCTGATTTGGGGAGGATACCCCCCCTGCACCACAGCTCATCCCATTCAGTAGGGTCCCATGACCCTCTGTGTAGCATTTTCAGGGGGCTGGAGGGAAGAGGCCCCTGCTTCCCCTGAGAGAGTGTGTTTCTGTGTGTGTGTTTTGCTGTCAGCTCCTAAGCCAAGGGAGAAAGCTATAAAAGCAAGTGGGCTAGCTTTGGTCTCGCTTCAAGGGGAAATACGTGTTACCAGCTTGAAGAAACTTTGGCCCAGGAATGGCTTCCCCATCTGTCTTGGGGACTCAGATAGACATATCATCATGTGACAAGGGTGCATGCTTTGACAACTGAGAGGAGGTGTGAACTTTCTTTGTATCAAAATACAAAATAAGTTTGTTTTATATTCTTCATCCATCCTCTATCAATAAACTGTCATCTTCTTGCACAAGTGGCTTCATTTCATTTTGGTAATCTAAAATAATCTATTCTTGACAGGGCCCTGACAGAAGCAGGATCCCAAATCAACACAGTGGTGTACATAGGCATACTGCCTCTGATACTGGAGGTAGCATATAGCCATTTGGACTAGTAGCCATTGATACTAATCTCCTCCATGAATTTATCCAATCCCCTTTTAAACCATCCAAATTGCTGGCCATCACTACATCTTGTGGAAGTTAATTCCATAGTTAAATTATGTGCTGTGTGATGAAGTAGTTCCTTTTATCTGTCCTGAATCTCCCACCAATCAGCTTCACAACTTCAAATCTTTGAAGATCATGCCTGAATTAGAAAAAAAAAGCATTGCGGAGAAGCCCCGATTCTGCGAGGATAACACCTTAATTTTTTTTAAAAAAAACATCCAGAGCAGGGGATAGGAGGGGGTAAAACATAGTCTCATTTGAAGGGATACAACAACCCCCTGCTCAGTGCAGGAAGCCTGATTTCCAGACAGTCGCCCATCCAACTACTGACCACTTAGCATCCGAGATCAGACAAGCATGCGCAGGAAAATAGCAGGAAAACAGCACAGCGCTCGAGTGTGAACCGAGCTTGCGCATTCGATGAAGCACTGCAATGGGGAAAATGGGTGAGTGTGAATAATCACGTTTTAATGTGAGAGCATTTAACCCGACGGGACACCGAATTCATTGCGATGGCAGGCGCAATGTAGTTTGGCCCTAGGTGTGGTTGCACAATAGTTCTTCCCAACCCAGACCTTTCATCTTTTTTTCTGCCAGTTAGCTTTAGGGCCCTAATCCCCAACTCAGCAGCTCATCCATAACCTTAGCCCAACTCATTCAAGCTCAGACTCAACACACATGTCCACAATCTACTTTTCCATGCACAGCAGTCCTCAGTTCAGACACTGAGCAGAGTTTTGGAGCAATTTCCTCCATATTTTAGACTCTACTTACAGACAGCTTCCTTATCTATGCTTCACATGTTTAATATGCCTAGGACTGTTCATCTTATACTAAATAATTGAATCCATATTGGAACTTGTACACATGCCTTATCATGATTATTGTTGTTCAGTCATTCAGTCGTGTCCGACTCTTCGTGACCCCATGTACCATAGAACGCCAGGCCTTCCTGTCCTGCGCTCTCTCCTGGAGCGTGCTCAAGTTCATATTCATTGCATCGGTGATGCTATCTAGCCATCTCATCCTCTGCCGTCCCCTTCTCCTTTTGCCTTCAGTCTTTCCCAGCATCAGGGTCTTTTCCAGAGAGTTTTCTCTTCGCATTAGGTGGCCAAAATATTTGAGCTTCAGCTTCAGTATCTGTCCTTACAATGAGCAGTCAGGGTTGATTTCCTTTAGGATGGACTGATTTGACCTCCTTGCAGTCCAGGGGACTCGTAAGAGTCTTCTCCAGCACCACAGTTCGAAAGCAATCATGATTATTACAAGTTAATTTCCCTTAATTGATCATGTGTACACTTTGATTCCTGTAAAATAAAACCAACTCCCTGTTTTCGAATAGACCTGTGTGTGCTCATCAGGAGAAATTTGCCTACACGCGATGCAACCAAAAGGTCCCTCAGGTGTGTGTATCTCTGAGTGTGTGTATGGGCATACACATGTTCAGGGAGGACATTTGCTAACACCAGCATCTCCACCTGCTTTTTCCCTTTGCATCTCGCAAAAAGGAGACTCCTCTTACAAACTCTCCTTTCTCCCTTAACTTATGCCTCTTCTCTAATGAAGGATCTCAGTTGGGTTACATATACAAATGGCCACTGGCTACTTTCTCAAAAAGCAAGGGGAAAGATTGCTGTTATTGTCAAGGATTACCCAAGGCAACTATGCAGGTAACAAGCAGCAAATCAAAGGCAAGCATAGAGATTACCAGAATTAACTGGTTTCATTGCAAGGGGCACTTGAAAAATGTAATATGATATCTGAAAGCACCCTGGAGGGAGTCATCTTGTGAAACAAGATAAATAAAAACAAGACAACTGCATGGGAAAAGATCACTCCATCACTTCCCCAAGATATCATAAAAAGGACAGAGGGAAGCCAAACATTTATAGAGGAGGAGGTGTGTTTTTTCACCCTTTAATAGTCACTATAAATATGGTTGTTGACAATAAATAAATGTGAAGAACGCTGAACATGAACACATGCTGGAGAATAGCCTGCTCACACTTAACACATTATAGGAGCCGCTTAAGAGCTGTTCATCCATGTTAAAAATACCCCACCTGTAATACTGCCAAGGAGTGTGAGAGCTGTAATGGTCAGCAACCGAATGAGTGTAGTAGGTTGCTCAAGTTAGCATGCTTGAAAAGGGCAAAGACGTGCAGCTATAATTTACAATTCAATATCTATTAAGGACAGAACTAGACATAAAGGAAACAACGGGTTCCAAATCCTGTGCAACCCTTGTGAAAGCAGTGCAGGGATGAGGTGGGGGGCAGTTGCAGGAAGATTTCTTGCCATTGTCCTTTGCAAATGACCCCCACTCCAACCATTTTAATTCCCCCCTCCCCCCAAGCCAGTCTCTGAAGTCAGAAAGAAAGCTGACTGAGAGAAAGCTGGCTGATGGTTGGGAGGCATTTGCAGTGGAGAATCAGAAAGCACAAGAGAGTCAAGAAACCCTTCCTCCTGTCCACCAATATTCTCCTGTACTATTCTCCCACCTGTGCATTCTTGTTATTCCAGCAAATGTGGGTTTGGGAACATACATCTGCTGAGACAATACTAGTTCTGCCCTGAGTTTCAAATGCCCCTCCTTATTTTTAACAGTTGGCAGCACCATTAAAGTTAATGGGATTACTCACAAGATGTGCAGGATTTGACTTCTGCTGGAAAGAAAGAGGATGTGGACCCCAGGCATCACCATCCTAATTAACAGGAATGTGACTCAGATGAGTCAGGCCCTTCCTTCCTCTTGGACCGGAAATTTTACTAATGGATAATGGTGTTGTTAACTAATATTGTTCTGATGTTAGTAACAGCTAATTGTGAACTGCCCAGACCGCCTCGACGATTGGGCAGTATAAAAGTGTAATAATAATAAAAAATGATTACATTGTATCCCTCCCTTTCTCTAAGATGCTCAGGGTGACAAATGGGGGGGGGTCATTCCATTTTGTCTTCACAACTCTGTGAGTTAAGAACATAATAGCTATGCTGGACCAGACCAAGAGTCCGTCTAGTCCAGCATTCTGTTCACACAGTGGCCAACCAGTTGTTGACAGGAAACCCACAAGCAGGTCATGAGTGCAACAGCACTTTCCCACCCATGTTCCCCAGCAACTGTTGTACATAGGCATACTTCCTTTGATAATGGAGGAACAGACGAACAGAGGAAGCTGCCTTATACTGAGTCAGACTGTTGGTCCGTCTAGCCCAGTACTGCTGACACTGACTGGCAGCAGCTCTCCAGGGTTTCAGGCAGGAATTTTTCCAGCCCTACTTGGAGATGCCAGGGATTGAACCTGGGACCTTCTGCATGCAAAGCAGGTGCTCTACCACTGAGCTACGGCTCCTGTCATTAAGCATATAGCCATCAGGACTAGTAGAGTTACATGAGGCTGAGATACAACACCACTCTGTGAGCTTCATGGCTCCATAGGAAACAAGATTTCCCTGGTCAAAGTTGAGCATTCTAACCACTACACCACACTGGCTCTCACAAAGTTATATGATTTCTTAGGCTTTATAATAATAAATTTGAACTTAATGATTTATGTTGTTATGATCAGGTATTAATTTTTCAGCATTTGATACTTTACGTGCTTTGTATTCAGACCGTGTAAGCTACTTTGAACAGTATTACAAGGAAAGGCTATAGCGCAGTGGCAGAGCATATCCTCTACATGCAAAAGGTACCATGTTCAATCCCTGGCATCTCCACATGGGGTCGGGAAGGACTGTTATCTGAAACCCTGGAGAGCTGCCGCAGGGTAGTGTAGACAACACTGAGCTAAGATGGACCAGTGGGCAGACTTAGTATAAAGCATCTTCCTATCTTCCTAAAAATATTTGAGGATGTGTGTTTTTGTGTGGGGGAAGAGCATATTTTGTCAATGAACTAAGAGTACAGTCTGTCCAGATATAAGGGAATTAAGTTATTGTATAAAAGTTAAAATGTCTTCACACAGAATATGAGAAGGGAAAAGCATTTCCCTTCTCATTAACAGAACATGTGTTGTCTACAGCATACAGAATTCAGCAAAAAGAAAAAAGAAAAGAAAAAGAAAATAATAAGAGAAGAAACAAGAGGCATTGGATGAAATAGACTTCAGACAGGTCTCAATTTTTTGTTTAAGTAACAAATCAATCGTGCATGGAAATAGGAGCTGCTTGGATAACAGTGGGCAGTATCCAACACTTCCCCTGCACTAGTGGGACCCACCGCTAGTGCAACAGGAAGCTATTGGATTGAAGCAGTGGTTGGAAACAAGCAAACCGCTCATTTCCAGAATGGGACACGTCAGTGGAGCTCTGCTGACCTGTCCCGTTCTGGAAATTAGCATTTCCACTTGTTTCTGGGATTACTGTCAGAAGCACTCATTCCTGTTGCACAAGCGAGTCCCACTAGCACAACAGAAATGGCAGGAGTGCAGTGGAAGTATTGGATCCTTCCCAGTGAGACCAGTAACATCTCAGTTCAAGCCCTTTAAAACTTTCCATGCAGACCATTGCCATTGCCAGAGCTACATGCAGAAATTTAACTTTGATTTGGCACAAGCGCTTTGGCAGGTGCCACTGCTCACAGAGATTCACAAGAGTATGAACAGCATTAAAAAAAAGTGGGGGGCTGTACTCATATGAATTGCTGCCAGGAAGCTGCACCTCTCAGCATAGTTTAGACTGTCTGAAACTCCTTCCCATGTTTGTTGTATTTTCCTGTTTTTTCTTGTCTTGGAAAAAGGAATATAATATGTCCGGGAAAATTCTACTATAGAGCCAGTTCACACATTCTTAATTTAGGGTGCAATCCTATGCATGTCTAGACAGAAAAATAGGCCTACAACTCCCAGCATGTAGAACTTTTTTCTATCTAAACATGCACAGGATTGCTCCCTAAGTGAAGAATGTGTAAACTGGCCCTAGAGCAAAATGACTGTAACATCAACTGTTGAACTTCCATATGTTAATAAGTCATCACTGATCAAACATAACAATGTTTATAAAAGCTCAAACACAATGCTTTTCAGCGGAGCCAGTTTACACATTTTGCTGTTAATGGCTTGTTATGTTTTGCATCATCCCATAAAGCACACGCATGGTATGCGAACCAAACCAAAGTTTATGATTGAGATTTAAATCTTTAGAACATTTATTTCTCAAGACCCATTCAACACATTCAAAGGGCAATAAAGGGAGCAAGAAAAAAATTGTTCTTGAAAGGAATGAGCTCTTCGCTTTGCTTACTGCAGGCAAAACTCTGTTGGATACATAGCAATGTCCAACATGCTTATTCTTCTTCTTACCCAAAGACGTTTCCTTCTTAACTTCCAGATGTTGAGAAGGAGATTTCTCTTTATATAATCTGGTGAAAACCAGGAAATTTACCACAAAAGCAGCTGTAATCTTTCCTTCCATGTTCTGCAGAGTTTCCTCTCTATGTGAGTGTTGTCAGGGCACAGCTGCAACCCCAATATTGTTTTAACTTATTTCCATGTAGATATTAGAGACAGTATACCTGAAAAATCTTAAGCCAGTTTTGAAGCAGTTCCACTGACTGCAATATGCTACTCCAGAGAAAGTAGTTTGGTGGCTGCAGCTTTACTTCTTTCTTTTTTTTAGTATCTCAATAAAAGTACTGCAACAAATCTAGTTAAATAACTGGAAGAATTTCCTGAGCCTGTGCAACAGTCAGTAATAGCAATAAAAGTTTCACATTATCTACCTTGTCCACATTTCCTCAAAGATCAATATGGCTAAGTACATCTTCTGCATACTTCTGTAAGGAGACAAATCTAAAACTTACTTGCATCAAACACAGTGTGACACCAGCTTTAGATGGACCTCCCCCCTTCCTCCCCCTAAATAGCGAGGAAGAAATATCAATACCATGTTTGAATTACATTAGTTGGAACAAGGATGAATGTGATGGTGCAAAGTCAAAAGGATTTACTCAGCAACTTTCCATAAATGATAAATGGTCTTTGCAAAAGCATGGCTTCTTGTGGAGTATTTTACTAACATGTAAAATCTTTTATTTTAATATTATGGATTTGTCACAATGTTGAAATTTCCCAGCAGGCTCTATGGAGTGAAAATATTAACACTGAGAGAAGGAGATTTTCCAACAAACTTCAGGACATGCACTTAACTTGCAGATTTTGACTGATTTCAGTATTACCAAAGAAGGATAACTTTTGTCAGATTCTATGGTGCATGGCAAAAAGGGTAATCTTCTGGAACTACTAGGTGAGGCTCAAAAAGCTGTGCCTGTTTCTTGGTGTCACAGATGCCAACTTCCATTTCTGGCTTTACTACTTTAGAAATAGTATATGTATGCAATGGATCATCGAATATTTGACTATCAGGTCTGTAATAATTTAAAACTGGAGTGACAATTGCTTGGAGTGACAAGCTGTTAAGGGCCAATTCACATGAAAGCTGTCCCCACACAACTTCTGGGGAGTGAACTGGGACTATTGAGTGTCTGCTGGGTTTTGCTCACGTAGAGTTCCATGTGTCTGAACTGGTAGTCTCCACATTGGTAGGGTATGCATGGGTACTAAGATATCTGTGATGGTAGCAGCACACAAATCTTGGCAGCCATGTGTACACCATGTAAGATGAGGCACCAGGTCACACAAGTGTGAAAGTGTAATGATGCAGAGCCCTCCTCCACTAAACCCGAGGTCTGAAACTAATCCCCAGGATCTGAAAACTTCTATCTAAGCAGAAAAGGACCATGTCAGAGGGATCCTGGGGGTGGTAAGATGGCCTACAAACTGAACTTAAGGTAGAAGCAAGAATAAATTTACTACTTTGTGGTTAAACTGATCAAGGGCACAACACCCATTCTCTTGGTGGCCCTCTGCAGAACAATATGGGAAACAGGGACCTAACCACACCCTGGATGAGCTAATGCACACATAATGATGGCTATGCTTGGTGCAATGTATAGAAAATGGAAAGACGTGTTCCAAGGGTCATGTCTGGGGTAACCAGGGTAACCATTTGCAAAAGCTCTTGTGAGGGAAAATTGCTACTGGCCTTTGTACACACATTAGACTGTATGGGATTATTTGTCTATAATAACCAGGCTGTACTGAAGCCAAATCAGAAAGCCAGGAAAGCAGTGAAGCCCAGAAAGTATCATCAAAATAGCCCAAATATAACTGTGGGTAGTTGGCTGTCTGCTCACTGCAAAACAGAAGAGCAGACACAACCATGGGTATCTGATGTGCCCAGATCCACCTTTGTTCTCTATTGTTGCCCTGCTTATTTAACTTATATGCAGAGTACATCATGAGAAACGCCAGGCTGGATGAATCACAGGCTGGAATTAAGATTGCTGGGGGAATTATCAACAACCTCAGATACGCAGACAATACCACCCTAATGGCAGAAAGCAAAGAGGATCTAAAGAGCCTCTTGTTGAGGGTGAAAGTGGAGTGCAAAAGCTGGTTTGAAACTCAGCATTAAAAAAACGAAGATCATGGCATCTGGCCCCATCACTTCCTGGCATATAGAAGGGGAAGAAATGGAAGCAGTGACAGATTTTATTTTCTTGGGCTCCAAGATCACTGCAGACGGTGACTGTAGCCATGAAATTAAAAGACGCTTTCTCCTTGGGAGGAAAGCTATGGCAAACCTAGACAGTATAGTAAGAAGCAGAGACATCACCTTGCTGACAAAGGTCCGTCTAATCAAAGCTACGGTTTTCCCAGTAGCAACGTATGGCTGTGGGAGCTGGACTATAAGGAAGGCTGAGCGCCGAAGAATTGATGCTTTCGAACTGTGGTGCTGGAGAAGACTCTTACGAGTCCCCTGGACTCCAAGGAGGCCAAATCAGTCAATCCTAAAGGAAATCAACCCTGACTGCTCATTGGAAGGACAGATAGTGAGGCTGAAGTCCAAATATTTTGGCCACCTAATGCGAAGAGAAAACTCCCTGGAAAAGACTCTGATGCTGGGAAAGATTGAAGGCAAAAGGAGAAGGGGACGGCAGAGGATGAGATGGCTAGATAGCATCACTGATGCAATGAATATGAACTTGAGCACACTCCAGGAGAGAGCAGAGGACAGGAAGGCCTGGTGTGCTATGGTCCATGGGGTCACAAAGAGTCGGACACAACTTAACGACTGAACAACAACTGGGATAAAAGGACTGATCACCTGTCTAACCTAGAAGGGCAACACATGATCTGGAAAGGTAGAACTTGCTCTATATATTCTTCTGTAAGCTGCTTAGCGCTAAACATGTTATGCTTATGTGCTTAAATAAACTGATTAATTCATAAACGCTTGACCTAGTGTTGAATGGTTTTGTCTCCATTCAACTGAAATCTATACAAACCTGTGGCTACTGTAATTGGCCTCAGGAAGGTAATACAGTGTGACACCAAACAACCACAGCTGAGGACTCTCCTGAGGCAATAACTTCTAGGGACTTCTATCATGTGCTTAACAACCCACCCTAGAATTAGGTTCTCTAGAAGCCTATTGTCCTACATACTGTTCACTGGCCCGTACAATGGCACAGGGCCAGTCTATATGTTGAAATCACTCCACCTCAAGCTGGATACCTGATGCTGCCTCCCTTTCTCACTCTGCAACCTGTAGTCCATTACAAAGAATGCTATAGAATGTGGCTTATCAATCTCTTCCCCCAGCCCAGCAAAATGGCAACTGGAGCTTACATTTGGAAAAGAAGGAAACACAATGGTGGGTGAAGGGAGCTACACTGTGGAAGCTCCCTTCTTCCACTGTAGCTAGGGCCTGCACCAGGTGCCTTAATGTTAGTACTGTATGGGCATCTTGTGGGGACAAATCACTGAATATTTATTCTACCCTTGCAAGTCACCATGGCTTTCATCCCAACTCGGGTTTGTCCCTCAGGCAATCAGAGCTCACAAACACGTCAAATGAGTTTTTATTTGAATTTAAAACATATTTATATCCATAGCTTTAAAGCACATGCAAATTCTTCATGGGATTTAAGTGAAAGTTCAGCACAGTGAAAGTTCTTATGAACCATTAGTTTTCATTGTCTAGCTCCAAAATATCAACACTCACTTTGTTTAAGAAACTGTAAAATGCCCTGACCTTTCTGGTTGCGAGACAAAGGAAAATACACTGCATTTTTATTTTATATATTAATTTATAACTGCCAAGGGCAGGTATAAAATGCAAATGAGAGTATTCTATATGTTATGAAACATACAAATTGCTTGAAAATTACAGGTGCAGATACTCCTATTGTATGAGATATTCAACATGTCATTGAACACATTTTAAAACTGTGGCCCTTTTATATTTATGGATGACCTGTGGTTTATGGCTATGGGATTACAGTTTAGGATGTTGAAAATGGTAAATTAGCAGCATAAAAATAATTTGCAAGCAGTATTGTCATTGTCTTTTTAACCACAAAAGCATAAAGGTGTCTTATTCTAAGGAATACACATTTTGTGGTGTTGTGTGTGTGTGTGATAACAATTTTATATTTCTTTATGAAAACAGATGTCTGGACTTAAAAAAAATAAATATTAACATTTAGAAACTTTATGTGAGATAATAAAGAGTTTATCTTCCATGTAATAGGGAAATATAGATGGGGTTTAATTTTAGATGGAACATACTAATTCTTCATTCATGCTGTTGCCCACTGAGAAACTTGTACAGAAGCTTGTAAAAAGATGATTTAGGGTGGTGCAAATAAATTCCAGTGTAAATACTTTACACTGTGTATTTTTCCACTTTAATTTGTATTTTGCTTTTCGCTATATACCATGAAATGCCCAGAGAGCCTCGACTATTGGGTGATATAGAAATGCAATAAACAAACAAATAAAAAAGAAAACTTGCTCATAAAGCCTCAAATCTACAAAGAACACATTTACAAAGTCAACCGATTGTAACAATGACACTGTCTCTTAGCTGCAATCCTATATATACTTGCCTGAGAGTAAGCCCCCTTGAATTCAATGGGACTTTCTTCTGAGTATAGGATTGCACTGTTATTTATTAAAGGGAAAAGAAATACCTAAGTATAAATTTTGCTTTTGAAATAGTCCACTGTAACAATAATGTATTATCTTATTTAGTTAGTCGTTACTCACATTTATAGACCACTTTTCAAAATACTTCCCTACCCCTTAAGTGGCTTAGGGCGCAATCCTATGGGGATAGGCAGCTGCCTCTGAACTCAGAGGCGACCACCTATCCAAAGCAGGGCAGGAGAAGTACGGAGGGGATCGTTCCCTCCTCGCTTCTCCTGCCCCGCATTTGTGGCTAGTAGACAGCCAATTTCAGCTGTCTAGTCATGGGAAGGTGGAGTGTGGGAGGAGCGAGTGCAACCCCATCTGGAACCAGTTGAACACTTCTGTCCTGATCTGCCGGCTTATCTGGATTATATTTCAGCTTGTCATCATAATAGCAACTTTTTTGTCCCTGAGAAAACTCCCTATGAAGAAAGGTTACAACATCTGGGATTGTCTAGCTTAGAAAAATGGTGAGAAAGGGGAGACATGATAGAGATGTACAAAATTATACACGGTGTGGAGAAAGTGGATAGGGAGACACTTTTTCTCCCTGTCTCATAATACTAGAACCCGGGGTCATCCCATGAAGGTGATTGGTGGGAGATTCAGGACACATAAAAGGAAGTACTTCTTCACACAGCACATATTTATTTATTTCATTTCTATACCCCCCAATAGCCGAAGCTCTCTGGGCGGTTCACAAAAATAGTCAAAGTATGGAATTTGCTACCACAAGATGTAGTGATGGACACCAATTTGGATGGCTTTAAAAGGGGATTGGACAAATTCATGGAGGATACGACTATACAATGGCTATGCGTTCTGATGTCTATGTGCTATGTCCAGTATCAGAGGCAGTATGCCTATGTACTCTAGTTGCTGGGGAACATGGGCAGGAGGGTGCTGTTGCACTCCAGTCCAGCTTGTGGGTTTCCTGTGGGCAGCTGGTTGGCCACTGTGTGAACAGAATGCTGGACTAGATGGACCCTTGGTCTGATCCAGCATGGGTCTTCTTATATTCTTATGACAGATTCGATGTAATTGGAATTAAGTTGTCAGGGTACAGTCAGGTATGTAGAATATATGTGGTTTTATGCAGAAATCTTTTGACTTCCTTGGGTTTTTCTTCAACAGGGAAAGTGTCGTCGGGCTCGGTTTTAATGGGATAAGGCAAACCTAGTGTGTATATGACTCTCTTTTTTTTAAGCCACAACACTGAAAAGCAATTTTTAAAACTGATTTGTAAGAAGGATACATACCTCCACAGAGAAACCTTCATTTGGGTCATTTGGATTTTCTCTCTGTTTCCATGCAAGCTGCTAGTCAGAACTGTCTGTATGCAACAGAAAGATAAAAATTTCAATTAGGTTGAGTGCTGTCATACGCAGACTACATGAGAAGGCTAGAGATAATATGCATTACATATTGATGCCTATCAGCACTGAGAACATAGCCATGTTTTATTCCATGCCCCTTTTGTAGGTTTGGCAGCAGTGGTACCCAATAAAGGCCTAATCATATTAATTTATGCCCCTATCAATTATGCATTCAGATTCCCCTGATAGCTTGTCAGTTTTTATTCAGTATTTTCTGAAAAATACGCCTATTACAGTTACTGAGCAAATAGTAGGACTGTCAGAAAGTAAGATTTAAAGAATATTACTTAAAAGGGGTAGATTTTAAATTTATAAATCTTGTATTATATGTCATGCATTTGTTACCTTTAAAACAGATGACAGTACAGGGACAGATATCACATTAAGGACTTTTTGGAGATGAGAAGAAATGTCTTTTTTCCCTTTCATATTTTCCGGGGGGCGGGGGGATCTTGTTATATATTCAACTTTTCATAAAAGCAAAATCTTCTAGGGTCTACAAATGCAGTAAAATTGTATCTGATTTGTTAGTTTAATGTGAATGAAAACTTGCATCTCTCAGATGATGGGTATTAATTACAATTTTAAGAAGAGTTATAATTCTGCAAACATACACTGACCAGATCTGTGTTCCTATGGAAAAACTCTTAGGGATGAGGTATCCTAAATCTGAAGGGCTAGGCTGTTCCCTATGAAGGTTCATGCCACCACAAACTAGTTAACCAAGGATCCAGAAGAGATGCTAATACATACTACAAGCTGTGTTTTTCCTCAAAGAGCAAATCCCCAAACTGCATTTAAAGTAGGGTTATCATGGCTTGTTAGTCCTTACAGTGTTAATGTATTGTGATTTCAGATTCTCAAAGTGACTTTTGTTGTTGTTGTTGTTGTTCAGTCGTTCAGTCGTGTCCGACTCTTCGTGACCCCATGGACCATAGCACGCCAGGCCTTCCTGTCCTGAGTTCTCTCCCGGAGCGTGCTCAAGTTCATATTCATTGCATCCGTGATGCTATCCAAAGTAACTTTAGCCCTACATAAATGCTAAGCAGTGTTATTAACATAAGTCTGCAAAGCACACAAACTACACTATTGTTAACTACTTACAAGACCTCTTGCCACCTTGTGGGGGGAAATACTGCAGTGGCACTAAATGCTAGCTCTCTCCAGTACTGTTTTGGAAGACAGTCTGGCTACTGAAGTTGAATGGGAGTGATAGAAATTAATCTAATCTGTGTGCTGCAGTGACATCTTGACCCTGATCTATGTTTAGTTGAAGTAGCCTGTGAAACAAATTACTGTTATGAGCACTGAACCTAAGTTCTCCCATTTTTTATATATCTCAAATGGAGTTCACAAATTACAGTACGTGGCTATCACTGGAAATTTACTTCAACACTCCAACCTATGACTTCCTAGAAATGGGTTCAAGTTTGTTTATTTATTACATTTATATCTCGCCTTTTTTCCTCCTTAAGGAACTCAAGGCGGTGTACATAGTCCTCCTCCATCTTATCTACACAACAACAACCCTGTGAGGTGGGTTGGGCTGAGAGTCTGTGACTGGCCCAAAGTCACCCAGTGAGCTTCCATGGCCAAATGGGGACTAGAACCCAGATCTCCCGGCTCCCAGTCCAACACTCTAGCCACTACACCACACTGGCTCTCAAGCTGTCTTGCCTTTGTACCAATTTCCATATTACCTCAATATGAATGTACTCAGTACTGTAATACATGAACTTGGTTTTCTGTGCAAACACAAAGTTAAGAAAAACACAGATACTTTATTTTCTAAATGAATTAATTGTGCTGTAATGGGAAGCCAGGTATAACACTACAGTCATGATGTCACTGCAGCACACAGATTAGATTAATTTCTATCACTCCCCTACATTGTATTCCTTTAGGCGCCAGGTGAAGACCTTTTTATTTTCCCAGGCATTTTAGCATTTTAGCTTTCTAGACTTTTAGCTTTGCTGTTTTAAATCTGTATTTTAAACTCCTGCACTGCTGCTAGGTTTTATTGTGGTTGTATTGTTATATTGTGGTTTTAATGTTCTATATTTTTTAAATTGTTTTATTGTGTGCTGTTTGTTTTTAATTTTTGTGAACTGCTCAGAGAGCTTCGGCTATTGGGCTGTATAGAAATAAATAAATAAATACTAGAGCTTTGTATTTAACAACATGCCTGGCACCCATAGGTAACCAGGAATTCCATGCAGGCAACTTCATGGAATTGCATGCAAGTGAGCAGTATACCAGGGGAGGAAGGACGTATCTCTCTGCCTCTCCTCCACCAGCTTGCTTGGTTTTGATGCTAGGCATGGAGGAAAGAACATCTCTTCCTCTATGTTGTTGTTGTTCAGTCGTTAAGTTGTGTCTGACTCTTCGTGACCCCATGGACCATAGCACACCAGGCCTTCCTGTCCTCCGCTCTCTCCTGGAGTGTGCTCAAGTTCATATTCATTGCATCGGTGATGCTATCTAGCCATCTCATCCTCTGTCGTCCCCTTCTCCTTTTGCCTTCAATCTTTCCCAGCATCAGCGTCTTTTCCAGGGAGTTTTCTCTTCGCATTAGGTGGCCAAAATATTTGCGCTTCAGCTTCAGTATCTGTCCTTCCAATAAGCAGTCAGGGTTGATTTCCTTTAGGATGGACTGATTTGACCTCCTTGCAGTCCAGGGGAGTCTTCTCCAGCACCACAGTTCGAAGGCATCAATTCTTCGGCGCTCAGCCTTCCTTGTTGTCCAGCTCTCACAGCCATACATTACTACTGGGAAAACCATAGCTTTGATTATACAAACCTTTGTCGGCAAGGTGATGTCTCTGCTTCTTACTATGCTGTCTAGGTTGGCCATAGCTTTCCTCCCAAGGAGCAAGCGTCTTTTAATTTCATGGCTACAGTCACCGTCTATGGTGATCTTGGAGCCCAAGAAAGTAAAATCTGTCACTGCTTCCATTTCTTCCTCTTCTATATGCCAGGACGTGATGGGGCCAGATGCCATGATCTTCGTTTTTTTAATGTTGAGTTTCAAACCAGCTTTTGCACTCTCCACTTTCACCTTCAACAAGAAGCTCTTAAGTCCTCTTCGCTTTCTGCCATTAGGGTGGTATCGTCTGCGTATCTGAGGTTGTTGATAATTCTCCCGGCAATCTTAATTCAGACCTGTGATTCATCCAACCCGGCATTTCTCATGATGTACTCTGCATATAAATTAAATAAGCAGGGCAACAATATACAGCCTTGTCGTACTCCTTTCCCAATTTTGAACCAATTGGTTGTTCCATGTCCGGTTCTTACTGTTGCTTCTTGACCCTCGTACAGGTTTCTCAGGAGACAGGCAAGGTGGTCTGGTACTCCCATCTCTTTAAGAATTTGCCACAGTTTGTTGTGATCCACACAATCAAAGGCTTTAGTGTAGTCAATGAAGCAGAAATAGATGTTTTTCTGGAATTCTCTTGCTTTCTCCATGATCCAGCGAATGTTGGCGATTTGATCTCTAGTTCCTCTGCCACTTCGAAACCCAGCTTGTACTTCCATCAGTTCTCAGTTCACATACTGCTGAAGCCTAGCTTGTAGGATTTTGAGCATAACTTTGCTGGCATCTGAAATGAGCGCAATTGTTTGAACACTCTTTGGCACTGCCCTTCTTTGGAACTGGAATGTAAACTGACCTTTTCCAGTCTTGTGGCCACTGTTGAGCATTCCAAATTTGTTGGCATATTGAGTGCAGCACTTTAGCAGCAGCATCTTTTAGGATTTTAAATAGCTCAGCTGGGATACTGTCATCTCTGCTAGCTTTGTTGTTAGTAATGCTTGCTAAGGCCCACTTGACTTCACTCTCTAGGATGTCCAGCTCAAGTTCAGTGACCACACTATCATGGCTATCAGGGACATTAAGATCTTTCCTGTATAGTTCTTCTGTGTATTCTTTCTACCTCTTTTTAATCTCATCTGCTTCTGTTAGTTCCCTGCCTTCTTTGTTCCCTACGTTTAGTGGTTTTCCCTTCCTCTATGACAATCACATAAATGCAGCAGGTTGGCAAAGGAGGAACAAATTGTTCCACAACTCTGCTTGGTATAAAGCAAAGAATGTTACCAACCTGCTAAGAGGTTAGTGGCCTGAATTTCCTTACTGTTCATGGAGGAGGGGCTCCCCCTTCTCTGCTATTAGCATGGAAACACAAGCTACTACCCTCTTAACAGACTAGTAAAAATATTTATAGGCTAGTAACTTTTGTGGGCTTATTTACAAGACTGCACTACTAAATTATCCTAATGTTAAGGTATTTCTGTGAATTATCTGAGGGCATCAAAACTATTGGAATAATCATTTCATTCACTCATTACATTTCTATACCACACAATAGCCAAAGCTCCCTGGGTGGTTTACAAAGATTAAGGGCGCAATCCTATGGAGATAGTCGTCAGCCTCCAAACTCAGAGGCTGACGACTATCCAATGCAGGGTGGCCAGAGCACGGAGGTGATCCTTGCCTCTGTGCTCCAGACACCCTGCATTTTTGGCTAGACAAGCGATTTCATCTGTCTAGCCAGGGAGCTTCGGAGTGGGGTGGGGGGAGCCACGCAGCATATAAGAAGCTGTGTAGTGCAGCTTCCGCAGTCTCCTCCCCTCCCTGTCCCTGGGACCACCCCCTTTTTGCCATCTCCACACTCCTTTTCCAAGCACAGAGATGTAGCCAGCATGGAGAGAACCATACCAGCTATGAGGGGGAAGGGCTGGTGCACAGTTTCTGGGAACTGAGGCTGGAGCCCTGGATTCAACCTTAATTCCTAGAAACTGAAAAATCCTATGGCCCTCTAGACTGTGTCTAGTGGCCATAGGATTCATAGAATCATAGAAAGTAGGGTTGGAAGGGGCCTATAAGACCATCGAGTCCAATTGCTCCCTCCAAAACTTAAAATTACAAAGATTAAAAACCTTAAAATACAATGTTCTACATAATTTAAAAACCATTTAAATACAAACATATCAGCAGATAACAGACATGAGCACACCTAGAGAGAAACACACACAGAGAATTTTAACAATCAACAATAAGAAATCCCAGTACCAGATTAAAAACCTTATTGTATGTTGCCAAATGCCTGAGAGTAGAGAAAGGCTTAACCTTGTGACAAAAAGATGATAGTGTGGGTGCCAGGCAGGCTTCACTGGCAAGATCATTCCAGAATCAAGGGGCCACCATTGAGAAGGCTTTCTCCCTTGTTGCCACCTTCTGAACCTCCCGCGGATGAGGCACCTGGAGGAGGGCCTTAGATGATGAGCATAGTATACATATAGGTTCAGAAGTCTGAATAACCAAGTATCTATTATGCAGTGCCAGAGCCTCACCATTATGCTAAATATAACCAAGATTCAGACAATATGCTTTGCACTGTACATACTTCTTACTAAAACAACATGGCTAGATATAACCTTGGATTATCATTATCTTCTTTTAAGAAAGAAGGACCAGTTCAAACATTCTAGAGGTAGCCAGTTTGTATTACAAGGTCACATGCTTGAATGTTCCCCATATTCAGAAACAGTTTATGGAAACCTAGCATGGTAGAGAAATGCTTAGCCTTCTCCCTGACATGCTCGTTTTTTTGGGGGGGGGGATTACATAGTGGAATATTAAACACAGAATCCCTCCACCTGCAGGTTGAAGTGGTACACCATCATATGATACTCCTGCACTTTTGAACTTGCAGTTTGGCTTATTATGCGTCCACAGCAGAATCTCTCCATCCTAAAGGAGCAATAGATCTTACATGATTACATCCCTTTTCCCTTTTTTTCTTCACTCTTCTTTGAAACATACTGTGTATTTTTGGCCTTCTTATTTTTTATCAACAGGCTCCAAATAGGATTTGCACTACAGAGATACAGGGATAATAAAGTGATGCCCCTAGTCTGCATGCAGGGTTAACAGCAGCTTCAATTCAGAATCAGAAGTTCCAGCTGTGTGTCACTCTAGTCTTTTTCTTAGCTCTGTGACCTACTGGTTTGAACATATCTCAAATTTCTATAACATTTTATTTTTAGATGATTCAAAGATTTCTATGCCGCTATGTCAATTTTCTGAAATACTCGCATTGTTCCTCTGGATGAGCAAGGCTTGCAATTGTGCTCCCAGTATTACTCTCAGAAACTGCCAGGTGAAAAATCAGTGGCGCTCCTTTATAAACTACATTTTGCTATCTATTTCCCGGTAAAGAGACCTCTATCTTTCTTTTCATTTATTCATTAGATTTTGATGAAACAGCAAGGGGTGTGTGCTAACATGCATATTGGGGTATCAGATGTATAGTCCAATGAAAGTGATGAAGCAGTAAAACGACATGTCTTGGCCAGAACAAATAAAAACTTTGACAACTTCTGGCAAGGAGAAATGCTCCAGTTAATGGTGCCTCCAGGTAGCTTTAGCTTATATGACTGGCAATTGTAACATAGTATCTCTCAGTGCATTTGGCAGCATTACAAGGATCACAGTCTAACAAGGATGAACAGTTTATCCAATGTGTGGGTTTCTCTCTTGCATGTGGCATGGATATCTTTCTGCTTCACCTTTTGTTTTCTGTCAGAAGGATATTTATTGTGTCAATGTGCAGTGTAATCCAGCTCTTCATTTATGTCTGAGTTCTCTTCTTATTGTATTTCATGGTATTAATGGAGTACACATTTCTCTTCTATACATCTGCTTTTTAAAGATCCCCATTCAATACTACAGTGCCCTTGGGCTACTGGTAATGTTTAATAACTTTCTACACTGGTAGTTCTTTCTTTGTCATTACACCAAGCCTTTTCTTACCTTGGTATATAAAGATCTTAAGTGTTCCCCTTGACTAGTGGCCCACACATTATATAGCAGTACCAGCAAGATAATATAAGAAAACTCTACCTTTTAACTATTACAATGGAAGTCCTGCTAAGAGCCACCTGAGAATACAGTATTGAGAAAGTTTAGCAACACCTCTTGCAATTACAACTGGATCAAATTTTCCTTTAAAATAAAATGTTTGTGATTCTGTCATTTTCTGAAAAGTCATTATAATGGTCAAATATTCATTTTCAATATCTAGTAGAATTTTTACATGTGTGGCACTTAGCAGTCCTGTAAAATGCAGGGCAAGACACAGACTGAAATAAATTAATTTATTATTTGATGTTCAAGAGTTAATTTTGATTGTTTTAACTGGATGATTATATGCGAATTCAAACAAGCAATTTTTGCAGGCCACAGGTTTACAGACCAAAGTTTGTATGACAAGACAGGGGGATAATACACCTGTCCCCCAAATCATTGAGAAAGGTATATAAGGAATACTACTCAAAGTATGATTTAGATCAAAATTAAATTTAAATCCTGAAGGGTGCAACTCTATGCAAATTTAGACAGTAAAAAAGCCCTACAGGAGTTGTAGGAGTTTTTTTCTGTCTAAACATTCATAGGTTTGCACCCTAGATCTAAATATTGATTTTAAATTAAAATACATGAAATTAATGTGGCATTTAAGCAGCAGCCCTGTGCTCTCTTACCTGGAAGTAAGCCTCATTGAATGGTTCTGATTAACCATGCATAGGATCACTCTACTACTTAGAGCAAATAAAATTATGGGAATACACATATAAAATACCATACTTGAATCAAATATCAAAATGTATTTATAAAATCAGATTGTTTCTGAAAGGGTAAACACACTACATAAAATTAAATGCATGGATTAAGGATATAATTGGTTAATAAGAAAGCACACCAATCCTAAAATTATTTACACAACGAAAACTTACCAATTAACTTGAGTTAATTTAGTTCAGCTGGTTCAGTAATGCCCTCAGGGCAGGACTTTGGGGCAGAAGTTCAGGGCCCCACTCAGCATAATGAACAGGGGGGGGCCCAAACAGCATGACTGGCTTACCACATTTTAAAAAAATATGAAATTTTTATTTTTTAAAAATAAAAAAAAAATATGAAATAATACACTGCCATTTAAAGGGACTGGACCATTAAGTCCAGAAACTAAAACTACCTAACTATACCACTGCGTGGGTTTACAACAGAAAGTGAGCCACTCTGTATGCCTTGTTGGGGATTTTCTCTATGGTACATAAATGAGTTTTACGAGTTCAGTAAAACGTCTGTCAACGCATGTTAACCTAAAGTATTTTATTGCTGCTAGTGATTTGAAGTTAAACAAAGCCAGATTTGGAAAATCCATGTTACCAGGACAGGTATATAAACTGTATTTTTATGTGTGCATGTTTAAATAAGGATGAGGCATTTCAGAAAGCCTGGAAACACATAGGAGGACCTCTCACCCCTAATACTTTTACTCTCTGTAGCAAGACCTCCTACTTTTCACATTTGAATAACATCCCAAGTGCTAGGTATGTGTGTGTGTGTGTGGGGGGGGGGGGTTGCCAGTCTCTTCACTCCAGTTGTTCTCCCCTATCCTGCATTGCACTCAGTTCTGGAAATGCCCTCAGGAGTGCCTTGGCTGGGGGCGGAGGGGGCAGAGCTCCTGTAGGAATGGTCAGAAGACTCTGGATGTATCCATGGAACATCATACACTTCCTTCTTCTTCATAGGTTGTATAATATATAGGGGCTTATGAATGTATAAGAGAGAAAGTGTGCGTGTATGTGTGTGCACATGTGTATTTGAAAAGGAGAGAAATAGAAAGATGATGCAGTAATCGTTAAATATTGTGCAGAAATAATATTGTTCTGCCAGTGTTGCAGAATGATTTTTAATAAGGCATAGTAGTCTCCTTCTGAAGGTGGTTTTAATCTAAATTATTGCACAAGTTTACTCTTAGGCTTTACTCTGCCATGAAGACCACATACAGAGGAGAAGGGGGGTTGTATCAAAGGCTTGAAACTGTTTACTATATTGAATTGATGAACAGAAAATAAATAAATCATACAAAGACCTCAGGAAAAACATATTCTCCATCTTTGATCTACTTTACCCTATCTTTATATGTTGACCTTGTTTATATTTTCTGAATCTGTGTACAGAGTTGTTGTGTTAGTCAATAATCTAATCTGACCATCAATAAAACACCCCTTCTTGTTTATTAATATGTGATTAAAAATGTATATAATAAAAAGATATTGACTGCAAGCAGAGTTTGTGTGACAAGAACAATTATGCCTCCCAAACGTAATCACTACATGAGTTCTTTAACGCAGTGAAAGTCAATAGTCTATTTATGAACAACAATGTGTTGTTGTTGTTTTTATAAGTACAGTATTAGGATTTTGTTAGGTCTCTTGTTCTTGTTTTATGTACTGTTTTAACTTGTATAAATCTCCAAGATACAATTGTCAGCAGATAAGCCTCTCATTAAATTCTTGCTTTATATTCATTGTATGACAAAGCTGAAGGCATCAGACGGGGGTATTTGCTCTTGTTATTTTCTCTATTTGCAATTAAGCAAAGGTGCTCATTTGGTGATTCCCATTTATCTTCATAGTACCCATTACACATTTGTTAATCAGATTTTCAAACCCTTGTAACTTCCTTTAATCCATTTAAACAATATTATTTCAGATTTGGTTCTATTGCTTTAGGATTGATTCTGATTTGATTTAAACCTGTGTTGGTGGGCTAACACTACCAGAAAAAACAATTGAAGTAAAAATTCAGCATAGTATTATTTTATGATACAATAATCTATCTATCTATCTATCTATCTATAAATCTAGGTATATAATTGTATTTCATACTCAGATTAGCAGCGTTCCATGAAAATCAAGGACCCGGTCCACAACTCAGCTGCACTTTGGGACACTTGCATTGTTTCTTGTCCCAGCTTTTTCTTCAATGTAGAATGCATAGCTTTGAATTCAAATACCACAAAATTCCACAGTCTCTTAATTCAGATTTGCTTACAGTTTTGCTTACAATAATTCAATCCTTATAATTCTAATTTATTTTACAATGTGTGAAAAATTAGGTCCCATGTGCATAGGACCCATCTCAAAAAGCAAAATTAATACCATAATTTCCCTGAGTTAGATATTATTGAGTAGTAGTTATGATACTACTCCGCTTTCCTGAGTAGTAGGAAAGTGGAGTTGCTTCTGTATGAGGGATGGGGAACTTTTTTTTCGGTCAAGGGCCACATTCTCTTGGGGGTAAACTGTTGTGGGCCGCATGCTAGCAATGGGCAAGGTCAGAGAAAGAGTGTGTGGGGACAGAGCCAAAAGTGCATGGGGCCACCCTTTTATCTTTCTTCTACCCCTTCTCTTTCTTTCACCCTGTTATTTCTCTCTCCCCACTCAGCAGGCCACCAGAGGAGAAACAAACACTCTTGTCAGAGGACTGAAATTATCATTTGAAGAGAGTTCCCCCCCCCCACTCCATCCATTCCAGCTTCCTCTCCCTGTTTTCCTCTCTTCTGTCCTCCTCTCCCTCTGGGCTCCCCACACCTACACGAAATTAGGCCAACAGCTACATTTTGTGCACCCCTCTTCTATAGGTTCATTTTCCACTGGAAAAGGAAAAACACTGAAGACTTACCTTGTAATTATCTGTGTGCAGATCAAGCCAGTATTAAAGGAAACACACAACCACAGGTCCTGTAGCCCTTTAGAGACTAAGGATGCAATCCTATGCATGTTAAGGCCATAAAAAGTTTCTATAACTCCTAGCATTCCCCAGCCAGCATAGATTTATTATATCATAAACTTTTGCATATTGACCACTTCATCAGATATATTCAAGAAGTGTTATCCTCAGTTGGCAGACACACCCACCCACACAGATATTGTAAACAGTGTAAGGAAATTGTAAAAATTGCCATATAATTGTAAATATTCTCTGTATCCATGTAGATATATCTTGTTCTCATCCATGAAAGCTTATGCCATAATAGTTCCATTATATCCATTTATGTGTTTGCAGTTACAGACTTACATGGCTATTCTCTGGGTATTATGGGAAGCACAAACAAACATGCTAGTCCCAATACAATAACAGTCTAGCATCCTACAATTCTTAAGAAGCTCCACAGCCAAACCCAAAATTGTCTGCTTTCCAGCTGCTTTCACACACTCTCTGCATTTAGACTAGTCAAACTAGCTTCAGCACAGGTGTGTGCACTTCAGTGTCGCTTTAGAACTAATTCTCCATTAGTATCCCTTGGCATCCCTCAATGATCAGGCTACACCAAAACCTAAACAAAGTGGCCTTTTTCAACTTTCCATAACAGAACAGTTTGACTCAAAACAATATTA
Organism: Heloderma suspectum; assembly: GCF_057233095.1. Lineage (NCBI taxonomy): Eukaryota > Metazoa > Chordata > Lepidosauria > Squamata > Helodermatidae > Heloderma > Heloderma suspectum. Next base: position 398,448,907 of record NC_139458.1, read on the forward strand.
TCTGTCTTCATTAAAGCAATTGCCATCAATATATGCTACAAAGTCATATGTAACAATGGCAGTTCCTTTTAACAGCTGAGTTGGGCTGCATCTCCCCCCACCCTTATTTAAATATTGCTTATTTTACCGTAAAAGATACATAGATCACAGCACTCTCCAAAGCTAAGACACTTTTATATCTAAGTCTACATTTGCTTTCATACCTTCTTTTTCCATTAAACCAAGTTACACCAGAAACCAATTGACAGACAATTCACATAAGGTAGCTAAGAGCAAATCCCAAAGGTCCTGTGACAGAAAAATTGGTAAGTGAACTATTTCTGTATTTCTGGGTCCTAAGAATAAATATAATACACATTGTTCCACAAACTCCTATTACAATGGAACATTTCTGTATTATAACCAGTTGAATACATAGTCATAATGGGGAGGGGAGGGTTCTTGGTGGTGGTATATGGGGAACTCCAAAACTGGAATCAAAGGATTGGCAAACCTGTGGACTGCCCAGGAAGCTGTCCTCAGAAAGACGGACTTGCTGGTGTTGGCAGATACTATTGCCAGTGCCAGCAATGAATTCCAAGTGCTGTATCTCAGATTATTTCTACAACTGAGTCCCAAGAAAAATCTGTTTGGTGGAGGTAAATTCTATTGCATTCACCTAACCCAGATCATCCCATCTCCAGACTCAATGATCCTCGTTAAAAGGGAAACTGAGGTTGAAACACAAAGCCATTCACAGTCAGGCTGAAGTATTACAGATAATTCTTTGGCTCATACTACCCTCTAACAATAATAATGTTACACCCTCTGCAGCTCAATTCTCAGAGCGGTGAGAACTCAAAGTGTGTGAGTAAGGGATCCCTGAAAGGTCATTTAGACCAACCTCTAATGCATAACAATAAGAAATTAGTCATTGCCTGAAATATACTCACAGGAATTATTCTCTCACTTAAAGAAGGTAAATGATCTATCAGTAATTTAAAAAAAAGTGTGAAGAGATAAAATTTATTCAAAGCCTAAATTAGCTAAACTTCTGGGGAAATGACCATGCCATATATCTATTATGTAATTTGAAAACTAGCATTTGTCTGATTGTCTTCAAACTGACTCAGAATAAGGGCATTGCTAACAGAACATTTTGTTCCAGTCCCTGATCTGATTCACTAATATGTTTTAAAATATTAGAACATTTAATAATGTTTGGTACATTTTATGAATCTAATTAGTTTTGCACAGTAGATCTTTATTTTTCTTATTAGTAAAACAAGGTCTTGATTTATTTGGCGTTTTATTTTTCTCTGAGTTTTTTTAACCTTTTTTATAGAAAAAAAGCCTTTGATTAAGATACACTATGCTCACAATTAAGAACTGCAATTAATAATGCCCTGAGGACAACCTTCAGAAGTATCAGCAATTAAAGAATATACAATAAAAATGCTCTATGGGTGCAAGAAACCTATCTCTGTAGAAATCAATATTATCAGAGATCTTTATGAAATTTGGAATTTTTGATATTTTGATTTAACATCTCATTATTAAATTACTTACAGGTCTGAATATAGGTTTATACAAATCCATTATCTTCACCATCTCCATATTTACCCAACAGAACAAAGAGAGCACACACATGTTGCTAAAAATTGACTTGATAAGCCATATTATTTAGGGCGTTAATCTCTTTGCCATTCTAAGTGTGCGGTCTACTCCTTTGCTACTTCCTCTGTGCTTCTACATCTCACTCATTCCTTAATATTATTTCCCTGGTTACTTACATATTTTTCAGCACACCTCTCATGCACATGCTGTGAAGAAATGCCCTGTATATAACTATGGTTGTTATGTAATGTTTACTTTGTGTGGACTTTGTGAAGTTACAACGTATCTGAGTAAGCCTGAGGCCTTGTTTTGTTACTGTCAAAGGCCTGTATAGTAGTTGCTGAGTGATGTTCTGAAGGAGGAGAGAGAGACAATTGCTTTGAATATTATCAGATGGGGCCTGGACGACGTACATTCAATTCTGAGTGGCTGGGAATTCTAGCTAGGTGGAAAAGAGTGGTTGGGGAAGGACAATTAAAGTATGACCGTTAGCAATTAAGTTAGTCAGTCTGTGGAGAGTGAGGTAGGAGGTCTGCTGATTGGTATGTGGTGTTAAAAAAAGGACTAGGAGAAAGCTGAGGAGAAAGTAGGGATGTCCGAGAATTCCGCCACGGGCTCCAATGAGGCCGAATCCCAGGGAATTCGGCCTCCAAAGTCCGTGGCGGAACAATCTCACTCACCTCCGCCTCCCGCCGGACCATCGTGGAGCCGAATCCTCCTTGCTGGTGGCTCTGTTCCTCAAGCGATACGGCCGCCATTGCCATCCGTATCGCTGCTGAGCAGAAACAGGAAGTGATCCTGACGCAAATGGCGTCCGCTCCGCTGCTTGCATCCCTGTTTTTCCTCGCGATAGGCTATGTAAATATCTACGTAAATACAGACACGTAGCCTATCATGAGGAGAAACAGGGACGCAAACGGCGTAGCGGATGCCATTTGCGTCCGAGTCACTTCCTGTTTCTGCTCAGCAGTGATATGGCACAGCAATGGCGGCCGTATTGCTTGCAGAACGGAACCGCCTGGCGGCTCTGCAGACTCACCGTGGAGCGGAGCTGGCCAGCGAGGATTCCGGAGGGGAGGAACGGATCGTCTCCCCCCCTGCGGACCCCCCCACGGACTCAAGGTAAGGGATTTGTACATCCCTGGGAAAAAGTGAATAGTTAAGGCCTGCATAGTAAGCGATTATTTCTCTGGGTTAACCATAGGTGGCTGGTGAAGATCAGGTAGAAGGAGCAGGTGACCCTGCCACTGTGCACAAATGTCTCCTTCTCCCTGGGCCCCGGGAGGGAGAAGGAGGCATTTGTGCATGGCGGCAGCGATGTTGGGGGGTGGCAGCAGCAGGGACTCCTGCTGCCACTGCCTGCCACCACCACTGAGCACAAACCTCTCGCACTCTTGTTGTGTTGACAAGGAGAGCGTGAGGGATTTGCACATGGTGGCAGTGGGGACTCCGGCCATCACCTCCTGTTGGCACTGCCCATGCCGTGTACAAACGTGTGTCAGCACTGGCAAGGAGAACACGAGGTTTGCGGCTGGGAGTCCGCGAGTTCTGGTGGCTCACTATCATAAGCCAAGGCAGGGGCTCGGGGGACATCCGTCGAGCCCCGGGAGGGGTGGACTTCCCCGCGCCAGACATCCCTAGCGACAGAGAGTTCCTTAGGCCCTGAAATATAAGCATTTGCTATAAATAAGAAACCCCATAGGTGGGAATTGCCCAGTGATGGAGCAGTTCCCCAATAGGTGGTAGCAATGCTGGGAAGAGGAAATCCCCCATACATGCATATAGTAGACATGGTTTTAGTGCATTCAGCATAGTCATAGTGATATAAATGAAGGGTCAAATTAAAGCATAGGTCCTGTAGATTTTGGGCCGATCTACATTATGCCCACCATCACAATGAATTCGGTGTCTGAAGCTTCACAACTTCGAATCTTCGAAGATCATGCCTGAATTAGGAAAAAAAAATTGCAAAGAAGCCCTGATTCTGCGATGATAACACCTCAATTTTTTTTAAAAAAACATCTAGAGCGAGAGATAGGAGGGGTAAAACTTAATCTCAATTGAAGGGATAGAATAATCCCCCGCTCATTGCAGGAAGCCTGATTCCCAGGCGGTCGCCCATCCAGCTACTGACTGGGGCCGACCCCGCTTAGCTTCCAAGATCAGACAAGCACGTGCACATCCAGCCCTTTGCTTGTTGCTAAGGAAACAGGAGCTGCTGAGGAAGCTATGCGATCGGGTAGCCGGAAGAAGACATGGGGCTGTTGAGAGCTGTGATTGGACAGGAGGGAAATACAAACACCACCGTATATGGACAGGTGGGGGAGGGGACTACGACCGAATATGGTAGCGAAGGCGGAAAATCAGAGCACATTAAGGGGAAATACCGGGATATTAGGGTATTGAAAGCGGGAACATGGAAGCGGGAAATTCCGGTTCTAATTCGAGGCGGGCACTGCGTAGTGTGAAAGGCAGGTGGTGAAACCTCATTGGAAGTGAAAAAAGGCGGTAAGTGTAGATCCAGCCTTCCTTGGATAAGAAACCCAGGCTGCCTATTAACTATGTGAAGGATAGGTTCAACCCATTAGGCCAGCCTTCTCCAACCTGGTGCCCTCCAGATCTTTGGGACTACAACTCCCAGTATTCTTGACTATTGATGATGCTGACTAGGGCTGATGGGAGTTGAAGGCCAAAGCATCTGGAGGGCACCAGGTTGGGGAAGACTGCATTGGTAATACAAAACTATTGCCTAGGATGACAAAACTTAAGGGGTGCCAGGCAGATTGCAGGACAGGACTTGAGCTTCCTCCATCACCACCATCTCCTCTCCTCCCCCTCTTTTTTTTTTTTTGCAGTAAGAGCAGTAAACCAGTACAGTGTCCTGGAGTTCTGTAAATTTTGCAACCTTATTGAGCAATCCTCTATAATGATAAGCCTCTCCTTCCCAACTCCCTTCTTCCACCCTGCAGGCACTTTTACCATCATTATTAAAGCACTTGTACTCTTTCCTTCCTTCTACTTTTCATTTCTGTAACCTGTTCCTATACATGCTTACTTAATCCCACTAAGTTCAATGGGATTTACTCCTAGGGCTGGTGCAAAACCTCCTGCTGCCTGAGATGGAAGGACACACTGCCGACACTGCTGCCAGGTGAGAGGAGCGTGAGCCACTGCTGCCAGGGAGGGAGAAGCGTGAGTTGCTGCCACCCTCTTTCCCTTCCCATCTGCCAGCCACTGCCACCTGCCTTCCCATCAGTACCACACTCTGAGGGGTCCTTCCTGAGAGTGAGGCATTGGCAGGGGGGTGGCCCTGAAGCAGCATGGTGATCTTCAAGGCCACCTCCCCACCAATGCCTCACTCTCACAAAGGACACCTCCTTCAGAGCAAGGCAGTTGGTCCAGGTGGGCTCTGTGGAGAGTTGTGCTGACTACTCTCCTGCTTCACTATTGCCACAACAGGGAAGCAGCCAGCATGGCTCCCCAGAGAGCCTACCTGCCTGATGCCTCACTCTAAGGTGTCCTCAGAGCAAGGCATCAGGTGGGCAGCGTTTGAGGGACCCATACTGGGCACCCTTTCCCTGTGGCCTTTGCCACAGCAAGGGAGTAGTCAGTGCTGCTCTCCAGAGCGGCCATCCACCTATGCCTTACTCAGACTGAGGCATAGGGCGGGCAGTGGCAGCTGCTCCGGAGAGCTGCAATGATTAGTTTCCTGTTGCAGCATTGCATTTGCTGCAACAGGAGGTGGCCAGCGGGGCTCTCTGGAGTGGCCATCTGCTCTAAACCTCACTTTGAGAGGCATAGGGCAGCAGTGGAAATGGGAACCACGGTTCTCCTGGCAGCGGGGCATGCAAAATCCACCACTCTTTCAGATACACTGCCTGAAGTGGGGGATTCACCCCATCTCATGGGAGAGCTAGCCATACTTATTCCCCACCGGTTGGGCTCCCCACCCCCTGCAGAAAAACAACTCTGTATGGGCAAAAGTTGGGGTTTATGGCTAAAATGAAAAACAAAAGCACCTTGCTCCAGGGAAGCAGATTTAAGTGTCCATACAGAGTTGTCTTCCTGAAAATAAAAAGAGCCCAGGGGAGGTGTCTCCATGAGCAACTTACTCAGAGCTGGCTGCATTTGGCGGTTGTTAGGAAGACATGATGTCATGGCCATCCTGCCGCTACCCCAGAGCTTATCATAGAAAAAGTTTGAAAACTGGATTTCCTGAGACTGGTTATAGTCCAATTCTTTTCCTTAAGTCGGGCTCTTTGCAGTATAGCTGTTGTGTGCCCCAACCCCCACATTTACCTTGGGTATGCTAGCCCTGCCCAGGGGTGTGCCCTACACCATGACCCCAGTCAAGGGGTGTTTCCTGTCCCTGTGTTTTCTGTCCCAGTGTTTCTCAGCACAAACATATGTGTGTCTACTCAGAAGTAACTCCCATTGTAGTCAATGAGGCTTGTCCCCTGAATGCACACTTCAGAATTTACAGAGATCCCCCTCGATTGAAATAGCACATTTTAAAGCACTAATTCCCTACAGGCTGTAAAATGTAGGGATGTACGGATTCCTCACCGTCTGTTCCGGTGGGGAATCCGTGGGGGGGAGGAGGCGATCCGTTCCTCCCCCCCGGAATCCTCCAGACCAGTTCCGCTCCGCTTGGATTCCGGGGGAGGGGGGACTGGCTTGGGAGGTGCTTACCTTCCCTCCTTCCAGACAGAGCTGTTTGCCTCCTCTCTGTCCCTGCAGATTGCCATGTCTTTAAAAAAAAAAAAAAAAAAAGGCAATCGGGAGGATGTGCCCATAGACTTATACGCAAATAGAGTCATGAATCTTGCGTATAAGTCTATGTGTCCATAGGCTTATACGCAAGATTCACAGCTCTATTTTGCATATAGGTCTATGGGCACATCCTCCCGATTGCCCTTTTTTTTAAAGGCATGGCAATCGGCAGGGACAGGGAGGAGGCGAATGGCTCTGGCTGGCAAGAAGCAGCCGAGTGCCGTTCTGCCTCCAGTTCTCCTGGAGCAGAGGTAAGTGGTCCTGATCTGCTGCGGATTCCTAGGAATCCGGCCTCATTTGAATCCACAGCGGATTTCTCTGACATCCGTAGTAAAATGTGATCTCAGTGCTATGATTCTCTGTTGTTTGGTTTATTGCCATTTGGAAGAAACTACTTCCACCTTCGATCACCTGATCCTGCACAGCATCAAGTTAGAAAGGAGGCTGGTTTCCCATCCCTTCGTTTCCCCTCCCTGTCTTTCCCAGCACAAACATATGTGTATCTACCCAGAAGTAACTCCCATTGTGGTCAATGAGGCTTGTTCCCAAAATGCGTACTCCCAAAGTTACTGAGATCCCATGAATCGAAATAACTCATTTGGGATCTTTAATGTCAAGGCTTTGATTGATCGCAACACGGCAGGGAGAACACTGTGTTCCTATGTTCTTTGTTGCTTTAAGGAAGTAAGTAACGTGGGCGGGGGGAGAAGGAGATTGTTCACAGCTTTGGCAGGTTCAAGGCAAAGAGAACACTGTGTTCTTTTCTGTAATGATTGCTGCTTTAAGTGAGTAAGTAATGTGGGGGTGGGGGGGGAGAAAAAGAGAGTGGTTTTATCAAAGGAGAAAGAGGGGGGAGAGCCTGGATGGGGGGGAAGCCTCTCTTATTGGTTGAGCATCCCCTGCCAGTCAGATGACACTCATTCCAACCCCTCCCCCTACAACCTAGAAGTATGTTCTGTGAAGCAACTTATTCTGATGTGGTGCACTCACTCATGGAGCCTTGTGCGGACCAAAGCCGGCTCCTTGAAAAATCCAGGTAAGCCACCATTTGCTTTGCCTTCCATTGTCATGGAGACACCCCGCTAGGTCATAACATATTCCAAGAAATGTATTGATTTTTGTCTTTGGGGTACTTTTTCATCCCAGGGAATTGAAAGAAATGGGGGGCACGGTTTTTTTTTCAAATATAAACTGATGCAAGGAAGCAGGCTTAACTTCCCTTTTTCTACCATCTCACAGATGGATTGTTTTGGGACATTTTACTACCCTAGCCTGAGATACATTGGAATTTGGCTTGGGGTAGTAAAAAGTTCCAAAAACCATTTGTGTAAATTTCTTTGCCTGTTGTATGAAGACCCCAACTAGATAAGTCAGCTACACACTTGTAGGGTTTGTGACACAAAACTTTGGCTGAAGTTTTGAGGGGATATGAGTATGCTGCTGTGTTGGATGTTAACTAGGAATCCTGCCAGAAAAAGTCAGATGCACGGTTGCAGGTGATAGCCCAAATGCAGGGTTCAAGGCACAAAATGAGCATGAAACGTTGTCTATCGTTTTGAGGGAATTCCAAACTTTGGGGTTTGTAGTCAATACTCTTGTCTTCCTACTTCTTTTCTTCCTTGGTGCTACTATTATTCTTTACCATGTTTTGCAGATACCTATTTTTTAAGACTGTTTTTATTTTCTTTCAAAAACTAGAGTTGATGCTCAGTTCATGCACTCATACGTTTAACCAAGCAATTTGATTTTTAGGCCAGAACTCCTGACCCAGAGCAAATAGCTAGTCTTAAAGGTAAAGTTTTATTCGGGGAAAACAAGAGAACATAAAATCAGGCAATACAGGAAAACAAATGGGAGGAGGGTAGGGATCATGACAACTTTGCTAATAAAAACTTACAGTGCAATCCAACACATATCTATTCAGAAGTAAGTCCCATTGACTTCAGTTTACTCCCAGGTAAGTGGGTACCAGACTGTAGCCTAAGAGATGCAACTGGCATTGCCATGGAAATTCTCCACATGGTCAAAGCTTTGACATGCTATAACCTTAATATATAAAATAGCCCCTGTTTAGAGATGGAAAGAGCTAGTCAGAGCCAATACTTGCAGTTACAAAATATTAGGCTACTGCTAGCTCTCGCTCTCTCAGTTTCTCTCTTAAATCCAAAGGCCCTCTCTTTCCTCCAGAGAATCACAGCTATGGTTACAAAGACATGTGCTTGGTGGAGTCCATAGAAACGCATTGCTGAGATATGCAAAACTAAAGAAATATATGTAGGCAGATAGTTAATTTCCTGGATATAGGAGTCTCCAAAGTTTGGGGAATTATGAACTGACAAACAATATGGTTTTAAGCCAATCATTAGAATTTGGGTTCAGTTTTAGATTAGACGAAGAACTTACAGATCACTTATCATGAGACAGAGAGATTGTTGATTATCATATATTATGAACTATCTAGCCTAATTGTACACTAGAACAGGTGTGGACTTTAGAAAAGACAGAACAAAAGATAGTCAGGGCTTACAGCCTATCTTAAGGAGCACCTCCAGCAACACCAGACAGGCCACTTAACAAGATCAGCCTTGGATGGCCTTCTCTCTGTCCCATCAGCCAGGACAGCTAGACTGGTGGGGACAAGGGAGAGGGCCTTTCCTGTGGTGGCCCCCACTCTGTGGAACTCCCTCCCTAGGGAACTCCGCCATGCCCCCTCTTTAATGAGCTTCTGCCGTGCATTAAAAACGTGGTTGTTCAGGCAGGCATTTGGGGTGGGTTAGGGTATTTTAGAAAATGTTTTTATTGTAGAATTTTATTGTTTTAAACTGTTTTATTATATGCTGTACATCGCCCAGAGTGGCTGGGTGACCAGCCAGATGGGCGATTAATAAATTTAATAAATAAATAAGAAATAATAAATTACAAGTCAAAACCTTGTATTTGTATTTTGAGATCACTTATAACCAAGGATGTGCATACTGCACACACCAAAATCAAAATCCTGCTCCTAATTCACCCAAATTATTTGCTTAGTTCTGTGATTATATAAATCATATTTCTTTTGCAGGCCCAGCCTTGCCTCAGGTAGTGGAGCTGGAGAAGCAGCAAATTGCACCGCTCCCCCTGCCCTAGGAGGGCCCACTGCCATCCCAGTGGGTGCTCCAGACAGCCCCACTAGCCACTCTCCCACTGTGGCAGTTGATGCAGCAGGAAAGCAGGGCTGCCAGGACATTCTGGAGCAGCTGCCAGCTCGGCAGATCTAGCAGGTGCTCTAGAGAACCCAACCAGTCCTGCTCTCCTGTGACAAATACCACAGTGAGAGAGCAGCCAGTGGGGCTCCCCAAAGCAGCCGCCTGCCCTCTGAGCAAAACAGCTGGCTCTTGCTGAGGATCCTCTCGCTGTGAGCCAGAGGTTGAGCGGGCTTTCCAGAGAGCTACATTGGCCAAGGAAGTGGCTGGTGCGGCTCTTCAGAGAGTTGGCCAGGCTGAAATGCCCCGCTCTGAGGAGGTCCTTCCTCTGAGCCAGGCCCTGTAAGATGGGTGACCCAGGAGATCACCTTGGAGTGGCTGAGGTCAGGATCCTGGCTCCTAATGTTTTCATTTTGTATTCCAGTTCCTTCATTATTTCTGTCGTTCCTTTCAAAATAATGCCCTCAGCTATTTGAGCAGTACAGTTTTTAGACTTAAGTACATAGAGCTAGATCATGTCTTCTAAATCTCTCCCCTACCCCATTCAATATGTATGTATTTATTAAAACATCTATGCCACATATTTTCTTAATAACTTCAAGGTGGCTAACAACAGTGAGTTAAAACAATAATATAGCAATTTAATTATAATGTACAATATCAATAATACACTAAAGCAGACATAACATACTAAAACAGCAGAGAGACAAATATAAAAAGTGCAAACAGCTATCAGAAATAATTTAACCAGAGATAGCTTCTAACAATTAAAGCCCCTATAAATAGCTGAAGGAGCAGCTATTTATAGCCCAAAAGACTTCCTAAAAAGGGATGTTTTAACTATCCTGCAGAAGGCCATTAGAGAAGGGACAAGACAAACTTCCCCAGGTTCCAGAGCCTGGGCCCAGCCATTAAAAAGTGCTCTCTTTGGTCTTAAATGTGGCAAAATGGAGGGCTGTTGTGTTTTATCAAAGTTCAACAGAAAAATATAAAGCATTATGTTGGTTATTGTGAAAAAAGAAAGGAGACAAATATATTGTTTGGATTAACTGCACTGATGATAGAACTTCACTGTGTTTGGGGTTCTTTCCTGAGATGGGATTGGTTAGTCAGGTTCTGTGGGGGTTGGCAGTTGATGAAGGGAGAGGGCAGATATTTTATTTATTTGATTGACTGATTGATTGATTTATTAGCCACCCATCTGGCCAGCTACCCGGCCACTCTAGGTGACGTACAATACTAATAACAAATTTACATAATCAACTGAACAAAAAAAATAACAAAACAACACTGCTCTAAAAAACCCTAACCCACCCCAAATGCCCGCCTGAACAGCCAGGTTTTTAAAGCTCCGCGGAAGCTGGGGTTTGACGGAGCGGGGGGGGGGAGTGAGATGACTTTGTTGCAGAAATTATGCTTAAGTTCGTTCCCTCTAGGAGGGGTATGCCAATATCCCCTTAGAGACACGCACAACTCTGAGATTCAGTCCAACACAGTTTTATTTGGCAGGAGACAAACAGCGCTGTTCAGGTGGATTCTCGAGGCTAACGCCACAAAGGAGAACCACACCCTAGATGTTTTTGGTACAGCTTATATACATTCAGTATAATGACCTCATTAGGTATGCAGGGTGGGCCACATAATATTCATGAACTTCATTAAGCATGCGTAGTTGACATGTCTCTACAGCTGACCTGTCCTTGCAAGCTGGGCAGGAACAGATCTAGCTGGAACTGATTCTAACCAGCTGCAGGAGTGGGGGCTACTTGGGGGGTGGGGGCTCCTCTGGCTGTACCCAATATGAAACAGACCGTTACTGTTGGTTTCAACAAGGCAGTTGATAAGGCTGTCTTCCTCTGGGACTTTCCACTGTAGGAGGCTGCCTCAGATGACTGCCAATACTTCAAGATGGTGCCCCTTTGGTTCTATCAGCTTTGTGTATTCTAATTTACTATTTACTTGGCTTTGGGAAAATGTGAAACATTGATACTGTTATTTAACCAAGAAAATAAACACATTGTAATATTTTATGTATGTATGTATGTATTTGTTTGTTTATTTGTTGTATTTTTATCCCGCTCCTCGCCAAAAAAGGCTCCTGGAGTGGCTTACAATCAAATCAATGAACAAAGAAGACAGTCCCTGCCCGCAGGCTTACAATTTAAAAGGACACAACACAGAAAGAAAAGGCAATAGGGAGAGGAGAAAAAAGAATTAGGTAGACTGTCAGCAGGGCTGGTGGGATGGCCCTGTTCCCCCCTCTCATCTCCCAAAGGAGGGGCAGTCCAATTGGAGCAGGCCCTGATGTTCATTTGCCTGCTCCCTTGCCCCTTCTTCTTCCCCACGGGGCCATGGATGGCAGTTAACCCTCGGGGGGGAGGCCCAACTGGAGCAGGCCCTGATGGTCCCTTTGCCTGCTCCCTTGCTCCTTCTTCTTCCCCACGGGGCCATGGATGGCAGTTAACCCTTGGGGGGGGGGGTCCAACTGGAGTAGGGCCTGATGTTCCCTTTGCCTGCTCCCTCATTCCTTCTTCTTCCCCACAGGGCCATGGATGTCAGTTAGCCCTGGGGGGGGGGGGCTAACTAATAGGGTGTGTTTCCATGCTATCAGCTTCACTTTGTTTGCAACTCTGTTGCGATGTTTCCCCAACCACATCTTCTCCTATTCCAGTTTCCACAGTGCTTAAAGTCCTGGCTTATCACTGCTGTGTGGCGCAGAGTGGTAGGTGGCAGTATTGCAACCGAAACTCTCCCCAGGACCTGAGTTCAATCCCAGCAGAAGCTGGGTCCTGCGTAGCCGGCTCGGGTCGACTCAGCCTTCCATCCTTCTGAGGTCGGTAAAATGAGTACCCAGCTTGCTGGGGGAAAAGTAGTCACGACTAGGGAAGGCAATGGCAAAGCACCCCGCTATAGTCTGCCATGAAAATGCCAGCGCAAGCGGTGTCCCTCTAGGAGTCAGCAATGACTCAGTGCTTGCACAGGAGGAACCTTTCCTTTCCTTATCACTGCTGTAGCCTGGGGCTCTGTGCTGTTCCCACTGAGCTCTAATTGAATTATTTTCTTGATGGCTGGTAGAGTCTGAGTGGAGTCTGGGTTGGGTCTGATTACCTCATCAGTGTTCCCACCTCAGCCATGTTTATTTATTTATTTATTTAATTTATTAATCGCCCATCTGACTGGTCACCCAGCCACTCTGGGCGATGTACAACCCACCATAAAACAATTTAAAACAATAAAATTTTACCATAATTTTTTTTTTTAAATACCCTAACCCACCCCAAATGCCTGCCTGAACAACCACGTTTTTAATGCACGACGGAAGCTCATTAAAGAGGGGGCATCACGGAGTTCCCTAGGGAGGGAGTTCCACAGAGTGGGGGCCTCCACAGAGAAGGCCCTCTCCCTCGTCCCCACCAGTCTAGCTGTCCTGGCTGATGGGACAGAGAGAAGGCCATCTGAGGCTGATGTTGTTAAGTGGCCTGTCTGGTGTTGCTGGAGGCGCTCCTTAAGATAGGCTGGGCCGGAACCATATAGGGTTTTAAAGGTCAAAACCAACACCTTGAATTTGGCCCGGAAAACAACCGGTAACCAGTGCAACTCCTTCAGCACTGGAGTGATGTGATCTCACCGGCGGCTGCCTTTAATCAGGCGAGCCGCTGCGTTCTGTACCAGCTGCAGCTTCCGAACCGTCTTCAAGGGTAACCCCATGTAGAGCGCATTACAGTAGTCCAAACGAGAGGAGACCAGGGCATGTACTACCGATGGGAGCAGATGGTCAGGAAGGAAGGGGCGCAGCTGCCATATCAGATGGAGTTGGTACAGCGCTGTCCGGCTCACAGCTGACACCTGAGCCTCCATGGACAGCTGGGAGTCCAAAATGACCCCCAGGCTGCGGACCTGGTCTTTCAAGGGTAGCCATACCCCATTCAACACCAGGTCAACATCCCCCAGCCTCCTCTTGTCTCCCACCAAAAGTACCTCGGTCTTGTCAGGGTTGAGCTTCAGCTTATTCCTCCCCATCCAGCCACTCACCGTCTCCAGACATTTGGACAGGGATTCTACAGCCAACCTTGGTGAAGATTTGAATGAGAGGTAGAGCTGCGTGTCATCCGCATGTTGATGACACTGCACCCCAAACCTCCTGATGATAGCCCCCAGCGGCTTCACATAGATGTTAAATAGCATTGGGGAGAGGATGGAACCCTGTGGCACCCCACAAGTAAGTGGCCACAGGTCCGAAACCTCCTCTCCCAGTACTACCCTCTGGTACCTGCCGGAGAGGAAGGACCAGAACCACCGCAATACAGTGTCTCCAATGCCTAACCCCTCCAGGTGGTCCAGGAGGATACCGTGGTCAACAGTATCAAAAGCCGCTGAGAGGTCAAGGAGAACAAGGAAGGAGCATTCACCCCTATCCAGAGCCCTCCTCATATCATCCACCAAGGCGACCAAGGCCGTTTCCGTCCCATGCCCAGGCCTGAACCCCGACTGAAATTTGTCTAGATAATCAGTTTCTTCCAAGTGTGCCTTCAACTGCACCGCCACCACCCGCTCAATCACCTTGCCCAAAAATGGCAGATTTGAGACTGGGCGAAAGTTGTTCAGAACTTGAGGATCCAAGGAGGGCTTCTTTAAGAGCGGTCTTATCACTGCCTCCTTGAGGGCTGATGGCATCACTCCCTCCTCAAGGGAGGCATTCACCACCGCCCTGATCCCCTCACCTAGTCTCTCTCTGCAGCTCATAATGAGCCAAGATGGGCAAGGATCAAGTAAGCAGGTGGTCGGCCTTACAGATGAAAGCACCTTGTCCACTTCATCAGGAGGAAGAAGCTGGAACCGATCCCACAAAACCGGTTTGCCACAGGCTGCCTCTTGCTCACTAACTGTATCCACAGTGTGCAGAGTAACACACCTAATCTGATCAATTTTATCTGCAAAGTGCCTTGCCAAAGCTTCACAGGAGGCCTTAGAATGCTCCAGTGGTTCCAGAGCCACAGGACCGACCAGGCTCCGGACCACTTGGAACAGCCTCCTGGGGCAGCACTCTGCAGACGCGACGCGATGGAGGCAGCATAATATTCCTTTTTTGCTGCCTTCACCGCCACGTGATAGGCTGAAGATACAGCTCTAGCCCGTGTCTGATTTTCTTTGGAGCGAGACTTCCGCCACTGGCGCTCTAGCCGTCTCACCTCCTGTTTCAGAGCTCGTAACCGCAGATTGAACCATGGTGCAGTCCGAGCCCTGTTCAGGGGGAGAGGGCGTTTCGGAGCCACCCAATCTAATGCACCAGTGATTGCGGCATTCCAGCCACCCACCAGGGTCTCGACCGAGTGGCCGTTGGCATGCCCCAGAGAATCCCCAAGCGCGTTCAGGAATCCATTTGGATCCATAAGACGCCTGGGGCGGACCATTTTAATGGGTCCTCCACCCCTGCGGAGGGGTTGTGGAACCGAGAAGTCCAACATAACCAGATAGTGATCTGACCATGACAAGGGGGTGGTGGATATACCCCCGACTTCCAGATCACTCCCCGCTTCTCCAGAAACAAACACAAGGTCTAGTGCATGACCAGCTACATGGGTGGGCCCAGTTAGAATATGGTGCAGCTCCCAGGAGGCCATGGTCTCCATGAAGTCCCGAGGTGCTCCTGTGAGGATGGCCTCCGAATGTACATTGAAGTCCCGCAACACCAGTAAGTTAGGGGACTGTACACGCACATCAGAGACCACCTCAAGCACCTCGGCCAGGGAGTCAGTCGTGCAGCGGGGTGGACGGTACACGAGCAGAATCCCCAGGCTGCCCTTCGGGCCCAACCTCCAGTACATGCACTCAGCAACCTTGGTCTCCCGGAGAGGGGGTCTGGTGAAGACCAAGGACTCTCGGTAGATAACAGCCACTCCCCCTCCCCGATCCCCAGCCCTCGGCTGCTGTGCATACGAAAATTCAGCTGGACACATGGCTGCAAGGGTTGGAGCAGCAGCCTCGGCCAGCCAGGTCTCCGTAATACATGCCAGGTCTGCATCCTCATCCAGGATCATGTCATGGATGACGGAGGTTTTCTGGGTAACAGACCTGGCATTGCAGAGCAGCAAACGAAGGCCAGAAGATGGGGTCACGCCTCCCCCAGCCATCCTTTGGCTCTGGACAGGCCCGGAGCAGGGGACAGATACTACACATCTCTCCCTTGTTCCCCTTACTGGCATGGCCTGCCCCTAGCGCTCCGCCAGCGCCTGCCGCCCAGCCTCGGTATCTTCTGGCCCCCAACACTCCCCCCACTGCCTCCATCAGGTGGACACATGCCCCCTCGCTCCCGCCTATCAGGCAGGCTACCCACCCCTAAAAACACAACAAAATCCCCCCCAACAAAATCAAACAAAACAATTAAAATCCCCTTAAAAATGCCAGGCAGGAGTCCACAGGGAAGGCCTGGTGGCGGTGGTAGCGGCGACGGCGGCAGCAGGCCCAGCGGCGGCAAGCACACCTCTTCCCCGGTGGTGGTGGCTTCTCCTGCAGGCCCTGGCTCTCCCAGGCCACCTCAGCCAGCCAGCTTATGTAGCCCCTCCAGGGAGGGGCAGGTGGAGCAGCACAGCTGGCTCGGTACCTGGGGGCCTGGTCCTGCAGGGACTGGCGGTCTGCCAGGCAGAAGTCCACAGGGAAGGCCTGGTGGCGGCAGCAGCGGCGGCAAGCACGCCTCTTCCCCGGTGGTGGTGGCTTCTCCTGCAGGCCCTGGCTCTCCCAGGCTACCTCAGCCAGCCAGCTTATGTAGCCCCTCCAGGGAGGGGCAGGTGGAGCAGCACAGCTGGCTCGGTACCTGGGGGCCTGGTCCTGCAGGGACTGGCGGTCTGCCAGGCAGAAGTCCACAGGGAAGGCCTGGTGGCCGTGGCAGCGGCGGCAGCAGCAGCAGGCCCAGCGGCGGCAGCAGCAGGCCCAGCGGCGGCAAGCACGCCTCTTCCCCGGTGGTGGTGGTGGTGGCTTCTCCTGCAGGCCCTGGTTGTTTCCAGGACAACGGAAGGAGAAGCTAATGGAGGAGCATGGGATTTTTAAAAAGGAATCAGCTTTGCTGTGAAGAAAGGCTTTCCCCCTTCCCACCCTTTCTCTTTTCCCCTGAAAGTCCAGATGCACCTGCATGCAGGGAGCAAGCCTCATTGAGAACAATGGGAGCTACTTCCAAGTAGACATACATATGCTCGTGCTGGGAAAGAGGGGGCGGGGAGAACACAAAGAGAGAAACTAGCCCCCATTTTAAGCGAGAGGACCTCATTGACCACAATGGGAGTTACTTCTGACAAGACAGTAATGGGTTTGTTGTGGGAAAGAGACTAAAACCAGCCCCCATTTTAACGCAGAGGATCTCTGTATGGAAGCTGTGAATGAGTTACGTCCTAAGGCAATGGACCAAAGCCTCGAGATTGCGCTTAATCGCATTTAAGGAATTGGGCTTTGATATGTGCCGTGTCACTTGAGGGGCTTCTCTGTTATTTCTGTGGTCATTGACAGGGCAAGCCTCATTCAGCACAATGGGAGAAAACACCCCTTGACTGAGGTCATGGTCTGTGTTCTAGTGCTTATTTTCCATTATGTTTAAAAAGTTGGTCCCTCAGCAATCCACTCCAAAATGGCAATGAAACTTCCAGAAAACAGGAAGGGAAAGGGTTGGGTCACTGAGGTCAGAACAACACACCCACAAAAGCTGGGCTACACGTCCCATGGGCAGGACTATGATACCGGACCCAGTGTGATTGTGGAAACAGGTCAATAATGGAGCTGCGGTAAGCTGGAAAAGTCAGACTATAAGTAGTCTCAGAAGAAGTGGTTTTTCAGTGATAAAATGTGGGGCTGGTGCTGAATGGCGTCAACGTCATGGAAACACAGAGACCTCACCGTGCAGCCAGGTTGGAGTAAATTGCTGGTGGAAACACAGCCATAGTATTTTATTGAATATTTATTGCTTTTGTATTTATTTTTGCATATTTTGTATTGTTTTTATCTTTGCCACCTTGAGAGTGTTCTACCTTAAAGGGCAGCCTAAAAATCACGCTTAAACTGCAGCAACAAAGTTACCCTGGTATACTTGAGCATACAGGGTAATAGAAAATTTCTTAGGTGATGGCAATAGGTTGGTGATACCAGCAATAGTTCTCTTACTCCTACAGGGAAGTGGCATACCAAATAAGTGTATTTTATTTTCTAGGGATGTTGAGACATGCAGGATGGTCTCAGCAGATGATATCAATAGGTGGGCAGGTTTGTATAGTAGAAGCTAGTCCTTCAGAGAATGTCTTCTAAATCTAACAACCATGATCTCTGCATACTCTCCAGATTGATTACATTTCTATACTGCCCAATAGCCGAAGTTCTCTTGGCAGCTCACAACAATTAAAACCATAAAATACAACATGTTAAGATACAATATAGAAGTTAAAAACTACAGTATAACATAAAAATTTAAAGATATAAATAAAATATAAAAATGGGGACAAAAATCCATTAGGAATATTCTGGGAGGCACAAGGCATAGCAGGTAGAGAGCTGGATCAGCTGCTACAGGGAGGGACTGCTGGCGACTCAGCCAGACCTGGCAGAATGGTCAAGCTGGGTTGGCCTGAGCTCGACCCAATGAGGCTACCATATCTAGGAATACAGTAGCCTAGGCCTGGGAGGCAGGAAACCTGTGCCTAGAGGTTCCTGTTTAAATAGCCCAATAGATTATAGGATCATTGTGCATTGCCCTCTCCCTCAAACATCTGGGAATAAATGCTTCTTTCTGTCAGGAACCAGTGTGACCTGGAACCTGGGGGAATCTCATCTGAGAAAGGGGC
Source organism: Heloderma suspectum (assembly GCF_057233095.1). Classification (NCBI taxonomy): domain Eukaryota; kingdom Metazoa; phylum Chordata; class Lepidosauria; order Squamata; family Helodermatidae; genus Heloderma; species Heloderma suspectum. The sequence goes on from NC_139458.1 coordinate 398,467,280, forward strand.
TTGGGACTCTGCAGAAAGCCCAGATGATGAATCCATTAAGCAGCCCAACTTTCCTGGTTACTCAGACACCTTGCCTGTGGTCCCAGATGAGCCCCTACACCAGGTTTCTTTGTTTTTTTTACTAGAATCCTGACAGCCACTAACTGAAGCCTGATTCAGTTCAGAAACTGAAGAATTCTGACCCCAGGAATTCGTTTTTAGTATCAGAACTGAATGGATCTCACAATCTTCCACACAAAAATCCACTCCTGGTTATCCTAAGCCAGGCATAGGCAAGATGGTATTAAGGGGAGCCAAAGCTCCCCTGAACCTTTGTTGGTGACCACCAAGGTGCCCTACTTCTCACACTTAAAAAAAACATTTTTTTAATGGCAGCTGGGATTGCTGAGAAATAGTGTTGTATTGTTGCTGAAAACTGTGGGTGCAAAGGAATTGTTTAGTGTGTTCAGGCTCATACCCTGCCTCTACCATGTACTCAGTCTTTTGGGCAAGTTACTTGCCCTTTGCCATGCCTCCCATGGTAGCCATTTTGTGATAGTGCCCAGGACAGCTTCTCAAATTGCCAGATCTGCCCATGGCCCAAAATAGTTACCTGCCCCTGTTCTAAGCTTTCTTCATTTCAGCAGTATAATTTAGAGGAAGGTGGTGGTGGGGAGTCATTTTGTTGCTATTATTATTAAATAATTGGGACTCAGAAATAATTGGGACTCAGTAAACAAGCAAGTCTTCAGGCCCTTACTAAAAGCCTACAGTGATGGGGCCTGACGGACCCTCAATGGCAACACATTCCAGAGGTGTCAGGCTACTGCGGAAAAGGCCATCTTTCATGTACTTGTCAACCTAACTGCCCTCAAAGGTGGGGAAGTGAGAAGGGCCTTTGTTGCTGATGTTAAAGTGTGGACTAACTGATATCGCCCAGAGTGGCTGGGTGACCAGCCAGATGGGTGATTAATAAATTAAATAAATAAATAAATATGGATGAAGGCAGTCATTGAAGTAATTTGATCCCAGACCATTTAAGACTGTAAAGGTCAAAACCAGTACTTTAAATTGGGCCCAGAAACACACTGGTAAGCTGGCACAGTATAGGTGTTATATGATCTGACCACTTCACCTCCACCATCACTTGGGCAGCCACATTCTGCAGCAGCTAAAGTTTCCAGACTGTCTTCAAACACAGTCCCATGTACAATGCATTACAGTAGCCCAGCCTACAGGGCCTTCTTGTTTGGTGGCCACATGGTTATGGAACTCCCTTCTGAATGAATTGTGTTTAGCTTCTTCAGTGTAGTCTTCCATGTGGGCCTTAAAACATATCTTCCAGGCTATTTACAGCTACATGATTCAGAGCTGTATTTAAATTTTGAAATGTTAAGATTATATTGGACCTATGAAGCCTAGGTGCTGTTTTGTGATGATTTATAGCCCCTGAAGTGTCTGTCTTATCTATGTATTGCCTCTATTGTGTATGCCGCTTTGTGAGGGCATGGCCCTGAAAGGCAACCTATGCATCCATTAAAAGAGCAATAAAAAACAACAAACATTAAAATAACAGTATCCAATAAAACAGTTCTTAGATGTAATGACCATAAATCACCTGAATACAGACTAGAATAAAAAAATGTTTTACAGTTTTCCTAAAGGCTACCAGACAGGGAGTTCTACAAATTTCCCTTGGAACAGTATTCCAGGCATATGGGGCCACTACAGAGAAGAATCTGTCCCTGGTTCTCACCAACCCGTTTTCACTGGTGGACCAGAGAGCCTTAGGTGCTTATCTTAAAACCTGCATAGATACATATGGATGCAGGCAGTCCTTCACATAGCCAGGCCCCAAACTGTTAAGGGCAGGGGTGGGAAAATTGTGACTCTCCCACTGGACCTTGTAAAAATAGCCAGTGATGAGAGACAGGGCCCATGCAAGATCTCCGGCCACCTGAGGTGGGAGGACAAGCTGCCACTGCCCCCCACCACTGCTGGGGGTGGAGGAACATGAGGAGCTGCCACTACTGTTACTCCTGGGAGAAGCACAAGGAGCCACCACCGTAGCCACTGCTGTGGGGTAGGAATGCAAGCCACCATTGCTGCAGGGAGGAAGGAGTGCAAGCTCCTAGTGCTGCCACCACTGCCAGGTGCAGCATGAGCCACCAGAGCTGCCACCACCCGCCCTCTTTCCTGCCTTCCCCTACCACCCATGTTCTCCTCAATACCTCGCTCTGAGGGGTCCTTCCTGAGAGTGAAGCATGGGTGACCCGAAGACCCGTGGACTCGCCAGGTATGTTGTCTCCTGGGGGGACGGATTAGAGACATGACTGAAAGGTTGCCTGCACTCATAAAGCCCACTGACAGGTATCCCTTTCTTCTCATCCATGTGGGAACAAATGATACCGCCAAGCGGAGCTACGAAGAAATCACGTCAGACTTTGAAGCTTTGGGAAGGAAACGCAAGAACTTTGGGGCCCGGATAGTTTTCTCATCCATCCTTCCAGTAGTTAGAAGAGGGATAGAAAGGGAACGAAAAATACTCCAGGTGAATGACTGGCTACAAAGGTGGTGCCGACAAGAGAGATTTGGATTCTGGGACCACGGGCTATACTTCCTGGAAGATGGGCTGTTGGCAAGGGATGGGTTGCACCTCACAAAGGCTGGGAAGAATGTGTTTGGCCACAGCATGAAGAACTTCATCAGGAGGGCTTTAAACTGAATCCTACAGGGAAGGGAGATGTAATGTTGGGGGTAACAATGGACGTACGCGCATGCACTGCAACGGAGAGAACTTCACAAAAAGCTTAGGGATGACCTGAAAACAAAAAAGGACACATACAGGAAGTGGAAAGAAGGCCAAAGTGGAAAGAAGGCCAAAGGAAGAGTACAGGAAGGTAACACAGAATTGCAGGGATGGCGTCAGGAAGGCTAAAGCTGAGAACGAGCTGAGGTTAGCAAGGGATGCTAAAAACAACAAAAAGGCCTTCTTCAGCTACGTGCATAGTAAAAGGCAGAGGAAAGAAATGGTTGTTCAGCCAGTAAATAAGGATGGCAAAATGATAACAGATGACAAAGAAATGCAGAGATACTCAGTTCCTACTTTGGCTCAGTCTTCTCCCAAAAGAGGGTCTATGACCCCCCTGGCAAAGGCAAAGTGCAGGCTGAAGGGGCAGGATTGCAGCTTGAGATCGATAGGCATATGGTCAAGGAACACCTAATTACTTTGAATGCGTTCAAATCTCCAGGGCCAGATGAACTGCATCCTAGAGTAATAAAGGAACTGGCAGAAGAACTCTCAGAACCGCTGTCTATTCTCTTTGAGAAATCATGGAGGATGGGGGAAGTGCCACATGACTGGAGGAGGGCTAATGTTATCCCTATCTTCAAAAAGGGTAAAATGGAGGAACCTGGGAACTACAGACCAGTCAGTCTGACATCAATCCCAGGGAAAATTCTGGAGCAGATGAGAAAGCAAGCCATCTGGAAGCACCTTGAAAACAATGCAGTGATTACTCGAAGCCAACATGGATTTGTCAAAAACAAGTCCTGCCAGACAAATCTGATCTCATTTTTGGATCAGGTAACCTCCCTTGTAGACCATGGGAATGCTGTAGACATCATATACCTCGACTTCAGCAAAGCTTTCGACAAAGTGCCCCATGATATCCTGATGAGCAAACTAGCTCAAAGTGGGCTAGATGAAACAACGATCCGGTGGATCCACAGTTGGCTACAGAATCGGACTCAAAGAGTGCTTATCAATGGGACCTTCTCAAACTGGGGAGAGGTAACGAGTGGGGTACCGCAGGGCTCAGTCCTGGGCCCAGTGCTCTTCAACATTTTTATGAATGACTTGGAGGAGGAGGTGCAGGGAATGCTGATCACATTTGCAGATGACACAAAATTGGGCAGGGTAGCTAATACTTTGGAAGACAGAAACAAAATTCAAAGTGATCTGGATAGACTGGAACGCTGGGCAGAAAACAACAGAATGACATTTCATAGGGATAAATGCCATGTTCTGCACCTAGGAAAAAGAAACCAAATGCACAGTTACAAGATGGGGGATACATGGCTCAACAACACTACAAGCGAGAAAGATCTTGGAATTGTTTTAGATCACAAGCTGAATATGAGCCAACAATGTGATGTGGCTGCAAAAAAGGCAAATGCTATTTTGGGCTGCATTAATAGAAGCATAGCTTCCAAATCCAGGGAAGTACTAGTTCCCCGCTACTCAGCACTGGTTAGGCCTCATCTGGAGTACTGTGTCCCGTTCTGGGCACCGCACTTTAAGAAGGATGCAGACAAACTGGAGAGGGTTCAGAGGAGGGCAACAAAGACGATCAGGGAACTGGAAACAAAGCCCTATGAAGAGAGACTGAAAGAACTGGGCATGTTTAGCCTTGAGAAGAGAAGACTGAGGGGAGATATGATAGCGCTCTTCAAGTACTTGAAAGGTTGTCACAGAGAAGAAGGCCAGGATCTCTTCTTGATCATCCCAGAGTGCAGGACACGGAATAATGGGCTCAAGTTACAGGAAGCCAGATTCCGTCTGAACATCAGGAAAAACTTCCTGACTGTTAGAGCAATACGGCAATGGAACCAATTACCTAGGGAGGTGGTGGGCTCTCCCACACTGGAGGCATTCAAGACGAGGCTGGACAGCCATCAGTCAGGGATGCTCTGACTTGGACTCCTGCATTGATCGGGGGGTTGGACTCGATGGCCTTGTAGGCCCCTTCCAACCCTACTATTCTATGATTCTATGGTGGGGAGGTAGCCCTGGAGACCACCTGTGCTATGGCACAGGCAGTCTCCAGGGCCACCTCCCTGTCAATGCCTTGCTCTCAGGAAGGACCCCTCAGAGCAAGACAATTGTGCCAGACAGGTTCTGTGGGGAACCATGCCAGGGAGCTGTCAGCGCAACTCCCCACAGAGCCTATCCATCTGATGCCTCACTCTAAGGGATCTTCAGACAGCAAGCACTCTCTTGCTGTGGCCTTTGCTGTAGCTGAAGACTGGCCAGTGCAGCTCTCTACAGCAGCCACCCACCTATGCGTTACTCAGAGTGGGGCATAGGACGAATGATGGTCCTCCCCACAACAGCTGCTTTCCTGCTGCAGTATTTGCTACAGCTCTGATGAGAGATGATGGGAGCTGTAGGCCAAATCTGGAGAGCCACAAGTTGTTCACCCCTGGTTTAGGACTTTAAAGGTCAATATTAGCATCTTAAATTGGACCTGGAAATGAATAGGGCAATGTGCTGCATAATAGTTGTAATGTGATCAGAGTTCCTGACTCCTACAATATTCTTGTTATTATAATCTGTACCAGTTGAAGCTTCCAGGCTGTCTTTTAAGTGCAACCCCATGTAGAATGCATTACAATAATCCAGCCGGTTATAATGTAACCATCCAATATGTTCCTGAAGCAAGATCTGCCTTTTCCATATAAGATCATGCCTTGCAAACCTGGTAAAGCTGGTAAAAAGCACTCCTGTTCTCTAATGATACCTGTGCCTCCAACAAAAGCACTGAACCCAAGAGCACTCCGAAACTGCATACTTGACCTTTTAGGGGGAATATAACTCCATCGAAAACCACCATTCAGATCTTCAGATTTCCCAGTGCACAGTGCACTGTCTGGATTATGTTTTAGCTTGTTCACTTTCATACATCCCAGTTCTTCCCCCAGACACCTGTTCAGGGTTTCCTCCATCTGCTTGGAATTGGAACATGGAAAAGAGAGGTAGAGCTGTGTGTCATCTACATGTGAGTGACACCTCAGTCCAGAGCTCTGTATTTCTTTGCTCAGCAGTTTCATGTAGATATTAAAAAGCATGGAGACAAGATTGAACCTTGAGGCACCTCAAAGGCCAGTGGCCAAGAGGAACAGAAGTCCTGAAGCACCACCTTCTGAACCTACCCTCTAGCTAGGAACAGAGCCACTGAAACACAGTGCCCCTAAGTTCTATCACAGAGAGACAATCCGGAAGGATACCATGGCTGGTGGTATCAAAAGCCATATAGATATAGGAGAACCAACAGCGTTGCTCCCCTGCCCATCCATTCCCTGGCATATGACATCCATCAAGGAGACCAAGGTGGTTTCTGTCCCAAGCTGGATGAGAAACCAGGTTGGAATGGATCTAAATAATCAGTGTTCTCCAAGACTGCACTGAATGTGTATTGGAACCAAAATAGCACCTTTTCAGAATATATAGGACAAAATTATCATAGGACAAAATTATCGTACTTCCTGATTATTTGAAATTGCTATTTGGATTGTTCTGAGAGGTGAAGAAAGACATGAGGTGGAGTTACGAAAAAAGTTGAGAACAAAAACAAGCTGCCTACATGTAGGACCATGGTTGAATTACCGTCTGAATGTATTAACAATGAAGTAAACATCCTCAACCAAGACTGCTGCCCAGGGGCCTTACATAGCAAGAATGGCAGGGCCCTGATCTAACAAGAGGTTTGTGATGCAGCACAGCTCCAGGACTCTGCTGAAGACAGATGCTTCTCCTAGGTGACTAGTTTAATCAGAGCTGCTGACTTTATAGTTGTTTCAAAATCCTTTGCCAAAGATGAATTTCCTGGAGTGGCACAACTGCAGGTGCTAAAGGCCTGGAGTGAACAGGCTGTCTAAAGAACTTCACGCCACTGTCTCAGAAAAGAGCTAAGTACTGACAATAATTGATGAGCTAGAACAGTGCAGTGGAGGGTGGATCACAGAAATATCCACAACAACAACAAATGCCTCAGCTTTTAAAAGTGCAGTCGTTTTCAGCAACAAAAGACTTTCCAAATCAAACTGCTGACTCCTTTTTTTCTTATCAAAACACTTCAGCATACCTCTTAATAACCTGAAGTAAATCAAATGGGGATCAGCTGGAGCTAGGGAGCACTCCTTGCCCTGGATATCAGGTGTGCGCTTTGCTTCTCTGGCAGATTAATTTATGATCTTAACTAACTCTGTGCCCCTAAAACTTGGGGTGGTAGGGTAATCCTGAAGATTTCCTGTACAAAGCACTATGCCTTGCAAAAATGGAATCCTTCTAGTTCCTTCCCCCCACGCCCATGTGGGTGTGAAAGGAGATAAATTATCTTCTTTAATCAAACTGTTCTCCCTGTGATTCTTGTAATGAGATAAAAAGCATCACAATGACAGAGAATGAGCTAAATAAAAATATTTAGAAGGACTCTCTCCTCCACACCTTTGGGACTGGTATATTATTTTGCAACTCACAGTTGGATAAGGGGGGAAGGGGGGGAAGCCACCATCTTATTTTAGCATAAAAATGAAAGAAATATTTTTAAAAAATCAATCCAGAATGCTATCTGGAAACTGCCGTCTATTTACAGAAGAACTCAAGAAGAGCCCTGCGGAATCAGACCAAGAATCTATTAATCCTACATCTTATTTCCAAGAGAGGCGTACAGCTTGCAATAACACTGAGGTGTGTAGATAAGCCTTTATGTTCATGGGGCAGGGGCGGGGGGTTGGTATCACGCACTGGAATAGAAGCCCTTTATTACTTATTACCTCCAACAGGAGTTACTGTTTAACTCCTGGGTTATACACTCGGATCGCGAGTTGTGGTGTGGAATGTGTTTCAGTTGCTTTAAAGTGAAGGTAACAGCGAAAGGACGATAAAAGCTTGTCTAGGGGGAAGACCACGGGAGAATCTGTGGTATGCTTCTGCATAGCAGACGTTGGTTCAACAAAAGGGAGTGTTTTGCCTAGTACTCTGTGTCGCGCGCTCTCGCTCTCTCACACACACACACCCCGGGGAAAAAAAAACACTAAGCAGACAAGAAATAAATAAGCATGGGTAATATATTTATTTCTCAAATCTGGGGTGAGCTGCCAGTGAGGTTCTGAAACATAAGGGGAATGTTGGGGGTGAGAAACGAATTCCAGCTTCTCCCTGGGGAAAAGCTGGTGGTCGAGTGCCTGCCGCATATGAATTAATCAGCGAACTACAGTCTGCTAAAGTTTTCTGCAGCTTTCCCTCGCGTTGCCGAATTTCTTCTTTCTCTGCCTCCATCACGGGACTAGGCGGCGGCGGCACCAAAGAACAGCCCCAGCCACTGGCTTTGTCCCGCCTGCTGTTACTGGGTGAGCAGCTCCGGCTGTTAAACCCAAGGTTTTTTCCCCCCTCAGTCCCTTCAGTTCGTGTTTTTTTTGGCGCGCAAAAGTGGCGGGAAAAAGTGGCGGGAAATGTTGGCTGCTAAAACTTCTGAGTATTTAACCCTGGCCAGCTTTTGTCTCAGGAAGTCACAGCACTACAGTTTAGGTCGGAGACGGAGGCTATAATCCTATATACACTTACCTGAGAGTAAGCCCCATTGAACTCAATGGGGTGGACTTCTGAGTAGGAAGGCATAGTTTTGCACAGGACTGTGGTACAATGTAGGACCCTGAACAGAACAGCCGTCTTTCATGATCTGATCTTTATAATCCACTTTTGATCAAATGTGGCCTAATAGACTACCCTTTCATTAATTGTGTGTGATAACAGAGTGTAATATATACAAACCTTCTTCAGTTTATATAGTTGTCCTCCACATCAGGTAAATGTGTGTGGCAGATTTATATGTATGTTACATGGAGATATTCTTCAAGTCAAGATATTAATTAAATGTGAGTAGAGGAGGTCACTCACTTGTGATCCTTCATGTGCTTAACATGTAAACCTACACTTATGTATTAATTGTAAATAACATAATTATTTTTTTAAAGCACTGTATGAGGTGAAACCTCCTTTAACCTCCCCTTGCTCTTTTTAAAATTATATGACATACTGATGACATCTGCAAAAAAGTCATTATATAAAGTTTAAATTCTATCTTTGAAGAGTGCCTTATTTCATTACTAACCTCCCCCCCCCCCAATACATACATACATATATTAAGTAGTAATTTTGATTCTTTTCTTTACGGCTCCAGCTCTTAGCTGTGGGTGTTCCTACCATTTCCCACACCATGTATATTAAACAGCCAGAGAACATTGCACTGTTTCTTCAAAGTGACCTGAGACTTCACTCAAATAATTTTGTTGCATGGAGTCAGAATTGCTAAGTGTTAGTGTGTGTCTCCCTTTCTCTCACTCTCTTTTTTATTTTAAACCTTCCCCACTGGTTTCCTATGATTACCTCATGCTGTAAATCTCCCTGCAACTATTTGGAAACCAGGGTGAGGGGAGAGAAAAAGAAAAGGGAGACTAAAAATGTGGCTGCACACTACACAGGGGCTTATCTTTCTCTTTCTTGTTGAGACAATCCACCTCAAGATTTTTGTGAGAAGGGGCACACAGAATCGAGCCTTCTATTTCTATAATATGCCAGGCAGATAAAAGTTTCAAGATTTAAGACCCAGTTGGACTGTGCTACCTAAGATACAGGGCTTCCATTATCCGTGGAAAGCTTGTATGCCCCAACTCTCTTCTATCTATCTAGCTGGAGACCCTAGCCGTAAGGGTCTTAGGGGGCAATTCAATGACTTCTTAGAAATGGTTAATCCAAATGCAAATCAGTGGCAGCTTGTGGTGCCTTGAAATTCCGTTTGTTACTATCCATTAGCCCCAGTTCCCTACTTTTATTCCCTGAAAAGCTATTGCCTCAGTTGTCTGAAGGAATGTCTTCAGCAGCACAGCGTGGGGTGTCTTTGTACTCCGCGCTCTCTAGGTGGATCAAATTCTAGTGAGGACCAAAGTTACTTCCACACATTCCTTAAACATGTTACATTTGCCTGAAGTTATAATTCTATTCTGGCTCATTTAAACAGTCGACTTGTAATCCCCCCCCCCTTAATGCAATAAGTAAAACACTAATCTCCTCCCTCTGTTCCAAGAAAAAGTTCCCTCTCCCGCCCCTTGATTTCTCTTGAACAGTCTATACACAAAGTAATGTGAACCCTATGTACAAAAAGGAAAAAAAAAAAAACACAACACAAGAAGGAAAGGGACATAATTTCATTTGTAAACCTAGATTTCTAGATACATGGGCAGACCGACAGGAGAAAGAGGGGAAGGCTATACGGACATTGAAACTGCAAGAGGCTTCACTCTTCGGCTCCCAGTGATTTAAACCTAGCTCAGTTTTCATTGTTACCGGGAGTATATTTTACCCCCTTGTCTTTTGTAGGATACAGAAGGTGAATAATGAAATCCTTTTGCTAATAGTTTATGAGCCATGAGATTGGAAATGTATATGGATAGACCAGAGCGCCAGACTAAAAACCACTTGAGAGCATCTCGGAGCCTGCGAGAAGTAACGATTTAATATCCCCAACCCAGAACAGAGGGGAGCAGGGGACTGCTGATGGCTCTCTCCAGCTCGCTTTCTAGCCCTTTTCTACCGAAGAGTAGCAGTACAATGGAATAACATACACTGGACGTATACTTCTTACTATACAAAAAGCGCTCAGTATAGGAACATATAAAATGCACAATAATGGTGTGCGTATTGCGTACATTTTATTATCCAGAATCAGCTTATATTATGTAAATTAAATACAATATATATACCACTACATACATACACTTGTGAAAACAATGTCCTCTATATCCTTGGTCATATATGCACAATAGCCACTGTGCACACATGAGCAGTATACAGCGTAAATTCATAGTCTACAATAGGAACTGCCTGTATTTGCAAGGATGTCAAAGGTCCGCAGACCTGAAGATATGTACAAGGTCTCCACGGACAGATACCCAGTGCATCAGTGATATATAGCCAGATTAGAACATGTTTAATCAAGAGAACCAAGATGTGAGAGGAAGACGCAGGAAATAAGCTACAGCCACCTGCTTTGGTGCTGCTGGAGAACTCCTCGAACTTGGGCAAACAGACATAAATAGAAAGTCAAACAGAAAGGGGAAAGAGCGGGAGCAAGAAAGGACAAATGGAAGAAGGGAAAACGCGATAAGTAAAAAGGACGAGAAAACAGAAAAGTGACCAAGAAAGAAAAACAAGAGGGGGAGGGGCGGGAAGGGCTGGAAAAACTGGGAAGAAAAGAAAGGTTAGAAAAAAACCAGATAAATCCAAAGGAGAACTATTTCAAATGAAGTCTAGTTTCAGTGGGGCATTTTGGGGTCTCACTCAGACAGGCTCGCTGTGACGGAGCTTTGGAAGCCCCGCTGTACAGGAGAGGACATTTCCCAGAGAGTCGGTGCCACATGATGTCTGATGGCATCACACGCACACCTCCCCGCCGTTGCCAAACCCAAACAGTCATCAACTCCACTCAGTCTGCGCAAATGGATGAAAGCCTCCGCCAGGCGAACTGGCAACATCTGTCCGGAAAATCCTCAAAGACGCAGATGCATTTCTTTAGACAGGTCAGCACTTCCTACCCGGACAGCACTGACAGCTACCTGCCAGGGGGAGGAGAAACCCCCTTTCAGACCTCCAGGGCTCAGGATCCTTAGCAGCGGCAGCTTCGCCGCTGACAGGGAGCCGGTCTCTCAAGCTCTAGGAAATGAGTGGCCCCCAGAGGCGAGCCAGGGGCCGTCGTGACGAGGGGGAAGCCCCCCAAATGCTAATACTTCAAGGTCTATTAACAAAAGTAAACGAAGAAGGGAGGAAAAGGGTAGTCGGAGCCCCATTCCTAGGAGCAATGTCCCTCCAGTCTCTCTAATAACACATATATTAATTAGGACACTAGACTGTATAGGCAAACACTAGACTTGTGTGGTCCATATGTTTAACTAGCGCAAAGATATTGGCTAATTTTTGCACTAGCACCTCCTCTGCTGACTTAGTTGCAGGGTGAGTGTCACCCTATCAGTCGATAGGGATTCTTCTTGTAGTAAGACTACTGTTGTTGTTTTTTTAGTTGGGGACGGTGGACAGAAAACCTTATTTTACCTTTAGCATTCCTAGAACCCTTTTATTTTGCAAAATGCTTTTCAATAATCCATCATCCTATCTTCTAGGTTTCTCGGAGGCATTAAAGTTTTGTATCAAACAAAGGCTGATTTAAACAATCCTTACTGATCATTCCGTGTTTACTTTACATGCAAACAGCCTCTTTGTGGTCCACTCCACCCATCTCACCTCCATTCCTTTACCATTAACGTTGACCCATTAATAACTTCTGAATAGATTACGACCACTGTACTAACCATGGTTAGTCTCAGTAGCACAGACAAGCTAATGCAATATATATGTTAAGACACTACCACCACCTTAACAACACTCAGTAAACACGTACATAATCACCACCAAACCCAAATCCTTTACTATAATACATCCATAATTTTCAGCCCAAGCAACTGCCTGGGGGGGTTAATCTTCCAAAGAGAAAGGGGGGCTCCCTGCGCAAAATTACGCCTTCTCCTCTCATTTGTTAGCTGATTCCATCAAAAAGTTCGCTATTTATAGGCTACACACATGAACCTGGAGTAATACAAACCCTCCCGTGTTTGTTCCCTTTTGCAAAGTGACCGGTGCTGCAGCTTTTGATCGCTTTGCTGCGGGAGCTGCGGAGAGGACGAGCTACAATCAAACACAGGCTGAGAGAAGATCTCCAGCTGCTAAGAGTCAGTGTAACCTACTTGCCATACAGCCATGTGAGTAAATCACCACGATATTTCTTTCTTTTTTAAAGTGTGTCTTTTGTACTCTTGGTGAGGAGAAAGCAGTTTTGAAAGGGGAGGAGGGGAGGATAGAAAATAAGAGTTGGAGACGAAAGAGACGACAAGGAGAAGGAGGGAAAGCTTGGTAAGCGAATGCCTGGTCTCCTGAGTCCAAGTCGGCTGAGAATTTACAGCAAAATGATGTCCCGCCATTCCAGTTCTTCCGATAGTGACATTTAGGTATTCGCCCAAACGTTGGACCATATTGGATAGATCCGTATATGAATCAAAGCCCAAGGAGAGAGATCCTTGAGATTCCGCACGCAAAAGTGACAGGGTGGACAGCTGCCTCCTAACGTCAACTAGAAGTAGACTCCAAATTCACCAAAGGAAGCTGGGTTCACTCTTTTTGGATTGGGGACAGAGGGCCCTAGAGAGCCTATAGAAGAGTGCGAGGAGAACCTTAGCCAGTATCCCCCCAAGCATCCTCTCCTTCCGAATCTATAAGTTTTCCCTGCTGTTCAGACATTCCCAAACATCGCCCCACTTCCATCCACCCTGTGCATTAAATTGTAGGTTGTGCGCGAGGGAGAGACTGGAGACTGAGAAATGCAAGAGCAAGAAAATGGGGGCTTTTTACCGAGGCAGGAATGTGGCTGACAAGGGGTACAATCAATTGCCAGAGAATCCTCTTCTGGGGAACAGGGTGTGCATCGGAATGGAGATGGCTTTTTTTCTGCATTTGCAGCACCTGGGCTCCAATCCCACGTTAGCGTTAAAATCCCACATTGACAAAGGCAGAGGAGGTTTCGTGCCCTGCATGTCACCTCTATTCATAAAAGAAGTGGGAAAGCTAACGAGCGCCAGTGAGTGGCTGTGTGTTTCTCTGCCTCTCCGTGCAAAGTTCACACAGAGAGCGGAGGCAGAGCTTGCTTAGACTCGCCTTTCTTGGTACCAAGCTCCCGGGATGGATTGGTGGGCATCTAGCAAGGGAGAGGTTTTGCCATGCCTAGGCACATAGCTGAGGGACCAGCGCAGTCCTAGAAAATAGCAGCAGGAACTTGCAGGGGCTCCGCTCGAACTTTGCTGCCTCATGTGGAAAAAGTGACTTCGATCCAGGGCCATTTATAGGTGACAGTAAAGCTTCCTTTTCAATGAGCGGCAGCCAGCGACCGCAGAACGGGTGTACTGCCTTTCAGTTCCTTCCACGCTGCCCCTCTGAAGTCCTGGTCTGTCCTCGCTGGGGAAGCCTGGTTTCTGCTGACCCACTGAACTGGTCGTGGCAGGGTGGCACGTAGGCAGGCAAAACTTTTCTTCTCCTGCTTTTCAAGTCGCACAGATTTACCTTCACAATGCAAGGTACCTGCAGAGCTTAAAGTGGGCCAGGGCAGGTATTAGATCACACAACCAGGAAAAAAGGCAATCTGATTTTTCTTTTTAAGACATTAGTTTTAATCAAAGGATTGACCATAATACTATTTTTCGGCTGACCTGTGCAGATGTTAAGTAATGTCTTGTGGCCCTCTCCCTCCCCCCAAGAAATAAAGAGTGGGCCATTTTTTGCATTTTCTTTTCAATTTCCTTTTCATTAAACTGGATACTCTGATGAACAATTCTTTCAGGATCTTGGGGACATGTAAGGGCAGGCTAAATAAATTACTTGAAACAAAGAGTCCTGCCATTTTTTCTCCCATCTCTACTGTACTTTATTTTCCTTTCCATTGTTTTCTCCCTCCATGCTCAAGTAAAAAGATAAAGAATAGTGTCACAGAGGTAGGGACTTTACTGCATGGAAAAATGTTCTTCAAATTACATTTGAAAAAGCAAAATTTGAGATACCCCCACTATGAAATCCCCAACTCCACAATCTTCAATTACTCCTTAACTGTAAAAAAGTAATCATCTGAAGTCACTGGCCACAATGAAATAATCTCTAATCCCAAGACCCCAGAGGATAGGAGTTGTTTACACGCCAATCCTTGTGCTAGGTTGTACTGTTCAGTTTCAGAATATTTACCCTACTTTGCCTAAAGGTGACTGAGGTGTTAATCCAGAGTGTGAAACAAGTCTGGAAGTTTGTTTGGCTTGTGAAAAGTTTTGCCTCCGATATATAGTTGCTTTTTAAAAGTATAAGTTTCCCTTTCTGGCTAATGAAATTCAATGGAGGAGTAAATTTTATTTGTTTATGTTCTAAATATTAACACAACTATACTTTTCCAGGATGATCTATCCCTTTCTGTATGGGAAGAGATCCCATATGGTATAATAGAGCCCCCATCGGGTTCAAACTGTTTGAGTTCACCTCCATAACATGTTGGCTATTACTTCCAATACTAGGACAGTCTAAACCTCCTTTTGTAGAATCAGATTCCTAGGTTTCTGGTGAGGAGCAGGCTGATGGGTCTACATATGTAAAGCCCCTTCCTTGGAAAGCATAACAGACCATGATTTGAGGGTTGCAGGAAATGGAAAGTAGTATATTTATTATGGCTTACAGGGATGTTCCTTCTACATAGGCAGCTGTGTGACCTGCAAGGGTATAGATTGTGCCCCATGTTTCTAAATATCTTTATAGTCTTTTTAGTTAGATTTCAAGTTTTTTCTGTTAACTCTGTGTAAAAAGAGTACAATTAATATTTTAATTTCAAAATAGGTAGTTGTAAAGGACAATTCCCTTGACCTACAACAGGATTGTTTCCTTGCTTTACTCACTATTTTTGTTAGTAGTTTATTTGAATGATCGATTCTCATCTTCAACATATGGGACCCAACTTCTCTTCTATCCTTCCAACTGAAAGCCCCATGTTGCTCAAAGCTACTGGAACAATTGTAATATTCCAGAATACATATACACAAATTATTATGAAGCAAATTCAAATAATTTATAGTGCTGGTTCACATTACTGTAATTTCTCATCTCTCGGTTATTCAGTAATTGATGGCTTTCAGCTGAATGTGTGACTGCCTCTGTTGAAAAGTATTGTGTTTGAGGTCATATCTGGTGATAAGAAAGCACTGTCTGTGATGGCTTGTTCACACAAGCAGGCCATCATTTCAAATTGCAGTGATCAAGTGATGAAAATATTTGTGTGTGAATCAGCCAGTCGTTATTGATAAAAGTAATTTGGTCGGTGAGTTGCTGCCCCTTAATTTTGAAGAACTCTTGATGATGGTGAGGAACCCTGGTTCAACAGATCAGGATAATTTATTCCATATAATATCCCGAGTTCCCCAGAACTCATCCCAGTTCTCCTTCCTAAGTTCTACTAATCTTCCCACATTAGGCTTTGCTTTTGCCCTCTCTATAGCCCTTCCTCAAACTACCCTTTCTCTCCAGAATTGCCTTGTACCATTCATCAACTCCAACACTTTCATGCCTTTTCCTCCCAGCAGCACCTGTACTCCAGTTGTCCCCAACCTCTCATATGGACATATCTGGACATATGAAGCTACCTTGTACTGAGTCAGACCATTAGTCCATCTAGACCACTATTGTCAAATGGGACTGGCAGTGGGTCTCCAGCAATGGTTTTTCTCATCACCTACTACTTGACTATTTAATAGAGAGGTTAAGCTCTGTCTTGAGTTAGGGAGAAATATATTAAGAATTCAGAGATAAGAAAAATAGTGAGTTGTAGAAAGCTGTGTGTTACTCTGTCCTCCAGGTCAGGGAGAGAAAACTGGAAATCTTTTATTCACCTTTTCCAAATTGGTGATCAAAGTGTCTTTCCCCTGCAGAAGATGGTTTTGTTTTTGTTTTGTTGTAGTTACTTGACCTGGAGATACCAGGAATGCATTTGGGGCTTTCTCCATGCCAAAACATATACTCTGCCACTAAGTTATGGCCCTTCTCCTTCCACTTTATCACACTCAAATACCAACCCAGCTTCCAGTTACAGTCCATACTATCTATCTTCCAGCTTTCCTAAAAAGTAATACTACCACCAGCCAGCATCAAAATTTCTGAAGTGTTATTTATGCCACAACATTGCATGACAAAATTTTTCAAAGAGAAATGTTTTAATTCAGATTGTGATTCAGATTCAGAAGAAGAAACTGCCATTCTGCATAATTTTAGCAATTTAGACTCTAAAACTCACACTTAGTTTGGGTGTATTGGGGTTGCAGTATTTGGGTTTCCTTGGCACAGGATTTGAAATTTAGGTGCAAAGAATAGAATCCTCCTATGTAGGCAGCTCCAAGGTGATATTTAACAGAATTGCAGCAAAGAGGGCCAACCCACTAGAGATTTATCAACCAAAATGCATATAGATCTGTTTGGGGCAGTTTGGTATGATATAAATTTTATGAATCCTGCAAATGATAAATTCTGGATGGAAAAACCACTTTTATTAAAGTTGCATGTAAATTCTTACTTAGTGAAAGAGCACAAGGTAAGATGCTCTAGAGAGGTTAAGCTCTGTCTTGAGTTAGGGAGAAATATATTAAGAATTAAGAGATAAGAAAAATGGTGAGTTGTAGAAAGCTGTGTGTTACTCTGTCCTCCAGGTCAGGGAGAGAAAACTGGAAATCTTTTATTCACCTTTTCCAAATTGGTGACCAAAGTGTTTTTCCCCTGTAGAAGATGGGTTTGTTTTTGTTTTGTTGTAGTTACTTGACCATGATCCTATAGATAGTTCAGCACAGATTTGGATTACAGGCCAGCAGATTTTTTTTTTTTTCTGAAGGAGAAGGCATGAATTCTTTCTGGTGCCACTGCTCACATTCTCAGTGATGCCACAATGTGTACTACTTTTCTTGGAAATATGAGTGATTGTAGCCTTTCTCTCCATCTCATTCAGCTCTATGTATGCATGTTGTATACCATGAGAATCTGTGGACTAATACATTTTTAACATTTAATGTTATAGGCAAGATTAACAGGAAACCAGGCAGTGATAGCTGTAAAGGCAGAAATTACAAACATCTGGATTTAGTGTCCACTTTTAAATTTAATTGGATGAAGTTCTTATTATTTGAAACCTATCCTATAGAAGAGGCTTGGGATTGGTATTATTCAACAGCCAGAGCCATATCCCAGAAGCTCCCAATCTGAAACAAAGAGAAAGGAGAGACATATAAAAAGATGCAAAAGGAGAAACAGGAACTTTTTTTTTTTTTTTTTTTTAACAAACCCCCTCTACCAAATTTTCTCCTGTTTCTAAATGATCAGCTGTTCATGTTAATAACTGCAGAAAAAGTTTTTTTCTGGACAAGTTTTTATTACGTACAAAAATGTTTGCTTATCTCTGATCAAGAAAAAACAAAAACACCCAAACTCTGAATCTTCCCCTATTTAAATTGGGTTAAAAAATAGCCACACCACACACACGCACATGCACACACAAGCATATGCACATGCACATGCACACTGACCTTCCCTATGTGTCTGTTATTTCCAAGACTGAACACTCAGTAAGGGTCATGTTTCATATTTCAAACCACTTTTAAGTTGCAGTCCTATTCAGTTACTTATAAGTAACTATGCACAGGACTACAGGTTTGAAATAGTTCAGGTTGCTAAATGGGGTAAAAATAAATCACTAATTGTCAACTTTTTCTCTGTCCTGTTGAGAAGATATCTTACATATAGGTTTTGTATATTTGATCTACAGTTTCCTGTAACCTACTTGGAAATAGGGTTGGGGTGAGAGGGTAATAGAATAACAAAAACTAAGGGGCTCATTCTTTAAATACACACACACACACACACACGCACACACACATTTTTGTGGGGAATGAGCCATTCCATTGATTCAGTCAAGGCACATGATAACCTCCGTAGTTTTGCATGAAGGAGCCCATTTTATCTGAAAGCTCTGAAATAAGCTAAGGAAGTAATTAAAAGTGATAACTGAGGAACAAAAAAAGAAAAACATGAGAGGAAGAAGACAGAAAGAGAAATACAAGTCTAAGGGCGCAATCCTATGCATGTTTAGACAGAGAAAAGGCCTAGAACATCCAGCATTCCCCAGCCTGCAAGGCTGGCTAGGGAATGCTGGAAGTTGTAGGGCTTTTCTCTGTCTAAACACGCATAGGATTGCACCGTAAGGGAACAATCCTATACAGTTAGCCAGTTAAAAAAAAAAGTCCTACAACTCCCAGCATGCCCCAGCCAGCATGGGTAGCTGGAGCATGCTGGAAGATGTAGGACTTTTTTTTCTGTCTAAACATGCATAGGATTGAATCCTAAAAGAAGTAGAACAGGATAAGAAATGCAGAGGAAAAGATAGAAAAGGAGGGAGGTAGAGGAAGGGGCTGAAGAAAAGTGGGAAGTGGGAAGAAGTGGGAAGAAAAGAAAGATAAAGAACATGAGTTTTAAAAGGAGTAAGGGTGATACAGGCAAACAAATTCAAACAAAGTCTTTTTTTGAATGACTTTCCACCAGTTCTAGTTTCAGTGGGGCACTTGGGGGTCTCATTCAGGCAGACTCACTGTGACAGAGCTTTAGAAGCCCCACTGTATAGGAGAGGACATTTCCCAGAGAGTTGGTGCCATATGATGTCTGATGGCATCACACACACACCCCTTGTTGCCGCTGCCAAACCCAAACAGTCATCAGCTCCACTCAGTGTGAGCAAAGGGATGAAAGCCTCTGCCAAGCAAACTGGCAACATCTGGCAGGAAAATTCTCAGAGACACAGATACATTTCTTTAGACAAGTCAGCACTTCCTACCTGGGCAGCACTGACAGCTACCTGTCAGGGGAATGGAAACCCCCTTTCAGAGCTCCAGGGCTTAGGATTCTTAGAGGTGGCATCTTTGCCACTGACAGGGAGCTAGTCTCTCATGCTCTAAGAAATCAATGGCACCCAGAGGCGAGCCACTAGTGATGAAGAGGAAGTCTCCCCCACAAGAGCCAATACTGCGGGGTTTATCAACAAAAAGGGTAGTAGAAAATCCCACCCTTAGAAAATCTTAGGAGCAATGTCTCTCTGGTCTCTCTGATAGTACATATATTATGATACTAGACCATATAGGCAAACTCTAGACTTGTGTGTGGTCCATATGTTTACCTAGTGCTAAAATATTGGCCAGCCTTTACACTCTAGCACAGAGGTAGGCAACTTGGTGCTTTCCAGATGTTTTGGACTACAACTCTCATCAGCCCCAGCCAGCATGGCCAATGGTCAGTACTTAGAAGAGTTGTAGTCCAAAAACATCTGGAGGGCACAGGGCTGCTCACCTCTGCTCTAACACCTCCTCTCTCCTATTCCTATTCAGTTGAGGGGTGAGCTGCAGCAAATGCATCAAGTGTAATGGCTCTGTATGATCCTTGTGTTCACAATCACAACAGCCCTGTGAGGTAGGTTTCTATAAATCCCATTTTACAGGTGAGAAAATGTTTGAAAGATTGTGATCTTCCAAGCCTCTCAGTGGGTTCATGACAGATATAGGACTTGAATGGGTGCTCTCAGTGGGTTCATGACAGATATAGGACTTGAATAGGTGCTTTCACAAAACCAAGCCTAAGCTATTGAAGAACTAGTACCCAGCAAACCCACCCCTGTCCTTATACAATTCCCCTTCTCACCTATTACTCTGAATAAATAGGCAATTTGTGGGGGCAATTTTTGTGGGATGCTTAGTCCATGAGCACATGGTATTCCTTTTGACAGCATTCCAAAATCAGCAAGAAATCAGAGTGCCACTAGCTTAGCAAAAATATATATGTTCCCCCCACCCCTAGCCCCTGCCTGCACATCCTCCAAGCAGGACAGACAGATCTCCTTTAACCCTATTGCTAATCCTGCTTCAGAGAGGTGCCAGTTCTTCCAAAATAAGCCACTCTGGGCTTTCCATCCAGTCTGGCTTAGAGAAGTCTTCCAATCTGGATGAGAAAATTTTTTTTATTGAACCCTCGGGGGTTGAAATAAAAGAGAAACCCACATGGGTTGCTACTACTGTGATTACCTAAGGAAAGCTGGAATTAGTAGGTCTGGGTATAGACATTAGGCATGAAACATAATGGATTGACATGGTGCCCACAAGCAGAGCCTCTAGGGCTTCCTAGTTCATCCCCTCTTAGACCAGATGAGGTCAGGCAAAGGTTATATTAGGAGGTTTATTAGACTAAGAAAGGCAGTAGCCACAGAAATTGGAAAGAGAGGTTTGGGTAGTTTTTAAGAGCCGGGGATTCTAGTAAAAAAAGGCAGATTTTGCAGACACAAGAACTACATGCTGAGGTGAGAATTTCTGGCTGCAGAAACAACATTTGGGTGGAGACGCACCCCAGTTAAATGCCATTCTAACTGTAGAAGACAGCTCAATTATTCTCTTCCATGCTCTCTCCTCTTCATAGTTCAGATCCAATTCAAAGTGTATCTGTCCAGCCTAACTTTGAGAAACTCTGAAAGCAAGCAAAGCCTGAATTCTCACCACCACCACCACCCAACACACACACCTGAGACTGCCTCCTCCTCCCCAATTTCCCTCACATCCAAGGTTAAGGCTAGTGCAATACATAGTCCTGCCTTCTAGGTTTCTTGGTGGAATTAAAGTTTTATATCAGGGCTGTTGTTGTTGTTCAGTCGTTAAGTCATGTCCAACTCTTCGTGACCCCTTAGCACACCAGGCCTTCCTGTCCTCTGCTCTCTCCCGGAGTGTGCTCAAGTTCATATTAATTGCATTGGTGATGCTATCTAGCCATCTCATCCCCTTCTCCTTTTGCCTTCAATCTTTCCCAGCATCAGGGTCTTTTTCAGTGAGTTTTCTCTTTGGCATTAGGTGGCCAAAATATTTGAGCTTCAGTATCTGTCCTTCCAATGAGCAGTCAAGGTTGATTTCCTTTAGGATTGACTGATTTGACCTCCTTGCAGTCCAGGGGACTCGTAAGAGTCTTCTCCAGCACCACAGTTCGAAAGCATCAATTCTTCAGTTCTTTGGTGCTCAATATCAGGGGTAGGGAGCCGATTTTAAAAGCCCTCATGAATACTTCTCAAGATCTCATCAGAGACTACGTTGGTACCCTGAACACAGGAAAATCAGAGTCCTTTCCTGTTCCTTCCCACCTCCTTTCAGACGGTCCCCCATTAACAACTTTTGTATAGAGTGTCATCAGTGATACTAATTATGCTATCTCCATAGTGCTTGTGAAGAACGAAATACAGACAAGCAAATATAATATATATGTTCAGTTAAGAAAAACAAACACCGAAACAACCCTCAATAAACACATGCAAAACCGTCTCCAAGCCCAATTTCTTTGCTGTAACACACCCACAACTTTCAGCCCTGGCAATTGCCGGGAGGGGGGGGGAATCTTCCAAAGGGAAAAGGGGGGGTTCCCCTGTGCAAAATTACGCCTTCTCCTCTCATTTGTTAGCTGATTCGATCAAAAAAAAAAGTTTGCTATTTATAGGTTAGACACACGAACCTGGAGTAATACAAAACCTCCCGTGTTTGTTCCCTTTTGCAAAGTGACCGGTGCTGCAGCTTTTGATCGCTTTGCTGCGGGAGCTGTGGACAGGACGAGCTACAATCAAAATCCGGCCGAGAGAAGACTTCCAGGCAGCTGCTGAGATTCCGAGCGCAAGGAAACCTGCTCGTCGCACAGCCATGTGAGTACCTAGTTTCCACGATCGATTGCCTTTTGCGCTGCCCCTTTCCTGACTTCCGTCCTTCCTCCCCCCCCCCCCCTTACTGTACGTGATGCTTTAAAAAAAAATCTGCTTGGGGTGTATTTCTTGGCTATTTGAAAGCTATGGCGAAAGTACGAAAGGAAAGCAGGGAACGGATAGATGGGTGGGATGTATAGAAGAGACAACAAGGAGAAGGAAGGGTTGCTAAGCGAATGCCTTGTCCCAAGTTGGCTCAGAATTAGAAGCGCGCCCTTCTTGTAATTCTGCTCTTTTCAAGACATTTAGAGCCCCCGCCCCGCACTACCCAAAGGCGAGCAATACAGTGACTAACAATCTGTGCATTATTAAAAGACTTTACAATGCGGCGGGGGTGGAGATCTTTGAGATTCTGCAACAAACGTGACTGGTAGACAGCTGCCTCCAAATATGATCTACAGACAGGCAACACTTTCAGCAAAGGAGCTGAATTCACTCTTTGAGAAGGGGCACAGGGTCCTAGAGAGCCTATTTCCCGTGAGGAGGGGGAAAGGGGAGCTCACATTATCCCCTGCTGCTATCTTTTCTAATGCCACTTGCATCCAGCCTACGCGTTAAATTGCAGGTTGCGCGCGAGGGAGAGACTGGAGACTGAGAAATGCAAATCTGCATGACCAGGAAAATGGAGCTTTTACCGAGGCAGGTATGTGGCTGACAAGGGGTGCAATCTATTGCCAGAGAATCCTCTTCTGGGGAACAAGGTGTGCATCGGAATGGAGATGGCTTTTTTTCTGCATTTGCAGCACCTGGGCTCCAATCCCACGTTAGCGTTAAAATCCCACATTGACAAAGGCAGAGGAGGTTTCGTGCCCTGCATGTCACCTCTATTCATAAAAGAAGTGGGAAAGCTAACGAGCGCCAGTGAGTGGCTGTGTGTTTCTCTGCCTCTCCGTGCAAAGTTCACACAGAGAGCGGAGGCAGAGCTTGCTTAGACTCGCCTTTCTTGGTACCAAGCTCCCGGGATGGATTGGTGGGCATCTAGCAAGGGAGAGGTTTTGCCATGCCTAGGCACATAGCTGAGGGACCAGCGCAGTCCCAGAAAATAGCAGCAGGAACTTGCAGGGGCTCCGCTCGAACTCTGCTGCCTCATGTGGAAAAAGTGACTTCGATCCAGGGCCATTTATAGGTGACAGTAAAGCCTCTTTTTCAATGAGCAGGAGCCAGCGACAGCAGAGTGAGTGTGCTGCCTTTCAACTCCTTCTACGCTGCCCTTCCAAAGCCCTGATCTGCCCTCACTCGGTTGGGGAAGCCTGGTTTCTGCTGATCCACTGAATTGGTCATGGCAGGCTAGGGCATGTAGGCAGGCAAAACTTTTCTTCACCTGCCTTTCAGGTGATACATATTTACCTTCACAATACAAGGGAGGCAGGCCCACACGGCAGATAGCAGATCTCGCAAACCAGAAATAAGGCAATCCGGGTAAAGAGACATTAGTTTTTATCAAAGTGTGACAGTATTACATTTTTTTCTGCTGTGGTGTACAGACATTAAATAGGCTGGAAGCATTTGCTGTGTGATTGATAACATCTCACATGCCCCCTAGAAATAAAGCAGGAAGGGCCATCTTTTGCACCTTTTCAACTTCCTTTTTATTAGGCTTGCTAAAGCAGGACACATCAGCGAGCAGTTCTTTTGATAAGCTGGGGGACAGAGAATGGCAGGCTAAACAAATTTGGAATACAGAGTCATGTACTTCTATCTTTCTTCCCATTCTCTCCCTGTCTTGCCCCACATTCAAGAAAAAGTAATGGTTACACACACAAAAAAGAGCAGATGTATCTCCTCCAAAAATAGCTTGTGATAGGCAGGCAGGAAAAGGACTGGGAGGGAGGAGTGGAAGAATGTTCTGTAGACCACATTTGAAAAAGGAAAACTTGAATCTTTCCCCAGACACTCCCCATCATGAAACCCAAAATCTCACAATTGTCAGTTACTCCTTAGTTAGCAGCAGAAAGTCAATAAGCTCAAATTGGTCAAATTGTAGTAACCTCTGTTTCAGGACTGTGTGCTGCAGGTCCTCTGATATTGTCAAGTATTAGTGTTTGAGCCCCATGCTAGTTTGTGCCATCTGCTTCAGGAGGTTTACCCCCAAATGATTGAGATGTTAGTCCAGATTTGTGGCAAACAAATATTAGAGGATTTTTTGGCATGTAAACCTTTTACCTCTGTTCTACAAGTTTGCTTCCAAAAATGAAAAAAAAAATGTTGACCTGTTTTGATTAATAAAATGCTGTGAAGGTTTTCAATTTGGAATGTATTTATTTTTTTCATGTTCTTCTTATTAAAACAAAAGTAGTATTTAGTTTCCAAACATCTTTAAAAACTTTAAAGGTCACTTTCATATATCTTTTGATGTGGAGATAGTTCAGTTATTGGGTTGTTTTTTAAAAAAATAGGGCCTCAAAGGATTATTTTTCACCCCAAACTAGGTCTTTCTCCTTACTTTACATACTATGATTTTCTAGCAATTTATCTGTATTAATGTTTCTCATATTCCCAGACTATTGGCTTTTCCACTGACCTTCCAAGTGGAGAAGCATTGCTAATATTCTACTGCTTTAAGAGGTTCAGATCCTCTGGAAGAACTGTGATATTCAAATTAGTTAAAAGGAAATGCAAATAATTCATGGTGTTGGTCCACACCATAACTATTGCTCATCTCTTGATGACTGAATGCTTGATGACTCACAGATGTCTGCTGCCTCTGCTGAAAAGCATTGCATTGAAGAGACACTGGGTGATACGGAAGTACATTGGGTGATATGAAGGTTACATCTTGCCATTTCTTCAAGAATCATAATTTCCCTCCAGAATTGCCTTACATCAGTCACCTGCTTTAATAGTTCCATATCTTTTCTTTTCCAATAACACCCCACTCCAACTCCCCCCATAATCTCCATTAGCTATTTATTTTTTATCATCTCCCAAAACAGCCATCCTCATTCCAGCCACAGATTGAGCTTCCCTTCCTGATGCAAATAGCAGCTTCAGAGGGCAATTTTAATTGGGACAACAATTTTTATTAGGACTGCAGCAGCAAGACTGTTTAACCCCCCCCCCCAATCCACTGCAGCCCCAATCCTGTTCAGGCCCCCCAGGAGCTATTTGTAGTTTTGAAAAGATATACACAACATCAAACCACACATTTCATGTCAGACGTAACTTGGCCCTCACTGCTTCTTTATCTCCCCCACCCCTAAAACCATATTAGCACCAGTGTGCACCAACACTTCTCAAATTTAATTTGTTCCATTCAGTGGCCCTCATATAGCATGACAAAAGTTTTGTGGTTTAATTCAGATCCAGAGAATAAACTATGCACTTCTGCATATTTTAAAAATGCTATTTGGGCTTATTGAGGCTGCAGTACTGGGATTTCCTGGGCACAGAATTTTAAAATATAGGTGAAGAGAGCACAAGGCCCTCCTCCATATGCAGCTGCAAATGGGATCTGCAGCTAGTCCCATTCATAATTAGATGAATTCTTAAAATGCAAAAGTCTGGATGGAGAGGCAGTACCTATATCATCTATTTCTTATTTAGCTAGGAAAAGCAATAAGGTGAGAAGTTCTTACTCTGTCCCTTGTGTCAGGGAGAAATAAGGGAAGCTCTTCTTCCATTTATCAGAGCTCAAAAAGTGCTCCCCCATATATTAGGCATCCTTATCTTAGTCCCATGGGTAGGCCCATAGCATTTTGACTGAGGTGAACCCCCCCTTCTTTTTCTCTGGTACCATGGTGTATGCTCTCAGTGGAGTACAAAGGTATAAAAGATTCCTTAGGAACTTGATGCATTCCTTATTAATTTGGAGCCACTCTACACAAGAAGTTATGGATCAGTGCTATGTAAAAAAAGGTCACCTCCTTCTCCCTAATCTCAAGTAGTTAAAGGGAAAAGAAAGGCAAATGAAAAGAAGCAAGAGAGAAAACAGGAAAATATATTTAAAATTCCATGACCAAACCTCCTCTCTTGTTTGCAAATAATCAGCTGCTCATGTTCATCATTCCAGAAAAGATTGGTTGACACCAAAATTTTCTCATATGAACTATTTAAACTGGCTTAAAAAATACATTGTACTTTCCTGAATTAATGCCATCTCTAAGACTGAGCATTTTAGTTTTGCTTTCCTTTAATTATACAATGAATACAGAGTAAACTTCAATTTTAGGGGAGAGGGAAACATTTCACATCCAAATTATTTTGTAAGTTTTAATTTTGTGGGGCTATTTGCAAATAATGGTGCTCAGGATTACAATTTAAAAGCATTTAAACTGTATGACATAGGTAGAGATCATAGTCACTGAACTGCAACCTTAATAAGTTTTCTACATGCAAGCTTCATAACACCCATTTTGTGTACATCAGTCTATAACGCAAATGTAAACCTGCATTAAGTAGAACATAATTTGATTTTTGTTCCACACTCTATCCCATGTAAAAAACGTATAGACATAGCACAAGTAACTCCATAAATTCTCACATGTGCTTTTTGAAGATTCTATCTGCCTATTTATCACATTTATATACAGCCCAACTGGCAGATGCCCTCGGGGCAGTTTACAGTAAACAACAACACCTGTGTAAAACATGTAAAAACAAACTGAAGTGTTTTTAAATAAAGCAGTAGGAATGAATATGGCAATATTAGTTGAACAGTATAGCAAAAGATATACAAAAGATCCTTAAATTTTTTTAAAAAAGTTTAAAGAAAAGTTATGTTGTTAAAGTTATTAGGCTTTGTCACCTGATAAATGAACAGTTCCCACAATTAAAAATGAGTGAGGCATTACGGGGAAATTGTAAGTATTTTCACACCCGTTCCACAATGACTTCTCAGGGCAACTGAATTCAGGCACAGCTATTTTTAAAAATGAAATACAACTCACAAAAAACAGACCCCACCAAAATTATACCATGTTGTCCTAAACCTGCAAAAATTCGAAGGAATGTTATTTTACAAAGGGTCTGACGAATAGAAAAAAATAATTGTCTTCCCATTATTTTCATTAGTTTCTTCCTAACTGGATTAATAGGGCTGTTGGTAGTGGTTCTATTCTCTGATTTATTAAAGTCTTGAGGTGATTAAAAGAGGTACACCTATTACAGGAAGACCACACATCACAATGGAAATGGGGTTTCAAATGAAGTTACAAGGGGTCAAAGCAATAAAGGCAAAACATTGAAGTAGTTACTATGGACTACACATTCAAAAGAAAAGGAAGAAAAGGAAGAAAAGCAGGGGGATATTTTGAAGTGTAGGTAGATTTAGATTTTGGCTGTGCAGGATCTACTAATAGTGTGTGTGTAAAAATTTGGGGATTTGAATGAATTTTATTTTGGAGATGAATACCTGTATTGTACCACTATCGGGGCTAGGGCTTTATACACCTTCTCATTACTGTTTTAATTTTATTTTAAAAATCTGTTTTTTAATTGCACTACATTGCTTTCCATGTGTCCATCTGTATTGATGGTATTATAAATACACATCATATTCACTTTACAGTTATATGGAGTGATACATGCTTGAGCACAATGTTTTCCTGTGTGGGCACTTGTGCTTGGTTTTAGCCATAATGTATATTTACTCTGTAGTTTTATTGTTGTACACCACCTGGATAAGTTGTTTATGACAGGTGTTATAGAAATATTTTAAAATAAATAAATAGAAAACAGATGAAAAAATCATAAAAACAAATAGATTTCATTTAACAATATTTCCAGGGTGGTTTACATCTGTGTCATAAAACAGTCATGAAACAGCCATTTAAAGGCCTGGAAGAATGAAAAAAAAAAAAAAAGGTCTTCCCAGGCACAAAAAATATAACAGTGTAGCAGTGTATTAGCATAGGCAAGATTCTCTAGGGAAATTCCACAGACAGGTTGCCACAGTTGAAAAGGCCCTTCCCCCAGTCACCATCAGCCTTTCCTTAGACAGGAACCTTGCAAGATCACTTCAGTGGGGAAGGATGGGGTGCCCCTACGAGCATGTTTATGGATATATTATTTATTATTAAATTTATTAATCACCCATCAGGCTGGTCACCCAGCCACTCTGAGCGATGTACAGCGTATAATGAAACAGTTTAAAACAATAAAATTCTACAAATAAAAACGTTTCCTAAAATACCCTAACCCTCCCCAAATGCCTGCCTGAACAACCACTTTTTTAATGCACGGCGGAAGCTCATTAAAGAGGGGGCATGGTGGAGTTCCCTAGGGAAGGAGTTCCACAGAGTGGGGGCCACCACAGAAAAGGCCCTCTCCCTCGTCCCCACCAGTCTAGTTGTCCTGGCTGATGGGACAGAGAGAAGGCCATCCGAGGCTGATCTTGTTAAACGGCCTGTCTGATGTTGCTGGAGGCGCTCCTTAAGATAGGCTGGGCCGGAACCATATAGGGTTTTAAAGGTCACAATCAACACCTTGAATTTGGCCCAGAAAACAATTGGTAGCCAGTGCAACTCCTTCAGCACTGGAGTGATGTGATCTTACCGGCGGCTGCCTTTAATCAGGCGAGCCACCGCGTTCTGTACCAGCTGCAGCTTCCGAACTGTCTTCAAGGGTAACCCCACGTAGAGCGCATTACAGTAGTCTAAACGAGAGGAGACCAGGGCATGTACTACCGATGGGAGCAGATGGTCGGGAAGGGAGGGACGCAGATGCCGTATCAGATGGAGTTGATACAGCACTGTCCGGCTCACAGCTGACACCTGAGCCTCCATGGACAGCTGGGAGTCCAAAATGACCCCCAGGCTGCGGACCTGGTCTTTCAAGGGTAGCCGTACCCCATTCAACACCAGGTTGACCTCCCCCAGCCTCCTCTTGTCTCCCACCAAAAGTACCTCGGTCTTGTCAGGGTTCAGCTTCAGCTTATTCCTCCCCATCCAGCCACTCACCGTCTCCAGACATTTGGACAGGGATTCTACAGCCAACCTTGGTGAAGATTTGAACAAGATGTAGAGCTGCGTGTCATCCGCGTATTGATGACACCACACCCCAAACCTCCTGATGATGGCCTCCAGCGGCTTCACATAGATGATAAATAGCATCAGGGAGGGGATGGAACCCTGTGGCACCCCACAAGTGAGCGGCCACGGGTCCGAAACCTCCTCTCCCAGTGCTACCCTCTGGTACCTGCCGGAGAGGAAGGACCGGAACCACCGCAATACGGTGTCTCCAATGCCCAACCCCTCCAGGCGGTCCAGGATGATACCGTGGTCAACGGTATCAAAAGCAGCTGAGAGGTCGAGGAGAACAAGGAAGGAGCATTCACCCCTATCCAGAGCCCTCCTCATATCATCTACCAAGGCCGTTTCTGTCCCATGCCCAAGCCTGAAGCCCGACTGAAATGGGTCTAGATAATCAGTTTCTTCCAAGTGTGCCTTCAACTGCATCGCCACCACCCGCTCAATCACCTTGCCCCAAAATGGCAGATTTGAGACTGGGCGAAAGTTGTTCAGAACTTGAGGATCCAAGGAGGGCTTCTTTAAGAGCGGTCTTATCACTGCCTCCTTGACGGCTGATGGCATCACTCCCTCCTCAAGGGAGGCGTTCACCACCGCCCTGATCCCCTCACCCAGTCTCTCTCTGCAGCCCATAATGAGCCAAGATGGGCAAGGATCAAGTAAGCAGGTGGTCGGCCTTACAGATGAAAGCACCTTGTCCACTTCATCAGGAGGAAGAAGCTGGAACCGATCTCACAAAACCGGTTTGCCACAGGCCGCCTCTTGCTCATTAACTGTATCCACAGCGTGCAGAGTAACACTCCTAATCTGATCAATTTTATCTGCAAAGTGCCTTGCCAAGGCTTCACAGGAGGCCTTAGAATGCTCCAGTGTTTCAGGAGCCACAGGACCGACCAGGCTCCGGACCACTTGGAACAGCCTCCTGGGACAGCACTCTGCAGACGCGATAGAGGCAGCATAATATTCCTTTTTTGCTGCCTTCACCGCCACGTGATAGGCTGAAGATACAGCTCTAGCCTGTGTCTGATCGTCTTTGGAGTGAGACTTCCGCCACTGACGCTCTAGCCGTCTCACCTCCTGTTTCAGAGCTCGTAACCGCGGATTGAGCCATGGTGCAGTCCAAGCCCTGTTCAGGGGGAGAGGGCGTTTCAGAGCCACCTGATCTAGTGCCCCAATGATTGTGGCATTCCAGCCACCCACCAGGGTCTCGGACCATTTTAATGGGTCCTCCACCCCTGCGGAGGGGTGTGGAACCGAGAAGTCCAATGTTACCAGATAGTGATCTGACCATGACAAGGGGGGGGGGGTGGATATACCCCTGACTTTCAGATCACTCCCCGCTTCTCCAGAAACAAACACAAGGTCTAGTGCATGACCGGCTACATGGGTGGGCCCAGTTAGAATATGGTGCAGCTCTCAGGAAGCCATGGTCTCCATGACGTCCTGAGGTGCTCCTGTGAGGATGGCCTCTGAATGTACGTTGAAGTCCCCCAACACCAATAAGTTAGGGGGCTGTACACGTACATCAGAGACAGGATAGAGGGATGTATGGCACTGGGTGGCTGGGTAAAGGTTCTGAAAGGTTCCTGGTTACCTTAGCAGCTTGCCCTCTGGTCTGTTGCTGCTGATGCTGAATGCCAGGTGTATCCAGAATAAAATCTCTCTCATCCATGATTCATTTATAGATGAGGGGGCTGACCTTGTATACATAAACAAGACTTAGGTGGGGAAATGAGGAGGAGTTAGTTTCTCCCAGTTTTGTCCACCTGAGGGACTGGGGGTGGGAGCAGGGTGGATGTACAGTCCAAGTGTACAGAACCTCTGGCCTGCAGACCTAATTCAGCATGCAGGGCACCCCATCCAGCCTGTGTAGCCTCTTGGGGTTACTCCAAGAAGCGGGACTTAGGGTCCAAGCCATGTCCCCTGGAGCAATCCCCTCAAAGGGCACCCCCCTTGCTGTTATTTTCAATCTCAGATCAGAAATAATAGCAGGGATTTCCATGCTGGCATGTGCCAGCAGCACACCCCTGCTGTTATGTGGGAGGGCAGCCACTCTTTCCCACATGGGTGAGTCCCACCCTCCCTTATCCCCAGTACTATCTCCAGTCTGATTTGATTTTATGTGCTACAGTGTTTTTACTCTTTGCTGCACATTGTTTTTATGTGTTGGTTTTACTCATTGTTCTATCATTTGTATTTTATGTTTAATGTATTGTATACCACCCAGAGAACTTGGGTTATTGGATAGTTTAAAAGTGCAAGCCAGCAAGCAATAAACAAACAAACAAATGTGGGAGTAGATATTCCTTCAGATACCAAGACCTCAAGCTGCGTAGGGCTTTAAAAATAAGCATCAGCACTTTGAACATGCTCAGAAATTGACTGGGACCCAGTGGAGTTCTTTGGCAAGATATGTTATATATTTATTTGAAGTATTTTTATGCCACTTCTCAGCCAAAAAGTCTCCCAGAGCATCTTACATACAATCAATTAAAGACAGTCCTTGCCTACAGGCTTACAATCTAAAAAGACATGACACAAGGAAAAAGGAATAGTGATGGAAGAGGGGGGGGAATTAATTATTTCAACACACCTGGTGGAATGGCCCTCATTTTCTCACTTCCCTCAGTACAATCTGCTGGAATGGCTGCTGGTGGTATCAGTTGAGGGAGGAGGAGCCTCCATGAGGGAGGCCTTTCCGCAGGGCTGATGGAACGGCCTTGCTCTTCCTCCCATCTCCCTCCATATAGCCTGCTGGAATGGCTACTGGTGGTAACAGTTGAGGGAGGAGGAGCCTTCATGGGGAAAGTCTTTCAGAAGGGCTGGTGGAATGGCCCTGCTCTCTCTCTCATTTCCCTCAGTTCAGCTTCTTAGAACTATGGTCCATGGTTTGAAATGTTCCCAATGACTGGCTCCCCATTAGTAGCACCTCTACCTGAACTGTAAACCTGATTCTTTAGCAGGAGTGTAATCCCATCAATAACAGTCTGAACACTATCTCCTGGAGTGGACAAATCACCTGCCCACAGAATTTCCATCCTGTCAGGATTGAGTTTTAGATTATTGGCCCTCATCCAACGATTACTGATTCCAGACACTGATTCAGCACTTTCACTGCATCACTTGACTCAAATATAAAGAAGAGTTGTGTACAGTGTTGAGTACACTGTTGAGTACACTGATGACATTTCACCCTAAATTTTGTATTACATTTTAGTATTTTAACTGTTTGTAATCTGCCCTGAGAACATTTGTTATTGGGTGGTTTAAAAATAATACATAAATAAATAATATTCTTACCCAAATGGTTTCATGCATATGTTAAAAATGCCACAGTACTGAGAACTATTTTCCCAGTGCCACATTTTGGTAAAAGTACTCCAGGTATTTGTGGAAAAACTATAACACTTTGCTCCCAACTTCCAACCCACAGAGCCTATCCAAAAGGACACCATGGTTCATGGTTTGAAATCTGCCAAAAGGTCCAAAAGAATTAGAAGGGTCACTCTCTCCTTGTCCTTCTCTTGGAATAGGTCACCCATCTAGGCAGTTTCTGTGCTAAAACCAGGCCTGACACTAGACTGAAATGGGTCCATCTGAAAATATTAGAGGGAAATACTAACCTTTATCAAGTGCAGAAAAGAAAATTATGACAGGGAAGTTTGGGCAAAGAATTGATTTGACAGGTGGATACATTTGAAAACCTACATCGAACTCTTCACAATCACTGTAGATTTAATGAGAGAAAAGATGATCATAGACCAAATTAGACATACATTTTAAGAGGGAAAGGGGAAGAGGCATAAAACAAGAAAATCCAGGTAAGTTCACAATACACAACCCCCAAGAGATGATATGTGGGTGGGTCTTCAGAGCTGCAGGACCAGCCTAGGATATTTTTCTGCCTGAGGCAGAGCAGCAAATGCCCCACCCCAAGGCCAGTCAAGTTATTTTGGCAGAAAATCCCACAAGTCCTTCTCCACTTCCCTGGCAGAAAAAAAAAATACAATAGTAATTAATGAAATAAACTACTTACTACCCTTTCGTGATACCTAAAGTCAGCCACCTGAGGCAGCCACCTTACTCTGCCTAATAGTAGGTCTCGCCCTGAACGGTGGAGCATAAAGAGAAAAATGTTCCTCCTTTTTGCCCTGCTCACCTTCTCCCAGACCATAATATTAATTGTAGGTCCTCAGTTGAATTATTATATACTATATATACATTGACATATACTGAGAGCTCGTATGGTAGGGTGTTGGACTACCTTGGACTGGGAAGAACTGGATTCAAATCCCCACTCAGCCAGGAAGCTTTGTGCTTGACCTAGAGCAGGTCACTATCTCCTTCCCCAACCTACCTCACAGGGTTGTTGTGAGGATAAAGGTAGAGGGGAGGGTATAATAATGATGTATGCTGCTCTGAGATTCTTGTTTGAAGGAAAGGATAAAAGGGTAGCAAATAAAATTATAAATAGACTATATTGATTTATTCTTAAAAGTATAAACTTTTAACAATTCCACCAAAGATTTATTCACACAAATATATATTTACATGTAAGTATAATTATAAGACTTACGTTTGAGTGCTGTTTAATTGTAATAAGGATGCATACACATATTAATGATTTTCTAGGAAATGTTAAAAAGCAAGCCAATCTTTCTTGTAAAAATCACATATTTCTATTGATATTTATATTAATAATAAAACAATATTTGGAAAGACAGAAAAATTCTACAATGGATTGCTACATAGAATTTTAAAGAAATATTAAAAATATAGCATATCAAGATATACATTGTTTAACAATGAAGTTATACCTAGATTTCTCAAGACACAATAATTATTTTTACTACTTTTAAAAGAGACAGTGGAATTTGGATGCTAAATTTAAAATAGTATAGGTTTGCGTTAAAAACACTCAGACGTAGATGAAATAAATGAAATACATGCAGAATTGTTGACCTTTTTAAAATAAAGGGTTATCATTTTCATGTGAGACCATATATATCTTATCACATTAAAACAATATTTTAAAAGTTCAACATACTATCTGGTCTCAGGGACAATTTTCACACTGGAGCCATTCTGTTCATGAGTTAGCAGTAAACATGCAGTAACAAGTACTTTTAAAATAATTCAATTGTTATCTTTAGTATCATTTTTCCACATTATAAAATTAGCTTCCGGTCAACTCAGGATGAGAACTCTTTGTCCCCTTTATTCTATTATATTTAATTACATGAAGATAAAGCAAACCTGGGGGCAAGAAGGTGACTGTGGTGGCGTTAACCAGTTCAGCTGGAAGCAAAAAGGCAAACAGTACTCTGTATTCTTTAAGCTAGAGACTCCAAGTGAGCTGAAGAAAATAGACCAACAGCCTAATCTAGGGCATGTTTGCATACAGTCAGATTGCACTGCTGCCATCCTAAACACATTACTATAAAGTAAATCCCATTGAACTCAATGAGTCTTACATCTGAGTAAATTTGCTTAGGATCATGATTTAATTCTTTTGACAATGTAATGAAGGACCAGTTAAATCAAACACATAATAATTAATCCTGAGGATTGGGTCCATTCAGCTTCTGGCTAGGCATTCAAAGTATGAGGTCAGTCTTCAAAAAGCCTTCAGGTTTCAAATAATAGTTTTATCTCCCCAAACCCATAAACCAACTTTAGCAAGGCAGGAATGAGACCAATAAAGGTGACAGCAATAAATTAAATGGATTACATCACTTTGCTGTATCGAGCATAATATATTTGTTGCTGAATTCAGAAATTACTTACTACCGCATTGTTTTAATCTGCACAAAATTTATGTATTTTACATTCATACCTGGCTTCCAGTGCATTGTGCCTTCCTGTGCCTCCTTCAGGGAGCAGTCATACAATTGCCTCCCCCTGCTGCAGGCTCCCTGTCAGTGGCAACACTTAACAGCACTGCAGAGAAAGTGAGGTGGAACAGCCACCTTGTTTGTTTCGAGGCAGCAGAGTTGCAGCCAGACAGTAGACAAGCAAGCCATTGTTGCCATGCTTTCTGCAGGAACTGAGAGTGATGTATATGGCACATCTCTGAGGCCTATTAGGATGGACACATTGGCCAGGTTCAAACATAAACATAATACATTCTTATGTGCATGAGCCTCAGGTTCACACGGCCCCTGTTCACCTGTCCTCCTCTGGCATGGATGCAAAGAGACTGGAAGCTTTTGCTTCTGATTTCAATTAACTATGTTTTTTCATTATATCTGAACCCTAAACTGTAGTTAATCTCATTTTTCCCAAATATATTTTTATAAGGTAAAATCCAACATGATTTTACCTTATAAAAGGTAATTCCTTGTGCAATTAGGTTTTCTCCTCCCCTCTGCAGCCCCTGGCATCCCCCAAAATCTGCTCCAGAAGGTCTCCCAACCCTCTAGAGCAGATTTTTAGGTTGTGTTTGGGCTGTAGGGGGAGGGGGAATTACTACCTCCATGTTCTTCAGACCAAAGCAGTTCCATTAATGAAAAGATTTAACTGGATTTCACCCACTGTATTTTCAAAACATAAAGCAAACAATAAAGAACCTGAGCACAACACATATGAGTTGTTTGGTTCTTAAGTTGCAACTGATTTCATACAGCTGTATCACATACTTAGGGCACAATCCTATGCATGCCCCATGTTGGCTGAGGAATGCTAGGAGTTGTAGGACTTTTTCTGTCTAATCATGCATAGATTGCACCCTTATAGAACTAGTGTATTTCTGAAAATGTTATTATGACAGCATATCTGTTCAGAAGGTCTTCTTAGCTATGGTTGAAACAAGACAGCTTCATTACCCATGGTTTGAAGTTGACTTATTTCAACTAACCATCGTTAAGACTAACCAGTTTGTCCAGATTAAGACAGAATGACCTGGTTCACATGTCATGGTGTGGCTTCTTATGGGTTACTTAGCCCATGAAGAGCTGTGGTGCCTGTGGCTGCCACTTTGCATTTCCAACCCCCACTCGGGGCTTGTTGCGTCATGTGAACTCCACAAGCGTGGGTTATAGGAGGTTAAACAGCCCTCGTATAACCCATGCTTGCCGGGTTTGCATGACATGACAACCCCTGAGAGGGGGTTGGATATACAAAATGGCAGCAACATGCACCTCGCATGCACTGCAGCCTCACTGTGGGTTAAATAACCCACAGTGGACTGTTGTGTTGTGCAAACCAGCCCAAAGTTAATCTGTGACTAGTCTATGTGGAAGAAAAAATTTCTGGACTCCTTCCTTCTTTCTTAGCTTCTTTTTAATAAAATCTGAAAACCTGGGGTAGCTAATGGCCCAAATGGACATGAAGTGGCAAGCCCAGAATCCAGCTAAAACCCAGCCAACTAGACTATTGCAACCTTTGAATATATTATTTATTTATTTATTTAATTTATTAATCGCCCATCTGGCTGGTCACCCAGCCACTCTGGGCGATGTACAGCATATAATAAAACAGTTTAAGACAATAAAATTCTACAATAAAAACATTTTCTAAAATACTCTAACCCACCCCAAATGCCTGCCTGACCACATTTTTAATGCATGGTGGAAGCTCATTAAAGCTCATTAAAGAGGGGGCATGGCGGAGTTCCCTAGGGAGGGAGTTCCACAGAGTGGGGGCCACCACAGAAAAGGCCCTCTCCCTCGTTCCCACCAGTCTAGCAGTCCTGGCTGATGGGACAGAGAGAAGGCCATTCTCTCTGTCCCATATATGATATGGGACAGAGATATAGATCATAAATTATGATATAGATCATAAACAAATACCAGGATGAAAGGGTATTTTGCTGAGAACCTAGAAAGAAGTTTAGCAATCATGACACATGAGTGGAAGGGGGAAAGGGGGTGTATAAGCCGGGGACTCTGTTCTACCATACATGTTAATACCAAACTATTGTTTGCTGTTACATCTGAATCAAACATAATGCTAAACTATATGTTATCATTAGGAGAACAAGCTTAGCCTCTCCCAGGCATATACACTCCCCCCCCTCTTTACTATTGCTAGCAAAGACAGAAATTCATCCCCTTTCTAAGTCTAATTTTGCATGGAAAACAGAATTTTAAAATTATGTATAATATAAATTTTAAACATTTCAAAGTACAACCACCTGTCAGCATGCAAGTCAATTGATCACAAGGTTTCTGCATACAACTGATCAACTTGATTTGTGCTGGGAGGGGACCTGAGGGGCCAATTTAAATTGACTGACCTTTGTTGCAATTAATCTGAAGGGAGGTTTGTTTGTGAATTTGGAGCGGGAAGTCCAAACCAGCCTTAGCCTCACCTCTAAACATCTCCAGCTTCTTTTACTTGACTACTCTCTGCTGGATTGAGGTCTTGGCCCAGATGGTGCTGTTTTTGTTTGTCTTAGCTTTCTTTTAATGAAAAATCTGAACGGAAGTTAAATGACAAATTTTATAATATTCACTTCCAGTTAGGCTCTACTGTTCGCTGAAATACTCTTGCTACTCCTGTTGGCTGACTGGATTCGTTTCTCCATGTACAATTATCCAATTAATTCCTGTCTTTTATTCTATGCATGGTAGTTCAGTATATCTATGGTTTACCTAAAAAGTTAAAGTAGCCATGCTAGCCAAAAGGAAAGTGCTAAAATCCATATTAGTGTAAATGTATCTCGGAGGGGGCTCAGAAAGAAGGGCCTCAGATGTCAATCTCAGGGTCCAGGCAGTTTTGAATGGGGAAAGGTGATCCTTGAAGTACTGGAGACAACTTTATTCAGAGCTATAGTTTCTTTCTGATAAGGTCCTAACTTTCAGAGCCAGACCTTATGTGTCATCCGTGTAACCTACTAACAACTACTATAAAACCCAGCATACCCTATGAATGCTGGTTCCTTTTGTGTCAGTTTCATCCTATATACAAGTAATAACATAAGAAGAGCCCTGCTGGGTCATACCAAAGACATATCTAGTCCAACATTCTGTTCCTACAGTGGCTAAGCAGATTT
This sequence comes from Heloderma suspectum, assembly GCF_057233095.1. NCBI lineage: Eukaryota > Metazoa > Chordata > Lepidosauria > Squamata > Helodermatidae > Heloderma > Heloderma suspectum. Next base: position 398,505,433 of record NC_139458.1, read on the forward strand.
TGGTGAGAAGCCCATAAGCAGGGCATAAGCACAATTATAGCACCATCTTACTCATGTTCCCAGCAACTGGCATTGAGAGACATACTGCCTCTGATACTGAAGGTAATGTATAGTTATCATGACTAGTAGCCATTGATTGCTTTATGAATTTCATGAATTTGTCTAATCCAGGGGTGGGAACATGTGGCTCCCACTGACCATGCCACACCACCAAATTCAGCAACATGGTGGCAGCAAAAATAATCAGTGTTCGCCACCAAAGTTCAGCAGCAAATTGTTACAGAGCCTCAGAAAGACCAAATTTCGCTTGTTTTCCAACTAAATTTGGACTTTGTAAGGCTCTGAAGCAGATTGCTGCCAAAACTGGAAGCAAACTGCCACGTAGGTTTTTACAACAGCCACCAGGCCACCAAATTCAGCAGCGTGGTGGCAACAGGGGAGTCTGGAGGGTGGAAAGTCCTCCCCAGACCACCCGAAGTTGCCCACCCATGGTCTACTTTCCTTTTAAAGCCATCCATGTTGGAGGCCATCACTACATCATGTAGCAGTGAATTCCATATTTTGTGACGTGCCGATTCTTGCAGCTATTTGATCTAGTGCTGCTCTTGGAAGGTCAGGTCACAGGTGTAGCCAAGAGTGCCTTTGCCCAGCTTTGTCTGGTGCCAGTTATACCCTTTCTTGGGGAACGAAGGTCTGGCCACAGTGAGTCATGCCTTAATCACGTCTCATTATTACTGTATCACACTGTATGTAGGGCTACCCTTGAAAAGTGTTTGGAAACTACAGCTAGTGCAAAATGCAGCATCTAGACTTTTTGTCAGGAGTGCACTTTGTAGACCACATTACACTGGACTTGGGTCAACTTCACTAGCTTTTAGTTCATTTCCATGTACAAGTCAAGGTGCTGGTTTTGAGCTACAAATCCCTAAATGTTTTGGGGCCAGGATATTTGAAGGATCGCCTCCTTCCATAAAACCTGCCCATAATTTACAATCAGCAACAGAGGCCTTGTTATATGTCCCATGACACAGAGATGCTAGGTTGGTGGGTAATTGGGACTGGGCCTTTTCAGTAGCAGCACCCTGATTATGGAACTTCCTCCTGAGGGAGCGAAGATGTTTATTTTGCCCTAGACAGGCAGCGGACTATTCTGTTTTGTTGGGCTTTTATGCTATTTAATGTTTTGTCATTCTTCATTTTTAATTTTAATACAGCTCTCAGATCTAATTGTATAGTTTTTGCTCCTGTGTTTATGTTTTCTTGGCTTTATGATACGTTTTAATGTTATTTTTTATTGTATATCACCCTGGGTGTCTGGAAGGCAGAGGGTGTGTATGACCCAGCCGTGGGCTGCTATGGTTTGGAGGTGCCACAGAAGTGATAAGCCAGATCCAGGTTTACTTACAAGGAGACTTTACTGAGTACTTACAGCACACAGGCATACCCAATAGTTGGATCAGACAGCTTCTCTGAACACAGAGCCAAGGAGTAAAATGGGTTTTATACCATACATGTTAGCAGTGAGGCAGCATGACACAAGCAAGCGTTAATTAGTGTTCATCTGCAACTTTCCCAGCATAGACTAACAGTGCTTGTTTAGAGGGAAAACAATCAGAACTTTCCCAGCACAGACACCTGTAAACATAGCCTAAACAGAACCTCACTTCTCAGGCACATCCTAGGCTCTGATAAGATAAATGGTAGCTCGTTAGCATGGAATGTGCTGAGGCGGCGATATCCACCTTTGACTCATCTCACAAGCCAAGAGGCCCACTAGCAAGAGAATTGCACCAAAGCAGAAAACATTATGGATCTCTAGGCCCCTCTAAAACTACAGGTTACTCAGGTTACAGGCCCGAGGCCTTACAGGGTGCCATTTATAAATTTAATAAATCATACATTTGTTGCAGGTCCCATATAAATGTATTAGCTCCACAAATTTTGGAGAGCAGAAAAGTGAAGGTGAGGGATGTTGCTTTTACTTCTTCTGATTTGAACTGATTGACTGTGTTTGCTCCAGCTGCTAGGGCATTCCTGGCTATCTAACCCCTATGTTTGTGGACTAGTTTAGCTGTGGCAAGCAGTTATTGTTATGGCACCACCATTATTTTCTTGGAGCCAGCACTTCATAAGACTGAGGCAAAGCAGTAGGCCATGCATTGCAGGTGAATGCTGGAGGACCGCAGCAAAGGATGGCCATTTTGGAAATGGAAATTTAAAGAATAAATGTCTTTTTGTCCTGCTTGGTCTTGCTTCTGAATACATTTATTGGTCTTAGTCTCTTATCCTTTGTGATAGGTTTGTCTTGTAATAATGTTATATAATGTGGGCTCTGAGGTCGGTTCATTATAATAATGTGGGCTCTGAGGTCGGTTCCCAGGAACCGACCTATCCTATGGCCATCTAGCTGCTGACTAGCAGCCATAGGATCGCCCCCTTAATATATTAAAATCCCTAAGCAGTTTACTTAAAAATATCATAACAATATAAAAAACAAGATAAAAATAAATAATTAAAAACAGTTTAAATACTGTTTTTAAGAATGTTTAAATGTTTAAGAACATTTAAACGTTTAATCAATGTTTAAGAACATTTAAACGTTTAAGAACATTCAAAAACATTTTATCATAACAATAAAACAGGGCAATAACAGAGTCTTGTTGGTAAGGGAAAGTCTGTGAAAATTGGTGTGTTTTCAAGAGCTGTTCAAAACATGCCACCATTTCTTCCACTCTGATCACACACTGGAGATTGCTCCAAAGGATGGGTGCCATCACTGAGAAGGCCCACTTACATACTGCTATCAGATGACATTCCACTGGCCACGGAACAACCAGTAAGGGCTCCTCAGAAGATCTCAGGGGTCGACAGGGTATATATACAGGAAGGTAGGTATCCTGGTCCCAATTTGTTTAGAACTTTGTATTCAGCAACAAAACCTTGAATATAGCTCAGTTGCTAATAAGCAGCCACTGCAATTCTTATAACACAGGTGTAAGATGTGATGTCTAGGTGCTCCACTAACATTCTAGCTGCTGCATTCTGCACTAGCTGCAGCTTCTGAACCAGGCACAAGGGCAGCCCCACATACAGTACATTATAACAGTTTAACTGTGAGGTTACCACTTTATGCATCACAGTGTCTGTTGTTCAGTCGTTCAGTCGTGTCCGACTCTTCGTGACCCCATGGACCATAGCACGCCAGGCCTTCCTGTCCTGCGCTCTCTCCCGGAGTGTGCTCAAGTTCACAGCTGGCATACCAGGTGAAGCTGGTAATGGGTACTCTGAGCCACTGAGGTCATCGGGCCTCTAGTGACAACGATGGATCCAGCTTCAGTTTATTAGCCCTCATCCAGCCCATAACTGCATCTAGGCAGTGGCTTAGAACACACACAGCGTCTCCTGATGTAGATGTTACAATGAAATAGAGCTGAGTGTCATCTGATGACACCTTGGCCCAAATCTCCTAATGACCACTCCCAGAGGCTTCATGTAAATATTAAATAGCATTGTGGACAAAATAGTACCCTGTAGCGTTCTGACAGTTCAGTTGCCAGTGGGCCAAGGCTCAGTCACCCAATGTTATTCTCTGGACCCTACCTCATTAAGTAAGAGCTGAATCAACATAAGATGGTGCCCCCAATTCCCAACTCATGGAGCCAGTCCAGGAGGATACCATGATCAATGGTATCAAAAGCTGCTAAGAGATCGAGAAGAATTAACATGGTCACACTCCCCCTGGCCATCTGCCAAAGAAGATCATCCATCAGCGACCAAGGCTGATTCCGTCCCAGAACCAGGCCTGAACCCAGATTGGACTGGATCAAGATAATCAGTTTTATCCAAGACTGTTTGCAGCTGGGATGCCACCACTCTTTTGAGCACCTTATCCATAAAGGAGGTATTTATAACCAGGCAATAGTTAGTATAAATCTCTGGATCAAGGGCGGTTTTTTTCAGGAGTGGTCATGCCACTGCTTCCTTCAAGGCAGCAGGGACCACATTATCCAGCAGTGATGCATTCATCACTCTGCTGATCCAACCAGTAAGTCCCCCATGGCTAGCTTGAAGAAGCCATGATGGGCAAGGGTTGAAAGAGCATGTAGTGGGTCACACAGATGCAAGCGTCTTGTCCACCTCCTCAGGAAAAGAGCTTGAATCAGATGTTACGTTGATTTCTTAATTTTTAGTAGCAGGAGGTTTGATGTTAACACTGATGTTAACAGGAGATCTTCAGAGAAGGGCATTGGGTGATGATTCATTAAGGTTTGAGGAACAACGTGTAATGTAATTAGATGACTTCTAAACTGTGGGACAGACAGATATTTTTAGACATTACTTCTTCTCCCTGCAGCCCCCATGCCACTCACACACTGTTCCAGAGAGTCCCCTTGGCAAATTTCCCCCCCTGTCTACCCCCTGTCTCATGGAATGTCCCATGAGTGGAATTCTACTCATGGCAATTCAGGATCAAAGCCAAAATATTTCTTAAAAAATTAAGTTCCATGGATGTATTTATCATATAACAGAGAACAATGTATGGCCCTAAGATTTTCTACCAGTGAGCAAAAGACAAGACTCATTTAAAAGTGAAGGTCTTAATTCTGCTGACTTAATTCTATTATCTAACACACATGTGTACGCAAATAAAATATGAATCAAGTTTTTATGTATTTATAAATACATAAGTATATAGAAATAGACTAATTTCCTTAACATATAAAATACACGAGGTGTCACTACAGCAGCATTAGCTATTCTGGTGACAAAATAATGGCTTCTACATAGATTATTGGTTTCCTTGTTTATTTTTGTAAAACCTGAATGGCTCTGACATTAAAATGGACACATATGGGTCCCATATCACGTATGACAAAGTCCCCAAGCATAAAACATGTTATTGTGTTCTAAAAGCAGTCAAGCTGCAGCCTCTAAACTGCTTACTTCCAGAGTAGTCCATTAACATAAATGGGATTACTTCTGAGCAGACTGAGATTTACAACTTGTTTCTGTGAACCGCTTAGCTCACACAAGAGTTCATAGGATTGGGCTTAAGGATCTCAGCATTATGAGGTCACATTTGGCAGAGTAGCTAGTGATCCTGTTATATCAGAGCTTCTCTCTTGCTACTGCATAGTGCTTTGAATAATTGCTTACTGCATGATTTTTAGTTCCAGCATCTTTGACCATTTGTAGGGCGACTTTGATATCACAGTCAGGGATGAAGCTGGAGTCTCTCCTGATAATCGTTAGAGATACTTTACCAGATATTCTGGTAATGCCAAACTAAAGGATGTTGATTCATGCAGGTTTAGAGGAATGGGCTCGGAGTGGTTAAGGCCAACTAGGTTTGGTAATAACTGACAGATTAAAATAAATGTTAGACAGATACTTTATAAGAATTTAAACTCAATTCTGAGTTAGCAAAAACCTTAATATTTAATGAAAATACTAAAAAGGCAGTATTACCTTAAGACAGCATGCAAAGGTCATCTCTCTCTCCTTTGATCATGGACTGATACTCAAGATAAAACTATACAGTGCCTTCTCTTCACTATGTTCTGTCCTTGTATTGCAATAACAGTGTATACATTTTTTCTAGTGTTTTATTTTTTCTAGACATTTGAACAGATATAGTGCATATCTTTTTCTTTTTAAATGCTGGCTTTAAAGCATTTTAAATAATATTGCTTGTCTCAAAATAACTACAGGTAGTGATCTCCTGAAGTTTAAAAAAATTAAAAATGCATCATGTATCCAGCAGACTGGAACATTTTATAATGGTATTGTGTCAAAATATAATTAGGATAAGTGTAAATTGAATATTGCACGTACTTAGAAAAGTAATTGAAAGCTTTCGTGTATATGCAGAGAGGTAGATTCCCACATTACTACTGTTGGATTTAAGAATTCTCTCTCAGGGGCAGGTGGTCAGCCTGCAATCACATGGGAAGCCCAGCTTCCTCTGGTGACTTGCAGGCAGGACCAATCAGAAAACAAAGAGGATGGAACTTTCCTTTTGTCCTCAGCATCTAGAGAGATTGCTGAACCCATCTTGAGCTCCAATTCAGTTGCAGAAGCAAGCAAGTAATCCCCCCTCCCCATTCTTCCTCATAGGAGTAGAAGAATATTAGAAAAGAAAATCAAGGTATATGGACCACTTCACAAGCTATTTTTTGTAGGATATGCATCTTATTTATAACTATGAATTATAGTGTGTGAAGGTGAGACAAATGTGTTTTGGAAGACACACACAGTGATGCAAAACTGTGTTCATGTGTCATTGAGTTCTATGGGAAAAATTAAATGGCCTTCAATCAGTAATACTGAGGGAGGATTATAATTTGCTCTCCCCAGAGTAAAAAGGGTCCTCAGACTGAACATGGCAAATTTAGCACCCATCCCAATGGCGTCTCTGAGAACATTTTTTGTTACAATGGCTGTCAAGAATGCCTAGAGGGGAAAAATGCACTGCCCTTGAGAAACTTTTGTAACAAGGGCAATAACCTACCCTAAACCCCTGAAATTGATGGTTCAGCTGTGAGGGGCCAACATGTGTTGCTGTGCAGAGCTCACAGAGATCCATCACACTGCCCATGAGTTGATGTGAATCTTTCTCTACCATGACTTTACATTGACAAGAAGTTTGTTAGCTTAGAATAAATGTCACCATCTTGTTTTCTTTTCATCATAGATAAAAAAATCCACAACTTTAGCTTTTGCAGAATGTTATCAATATCATATAATAGAGATTAGCTATCCATTAACATCCTCTAGCTAACATTTTATTTCCAAATCTTAGTGGATAGTGAATGGCAAAGAATACCCCCACCAGCCTTTCAATCTATCTTTATGATTTTCTGTATAGAAGAGTTCTCAGTCACCTCTCTGTCCTTCAAAGACATCTTAGAAGAGAGAGAGAGAGAGAGAGAATATCTCTTCACAGTCTTTGGGGGAACCCCAAGGTTTGCAGAAGTACAAAGAAAATCTTTAGAAAAAATCATCCCAACAGAGAGGGTGGTAGACCAAAAACTGTTCCAAGAGGACTGAACATGCTCAGTAGGCACTGAATGCTGACTGACTTTGTGGGGAGGGAGATACAATGGAGTACCCTGGAAAAGGGCTTGGCTGGCTGGCTGGAATCCTGAACATGAGCCCTCCACACTGGAACTTTTTGTTGCAGGGGCCCATTTGATATATTGATATATGGAGAAGGGGACGGCAGAGGATGAGATGGCTAGATAGCATCATGGATGCAATGAATATGAACTTGAGCACGCTCCGGGAGAGAGCGCAGGACAGGAAGGCCTGGCGTGCTATGGTCCATGGGGTCACGAAGAGTCGGACACGACTGAACGACTGAACAACAAATATAGCCTTCCCCAATGAGGTACCCTTCAGATGTTTTGGACTTCAACTCCCATCATGCTCAGCCAAACTGGGCAATGGTGAAGGACAATGGGAGTTGTAGTCCAAAACATCTGGAGGGCACCAGGTTGTAGAAATCTGGATTATGCATTTGCAGTCATATCGATGGTGATGCACTGATTCTTGCAGCTATTTGAACAGGGGTTGAAGATGATGTACAACTAAAATGTGATTTTTACAGTCTCTCTGTTAAAGTATCTATGCATTTTTATTTGGTCTACATTCCCCAGTTAAAAGAATTCTTGATTACCTAATTGAATAATGTATTCCCCATTAATCTTATAGGTAGGACTACTTATAGTTTGCACTTTGCTCTAATCAGGAATGCACAACAGCACCTTGGTGGCAAGTAATACACACCCTCTTGTCTCCCTTTGTTCACAAAAAGAAGCAGGTAAGGCCTGTATTCCAAAATAGACACCATGGCCCAAGCACATTTCAAAAGATTAAAGAACTTAATTTCTCTTTCCTGACTCTTTTAAAGTGATATTGTAGGCCTTATGGTTTATTACATTTTAAGATCTTATGTTCTAAATTTGATGTAGATGGTGATGTTCCCGATTTTTGAGCTGGCAATCCTAGGTAGCTCCTGGTCATTCCAGTTGGCTGGATAAATCGGCTAGCATGGGGAGGGGGAGGAGATGACTACCACTTGTCACACTTCCCAACATGTCACTCTTCCCAATTAAGTTAATAAAACCTGCAATTTAGCCGAGGCTATCTGTTTTATGATCAGTTTCCAGTTTATTACTCAGTGTACAACAAATGCCATTTCCCTGCTTTAATATTTAGATGGGTTTTTTTAAAGTTCTCCTTCAGCCCTACAATTTTAAAGTGTTATAATAGGCAGAATGGAGTTATACCACCAAATGCTATTTCAAAGCTAAGTAGTAATGGCAATAAGTACAATTGTCCTTTCATGAATTAGCAACTAGTATTGCCCAGTCCTTAGTGCCTAATATCTTTACATCTGGAAAACTTGACACCATCCTTCTCCAATCTGGTGCCCTCCTGATGTATTGACCCAAATCTTGAGCTGAGAAAAGCCAAATCCTGTGACTTGATTATTCATATGCCTACGTAAGGAAGCAGGATTTACATATGCCTGCTGGGGTGGCCACTGACACGGTGCCAGAACAGATTTGCATATACCAATTTACAAACACACACACACACACACACACACACAAAATTGCAAATTTAGAACTAATTATAAAAATTTAAATTCTAGTAATTATTTACTAAATTTACTAAATTCTTTAATAAAGAAGAAGAGTGCTGGGCAGAAAAGAACAGAATGAAATTTAATAGGGATAAACTTGGGTTCTGCACCTAGGAAAAAGAAACCAAATGCACAGTTATAAGATGGGGGATATGTGGCTCAACAACACTACAAGTGAGAAGGATCTTGGAATTGTTGTAGATCACAAGCTGAATATGTGCCAACAATGTGATGTGGCTGCAAAAAAGGCCAATGCTATTTTGGGCTGCATTAATAGAAGCATAGCTTCCAAATCCCAGGAAGTACTAGTTCCCCTCTACTCAGCACTGGTTAGGCCTCATCTGGAGTACTGTGTCCCGTTCTGGGCACTGCACTTTTAAGAAGGATGCAGACAAGCTGGAGAGAGTTCAGAGGAGGGCAACAAAGATGATCAGGGGACTGGAAACAAAGCCCTATGAAGCGAGACTGAAAGCACTGGGCATGTTTAGCCTTGAGAAGAGAAGAATGAGGGGAGATATGATAGCGCTCTTCAAAGGTCGTCACAGAGAGGAAAGCCAGGATCTCTTCTCAATCATCCCAGAGTGCAGGACACGGAATAATGGGCTCAAGTTACAGGAAGCCAGATTCCGGTTGAACATCAAGAAACACTTCCTGACGGTTAGAGCAATACGACAATGGAACCAATTACCTAGGGAGATGGTGGGCTCTCCCACACTGGAGGCATTCAAGATGAGACTGGACAGCCATCTATCAGGGATGGTCTGACTTGGATTTCTGCATTGAGCAGGGGGTTGGACTCGGTGGTCTTGTAGGCTCCTTCCAACCCTACTATTCTATGAATCTATGATTCTAAGAGGAAAGCTAGACCACCCACCAGCCATAGTTAAAACAAGAATACCATTCCCTGTATGTCTGGTACCAGATATACAGGAAAGTGGATGCTGGCCTGGACAGCACTTGAAATACCAGTCTGTCCAGTATGAAAGGACACCTGGCTACCCTAACAGAATTTAAATGGCATCTGCTATCCATGTAGAGGGGCAAGTCGCCAAACCAGGCCTGTACTAATTATGCCCCAGCAACTCAAACACAGTTCACTAGACATGTATGTGGCATACGTGATGTTTGCAAACACCAGTGCTTTTTCAAGATCAAGGAACACCAGGTTGGTGGACGGATTGCCATAAATGGCTGATGGACAGAGTATAGTTTGGTCAGTTACAGGTTGTGCAGGCCTGGGCTAAACAGATCACTAAAGCCCCATTCCGGACCACAGCTTTTCTAGATGGCTCTGCAGCTGCAGTCTATCCAGGTACTATCTCATGTGTGTATGTACACAGAAGTCCATTCACAGAACAATAGCTGCAAGGGTTAATCTTGAATTTCCCTTATATTATTGAATTTGGTGTAGTTTAAAATAGCTGTCAATACTTATGTAGATAAAATTTGCCTGCTAATTGATTTAAATGGGAGGATGTGAAATGCACACTGCTTTGTTTTGGGAGCAGGCTAAAGTGTCAACATGCTTCTATTGCTCTGAAGCCACAGTTCCAGGGTCTGTTTCATTCATACATGCATGTGTATCACTTTATTTCTCTACAATTATCACTGTACACTTGATGACTGGTAGCTAACTATATAAACTTGGCCAATTAAAAAATACTTGTTCTTGCCACCTTGGGAGGGTTTACCAGGTAAAGTTTAAATACACTGCAGGGTATTTAAAATTTAAATGTCTTTAAATTGCTCTTATCTCCAGTCACTGATTGGAGATAAGAATGGGATTTCCCTGCTTAAAGCTGAAGAAAGATTTCCCCCTTTTGCAGTGACCCCAATCTGCATTGCTGTCCCAGCACTGCTAACAGCAGGGCTCTTTTCTCTAATAGCAGGGGAAAGTAGGTGGGGGCTGTTTAATCTGCAGCTGAGGGCAGCATGCTGTCGGTAGACCATGTCTGGTTTACCCTAAAAGGCGGCTTATAAATCTTTTAAATAAATACAAAAATAAATTGTGCCGGTTCAGATGTAACAATCCTGGCTTGCCAAAGTATGGTTTAGCAAGCCAGGAATGAATGTTGGGCCCACACACTCCTCCATCATCCCTCCTCTTGAGTGTCAGCTTCAGAGCTTCAATCCTGTTCTGTTTAGAGTTCAGAGTCTGAAACAGGGAACTCCAGATTAATGTTGGCTTACTAACCAGAATCTTGAGCCACGGTTTGTTCCTGGTTAGTAAACTGATATTAAACCAGAAATCCCTGTTTCAGCTGTAATGGTAAATAACAGTTTTAGGGTGCAATCCTATCAAGATAGGCGGCTGCCTCTGAACTCAGAGGCGACCGCCTATCCAAAGCAAGGTGTGTGTGGGGGATCATTCCCTCCGCTCCTCTCCTGCCTTGTTATTTTTCACTAGACAGTAATTTTCGGCTGTCTAGCAGCAGGAGGGGGGGGCGACTGGGAGAGGAAGCTGCTGTATGACACATTGGATGTGTTGTAGGTGCAGTTCTGCTCTCCCTGCCTTGGAATAGGGATGGACGAAAGTCCCTTACCTGATCCCGAAGCTTGCTTTGCAGTGGGGGGGAGGCGCTCTGTTCCTCCCCCCGAAATTCTGGCCGGGGGGGGGAGACGCCCCGTCCCTCCCCGCCGAAATTCTGGCCGGCAGGGAGGCGCCCCGTCCCTCCCCGCTGAAATTCTGGCTGGAGGGGAGGCGCCCCGTCCCTCCGGCCGCGAATCCTCTAGTCCTGCCGGGATGCAAATGGCGGCGGCCGTAGCCGCCGCCGTTTGTGTCCCTGCAGTCTGCCGTGATAGGCTACGTAAATGTTTACGTAGCCTATCACGGCTGACTTAAAAAAAAAAAGTGCATACGCAAATGGCGGCGCCCATGGGCGCCGCCATTTGCGTACGCACTTTTTTTTTTTTTTTAAAGTCAGCCGTGATAGGCTACGTAAACATTTATGTAGCCTATCACGGTGTTTTTTTAAAAAATCTAGCCGTGATAGGCTACGTAAATCTTTACGTAGCCTATCACTTTTTTTTTTTTTACTTGGAAATGGCAGCGGTGGCAGCTGGTCGGAAGACCGGCCGCTGCCGCCGCACCGCTGCCGGAGCCACCGCCACCAAGGACATTCGAGCAAGGTAAGTCCCGTCCCGGGGGGGGGGGCAGACCGTTTCTCCACCAATTTCGGGGGGCCGAATGCACTGGCATTCGGCCTCCCCGAGATTCGTGGAGAAATTCTCTGACATCCCTACTGTGGAACTCCCCCTGGAACGCCCCATTTCAGTCTCTCCACACTCCTCTTCCAAGTGCAGAGGACAGGGCTTCTCCGCGCTGCCTCCGAGGCAGCGTGGACAAGGGGGGAGATCGGTTCCTAGAAATGAGCATATGCTGTGGCCCTCTAGACAGTGTCTAGCAGCCATAGGATTGCTCCCTTAATAGCTCAGGAATGAAGCACTGAAGCTACCGCACTAGGGGAAAGGGAAAAAAGATGCACGTCGGCCTGACATTTATTCCCGGCTTGCTAAACCATCTATCTCTGGTTTTATATCTCTCATAGATTCACATATGCAGATCATCTCTGGATATTGCAGTCATCAGGGAACAAATATGCTAGTGCGTACCAGGTCCTGACTGTGGGGGTTGGGTTATATTCAAGATAATACTTCTGAGGCTTGAAACCTTACTTTTAAATGGAAGCTGGTTCCATTTATTTAGTGTGCATACAATTATTATTTATAACGTTTATATTTTACCCTTTCTCCAAGGAGCTCAGGGTGGTGTACATCAGGGGTCCCCAACCCCCGGGCTGTGGACCGGTAGTGGCCTGTGGCCTGTCAGGAACTGGGCCATAGGGGTGCGCGAAACCCCCTTACCTTGGGTCTGTGGGGGTCCGTGGGGGGGAGGCAATCTGTCCCCACCCCCGGAATCCTCATTGGCCTTGGCTGGCTCTGTTCTGCAGGGAGTCTGCGGAGCTGCTGGCCAGCTCTGGCTGCTTGCAGACTCCCGGCTGCTGGGACGCAAATGGCGTCTGCGTAGTGGACGCCATTTGCCTCACTGTTCTTCAAGTAATAGGCTACGTAAATCTTTACGTAGCCTATTACTGCAAAGAACAGGGATGCAAATGGCGTCCACTATGCGGACACCATTTGTGTCCAAGCAGCCAGAAGTCAGCCAGCAACCCCCCCCCCCCCCCGGTCTGTGGAAAAATTGTCTTCCACGAAACTGGTCCCTGGTGCCAAAAAAGTTGGAGACTGCTGGTGTACATGGTTCCCCTTTACCCCTTTTATCCTCACAGAAATGCTGTGAGGTAGGTTAGGCTGAGAGATAGCGACTGGATCAAAGTCACCCAGTCCTAGTCCAACACCCTAACCGCTACACCATACTTATATTGTAAACATACCAACAGCATCTATACATCATACGGCTCGATGGTTCTCACTGTATGCAGAAGGGCCCAAATTCAGTTTTGGCAGCACAAATCAATATGTTCTCAGGGAGCAAGGCTGGGAAAGGCATTTGTTTAACACCATGGAGAGCCAATGCTAGTCAGAGCAGACAAGACTGGGCTAGATGGACCAATAAGTTTCATATGTTCACCAAACCTAAGATGTGTTTATGTAGGCAGCCTACCATGTCTCAGATTTTTATAGGAGATAATGCTTACACTGGAGAGGCACTGCTATCTCATTTTCCACAGTGATAAAACAATGCAAATGTCTGTGGCACAGGGATTTCTTTCAGTACTCATGTGTAACTCCCACTGGATTTGGTTATGTTTGAGAATAAAAAGAAGACTACACTCCTTGGTAAGAACACACTGATTCTTCTTCTTTAGAGTATAGCATATTTTTGTCTTAAAAACAACAACAACAACACCCTGCAATCTAGGGCTTTTAGGAATGCTGCATATTGATATTGCTACTGTGTTCACTTAAATGCTCATCCAACCATTTTAATGCACTAAATATATGCATAATCTCTTTTCTATATTGTGACTCAACTATTTTGTTCTGTTGTTAGCATCCATTCCAAAGCACTTCTCTCACTGATGGGTCTTACACCATTGTCAGAGCTGGGCCAAGCCATTTTGCTGCCCCAGGGGTAGCAGCAAATGGTGCCCCACCCCTCATCCTGCCCCATCTTAAGTCAAGATGCAGCCTATTTATTTATTTATTTATTTATTTATTTATTTAACAACATTTGTATACCGCTCCATATCTAAAACGGATTCTAGAGCAGTGAACATAAGAGGTAAATATTAAAAAGATAAAAACATAATATTAAAACTATTCTTAATTTAAAACAGAATGCCAATAAAAACAGTGGCAGGTCAGTTAAGGAATGCTTCCTGGAATAGAGCTGTTTTCAGGAGGCGCCAGAAGCAACACAGTGTTGGCGCCTGTCTGACTTCCAGGAGCATGGAGTTCCAAAGAAAGGGGACCACCACACTGAAGGCTTTTCTCTGGGTGGACTCCAATCGGGCCATAGGTCCATGTGAAACCACTAGGAGCATGCCCTCTGATGAATTCAGTAACTGGGGAGGTTGGTAAGGGAGAAGGCACTCTCTGAAGTATGCTGGTCCCAAGTTGTTTAGGGCTTTGTACACTAGTACCAAAACCTTAAACCTGGTCTGGTAGCAAATAGGCAGCTAGTAAAGTTCCCTTAGCAAAGAAGGTGCATGCTGAAAAGGAGCAGTTCCTGACAACAGCTGTGCTGCTGCGTTCTGCACTAGCTCCAGCTTCTGGAGCAGCTTTAAGGGCAGCACCATTGCAGTAATACAGTCTTAAGTTTAGTAGGACCTGTACCACTGTGGCCAAGCTATCCCTGTTCAGGAGAGGCTGTAGTTGGCAAACCAGCCAAAGCTGGTAAAAGGCACTCCAAGCTGCCATGGCCATGTGGGACTCCAGCAACAGTGATGGATCCAGGAGTACCTCCACACTACGGACCTGATATTTCAGAGGGAGTGCAACCCTATCCAAAAAAGGCAATGAACCTAACACTCAGACTCGGGAACCACTCACCCTCAGGGCTTCCATCTTGCCAGGATTCAGCTTCAGTTTATTGGCCCTCATTCAGCCCATTACTGAGTTTAAACACTGATCCAGGACTTGCACAGCTTCTCCTGATTCAGATGTCACAGGGAGATAGAGCTGTGTGTCATCAGCATACTGATGGCACTTGGCTCCAAATCTCCTAATAACCTCTCCCAGTGGCTTCATATAGATGTTAAACAATATTGGGGACAAGATGGTACACTGCAGAACCCCACAGCTCAATTGCCAAGGGGCTGAGGAATTGTCACCCAAAGTTATTCTCTGAAATCAGCCCCACAGGTAGGACTGTAACCACTGTAACACAGTGGCTCTGATGCCCATCCCACAGAGTTGATCCAGGAGGATACCATGATCGATGGTATCAAAACCTAGGGATGTCAGAGAATTCCGCCAGGGACTTCAGTGAGGCCGGATTCTAAAGAACCCCTGGAATCTGTGGCAGAATGGTCTCCCCCCCGCACCACCCCATGGAATTCCCCCAGGACGGAGCTTACCTGGTGGCGGATGTGGCAGCGGCAGTGGCTCCAGCGGCTGGTCTCCCGGCCGGCTGCTGCCGGGCTGCTGTGGCCGCCATTTGCATCCCCATGCTAGCCTGTGATAGGCTACGTATATATTTACGTAGCCTATCATGGCTAAAGCAGGGATGCAAATGGCATAGGGGACGCCATTTGCGTCCCTGCTTTAGCCATGATAGGCTACGTAAATATTTACGTAGCCTATCAAGGCTAGCATAGGGACGCAAATGGCGTCCCCTACGCAGAACGCCATTTGTGGCCGCAGCAGCCCAGCAGCGGGTGGAAGCCCCACTGCGGATCGGCCCTGCCGGCGGCTCCGCGGACTGGCTGTGGAGCAGAGCCGGCCGGGCAGGTTTCCGGGGGGGAGGAACGGATCGCCTCCCCCCACCTGCGGACCCCAGCGGAGCCAGGTAAGTGGGGTTTCGTACACCCCTGTCAAAACCCAATGAGAGATCAAGCAGATTTAACAAGGCTGCATTCCCGCTGTTCCTCTCTCGATAAAGGTCATCATCAGGGTGAACAAGGCTGATTCAGTCCCATAACCAGGAGGAAACCTGGTTACTTTGGCACCTGAGGAAAAAAATCCTACAAGCACCTCTGCCCCTCCCTGGCAGTAAAAATCCAACAATAGTACATTAAATAACTAACCATTTGTTATCCTTTCATAATGGCCACTAAAATTAGTGGTCTGATGTGGCTGCCTCACTCTTCCTAATGATAGGACTAGCCCTAACCATTGTTTATGGATACTCTTCAGCATCAGCTGGTTCCAATTTCTAGGGATTTCTTGGTGAAAGACAAAATGGGGTGCAAATATCTACTGCTTTGTTTGCTAGATGCTTGTAAACTACTTCCAGCTTAAACACACAAGGTGAAAAACTAGTTGTTTTCAGTAACATATTCTATTTCAGCAAGTTGGGATTATACTCACATATATGTCTGTAGGATAGACATTGCTGCTTAATTAAAGATTAATTTTAAGATCCTTCCATCTGTATTTATTGGGAGCATTCACACATAGACAATAAACCCTAGTTTATTGTGATGAGTGGTGTGCTCATAAATGCTACCCAATTGTTCGAGTGGTTAGCCAAGTGGTTAAACAAACTACAGACCATGGTTTGTTTAGCATGATGAGAAGCAGGAATTCTGGCTTGTCTCTCCCCTGACAAGCCAGAGAAATAACCCAAGAACAAGCTGTGGGTTATTTTTCTGGCTGTTCGGGGAAAGGTCCTGTTCTTCATAGGTTCCACACCTTGCTAAACAAACCACAGATAGAAGGTCTGTGGTTTGTTTAGTCCCTCCCACTTGTAGCAGGAGAGATTAGGCAAAGTACATGAGCATGCTGCTTGTAAACAATAAGCCAGGGTTCCCCTAGAAGTATAGATTATCAGGCCATGCAAACTGTGTCATTCTCTCTTATTCCAGTTGTGAGAAAGTTTTTTAATAATTATTAAGTGTGGCAAATCCCTCTGTCTCAGCAGTCTAGACCCATGGGTGATTGTTGGGTAAACTCTGGGTTGTTTAACCCCTAAGCAAACCAGAGTTCTGGGTCTGGACATCACCATAACAACCTGGGAATGTGGTGTTCCTGGGTTGTTGATTGAAAGTGGAAGCAACAAACACATGGGATGCAGTATGCTCACTTGCTACTGCTTGGCCCCAACAATTCCTGACTAAAACAAACTAGGAATTGTTGTTACATGCAAACTGGGTAATATGATACTTTGGCTGGAACATCAATAGGCTGGCTATCCTTGTCCATTCTTTTGTCCTTCTGAGGGTTGAGCCATCACTGTAGCAGAAGCATAAACTTTCCCCCAAACTTAGTAGGCTTTAATGGAATGAACTTAAATGGAGTCACGAGACTTGCATTTGCATTTCAAATCTTAGTTCACCTTCTCTATGCCCATATTCAAACACTTCTGAGTGATTTCTTCCTGCTCCTGCTGTGGTTGCTAGATTTGCAAAGGCCAATTCCTGTGTGTCCTGCTAATTATGATTAGGAAAATGTTAAGGACTCTGCAAAGTCCCAAGCAAGGCAGTTCCTTCAGAATCAGGCATAGTACAGTTGCTGATGGGAAATCTGGTGATCAGAAGTCTGGAAACAATCCTCAGGCAGAGTGGTCTGCTGATCAGCTGGCTCATGGGTCAGCTGAGTGGAAAGCGGAGCTGAGGAACTGAAACAGGAGCAAGCCTGGAGCCCTTTCCATGATGCCACACATAACGTTGATTACTGGTATATGTTATATGACCAGGAATAAAGTGGTTCTGGATCATGGATAAAGCAGTAAATTTCTCCCAGGCTTGGAGAATGTTTGACATCAATTGTGTAAAAAGATCACCTTATTTCTTTCCTGTGATACATCCATTTAACCTTCACTCCTTCAACTTAAGTTGATATGCCCTGTGTGTGTGTGTGTGTGTGCGCGCGCGTATTTTCTTTTCCACATTTTATATCCCACCCTCTGGCCCATTTATTCTCATGAAGAACTAGCTGAGTTCTAGACACTAGTGACTCCGACAGCTTTGGGCAAATATATAATTCTCATAAAAGTCTGTATCATAAAACATGTCAGCATGCTTTCAGTAAACTTTCTGCTGAGTTTTAAAACATAGGGAGATGTTTTCCTGTTTAAACTGAGTCACACTCATTTTTGTACTGCTCCCATAAAACAGTACTCAGATCTCACTCGCACCCCTTTTTACACAAGCAATATTGCTCTGATTTCTCTCTAGTTTGTAACACTGTAAGTCAATCAGAATCATATCTCATACACATAAAGCCCTATACTCCTTTGACCTTATTCTGTAAACCATTTTGTTCAAGTTTATTAGAAATTCTTCATTGAACCAATATTATTCACTCTTTATCAATGCTTCAGTTGGATACTGCAGCTTATAATGGAATAGTGTGCAAATTATAAATTGAGCCAATATTTTTTAAACAAACCAATATATTTGATGTCTTCAACATACCAATTTCAGTTACATCTACCAGGCAATATTCTAAAAAGTAAACGCTGATTTTGTTAACAAGGCTTGTGCTGAAACAACAGCTGGGGAAACAAACAACTGTCACTTGTTGATCCTTGATCAGAAAAATACCAAATAGTTTTCCTGGAAAACCACTTCAACATGGGACTGGGGGATATTGTATCAGCACTTTATCTCCAACTCTTAAAGTGGCCCACCAGCAAATTCTGTTGCTACAAATATCACTTGTCCACATCTCTAGCCTGACAACTGGTAAGGCTGAGCAACACCCCTTAGGGGTGTAAATGAACTGAAAAGTGCAACAAACTGCATATGCTCCAATTCTGAAATTAATTTTAGAAATTCTCCTGCTTAAATATGAATTCAGGAGTACTGGACAGCATGAGAGAGTGAACCTATACAGCAGCCTTTCCCAACTTGGGTTCCTCCAGAGGTTTGGCCTACAATTCCCATCCTCCCTGACCACTGGACATGTTGTGTGGGACTGTTAGGAATTGTAGGCCAAAACTTCCAGAGCGATCCAGGTTGAGCAAGGCTGCATAAAGCAATAAAGGAATGGAATCGAGAAAAATGTTCATCACTGTTCTTAAGGCCAGAGCAATGAGCCCCACTGTGTCAGTGTTGCTGCTCATAGGATTATCAGGACCTACAAAACATTAAGAGCATTTCCTCAAACTGACTTTGTCTTATTTCAGACTAATGCAACATAAAGAAGATCCATCTCTCTTCTGACAGTCAGTAATGTGAACTGAAACTATATTAGAAAATATGGGATTTTATCCAAAGATCCTTGTGTACTAGCACTTCCATGTGTGCATGGGGCTGGGGGACACACCCCACTTTCTTCTGCAGTACATCACACACCACTCCAGAGCATCCTGTTCCAGAGCTGCTTTTAAGGGAGCACTAGGATATGCAGTGTGCGTGCGTGACCTTCCTCATGTGCATATGGAAGTCTTTCTACAAGGAGATCTTTGGATCAACTTCACAAGTTAGAAATTCTCCATTTTTAAAATTGTTTTTTCTTACATTTACATTCTGCCTCACCACTGAAGAGCTCAGGGTAGTGTAAATGGTTTCCCATATTCCAGTTTTATCTTCATAACAATCTGTAAGATAGGTTAAGCTGAGGGACAGTGACCCAGTTTGTACGATCACTGCAGTCCACTGTGGCTTATTTAGACCACAGTGGGTTGCAGCATGTGCTGGCGGCCATTCTGAACATCGAAGCCATGGCAGGCAGTTGTCATGGCTTATCATGACATTTGGATCCAGTGAGGATGGCTTGTCGGTGTAGTTAACAAACCACCCCAAATCCATGGGTTAAAAAGCCTTGGTGGGCTGCAGTGATCATGTGAACCAGGCTAGCAACTGGTTCAAAGTCACCTAGAAAGCTTAAAGGCTGACTGAGGGTTTGAATTTGGGGCTTCCTGGTCCTAGCCCAGCACTCTAACTAGTATACCACAATGGCTCATATTTTATTACATATTCTTCAGATAACTATATAAATCAATTTTCTTCGAGGTATTTTTAGCATTCATTTCTTCTCACAAATGGGGCTCAAGCTCAGTGGTAGAGAATGTGCTTTGTATGTTGAAGGTTTAATACCCAGCCTCTCCAGCTAGGACCAGGAAAGAATCCTGTCGGAAACACCGGACAGTTGTAGCCAGTCAATGTTGACAATATTGGGCTAGGTAGAGAGACAGTCTGACTCGGTATGAAGCTGCTTCCTATGTTCCTACAGTTTTCTTCCCCCTTTCTTCCAAGTCATGTTTAGGGAAGAAGTTACACAAGCCTACATCAGTCTGTTGTTTTTTTAAAATATATATAATTAATGATATGTGCTTTGTGAATAAAACTAAGACAGGACATTTATTTTAATTAATTCAACCAGCTTGACCATTACAAAAAACAATGGCTTTTAAAATATGTGTGCTGTGGGCTCCATGTACTTGTGACTATGTGGAGAATGCACTGCTAGTTCACATAGGACAATGTGTCATGGCTATATGGAATTACAGTGATTCCCTAGGCAATAGTTTTTAGAGCCATTGATATTGCAGGAATCATTGCGGTCTCATGTAATCATGTATATGTTTCCAGTTCACACAGGTCTATCTCCACATCACTGTGTGCATAAGTGAGCTGTAAGATAAGTCAGCTGTAAGACTGCTATAAGATTTTGGCACTGCCACCACATGTGCAAACTGGTCCTCATTTTTTTTTTTAATCACCTTCTTATTTCTGTGATCAAACTGTACAATCTTTGGCCAGAGAGCTCCTATAAATGCACCCAAAGTCTTACAAGTATCCAGCAGGACTTTTAACATTTTTTCTTGGAGCTCCAGCTGATCATGCTGTAAAAGAAAATGTTCTCAACTTTCAAAATCATGCAGCATGGGAGATGCTGCGTGTTTGGAAACATGTTCAAAGCCCCACTGGGCAAGCTGACCTATTTATATAGTTCTCTTTTGGTTATGATGATCTTCAGCATACTTGCTCATGAGTAACTAACTCCCATTGTTCTGAATACATAGGTATGGAAGATTGTAAACATTATATAGTTTTTCCATTAATTTCCTGAGCTTTGCATATAATTCAGTACAGATGGATACCATTTGAAATATCTTTAGTTAAATATTTCAGCAGTTACTTGCTGGCTAATTGCTGTCAAATTGTAAGGTTTGCATTTCTTTCAGTACGTTCAGCTCATTCACACTGTATACATGCATATAACATGAATTATAAACATGTACTCTCTCTCTCTCTCTCTCTCTCTCTCTCTTTCTAGTATTATGTACAGTATGTAGATTATGCAGATAAGCTGCTTTTATCTTGGACCTTCAAGTGGAGTTCTTTGAAGACAATGCTGCAAAATGAAATTTGAAACAGTATATGTTTATATTTAGTCTGGGCAAATTGCCTTCAGTGGGAACTTATTTCCTCATTGTTGCCAAACTGAACTCTACATAGATCCATCTATATTAATATATAAATATTTTATCATCACTTCCGCAGATAAATTATTTTGAACCATGATATTTGGAAAAATGAAATATATTCTAAAAAAGTACAAATTAGGTGTATTTGTAAGTCATTATAGGGATAGCTGGTTTAAAAGGAAGATTATTCATTCACTTTAAAAAAAATACTTGTATTTTTTAGGCTGCAGTCTTAAATGCACTTACTGTGAGTCACTGTGACTCACTTCTGAGTTTCACTGCATGCTTTCTTACATCTGATTTGTTCCCTATTACGTGAACGCTAGCAATTCTGAAATTTTTCACTGGGCCATATGGATATTTTTAAGGTGAGGGCTGTTCCTGTTATGGAAAGATTGGCTGCAGTTAGAGGCCTATGCAGTTCTGTGTGTTTATAATAGGCAGTACAGAAAATGCTATTACAAGGAAATTATTAGAGTCCTGATTCCCAAAGTTATGTTTGTGGTTTGGACGTCTTCAACTCCTCCCTCCTATCATTTTGTTCAAAACAATACGTTAGCATGTATGATCAAGACCGAAAAATTAAGAGACACATTGCTGCTGCTTCTACATGCTGCTATTAGAAATTTTGTTGTTGTTCAGTTGTTCAGTCGTGTCCGACTCTTCGTCTCCCCATGGACCATAGCACGCCAGGCCTTCCTGTCCTCCGCTCTCTCCCGGAGTGTGCTCAAGTTCATATTCATTGCATCGGTGATGCTATCTAGCCATCTCATTCTCTGCCGTCCCCTTCTCCTTTTGCCTTCAATCTTTCCCAGCATCAGGGTCTTTTCCAGGGAGTTTTCTCTTCGCATTAGGTGGCCAAAATATTGGAGCTTCAGCTTCAGTATCTGTCCTTCCAATGAGCACTCAGGGTTGATTTCCTTTAGGATGGACTGATTTTACTTCCTTGCAGTCCAGGGGACTTGTAAGAGTCTTCTCCAGCACCATAGTTCGAAAGCATCAATTCTTCGGCGCTCAGCCTTCCTTATAGTCCAGCTCTCACAGCCATACGTTGCTATTGGGAAAACCATAGCTTTGATTATATGAACCTTTGTTGGCAAGGTGATGTCTCTGCTTCTTACCATGCTGTCTAGGTTTGCCATAGCTTTCCTCCCAAGGAGCACGCGTCTTTTAATTTCATGGCTACAGTCACCGTCTGCAGTGATCTTGGAGCCCAAGAAAGTAAAATCTGTCACTGCTTCCATTTCTTCCCCTTCTGTATGCCAGGATGTGATGGGGCCAGATGCCATGATCTTCGTTTTTTTAATGTTGAGTTTCAAACCAGCTTTTGCACTCTCCTCTTTCACCCTCAACAAGAGGCTCTTGAGATCCTCTTCGCTTTCTGCCATTAGGGTGGTATCGTCTGCGTATCTGAGGTTGTTGATAATTCTCCCGGCAATCTTAATTCTGACCTGTGATTCATCCAACCGGCGTTTGTCATGATGTACTCTGCATATAAGTTAAATAAGCAGGGCGACAATATACAGCCTTGTCGTACTCCTTTCTCAATTTTGAACCAATCGGTTGTTCCATGTCCGGTTCTTATTGTTGCTTCTTGACCATCGTACAGGTTTCTCAGGAGACAGGTAAGGTGGTCTGGGACTCCCATCACTTTAAGAATTTGCCACAGTTTGTTGTGATCCACACAATTAAAGGCTTTAGCGTAGTCAATGAAGCAGAAATAGACACTTTTCTGGAATTCTCTTGCTTTCTCCATGATCCAGCGAATGTTGGCGATTTGATCTCTAGTTCCTCTGCCTCTTCGAAACCCAGCTTGTACTTCTGGTAGTTCTCGGTTCACATACTGCTGAAGCCTAGCTTGTAGGATTTTGAGCATCACTTTGCTGGCATGTGAAATGAGCGCAATTGTACAGTAGTTTGAACACTCTTTGGCATTGCCCTTCTTTGGAACTGGAATGTTAACTGACAGTTTCCAGTCTTGTGGCCATTGCTCAGTGTTCCAAATGTGTTGGCTTATTGAGTGCAGCACTTTAACAGCACCATCTTTTACGATTTTAAATAGCTCAGCTGGAAGACTGTCATCTCCGCTAGCTTTGTTGTTAGTAATGCTTCCTAAGGCCAACTTGACTTCACTCTCTAGGATGTCTGGCTCAAGTTCAGTGACCACACTATCATGGCTATCAGGGACATTCAGATCTTTCCTGTATAGTTCTTTTGTGTATTCTTGCCACCTGTTCTTAATCTCATCTGCTTCTGTTAGGTCCCTGCCTTCTTTGTCCTTTATCATGCCCGTCTTTGCACAAAACGTTCCCTTGAGATCTCCAATTTTATTGAAGAGATCTCTAGTCTTTCCCATTCTATTGTTTTCTTCGATTTCTTTGCATTGTTCATGTAAGAAGGCCTTCTTGTCTCTCCTTGCTATTCTCTGGAAATATTCTCTGCATTCAGTTGGGTATATCTTCCCCTTTCTCCCTTGCTTTTCACGTCCTTTCTTTCCTCAGCTACTTGTAAAGCCTTGTCAGACAGCCACTTTGCTTTCTTGCATTTCTTTTTCATTGGGATGGGTTGAGTTGCTGCCTTCTGAACAATGTTATGGACCTCCGTCCATAGTTCCTCAGGCACTCTGTCTATCAGGTCTAATCCCTTAAATCTGTTCCTCACCTCCACTGTATATTCATAAGGGATATGATTTAGGTCATACCTGAATGGTTTAGTGGTTTTCCCTATGTTCTTCAATTTAAGCCGACATTTTGCGATAAGAAGCTCATGATCTGAGCCACAGTCAGCTCCAGGTCTTGTTTTTACTGACTGTATGGAGCTTCTCCATCTTTGGCTGCAAAGGACATAATAAATCTGATTTCGATATTGACCATCTGGTGATGTCCATGTGTAGAGTCGCCTCTTGTGCTGTTGGAAAAGCATGTTTGCTATGATCAGCGTGTTCTCTTGGCAAAACTCTATTAGCCTTTGTCCTGCTTCATTTTGTACACCAAGGCCATCCTTGCCTGTTACCCCAGTGATTTCTTGACTTCCTACTTTAGCATTCCAATCCCCTATGATGAAGAGGACATCTTTTTTTGGTGTTAGTTCTAGAAGGTGTTGTAGGTCTTCATAGGACTGATCAACCTCTGCTTCTTCGGCCTCAGTGGTTGGGGCATAGACTTGAATTACTGTGATGTTGAATGGTTTGCCTTGGATTCGTACTGAGACCATTCTATCGTTTTTGAGATTGTACCCCAGTACTGCTTTTTCCACCCTTTTGTTGACTATGAGTGCTACTCCATTTCTTCTAAGGGATTCTTGTCCACAGTAGTAGATATAATGGTCACCTGAATTAAATTTGCCCATGTTGTCCATTTCAGTTCGCTGATGCCCAAGATGTCGATGTTCAATCTTGCCATCTCATATTTGACCACCTCCAGCTTACCTTGATTCATTGATCTGACATTCCAGATTCCTAAACAATATTGTTCTTTACAGCATCGGACTTTCTTTTCACCACCAGACACATCCACAGTTGAGTGTCCTTTCAGCTTTGGCCCAGCCGCTTCACTCTTTCTGGCGCTACTTGGAAATTCCCTCTGCTCTTCCCCAGTAGTATATTGGACACCTTCCGACCTGAGGGGCTCATCTTCCGGCATCGTATCTTTTAACCTTGTGATACATTCCATGGGGTTTTCTTGGCAAGAATACTGGACTGGGTTGCCATTTCCTTCTCCAGTGGACCACATTTTGTCAGAACTCTCCGCCATGTCCTGTCCATTTTGGGTGGCCCTGCACGGCATAGTTTATGGCTTCACTGAGTTATGCAAGCCTCTTCGCCACAACAAGGCAGTGATCCATGAAGGGGTATTAGAAATTAGGATGTTCTAAAACAAGGAGCACCTATCCTGGTATATGGAGTGATTGTTTTCCGCAGTTAATGGCTTCTTGCAACCCAGTGACCAGTATCACCACCATTATCGTGATAAATTTGAAGTACAGGTGCTCAGCATGACAGTCCCCATAGCTATATTCCCAAGAAGAGTCCAAAAATGTAGGCAGCTGTGCTGATCCATTATCAACAAATCAGTTCTAGCAATTTTTACCTCCACCAGGAGCATGTTTTTTAGAAAGTGAATAGGTCCTAATTGCCCATTCAAAACCAAGCCACACCAAAATACTTTGGATTACAACAGCGATAGTTCACAACAATATATTGTTTCTGGGAAAATCCGTTTTCCCTCCCCAGCTACTGTGAGGACTGCAGCTAAGCTCAGAGGGAACAAGGAAGCCTGGAGGTGGGGTGACAGATGACATCATTGTCCCTACTAATCAGAAAGTCCCAGAGCTTCGACCCTGTGAGCCCTGGCTCCACTACAACACTGATCACCACTGACTCCTCACAGCATACACGTTGGATTGTGTGCGAGTACCTCGTGTGAGGTGTCCTATTTGTTATAAGAGAAATTTGCTACGAAAGTTCAGGCTGGATTTCTTATTCTTTTTCTTGGCAAGCCTGAAAAGAGCATTTGGCACTCAAGTG
Source organism: Heloderma suspectum (assembly GCF_057233095.1). NCBI lineage: Eukaryota > Metazoa > Chordata > Lepidosauria > Squamata > Helodermatidae > Heloderma > Heloderma suspectum. The sequence goes on from NC_139458.1 coordinate 398,531,107, forward strand.
TCTGGGCTGGGGTACACATTACAATTGTCATGGTGATGACACCAAAAATGGCCTCCCTGAAGTGACTGATCTGCTTCCTTGCAGTAATGTATAAAAGCACTTACTCCATTGAGTTCTGCCATCACTTTACAAGTCATCATGTCCTTGATCCATGTTTGTGGTGGTTATCATGGAGGGAGGTGGAGATGGAGACCCATAGTGTGATGGAAGAGCACCACAGAATAAGTATTTTTATATGTTATAGCTGGGAGGCATGTCAGTTTTTGGTGATATTCCTGTGGCACTTCCAGTGCTCCTGTTTTGTGTTCCTGTGCTCCCGTTTTGACATGATGTTATATAGTGGCCACACCGTATGTTCCTATTGAGAGACAATATGGTTTAGTGGTTAGAATGTTGGAGTAGGATGGGAGAGCCATGAAGCTCACTGGGTTACCTTGGGCCAGTCACCATTCTCTCAGTCTAACATGCCTCACATGGTTGTTCTGAATATAAAAATAGGGGAGCAGAGAGCCTGAGGTACATTTAGCTTCTTGGAGGAATCAGAAGGTGCTGTTGGAGGACTTCTGTTATACCTGATGTCCTTTGGCAAAAGAGGACCCACAGGATTTCATCTTGTTCCCCATGCTTTTAAACATCTATTTTATTTGTTTATTATTTTCTATTACCTGGACCCCATTTTAGCTGGGGTTTAGGCCAGGTTTTGGAATAGAAACAGCCTTGGTCACCCTGTATGATGACCTATGTTGGGAGAGAGACAGAGGGAATGTGATTCTGTTGGTTCTCCTTGATCTCTCAGTGGCTTTTGAGTCCATCAACCATGGTATCCTTTTGAGGTGATTGTCTGATATGGGAATGGGGTATACTGTATTGCAGTAGTTATGTCCCTACTTGGATGGTCGGCTACAGAAGGTGGTGCTTGGAGGACATTGCTTGGCCCCATGGATTCTCCAGGATGGGATTCTGCAGGGATCAGTTTTGTCCACCATGGTATTTAACATCTACGTAAAACCTTTGAGTGGGATCATCAGGACTTTTGGAGTACCTTGCCATCAATATGCTGATGACATGCAGCTCTATTTCTCTTTTTCATCTTCATCAGGGGAGGCTGTGGATGTGCTAAATCATTGCCTTGGTGTGACAGTGGACTGGATGAAGGCTAATAAACTGCAGCTCAATCCAGCTCAAGACTAAGATGCTGTTGGTGGGAGGCTCTTCTGACTGGTCAGAGGCTGTTCAGCCTGTTCTGGATGTGGTTGCACTCCCTCTGGAGGAGCAGGTTCATAGCTTGCAGGTTCTTCTGGAACCACCATTGTCACTTGGGGTTTAGGTGGCTTCAGGGCACACAGCGACTTTTACCAGCTTTGGCTGGTGGCCCAGCTATGCTCTTGACAGGGATAATGTGGCTTTGGCAGTCTATGCTCTGGTAACCTCCAAGTTAGATGATTGCAATATGCTGTATGTGGGGCTGCCTTTGAAGACAGTTTGGAAGTCACAGCTTTGTGCAAAATGAGGCAGCCAGATTGATAGAAGAGGACAGGAGGTCTGAGCATATAACACTGATTCGGTCTCACTTGCACTGGCTGCCTGTACATTTCTGAGCCCACTTCATAATGCTAGTTTTGACCTATAAAGCCTTACACAGCTTGGGACCACAGTAACTGATGGAGCACCTCTCCTGGTATGAACCTACCCATACACTATGGTCAACATCTGAGACCCTCCTCCAAGTGGGGCTCAGAGGGTGGCAACAAAGGAGAGGGGCTTCTCTGTGGTAGCCCCCCAATTGTGGAACGCTCTCTCCACTGTGGTCTACCTGGCACCAACATTGCCATCTTTTTGGCACCAGGTTAAGATTATCCTCTACTTCCAGGCATTTGACACAATATGATGGGATTTTAATTTCATTTGTTTTATCACGTCTCAGTATCTCATTGTAATTGTTCTTAGCTGTTTTAAATTGTTTTTAAATGCTGTTTGTTGAAGTTTTGTTTTGTCATTTTTGTGAACCACCCAGAGAACTTTGGCTATTGGGAGGTATAGAAATGAAATAAATTAAATGAACTTACATCCTGCCCTTCATAAAAAATAAATCCCAGAACAGGTAACAACCAGAGGTTTGGACTGTGGTGTCACCAGTATGGTGATGACATACAGCTCTGCCTCTGTTTTCCACTTGTGAAGTCCAGGAAGGCTCTGGAACTTTTGAACAGGTATCTGGATATAGTTTTGGGATGGATGAAGGTAAACAGGCTGAAGCTTAATCCAGACAAGACAGAGATGCTGTGGGTAGGGAAACAGGCTGGTTTATGTAGAGGGTGCACCCAGTTCTGAATGGAGTTGTACACCCTCTGAAGGAGCAAGTTCACAGTTTGGTGGTTCTTCTGGACTTGTCACTGTCTATGAAAGTAGTACTGCTGGGAGCAGTGGCCAGGAGTGACTTTTACCAGCTTAGACTAGTTGGCCAGCCACACCCCCCCCTTAGAGAAGGCAGACCTCGCCTCACTCATACATTCACTAGTTACATCCAGACTACACCACTGTAATGTGCTCAAAGTGAGGTTGCCTTTAAAGATGACCCAGAAACTTCAGTTGGTGCAGAATTGTGCTTTTTAGAGCAATATGCTCTGCACATATTACACCGATTCTATACTAGTTGCGCTTGCTGCTGGTACATTTCTGGGCCCAATTCAAAGTACTGGCTTTGTCCTAAACCAGGGGTGGGCAACTGTAGGAGGTCTGGAGGCCATTTTTGCCACCCAGACTTCCCCTATGGGCTGCACTCTGCAGGATGCTGCCGCAGTCTATGGGTTACCCCCCACATACATACACGCATAAACGAATTGGAGGCTCTGTAACACTAAAACTGCATTTTTTCTTCCCAACCCCCACTTTTTGGCTGTGGGGGCCACATGCAGCTTCCAGGCTACATTTAGCCTACCTCTGCCCTAAAGGGTTTGGGGTCAGGTTATTTGAAGGACCACCTCTGCCCATATGAACCTGCCCATGCTTTAAGATGGGCATTGAAAGGCCTACTAATTGGCCTACCTTTAAGATCAGTCATACTGGCAGCCACTAGGAACAGTGATCCCTACCTTATGAAACTCCTCCAAGAGATGTCCAGTTGACTCCCCCAGTTCCAGTATTTAAAACGGCTTGGAAAACCCACCTATTTCAAATGGCTTTTTAATTTATGCGTTGTATTAGCCATACTAGTTTTATTGATGTTTTATTGATGTTGCTCTGGAAATGTTTTTAACAGTGGCTGAATTATGTTTTAATGTATTGTTATCTTTTCCTGTTTTTTGAATTCTAAAGTTATTATAATATTCTATTGTATTTTATACTTGTATTTTGTTTGCCACCTTGGATAAACTTGGTGTTATACATATTTAATTAATAAATGAACAATTTGGTATACTGACTGCCCTTGTGAATGCTCAGACATGTTTCTGAAATGAGATCACAACTCACTACACTACATCTCCCAAAACTATAAAAATGTGCGTTGATCCAAAGAAGGAAGCTGCCTTACACAGAGTCAGATCACTGGTCCATCTAGCTCAGTATTGTCTATACCAGCCTTCCTCAACCTCGTGCCCTCCAGATGTTTTGGGCTTCAACTCCCATCAGCCTCAGCCAGCATGGCTAATAGTCAGGAATTCTGGAATTTGTAGTCCAAACCATCTGGAGGGCACCAAGTTGGTGAAGACTGGTCTGTATTGACTGGCAACTGCTCTCAGGATATCAGACAGGAATCCTTTCCAGCCCTACCTAGAAATGCGGGAATTGAACCTGGGGCCTTTTGTGTACAAATAATATGCTGTATCCCTTGCTAGGTGCGTTTTGAGATTTAATCTGGTCATTGTGCCAAAATCCATGTCATCACTATGTCAAATAGTCCTGTTAGTTGGGCCTTCGTCAGAAGGTGAAATGTAAGACAAAAAATATATCGACCCCCATTCAGAGAAGTAAATGGGAGAGAAGCACAAATAAAGCAAGGGTGGTATTTGGTGTAAACAACAGACATATACCTCTCATCACAAGTTTAAACAACAGCTTTCATTGGAGTAGAAAATGCTGAGGAGAAAATAAACACAAAAATCCTGCTATTTCCACAGAAGTCTTTGCACATGCCTAATAGCACCTGCTATACCGGGGGTGGGGAACCTCTTTCAACCCAAGAGCCAAATTCTATTTTGGAGAAGCTCTTAGGGGCTGCATTCCAGTGGTGGGTACGGTCAAATACAAAAGGGGTGGGGCTAAAAATTTAAAATAAAAAATACCAGCATATTGTACCTTAAATCTCTTAGGGTACAATCCTATGGGGATAGGCGGCTGCCTCCCAACTCAGAGGCGACTGCCTATCCAATGCAGGGCAGGAGAAGTATGGAAGGGATCATTCCCTCCATGCTTTTCCTGCCCTGCATTTGTGGCTAGACAGCCAATTTTGGGGGAGGAGGCTGCCAGACAACACATAGGATGTGTCATACCGGCATTTCCGCCTTCCTCACCCCAGAATGCCCCTGGAACGCCCTGTTTTGACCGCTCTGCGCTCCTCTTCCAAGCGGGGAGCGTGGCGCCATGCCACACTGCCTCTGAGGCAGCGCGGAAGGTGTGTGTGTGGGGGGGAATGTCGGTTCTCCAGGAACTGACCTCGGAGCGTGGGCTGTGAGGTCAGTTCCTGGAAAACCACTTATCCTATGGCCATATAGCTGCTGACTTGTGGCCATAGGATTGCTCCCTTACTGCCTGTAACTAAGTCTTAGCAGAGGCATTTCAAACTTCTAGAATAGGGGGAAAATGGCACACAGGCTGGGAAACTAGCAAATGATGTGTGGTTACAGGGGAAAGGGGTGTGGCCATCTGGGGAAACCTGGAGGGCCAGATTGGGAGCCCAGGAGGGCCCCCAGCTCAGACCTGGGCTCTTGGGTGGATGGTTCATAGTGGATGCGGTCCAAAGAACGATGGTGGATTTTGCATCAATTTTGCATCTGATCACAACATTATATAACAAATAAGATTTGCTCATATCATTAAAAAAAAATTATCACAATTGAGGTGATAATGAAAATTATACTTTGGATCACTGATTCTGGTTGTTCTAAATACATCGTTTCTGTGGCACAGAGTATGGTGAATAAATCCACTCGGTTCCAGGTTTGTAATGCATCTCTGGTACTTTAGTTCCATTATTGTAATAACTATTTAAATATTTTACATATAAGAGCAGTTTCAAGTAATCTCTTATTACATATTGAAATTTTTAGAGCTGGGTGAAAATTAAAAATAGCACATCCCAAATTGGGGCTACCCTTTTGTGGAGGCATTGGGATATGCTGATTTTTGTAATGAAAATACAGTAGACAAACATTCAAGGTGGGTAGTTCAATGGGGAAAGGGCAAAAAGGAAAATCACTGGGATCTGGCAGGATCCATTCTCTGCATATGGGTGTTTTGATTATATTTTGATTGGGGGGGGGAGAGATGCACATTGTAGAATATGGATAGATCTCTAAATAAATGCTGGTGGATTGCTTGCACAAATCGTCAGAGTCTGATAATATTCATATTTTTTCAGAGGGAGTTTGATTTCTCCCACTCCCACGCTTCCCAGCCCCTTTAAGAACAGCAGCAAAGAAACACCACACGCAGTCAGACAGGCAGGCAGAAAAGCAGAATCAAATCAGTGCAAATACAACCAAGCGGGCAGCTAATGATCACCATGATTACGCATAGAGAATCTTTGGGCATTTAAAAAAAATAAATATTAAAAATATGCATGCAAGAAAAGTGCACATACCGAGTAATGATCTCAGGGAGAAGGGGGAGAAAAACCCTGGCAGCTTCCCCCTTCTCCTGCCAAGTTATCATTGAGAAAACAGACAGGCAGAGTGACGTCCTGGGTCAGACTGAGTGCGGATCGACTCTACCAAGGAAACAGGGAGGCCCATGCATCCTTTGGATGCCCACTGCTGCCTTTCTCCCCCTCGCAACCCGCTTCGCCCGGTGCGGAGCAGCCGTTCAAATGGACCCCGTGCTGCGGGGAAGCTCGCCGATCCCCGGGCAAGTGCTCGAGGAGGTGGCCTCAGGCTTCCTCGGATAGGCATCTCCCCCCCTTCTCCGGCTGAGGTCGCGGAAGCCCAGTTAAAGGAGGCGTGTGTAAAGATTTTGCAATGTCCCTGCATGGTGTTGTAGACTTTCCTAGCAAAGAAACCGGCTTCGGCTTCTTTACAATCCCCGACGACTCACCTGATTAACCCGCCTGCGGTTCTGCCCTGATCAGGTAAACCGAGTCCAGACCTTATATCATCATGCACATCTGTAAACTAACATTGCATCTGGGGCATTTCCCCCTTTCTTTTTTTCTTTTTAAATTGGAGAGACGAGAAGCTGATAGAAGCTCTGTTCCCCCCCCCCCCCCATCTTCAGACCTCGTTCAATTTGACTTGCTTAGGAGTCAGTTCCTTTTCATAGAAATCACACAGTCAAATCAGCCAACCAGGCATTATTGATTTCTCTCCTCCCCTTCCCCCCCGCTTGCCATTTTTTTAAAGGATAGCGTAGTTTTTCTTGTGTGTGTGTATATGTGTGTGTGTACGCTGACAGATTCGATTCCCGCAGATTTTGTCCTGTTTCTGCCCTCTTCAACCTTTCCTTTCCCCCTCTTGTAGAGGGAATTGATTTATTAAAAACAAAACAAAAATAGTGAACCGGGCCAGGGTTCAAGCAGCCAGAAACAGGGGACAGGTCCTCGGCTTTCAGAGATGGGGCGGGGGGAGTGAATTAAAAATACTGTGTAGCGGTAAGGAGGGGAGGGTTGGCAAGGTTGGAGTAGGAGGACGAGACTTTAAAGCTGTCGCTAGTTTGGTGTGCCTGCGATCGTAGTTGTGCATATTATTATTTGCTGCTGCCGCCGCCCGGAGTGCATGCGTGTGCGTGCCTGTCCCACCTCTTCTAGATCCCCTTTCAAGGAGCTCAGAAGTTCCGCACTCCTTCTCCAGCTTTGCCAATCGGCTGCTACCTTTGTTGCCTCGCCTCCTGGATAGCCAAGGGCAGCGCGATCCGTCCGAGGGAACTCGGTAGATGATACAGGAAAAGCTCCGTGTGGCGCGAGAGACCCGGGGAAAGAGACATTAGCGTCATCCCCGCCTCCCCTCTCCTTCCTTGAAACACTTTCTGTGAGTGATTTACAAGAGCCAAATAGGCCTGCCTGCCAGTTAAGTGCTAGGAGAAAGATGATCATTTGCTATCTATCTATCTATCTATCTATCTATCTATCTATCTATCTATCTATCTATCATCTAATATCCTTCCTTCTGCTCTTTAATGTGGTTTTGCTCCATGGTGCTGCTTGTCTTGAGGTTGTCGTCCTATGTAGGCTTACTGACGGGTAAGTCCCATTCCGTGCAATTTACTTCCAAGTGAACATGAACTGGGCTGCGCTTGAGAGAATAAGCCCATTAGAAGTGGGGTTTACTTCCAAGTAAATATTTATAGGATTGGGCAGCAAAAAAGCAAACTTGCTCTGTTTGTGTGCATTCACACACACACACACACACAGAGCAGTTCACAAAATCAAAGAGGTAAGAGTGACAGTGGCATGTGGCTTGATGTTCCCCTGATCATGCACCTTTCCTTCCTCCAGAGTTAAGGTTTAGGGCTGTGTGGAGAGCAATTGCATTCCAAAAGTTGTGGCAGGGAGTAGGTACATTGATGTATTGGCCACAGTGTATTCCCCACCCAGTTCCTTTGATATACACTGTCTATCATGTGTACTGATTTGGGGAGCACCTGGCTGCCCTAAATCTGAGATGAGGGAGAAAAGCAGGACAGCTGTATCTCTAAAGAGCAGGATAATTTGCTACTTGGTAGGAGGGTGACCTAGACACCTGGGCACCTTTGCATATGGGTGGGGTGTTAGTTGGGCACTTTTGCTTCTGGGGTTTTTAAAAGTCATGCATCTTTTCTTCTGTTGTGTTCAGGTGGGATGATGATGGTGATGATGTATTTATACAGGGCCACTGATGTACATTGTACTTTACAGAATAACTTAAGCAAAAAAGCAAGGTCCTTGACTTGAGGAGGTGTGTGTACATGTAAGGAGTCTCTTTATGTGAAATATGAGTTGGAGATGTGAGCTCATTTGCTTCTGTAGGTTGCTTCACACCCTATGCTTTTCCTACACTAAAAATACTTCTTTGTCCAAAAGAGTTTGAAATCTGCATGTATAAGGCATATGACAGATTACATAGGTATGTATTTTGCAGTGTGTGTATTATGCAGTATTATGCAGTAACATGGATTGCAGTTATCATATACAGTCATCATATACAACCATGTACATGCAGGTTTCACATTCTTTTTTTTTTACATTGAAGGGAAAAGGTGTGAAGAAAACCACATTTGGAAGTACTTCCATGTGTAGCACCTGAAGCAGTCTTGTGTATAAAGGAGAACACCTTCTGTTTGTGGGTGCTGGGGACAAGGAATCTGGGCATTTGTGTTTCTGGGTCCTAACTCCTGAGCAATCTGGAAGGAGATCTTAGAAGCAGTGGATCTCCTGTTTTTTTACAGCTAGCTGGAAGGCTGCATATGAAAACATACTTGGGAAGTTGCCAGTGGATTGGTGCATTTCCCCTTAAAGGCTAAAGAAAGATAATGGAAGACAGGAGAAGAGGTGGATGGGAGTCAGGGGCTTGTTCACACAGTGAATTTCTCCCCTCCTCAACCATGCAATTATAAATCTTGTAAAACAGGCTTCTAAGTTAAACATGAAAATTCGGAAAGCAGTTGTACAAGCACATGAGGGCAGAAGAGAAATTTGAATGTCCTTCAGGTTTGAATCACTTTAGAGGTGCAATTATATCAGGGATGTAATTTGGCTGTAATAGGGAGGTCTGCAAGATAAAGAAGGCAGTTAGTGGGAAGATTTTAGGCATGCAGTCATTTCACATTGAAAAGTGTGAAGATGGCCTCATAGATTGTTGCCCTCTTCACCAAATCTCAGCTAATATGTAACATACTGTCCAACAGGGTAAATGCTGCAATCCTATGCACACTTTCTTGGAAGCAAGCCAAGGAAAGTGTGCTTTTCAAGTAAAACTGTACTGGAGTGGGCAATTAGGGCCAAGTCTAACATTGCACAGAAAAACTTAACCCTGCTTTTGAATCTCTGCTTTTAATGTAATGTTTGAAGTGGGAAAACAAGGACTGTTGTTTTTAATTTGGATTCATAAATATTGATACATCACTAGTTCAGATATTACTTTGAAAGCAAAAATTTAGACATTAAAGTGATCCACATGTTTGCATTCCTCACTTCTGTGTAATGTCTGAATCAGCACTTCAAACATGCTCACAACACAATTCAGTTTGAACAGGCTTCTGAACCTTGGTTCTGGAATGAGCATAGAACTTGTATGTAGTTTATCGTGTTTGACCTTTCATTCAAGTGCTGAAGGACATGGCCAATTGTGGCTTGCCATGTCCTTTTCATATACTGATAAATGTGAGAGGAAAATTGTCATGTACGGTAATTTATGCTAATTCATACATGCAATTCCATGTAGGAATTTGTAATATGTGAAGCCATTTTAATCCCTTGGATGTATAGTACATTGTTTATAGGAATGCATGTAACAGAAGTATAACAGAAGTATCGTTTATGATGATGATGATGATGTTATTCTGTAGTTAAGCTACAAGGGACTTCATATATAAAATATTTAATAGATCAGTTATGGTGATTTGGTGCTTAATATATCAACATAAGCAGATAATTTAACTATATGGAAGTGTATGCACTACCATATTCCAGTCTGCAGTGTGTTCCCAAAATTAAAAGGTTACCATCTAGAGTATTCTATCTGCATCATGATCCTAGCACTGCTTATTATGGCATCAGTATTTCAATATTAAGTGATCTTAAAGATATTTCATCTTTCATTTTGAACCCAGAATTTGAATCAGCATTAGAATGTCAGTGCTGTAAGATAAGGCATAGCAAACTAAGTAGACAGCTGAAGGGCTCCTGGTGAAGGTGTTGCTGAGAAGGATATCTTGGTGTGTTCTCAGTAACCTTGTTTACAGGGACGTTTCATTGCAACCAGAAATTCAGCAAGAGGCTGCCTAGACTAATGTCTAAGTGTTTGAAATTGATTGTGAGTGTCTTTTTCTTTATGAACATTATATATGCCTTTACAGCATACTTTTGCAATACTTTGCAGAAGGGCTGTGTGTGTGTGTGTGTGTGTATTAAAGGCATGTCTATATTTGTATTCATGTACAACAGAAGAAGAAAGGGGGATTATCAGATCTCGTAATGGTTTTTCTATATGCCAACTACAATTCATTTGATTTTTTAAATCTCCTGGGTTTTAAATGGTATATTGTTGATGGCTAATTCCGTCTGTTAGGGCTAGAGTCGAAGAAAGTATGTATGTTAATAACCAGGTACATTGATGTGGGATGTTTAACTTAAAATCTGTTTAAAACTATACTTTAAAAATGCATGCATGAATATGCTCAGTGTAAAATGCCAGAAGATAATTTTTTGAAATGTTTCTAAAATATTTCTGAATAATAAACAGGATATGTAATGGTCATACATTTTATACAGTATTTTATGGCTATAAATTAGTTATATTTTAAAGCAAGCTTTATGCTCTATATAACTATTAGGTCATACTTTTCAATTATTTTACAGGTAATTTCAGGAAGGTTGGTATGGTCCTTCCTGGGCATATCTGAACACATGTCTATGGAACAGTGATTGCCAATTGTTAGTGGGGAGCTTTGTTATAGATTAGGATTTAATTTTAAATTATTAGGGTGCATGCCGACAAAATCCTAAGGAAATAGCCTCAGTCCTATGAAACAAGAAGGGTTACTGCAATGAAACTTACCTAATGCAATTTAAAATCCATTCACTAAGAAACCTTGACAGTATCTGCCTTCCAGGTAGAACACATTTGGAAACAATATATCTCCATTTAAATGCAGATCTACAGTTTTCTCCAGGGGGCAGTTGGTGAATCTTTCCACTGAACTGCTGGTACTTGAAAAACTAACTGAAGATTTTCCCATGAACAAGGGACCGTTTCAAGTCAGCTGTTTGAATAATGATTATAAATTTTTTCTAATATTGTAGTTTTATATTGATTTAAAATGCCTTTTGAAAAGCCAGACTGAGGGAATACTGCCTTTTCTTTTTTAGCTCAAAGCAGTTTTTACGCTTATTTAGTGGGGGGGGGGGTAAGGATAAATTACAAGTCTGACAAATAAGTTCTTTGTTTTTACACTGCCATAATGTTTGCATGTGAATTCCCCCCTTCACCCCATCAAATGGATAGGGCAGATTTCCTTTGATTTTGACCTAGATTCTGTCTGATTATTCCTATATAGTGAGTACCTGGTAATTTCCCACTGTGAAAATAGTTGAACAACTGTTGATGCCATCTAGCAGAGCTGCATGGTCAATAGGGGTATGGTACACATGCAGTTTAACTCCATCACACCTTGACGATTTCATTAGGAGAGCAGTGTGAAAATGGGTGCTTTTCTAACATGAGGTGTGTGGGGGTGTGTGTGTGTATGTGTGTGTATGTGTGTGTAGGGATGAGGGTAAAGCAAAGGGCATCTCATTGAAAGTTTTTATTTGTTTTAATTTGGGTGGTTTTGTGTTATCCACACTTAGGGTTCAAATAATGTCAGTGTTTCACGCAAAGAAACCAGCAGAATATGGCAAGTTGTGTGGATTGTGACTGCTGTTACATCTTTCATTTGTGGTTGCTTAAAACAGGGGCTACCTCTACTGGATTAGTGGCTGGAAAAATATTTCAAATTTTAAGCACCAGCATCCAGTTTTTAGATACCAGTCCTTTACAGGACTGAAAGAATATGTCAAAATCATGGATGATTGCACCAAAACTCTAGCCATTCAGGGCACCAAGTCTTTAAGATTTCTTGGCCACACTCAAGTCACAACCCAAGATGGCTTCAAATACCATGTACTAACAAGCTTATCACATGCAGAATTCCCCTTGCCTACTCCCATGAGCAGTATTACCTGTCATGAAACTTTAAAAGGCTTTTGGAAGCCAGTTTGTAAAAGAAGCTTCGAGAGAGCGAATGACCCAGCTTGCACATAACGCGTAATTGTGGGTTAATTGCCACAAACCTAGTGAGAGTGAGTGAGCATTCTCGTCACTTCTGCTTTCAATTAATAACCTATGATGACCTGTTAAACAAGGGAGAGGTAAACTATGATTTGTTGTTGGGTTAATTCTGGGTTAAGTTCTGTTAGACTTCATGCTAACAACCTACAAATGAGGTGATCATAGGCTGTTAATTGAAAATGGAAGCATCGAGCATGCTGGAGAAAGCACACCTGCTTGCTTCTATTTGTAGCTGGCAATTCATGGGTTGATTAACTTATGTTTGTGTGTTACGTGCAATCCAGGTCTGTGTTGTAGCGGATAGAGTATTGAAAATGACCTGGAGAGAAATTAGTTTAAATACCCACACATCCATGAAGTGACCTTTGGTGCATCCATCCTGGGTAACCGTGGACATTAATTTATTCTATATGGAAAACACAGTTGTGAACTCACCTCAGACTTCACTTGTATTGTGGTCCACATTATCTTTCTATTAAAATGTCTACAGCTTTCAGGAATCAATAGCAACGTACTTGTTATTTTAAAAAAGAAAGGAAGGAACAAGATGCTGATCCTTATCCCTAACTTCTGCAAACGGGTTTTAAATTTTGATCGAAAGTGAATTCTAAGCACATTGCTTGGGGAGGCCTTGCTTTTGGTCCCATAGTTGACAGTGTAGTTGACAATGACTTGGTTCCCATGATCAATTTGAGCCACAGTGGCTTAAATAAGCTTGTGGCATGTGCCAGGCGCCCACAGGCACCCATTCCTAACTCAACCCCTGCTCATAGGGTCTTGTGTCATCCAAAACTGGTGAGGGTGGGTTGTTGGCATGGTTAACAAACCACCCACAACCATAAAACAGCCCATGGATTGTGGATGGTTTCTTAACCTTGCCAACAAGCCACCCTCACCAGGTTAGGACAACATGAGAATCTATGAGCAGCCTTTGGGTTATGGAATGGGAGGCCACAGGTGCCCAGCATGTGTTGCAAGCCACGGTGATGTATTTAAGCCACTGTGGCTCAAACTGATCATGTGAACCAAGCCAGTGCCTTGACTTGGGAAAGGTGTGGTTGACAGTGATGTAGGAAAGGGCCTTTTCAGTGGCGGTGGCCATCTGTGAAACTCCTCCAGGAGATTCACATGATCCCCGCATCACAGATCTACTGTTGAGCTGTAATGATCATTTTATTCCATCGGGCCTTTGGCTTTGAGCTACTTTCTGCTACCTTGGGATTTTTAGCATTGGTAAAAAAACCACTCTTTTTGAATGTATGATAGGTTTTGTTGTTCTGGGTTTTTAATTTAAAGTTCTTGTGAGCTGAATCATGGCTGAGTCTCTTCTTAGTAACACCAGTGCCACTTTTTATTATTTCATTGGATTTGTTGCTGATTTTAAAAGGCATGAAAAAGAGGAACTCCAATGAAATATTCTTCTATCATGTACCCTTTTTAGTACATAGTGACTAGCCTTCCCCAACTTGCTGCCCTCCAGATGTGTTGAACTACATTATGGCATTACTGTACGATGATGTATTTCATATTTAGAGGTTGCATGTAAACAGTGAATTCTATTTCTATTGACATTTCAACTTCTTGTGGTTTTCCACTCATTTGTATTTTCATGATATGAATCTGTTATTCTCTGTTTTTTTTTTTTCTGAGCAGCAACTCCAACCATGCTGGCTGGGGATGATGGGAGTTGTAGTTCAACATCTGGAGGGCATCAGGTTGGGGAAGGCTGAATGCTTTCCTGAAAGTCTCTGTAGGACTTGCCTATTTCTTGTACATGGGACATATTGTAGAGTGGTGGGTTTTTGGTAACAGGAGAAAAAACATTACTGTAGCTTATGGATAAGAGAATGGTGCTAGATTTCTCAGTCATATTTTCTGATGGAGAATCCAGTGGTAGTTGCTTGCATGTGTAATTGATTATCATACATTTATTTTAAAATTGGGACATATCAAGAAATCTAACATGATGCTTTGGAATATATCTGCTCCCTACAATGTTCTTGAGGGAAATGTAAAGTTGCAGGCAAAATTGTTAGAGAGTTATAGATGTTCATAGCAACTGTAACTATAATAAACACATGCAGTATATATTTTCCAAGCTATTTTGTATGAATGAAAAGCTGACGCTGGCAATTTGTATGAACAATTCCACTTAATCACTCAAAATTTATTTCCTAGTTAGTGAAGAATACCAGTGTAGCCATACACTGAACCTTGGGCTTAGGTTCATATGCTCTAGAAACCTTTGTTAACATGAGGAAAGAATATGAATTAGTTTTACTAGTCTCCTAGAATATGAGATCTGAATGTCACTATCATTTTCTTCATTGTTTTTGTTGTTTATTCGGTCAGTCGCTTCCGACTCTTCGTGACTTCATGGACCAGCCCACGCTAGAGCTTCCTGTCGGCCGTCGCCACCCCCAGCTCCCCCAAGGTCAAGTCCGTCACCTCCAGAATATCATCCATCCGTCTTGCCCTTGGTCGGCTCCTCTTCCTTTTGCCTTCCACTTTCCCTAGCATCACCATCTTCTCCAGGGTATTCTGTCTTCTCATGATGTGGCCAGAGTACTTCAGTTTTGCCTTTAATATCATTCCCTCAAGTGAGCAGTCTGGCTTTATTTCCTGGAGTATGGACTGGTTTGATCTTCTTGCAGTCTAAGGCACTCTCAGAATTTTCCTCCAGCACCACAGTTCAAAAGCATCTATCTTCCTTCGCTCAGCCTTCCTTATGGTCCAGCTCTCACAGCCATAGGTTACTACGGGGAATACCATTGCTTGAACTATGCGGACCTTTGTTGTCAGTGTGATGTCTCTGCTCTTAACTATTTTATCAAGATTTGTCATTGCTGTCCTCCCAAGAAGTAAACGTCTTCTGATTTCCTGGCTGCAGTTAGCGTCTGCAGTAATCTTTGCACCTAGAAAGACAAAGCCTGTCACTGCCTCCACGTTTTCTCCCTCTATTTGCCAGTTCTCAGTCAAGCTGGTTGCCATAATCTTGGGTGTTTTTTAGGTTTAACTGCAACCCAGCTTTTGCACTTTCTTCTTTCACCTTCGTCATAAGGTTCCTCAGCTCCTCCCTGCTTTCAGCCATCAGCTGCATATCTGAGATTGTTAATGTTTCTTCCAGCGATTTTAACTCCAGCCTTGGCTTCATCAAGCCCAGCACGTCACATGATGTGTTCTGTGTACAGGTTGAATAGGTAGGGTGAGAGTATACAACCCTGCTGTTCTCCTTTCCCAATCTTAAACCAGTCCGCTGTTCCCTCGTCTGTTCTTACCGTTGCTACTTGGTCGTTATACAGATTCCTCAGGAGGCAGACAAGATGACTTGGTATCCCCATACCACCAAGAGCTTGCTACAATTTGTGATGATCCACACAGTCAAAGGCTTTAGGATAGTCAATAAAACAGAAATAGATGTTTTTCTGAAACTCCCTGGCTTTCTCCATTATCCAGCGGATATTGGCAATTTGGTCTCTAGTTCCTCTGCCTTTTCTAAACCCAGCTTGTACATCTGGCAATTCTCGTTCCATGAATTGCTGGAGTCTACCTTGCAAGATCTTGAGCATTACGTTACTGGCATGTTAAATAAGTGCCACTGTTTGATAGTTTGAACATTCTTTGGTGCTTCCCTTTTTTGGTATGGGGATATAAGTTGATTTTTTCCAATCTGTTGGCCATTCTTGTGTTTTCCAAATTTGCTGGCATATGGCATGCATCACCTTGACAGCATCATCTTGCAAGATTTTAAACAGTTCAGCTGGGATGCCATCATCTCCTGCTGCCATGTTATTAGCAATGCTTCTTAAGGCCGATTCAACCTCACTCTTCAGGATGTCTGCCTCTAGCTCACTGTCAAATCTATCCCTGATATTATTATCCTTCGTATACAGATCTTCTGTATATTCTTGCCACCTTTTCTTGATCTCTTCTGCTTCTGTTAGGTCCTTGCCATCTTTGTTTTTGATCATACCCATTTTTGTCTGGAATTTACCTCCAATGTTTCTAATTTTCTGGGAGAGGTCTCTTGTCCTTCCTATTCTATTATCTTCTTCCTATTCTATTATCTTCTTCCACGCATTGCTTGTTTAAAAATAATTCTTTATCTCTTCTGGCTAACCTCTGGAATTTCGCATTTAATTGGGCATATCTCCCCCTATCACTGTTGCCTTTTGCTTTCCTTCTTTCTTGGGCTGCTTCCAGTGTCTCAGCAGACTGCCATCTTGCCTTCTTGTTTTTCTTTTTCTTTGGGACGTTTTTTGTTGCCGCCTCCTGAACAATGTTGCGAACTTCTGTCCATAGTTCTTCCGGGACCCGATCTACTAAATCTAGTCCCTTAAATCTATTCTTCACCTCCACTGCATATTCATTAGGAATAGTAGTGAGCTCATATCTAACTCATCTGTGGGTCTTCCCTATTCTCTTTAGTCTGATTCTAAATTGTGCAATAAGAAGTTCATGATCTGAACTACAATCAGCTCCAGGTCTTGTTTTTACTGACTGCATAGATGTCCACCACCTTTGGCTACAAAGGATGTAGTCAATTTGATTTTGGTTTCAACCATCTGGTGAAGTCCATGTATAAAGTCGTCTCTTAGGTTGTTGGAAGAGAGTGTTTGTTATGCACAGTGAGTTGTCTTGGCAAAATTCTATCAGCCTATGTCCTGCTTCATTTTGTTCTCCCAGACCATGCTTGCCTGTAATTCCAGGTGTCGTTTGACTACCCACCTTAGCATTCCAGTCTCCTGTAATGAAAATAACATCTTTTTTTGGTGTACTATCCAGTAGGTGCTGCAGATCCTCATAGAACTGATCTACTTCTGCTTCTTCAGCATCTGTGGTTGGGGCGTATATTTGGATCACTGTGATGTTAAATGGCTTACCCTGAATTCGAATTGAGATCATTCTGTCATTTTTTGGAATGTATCCAAGCACTGCTTTAGCCACTTTATTATTAATTATGAAGACTACTCCATTTCTTCTGTGGTCATCTTGTCCACAGTAGTAGATCTGGTGGTCATTTGATGTGAAGTGGCCCATTCCAAGCCATTTCAGTTCACTGACACCCAAAATGTCTATATTTAATCTTGACATTTCCCCAATAACCACATCCAATTTGCCCTGGCTCATAGATCTTACATTCCAGGTTCCTATGGTGTGTTGATCTTTAGAACATTGGATTCTTCGTTCACCACCAGCACCATCGGCTGCTAGCCATCCTTTTGGCTTTGAGCTAGCTGCTTTATCACATCTGGGGCTAGTTGAACTTATCCTCTGTTCCTTCCCAGTAGGATTTTGACCATCTTCCGACCTGGGAGTCCCATGTTCCGATGGTATACCAACGGAATACTCTTGTTGTGCTGATCCATTTAGTTTTCATGGCAAGAATACGGGGGTGGGTTGCCGTTTCCTTCCCCAGGGATTGTATTTAGTCTGACCTCTCTGCCATGACCTTCCCGTCTTGGGTGTCCCTTCACGGTTTAGCTCATGACGTCATTGAGGTGCTCAAGCTCCAGCACCACGACAAGGTAATGATCTCCTTTGCAATTTTCTTCATTTTAGGTGGTTATTTTTGGATTATTTTAAAATATACACAGGTCTCAGCACTTCGATATTCTTGATCCAGAAGTGCAATATGGATTTTAACCTTGAAAGATGAAGTCAGTGTATCTAAGCAATTCGGAACAAAAAAAGGAACAGTGGCATTATCATGTGTTTGCATCATCTGTATTTCAACTTTTTGATACAATATATAACTTTCTCCTACCAATAGCTTATGCGGTCTGCCCTGGCTAACTCTTCACTTCAAAGTTCTATAATGTGAAAGTTAATGCTTTTAAAAACTATTAGTAATCTTAAAGCAATGTACGCTATGCCTGGACATCCCATAATGTCTTTATCTTGGCCTTTGACCTACTATGGCTACCTCACTATTAGCATTTTCCCCTTTTCTTTTTAGTTAAATAAACACATATTTGCCTGCCCCATCTCGTCCCCAGCAATAGTATTTTGTTTTATCTTGCTGGTTTGGGGTGGACATGGGAGGGGAATCCCTGATACTTCACAGTTCCAGCCACTTCTAAATTCTATGAAGCCTGATATTTCTACCCTGTATGGTCAGCCTTGGCTTTAATTACTTAACCTAAAGAACAGCCTACAATCTGGACAGGAGGAAATATTAGAGGAACACCAAACAACAAAATAACCAAACATAAAATAAAACTAAGGAAAACATTAAGAAAATAAACAGAAGTGTGCTGATGCAGACAAGGTATTAAGAATTATAATATATATACGATCATACATTTTGGAAGTTCAGATGTGCATGTATCAATGCAAACTGATACATGCACATCTGAGATTTTCTATAATATAATAGAGATTTTATTATATTAAGTGGTATATAAATATTATAAACAAAGAAATAAAACTGCTGTTCAGTCTCTGTAGATGACATGGCATGTGGGTTAGGATAATGTGGTGTAGTAGTACTTGAATCAGGGAGTCTGGTTTCAAATCTTTATTAAGTTATTCACCTCTCAGCCTAACCTAACTCATAAGGTTACTTTGAGGCTACAGTGGGAAACTCCTACATATGCAGTCTTGAATTTCTGCAGCAGCTTTTCCCAACCTGGTGCCCTCCAGATGTGCTGGACTACAACTCCCACAATCCCCCAGCCAGCCATGCTGGGAGTTGAAGCCCAACAGTTCTGGAGGGCACCAGGTTGGGGAAGACTATTCTGTAGTAATGAGTGGAGATTGTGGAAGCAGCATGAATTGCTCAGCTCATGTTCATTTCAGTGCATCCATGAAGTATTAGATTGAAGAAATTTTCTCAGAACCACCTTTGTGCATGTACTGTTCAGGGAGGAAGGAGATAGTGGCTGTGATGCTTCAGGGAGGCAAGGAAATATGAGCCAATAGCATTTCACCACTCTCTTCCACTTAGGCCAGTGGCAAAACTCTCACCCCAAAGCATCTGGTACCAAGACTGTTCAAGAAGGAGCTTCCTTAGATTTCACAGGGCCATTTACCCCACATAATCCTCCTGATTTTCAAAACAAACAGACCAAAACTATTCAGGAGAGGTATTGCTACTTTTTGAAGACAGTTCAGAAAATGTCTCCTCCTAACAGCTTTTTTAAATTGAAAAGATTTAAGGCTGTGAGTTGTATCCAATATTAGTCCTACTTTGAGTAGACACATTGAAATGAATGGGACTTGTTAGACTAATGTTGGATACAACCTTGTGTATAGAATGTATGTACATTTTGGAAGCTGACATCTACGTAATCATTATCTTTAGGTTTTATTTGGAAGGTACTGTTAGTGTGACCATTAGCAAAAATAATTTCCAATATTTATGAATGAAAATGATTCCAATAACGACTAGGGATGTACGAAAGTCACTTACCTTTTTGAAGGGTGACATTTGCGGTGGGGGGGAGGCGCTCCGTCCCTCCCCCCGAAATTCTCTCCAGCTGGCTCCGCTCTGCGGAGCCGCCAGCTGGGGCCACCCGCAGCCGGACATCCGGCCACTGAGCAGCCTGCACAGGGACGCAAATGGCGGCTGCCATAGCCACTGACATTTGCGTCCCTGTATTTTGCCGTGATAGGCTACGTAAATATTTACATAGCCTATCACACGACAAAAAAAAAAAAGGAACGCAAATGGTGGCCACTACACCATTTCCACCCCTCTCTTTTGTCGTAATAGGCTACGTAAATATTTACGTAGCCTATCACATGGCAAAAAAAAAAAAAAGGAACGCAAATGGCGGCTGCTGTAGCCGCCGCCACTTGCGTTCCCTTAGTTTTGCCGTGATAGGCTACGTAAATACTAACGCGGCCCTGCGTTAGCCGTGATAGGCTACGTAAGCATCCAGTCTGTCCTCTAGGGTAATGTGGAAGATAATGGGGTGTTTTAGGAGAAAACACGTGGGGTGTAAACGCAAACTGCTGATTCTGTTGACAGCATTTTGGTCATGTGTCCCCTTATCCCATTACTTCTAAGTAACATAAAAGGCAATAGACACCTTTGTGGTTTAATTATATAATAAATACTTTTCAAACCCCAATATATCATTGTATATCAAGAGGTTCATATATCCATATGTATACAACTGCCTAGGATCTTAATTATTTTCCTGTCTGAATTCTAGGGCATGCCCTTTTGCTGTGCTGCCACTTTTAGTTTTTGCTCTTTGGAGTAAAGTTCACAATACTGAAGAAATAACCTGCAATATACTGCAAGTTAGAATAGTCAAGAGTGCCTGAGGGGGAAAAGAAGGGTGTTGGATAAGCAAAGTGATCAAACACACTCTTGTAATGCTCAGAAACAAGTCTGTTTCAACCATTGGTAATATGAACTATGATGATGTACTTAATCATGGTGTTTTATGGACACTAATCGAGCAATCCTACATACCAATTATACAGGGGTCAGAGATACACCGCTGCTATGCCGACACAATATCCACCAAATCCAACAGTTGCCCAGTCCAGGAGGGGTAAAACAAACAACACAGCAAAAACAACAGCCAGCTCCCTCCCCCCGCAGTCCATGGCAACACTGCCAGTGCCCACCAATCAATGGATGTTGCAGCAATGATGACCCCATGCCACTCAGCCACTGAAGGAGCCAATGCACTGATGGTGACAGGGATACCCATCAGGATAGCTAGTTTCATGCTCTCTCCCCCACAATGATGCCACATCAGCCCCATTCATGGGCTTCTGTGGCACAGGCAGCAATAACTCAACTGCTGCAAGTCCCCAGGCATCCTAGTAAGTTGGGGGTTCAGTTCCCTTTGTACCATACACTGGCTCTCAAGTACCATTTTCAATTGCAACACACAAAGGGAAGGAAGGTGAGGCCACACTGCCCAAATAGCTTCCTTGGCAGGAGGGCAGCTGTGAGAACACACAGTCCTCCTTGGGACAAGGGTTCAAGACCCCATACCGAAAACAGCAGTGTCCAGTAGCTCAGTGCCCAGTCAGTACCATTACTCAGCCACCTCAACAGACAGGAAACAGCAACACCATGGGTCATTCCTCTTCTCCCAGTTGTCAGGCTCAGGACCTAGTCACATGTGCCAAAATCAGGAGGAGCCCTAACTTGGTGGAACAGCTCAAGGTTTACTTGCAAGGGTGTGTGTGTGTCAGGTTTGATTGCAAGCTATAACCTCTCACTAGGGTTGTACAAAACCTCACTTACCTAGCTCTGCTGGGTTCCGCGGGGGGGCGGGGCGATCCGTTCCTCCCCCCCGGAATCCTGCCTGGCCAGCTCCATTCTGCGGCCAGTCTGCGGAGCCGCTGGCCGGGACGATCTGCAGCGGGGGTCCCATCTGCTGCCAGGCTGCCGCGGATGCAAATGGCGTCCTGCATAGGGGATGCCATTTGCGTCCCTACGCTAGGCCGTGATAGGCTACATAGATATTTATGTAGCCTATCACGGCTAAAGCAGGGACGCAAATGGCGTAGCGGCCGCCATTTGCATCCCTGTCTTTTGCCGTGTTAGGCTACATAGATACTTGCGTAGCCTATCACGGCAAAAGCAGGGACACAAATGGCGTAGCGGCCACCACTTGCGTCCCTGCTTTAGGCGTGATAGGCTACGTAAATACTTACGTAGCCTATCACGGCAAAAGACAGGGATGCAAATGGCGGCCGCCACAACGGCCGCCATTTGTGGTTGCAGGAGCCTGGAAGACAACCGGGAGCTGCCGCCGGAGCTGCTGCCTCCGCTGCCAGGTAGGTCTGTTCTGGGTGGGATTGCGGGGGGTGGCAGGGGGGCGAGGCCGTTCCTCCACAGATTCCGGGGGGCTGGATTCTGTAGAATCCGGCCTCACTGGAGTCTGTGGCGAAACTCTCCAACATCCCTTCCCCTCACTAGAAAAGATGAGTAGCATCCCAGTCTCATCACCCATCCCCCCCCTCAGACTCTCACATACCATGGCAGTAGCACCCATCCCACTTGTGTGCCCTGAGAGGTCTGCCCACTCACAGTACAGGAAACCTGATTAAGCAGAAAGTGGAAAGACCACTGGCCTTGAGCCCTTCAGCGTCAAGCTCCCTGCTCGCCCCTGACCTCCCATATTGGGACACTATACTTGAAATTCTCTATCAAGCAACTATCAAAGGCATAGGAAACCTGCTGGAGTTTGGCAACCCTAATCATTTGCTTTTTTACCGTACCCCTGATGTAATAAAGGTGATCACTTTGCCACATGTGTTGTTTCTTCGTTTGCTAGGGGTTAGTAAATAAGGATCCCTTTTCTTCACCCTAGTCCAATCTGGCTTCAGCTGGGTGTGATGTGGCATCATTGTGTGTGATCATTGTCACCATCAGTGTATTGCATCCTATTTGGGGGCGTGGGTCAGAAACTACAGTGACTGTGGCTTCCCCTGTAGGGGGTTGCAGTGAACCCTGTGTATGCAGCGACGAGTTCATTCTGTTCCATGCATCCAGGCTGTGCTCCTGTAAGGCAAAGGTGCTCATGAGTGTTAGGCCAATGGTGGCAATGGTTGGAGTGCGGTGCTTGGTCTTTCCTAATAGAGCTGGAACTGCATATAGGGGTGAGTGCTTCCACTGTGTGCAAGGCACTGCTCCCAGCTGTTGGAGAGGAAGGGTTATTAACCAATGAATGCAGTTTACAGTGTGAACAATTGGTAAAAAAAAAAAAAATCACCTGCCCCCTTTCCGTAAGATTATTTGTGCAGAATTCTGCTCACAGCACCTCTGCATCCAATCCAGCGTGTATATTAACTGAATCAATGTGCTGTAAAACTGTGGTAAAATTGAACTCAATAGTACTGACATGGAGCATTCTGCCAGAAAGTGTTACCTCTGCTGAAAAATGCAGCAAGGCACAAAATGAGTTAGGGAGCAATCCTATGCATGTTTGACAGAGAAAAGGCCTACAACTCCCAGCATTCCTCAGCCAGCCAGAGATGCATAGGATTGTGCCCTTAATCTCTAAGATGCTTTTACACATGTCGTCTCATTTCTGCTACATACTAACAGGTCAGGTATTTTGAACGGCACCACAGTGTAGACCACAGAAAATGGTACTTAACTCCCATCAGAGGCACAAGGGAATATCCTGCTTTCTTGATCTGATAGTTATCTCTCCCTGTGTTAGAGAAGCAGCAGCCATCTGTTCTGTTGCACTCATATGCTGGGATGTCATTGACTGGCCTGCCTTTGTGCCACACAAAGGCCTTCTGGGGTGGGGTGGGGTTTGGCATGAAGTCCCATTGAACCTGATCCTAAGTGTGCTGGAGCACCCCTATCTCAGTAGAGCTGGCACAAAAAGGGGAGTTGTGGAAATCATGGAAGGTAGATGAGGAACAGTGATATGGTTCTGCTCCTTTTGTCTTGCCTATAATATTGCTTTAGTTGCAGTGGCACAAGCAATTGCTTATGTAGCTCCTGCTGAATTGTGGGTGGCAGGATTGGGTTGCCCCATGGTTACTCTTCTGAAACTTGTTTGAGTGGATTTAACTTTATTAGGATAATGTATATGAAACACTTTAAATGTGCTGTATGAGTAATAAGTATTACTCGGGTCAGGGTTTATTTATGGTATAAAGTTAGAGATAACAACTGTGCAGAACTTTGCTATGTGTATGCTTAAATTAATAGACTTAAATGGGTGTGAATCAAATAATGAATCTAGTTCCAACCCAGAGCATGTTGTTCTGTTGTCATAGTAAAATCATTAAGCTGGCATATCTTATCCATACGTACATGGGAGTAAGCCCCACTGAAATCAGTAGGCTTACTTCTGAATAAATGTACATAAAATCCAGCAGCACATGGTTAACACCAGGATCCTACGCAACTCAGAGGTTACTCTCATTTTTTTTAATGGGCCTTAGGATGCTTTCAGATGAGGCTTTTAGAATTCAATTGCCCTGCCTCATTCACAGAATTTTATGAGATTCCAGAAAATGACAGCTTTCATTTGTTACCCTCCCGTGTTTTCCCATTCACTTCTTCTGTTAAGGAGGGAAACACAGCACAATGTCTTTTGACTGGTAGCACTAGAAGCCAACCATCTGGAAGTACCCTTATTCTTAAGTATGTCTGCATAGGTTTGCAGCTTTGGGAAGTGTCACATCACAATGCTAACATACACTGTGGAAGTTCTGTTGAAATTATTGGGACTTCCAAGCCATGTATTTGGGACAGGAGTATTAGAGGAAAACTAACTCTTTAAAAGTGGAAGAGCAAATTAAGATAGGAAAGCTTTCAAAGAAATTTCTGCATTCTTCTATGGTCATTATGAGCCATAGCATTGGGTAAGGGCCCAGGGCTCCTGTATCTTTAACAGTTAGGCAGAATGAGAAAAGATGTCCCTTCTGGAATTTCCTCTTCTGTACAACAGTTAAAGGCACAGGAGTCCTGATTCTCCTTTGCATTTGATCACTCTAGCATCTGAAGTTTTTGTTACTCAGAAATACATAAGAAGTGCAAGATAATAACCAACTACCAATAAAACTAAACAAAACTACAGTTATATTTGTAAAAGTTTTTCAAACAAATGCAGTCGTATACTCGACTGATTTGAATTGTGTGAGATTTGTCAAAGGTTGCTTTGCATTCCATAGCCTGGCATAAGCTTCACTGAAATGTGATGCCATTGGCTTTTCAGTAAAGGTTTCTTTCTGCAGGGCTGCAAACAGGCATCAGCTGGTACAACTAGGGAACAAATCCACCACATTTTAAGCAGCCTTTTTCAAGCCTGAGACTTTCCCCCAAGATTTCTTCTCTACACAGGACGTTTTCTCTCTTTTCTTTTTTAATATATTGTCAGATTTAGCACTTGGCTCATGTAATCAGATCAGAGCCAAGATCTTGCTGCATGGTAGAAAAGGCATCCTTAAGACATTTGTCCTTGAAACTGCACCAAACTCTTGGAAGAACCCATAACCTGTAAGTATGTACTATTTGGGCAATGATAGCATGGCGCAAACCTGCAGTCAACTATTATACAATATCCGATTAGCAGTGTGGTAGGGATTTTCCTCTCCCTCCCCCAACATTCTGTTACATTCATTTTCAATTTGTTCTGAAGAAACAAATCAATCCAGGCTTCTGATACAGTGACTTTGCAGTAGATGAGCTAGTAAAATGTTTGATTTAACTCTTTGTCGCTTTCTTATGACTAGTGGGACAGACAATACAGTCAAAAGCTATAAGGAACTTTTCTGATTGTTGTTTTTAATTTTATTTTTTGGAATTTAAATGTGTGTGGTATCTACCTTGTAAACAAAGAGACTTTTTTTTCTACAAGCCACTCCAGACAAACAGTAAATAATGAGGCAAATACAATCCATTGATATCTGCCTTATTTAACACTGAAATGTATGAGTTTGCAATCTTAATTTACTGGTAAAGGATACTTTTGCCTTAATTGAATTCTACTCAGTTCTATCTATTTTATATTTTACTATCCTGCCTAAGTTTCTTTGCTTGGACTGCAGTCTCATTAAACCTGTACTTAAGCACTCTGTATTTACATTCTAGGCACATCCTACTTTTAAAAAAATGTTTGAAGATTTGGGAAAAATAACACTTGAAAATAAAGGACAGTTTAATACTCTGGAAAGCTTAAAAAGACACTGCAGTGTGGATGGATGTACACAAAATAGCTCACAAATGTAACCCTAAACATACTTACTCAGAAATAAGCTCAGCTTAAATGGATGGGCATGATTTCCAAGTAAACGTGTTTAGGATCAGTGTGCCAGATCTCAACGTGTCCCTTCCTGCAGCTACAACTAATAGAAAAAATACCCCTTGAATTCCCTTTCTATTTGGTGTTAACATGAAGCAATACCTTTATTTATAAGATTAATTTCTCCAAGGTTAGCCTGATTGATAGCTGAATTGTGGTTCCTTAAGTGCTTTCTTCATGAAACCCACAGAAGAACTGCATTCCATTTAACTAGTGAATGTAAAAGCTGGTAACCATGGATTCAGCCACCACTAACTGCTGAGTGCAATGACTTGTTGTAAACAATACAAATGAGCCAAGATAGCAGAAGCAACCAGACATGAAATGATTTTAATAGAAATTATAGTAAGGGTCATGTGATACAGTATCAGCTTGTGTTCACAATTAAAGGAAAAGTGTTTCATTTTTTCTCCCTAAGGCTCAATTTAAATAGTGCATTTCTACCAAGTTCATAGTTACACAAGATCCACTGAAGGGGGAAAAAAGGTAATTCCATGCAAATGTTTCTGGTTTAATAGCATATTAAGTACCAATTTAACATAAGAACAGCCATAGTGGACGAGTCCAATGACCCATGATCCAGACCAATATCCTGTTTCTGACAGTGATGAGATTCAGTTGCTTTGACAAAATTTAACAATACAGTGATTTATTTATTTTTTAAAAAGCACATTTCTACACCTAACGGCCTGAAAGATATATGTTTGAATGTGTGTGGACAATGCTTGGACAAATCAGAAGCTAGATCAGTTGATGACTAAGATGTGCAGGAGATAGGAGATGAGGCCTCAGTGCCTTACTTAGCTCCATACTTTATCCCTTTGACTAGCAGAAACATAAATTATGCCAAAGGTAAAAGTTGCAGAATAAAATATGCAAAATAAAATAACTGGAAGGAGCAATCCTATGTGGATCGGCATCGCCTCTGACCCCGGGAGCGACCGCCTATCCAGTGCAGCGCAGGAGGAATGGTGAGTAGCGGATCTCCTCCTTGCTCCCCCTGCCCTGCTTTCAAAGCTAGACAGCCGATTTTGGCTGTCTAGCTGCAGGACCTTGGAGCACGGGAAGTGGCTGCTGGACGACACAAAGGATGTGTTGTACCGGCATTTCTGACCTCCCCGCCCCAGCCTGCCCCCAGGAACGCCCTGTTTTTGCCGCTTCTCTTACGAGTGTGGAATGCGGGACCAATCTGCGCTGCCTACGAGGCAGCGCAGGAGGGGTTGGGGGTCAGTTTCCGGGAACCGACTTATCCTATGGCTGTCTAGCTGCTGACTAGTGGCCATAGCATTGCGCTCTAAGTATATTTCCTTAACGTACATAATTCAAGTTGCATTTCTAAACACACTTACTAGGGAGTAAGGCTAACTGAACACAAGTGGGACTTACTTGTGAGTAAGTATTGCACAGTCACGCAGATTGTAGGATTCAACTTTTTATTGAATGAAATAAATTATGGCTTATTATATTCTGAAGTGTAGAGAACACATGACCTTTGTTTCCAGATAACACCCTTGGTTATCCTGTCTAGTAGTGTGAATTTATTTGGCTTTTTTTAGATATAGGTTGATTGTTGCTTTGTATACCATGTACTTCAGGTAGCAAAGAAAATTCTGGGACAATATGTCCTTTCATATGTGATATCGCCATGAGTATTTTCTGGCAAACAGCATTTATATGAATGGGTAAACTCATTCTTTTCAGTCTGTACATAGTCTTATGTGGGGATGTGTGAATCAGCAGAACCTGAGCTTGCAAAAGTTCTCCAAATTGCATCTCAAAGCTTGTTCCAACTCAAGTCCATATCAGATTGTGAGCTTTGGTTTTTTTCTTTTTGCATTTAAATCTGTGTATTTCCATGAGTATTTTTCCAGATGTACACATCAGTCATGCACATCTTTGAAATGTACACATACTTCTCCCATTGATTAAAATATATTTGTGTGCATTTTTCAAAGTACACATTTTTATGTGCATTTTTCAAATGTACGCATGCTGTTGAATGCAATTTTCCGTGAATCATGTTGCAAGCCAGGAAATGTACGGACTTCAACTGTGGATTGCATCTGAATCCATGTTTGGTCCAGAAGGTGCAAACTGGGTAAATTCTGATAAAAAATGAACTGAAATGAATTTCTCATACATCCCTAGTCTGTGCAGTCTTTCTGAGACTTATAATGAGAATTATCTCATATAATTTCTTGAGCAATAAATTCCTCTGAAACAGTAGTACTTACTACTTCATAATATGTCATAGATGCTTGGACAAATGTGATAGATACTTTCTTCTAGACTAAAACTAACCATTTTAGTCTTTCCTTAGTGGAAGACATCCCATATTCCTGGTCAGGTCTAAGTATCCCTACAATTTGTTAGTTTTATCAGTGACTGAGGTAGATAAATAAAAGAGAGAGCAAAGTCATGTGGGCCTACAGTGGGTTTTGGAATAGCTGTGGGAGGACAGCAAAATACCTTGCAAAGCAGGTACTTACTCTGATGATCAGCACAACGCTTGTGGTACACAGCATTCTGCCCAAGGTCAGGCTAATAATGGAACATGCTCTCTAGGCATCCAAAATAGATGCAGAAGCTTCCATTTTATTGGGTACACCTTGTTTTCCAGTAAAGAGGAGTGTCTGGGGGATGTCATTGACCCTCTTGGGTGCAAAAAAAATGCTTGGAAATCTGTGCATTGTTGTTTATGAAGTTTCAGAAATGGAGAATTGCTTTGAACCATTCAACAAATGCATAGTTGCTGCACACTTGTTCCATAAAATCCAGATGGCTTTTCTCCAGGTTTTGCTTCTGTGGCAGGGATATTGCCTTGCAGTTGTCAAGAAAGAGGTGAACACCAATTTTGGGTTTAAAATTTAGCCACAGCTTTATTAATTCTTTACCATTAACAAATGATCAACTGGAATCAGTGAACATGGGGGAGGGAGGCCCTTTCCCTCTCTACGCAGTCTTTCCCAAGGAACTTGTCTGGCTATACAGACACAACTGTCCCTCAGGTGCCATGCTCAAGCCTGAGCCTTCTGACTCTGGTGAAACATTGTGCCTATCCATAAGCTATAAGCAGGTCCCGTATCTATCAGCTGCCCAGATCTGCTGGATGGTCCCTACCCCAGCATACCCCAGGATCACTGATTACAGGCACTTGCTCCAGCCTTGGGGGAGTTCCATTGTCCCTGTGCTAATATTTACATGCTTGCCTTCTTCCAGACATAGCACTATTGTCCTCTGCAGTTCTGTTCCTAGCTGCTTCCTAAAATGCTGTTGGCAGAAGATACCAAAAGAGAAAAGGGCCTCCATTCTGGAATCTGAATAAAATCCCCCCCCCCCCCGGGTGACCTTTATCTAGCTCCCCTGGCACAGTTTCAGCTGCTCTGCTAGAACTGGGCTGTGGTCAGAACATAGCATCAGAGCTAGTGGGCTGCTTTGCTGGTGCTACAGGACTGGACTGGACCATTGGTCTGTCAATTGATAGTCGTTTTCTGCAGTGTGCTGTGTCTGTTCTTAACTTTTATTTACTAGTTGAACCTGAGGTGTGTCTTTAAAACGTTGAAGAACAAGGTTGGTTGTTGTTGTTTTAAAGCATGTAATGATTACACATTTTGGATTTTTAGAAAGGTGTAAG
This sequence comes from Heloderma suspectum, assembly GCF_057233095.1. Classification (NCBI taxonomy): domain Eukaryota; kingdom Metazoa; phylum Chordata; class Lepidosauria; order Squamata; family Helodermatidae; genus Heloderma; species Heloderma suspectum. Next base: position 398,560,662 of record NC_139458.1, read on the forward strand.
CTAAGGCCTAATATAATTTAAAAAAAGTTTCAGTGGTGTAACAAGAAGGTTAATAAGTGCTATGACTTTCATTTCTTACTCGCTAGGCCTCAAATACCTTTTCTTCATTCATAGCCTTTGTCCTTTGGAGAACTGATAAGCCATGATGTCAGTTACCATCTGCTGATGGGCACACGTGGATCATGTGAGCCCTTGGGATGTCATATTTCAAGATTTTCCACCTTTCTTTGCTGTCTCCTGACTGTCACTTTTAAGGTCTAACGATAACTGACACCCTTTCAGTACATGATTATGCATTAGCATACATGTGTTTTTATGTGTATATAGTAACTTTGTCCTTCAAATCTTTCTTAAAGCTTCTTTGTTTGCCTAGCTAGTATCTTGCTCTGCCATACTAGTTGCTTCCATCCATGTTTCTGCTAACAAGAGAAGATCTTGTCATTGAAAAATAATCAACAAACCATTTAATTAAATAAAAACAGCTACTCCAGACAGTTTTGGTTAAGGCTGCAGTCCTCAACACATTTTGTCATGAGTAAGTCCCAATGAAATGGTGAATATATTAGAATTATAGCAAGTCTCAACTGAAACAATCAGAAAGTAAACATGAATGCAGAACTTTCACAATATTCTATACCAGTAAATAGAATCATTACCTGACAGCTTTAAGCATATTACTAAGGAGGACCCTTAAGTCAGTTATAGTTCAGCTTTTGCAGGTGTCACAGTAATAAATAAACAGTATTTGTTTGTTTATTAATAATGCTCATACACCACTTAATATAATAAAATCTCTAAGTGGACTACATACAAAAGTACTAAAATCCACTGTTAAAATACATACATAATGCAATATAACAACAAATAGTTAAAACTTACAACATCAATGAAAATAAATAAATAAATACATACATACATAAAAAGAAACAATAAGCAGCATCATGATCAGTTACAAGCCAAAGAAAGCTTGTGTAAACAAGTAGGTTTTCAGAAGGTGTTTAAAACTCACTACATTTTCTGCCTCCCAAACAGCATGGGGAAGGGTGTTCCAGAGGGTGGGTGCCACTACTGAGAAGGCCCACATTTATGATGTTACATGACAGCATTCTGTTGGTCGTGGAATGGCCAACAAGGCCTCCTCAGAAGATCTTAAAGGTCTACTGGGTGTATATAGGGGAAGGCTGTCTGTTAGGTATCCTGAATCTGAGTTATTTAGGGCTTTGTATGTCAACAGTAAAAATGTGCAGCCACTGCAGTTCTTTTAACACAAGTGTAATGTGTACATAGCTGGGAGCCCTACTGACCACCCTAGCTGCTGCATTCTGCACTAGCTGTGGCTTCCAAATCAAGTGCAAGGGCAGCCCCACATAAAGTGCATTACAGTAATGTAATCATGAGGCTACAAGTTCATGAACCACAGTGGCTAGGCTATCCCTATCCAGGAATGGGCATAGTTATTGTACCAGCTGAAGTCGGTAATGGGCATTGAGGTCATTTGGCCTCCAGTGACAAAGATGGATCCAAGAGTACCCAAACTAAAGGGTTGTTCCTTCAGAGTGAGTGCAAACCCATCCAGAGCAGTTAAACAACCCAATTCCTGCACCTGGGAACCTCCCATGCATAAAGTCTCTGTTTTATCAGGATTCAGTTTCAGTTTTTGGCCCTCATGCAACCCATAACTACATCCAGGCACCCATTCAGAATATGTACAGCTTCTCCTGACTCAGATGTTACAAAGAAATAGAGCTGGGCACCATCAGTATACTACTGACACTTTGCCCCAAATCACAGTCTGACAAGGGCCTTGACAAAATGACCAGTTCTGAAGACTGAAAAATCCCCCAGAACATTTAGGACTTGATTGGATTCCTTAAGTCTCCAGGGATGGACCACCCTAATGGGTCCCCCATCTCTGCAGTGAGAGACTGGAACCATGACAACAAACTTCACCAGAAAGTGCTGTGACCACGACAATGGGATGAATTCTACCCCTCCCCAATATCCAGACCACCTCCTTATTTATTTATTTATTTTTAATTTAATTATTGCATTTATATCCCACCTTTTTTCCTCTTGCAAGGAACCCAAGGTGGCTTACATTATCCTCCTCCTCTCCGTTATATCCTCACAACAACAACCCTGTGAGGTAGGTTGGGCTGAGAGTGTGTGACTGGCCCAAAGTCACCCAGCGAGCTTCCATGGCCAAGTGGGGAGTAGAACCCGGATCTCCTAGCTCCCAGTCCGTCACTCTCACCACTACACTACACTGGCTCTCCTGATGTCTTATGTCCTGAGGCAAAGGCCAGATTAGGGGGTATGCCCTGCCTTGTGCATTGGGCTGGTGACAAACTGAGATAGCCCCATGGTTGTTATGGAGAACATGAAGTCCTGAGCTGGTCTTGTTAGCATCCCCAGTCTGCCTCTTTGGCCAACACAAGGTACAGTCCCTTATAGCTCGTCCCAGGGTGAAGGGGTTTCCTGGTGAGGAAGATGGAAATGTTATCATGGTGACTCCCTCCTTCCCAGATGGCCACCCTGGCCTGGTTCTGCACATAGTACCTAGACAGACAAACCTGAGTTATATCATGGATGAGTGAGATTTTATTACAAACTGACCTGGTGTTCACTAATAGCACCACCAAGCCAGAGGGAGCTGTAGTTAGGCCACCAGGAATCTGTGGGATGGGAAGAGATTGGAGAGGGGAATGGCTCATAGCCATCTAGGTCCCCCACCACTCCAGTGGCATATGCTCCCCATCATAGCATCCTGTCCCCTACCCACAACTACTAGTGAGATTTATACATAGGTTTACAAACCAAAACTTCAACTCCGTTGGCAGATGAAACCCACTGAATGAATTGTGCTGTATCTTTAGATCATTTTGTAGGCATCACTCTGTGACATAGATGGAAATCTGAATCTTAGATTTGGAAATAGATTTTGAAGAAGCAGTGTAGACTGCATTAAACTATGTGTGTCTGTGTGTGTCTCTGTGTGTCTCTGTGTGTGTATAGGATGTATACGTTGGAAGCCAACTTGAGAAGCTGTGACCCTTAAAGGCAGCCTACGCATTTTTAAATAAATAAGGGCATGGTCCTATGCATGTTTAGACAGAAAAAAAAGTCTTACAATTCCCAGCATGCCCAAGCCAATGAGGCTGGGGCATGCTGGGAGTTGTAAGACTTTTTCTGTCTAAACATGCATAGAATTGTCCTATAAGGGACCAATCCTATGTGGAGAGGTGGCTGCCTCCAAACTCAGAGGCCTATCCAATGTAAGGCGGGCAGAGTGCAGAGGGGATCTTTTCTGCATTCTGACCACCCTGCACTTGTGGCTAGACGGCCACTTTTGGCTATCTAGCTGCGGGACCGGGTGGGGTGGGGGGGCTGGATGATGCATAAGAGGTGTTGCATCGGCACTTCCGCACACCTCACCCCTGGGAACACCCCTTTGTGCCTTGCACTGCTCTTCTGAGCCCGGGGCCCAAGATGAACTGTGCCTGTTATGGGGCGGTGGGAGTGGGGAGGCAGTGTTCTGGGAACCGACCTCAGAGTGCGGCCTCCAAGGTCAGTTCCCAGAACCAAACAATCCTATGGCTGTCTAGCCACTGTCTAGCGGCCATAGGTTTGCACCCTAAATGAATTAGTGGCTGAAGGCAACTGGGGCCTGAAGGGACATGGCTTTAAGAATGTTAACCTAATGTCTGTGTGGTCAGTGAATCTTAGTTTCAGAAAATGCACACTAATACTCTGTTGTTGTGCTTGCCATCCTACTTATTCCTCTGTCTTCTCTGAGCTCTTAGGCTTAATTTTAGTGGGTACAGAAATTACTGTAAGGTATTGCCTGCTTTCAACTGGTGAACCTTATTAGGCATGATATGGATATATGCACACTATACAGGAAGGCAAAAGATAAAAGATCAATTCTTATGGATCCTATAGTTGTGAGCTTTTTAAGAATGAATTACAGAAACTTTGTAATTATTGTGGGTAATCTTGCAGAAAATTAAATCTTGAGTTTTGCATGTGTGAGGAAGTTTGGACTACTTGGCTCACCATAGCTTTGTGGTATTAAAAGAAGCTTTCTATACAGTTGGCTCCTTGGTTACCTGTCAGGCTTTCGTTTTATTTCATTTCACTGCAGCTAAAATGCTGTTCATAAGACTGGTTAAACAATTCCTGGCAAAACAAACCAACATCAAGCCAGAACCCAGGTCATCTCCCTGCCTGTCTTCAAATATATGTTTCTGAAAACTGTAAGTCTTTAAAATTTTGACTCTTGAGAGTGGCTTTGGGACACTGCTGAAGTTTGCAAATGAGAGAGTTTGCACTCTCTCTCTTTGAGAGAGAGTGATTCTTTCAATATATTTTTATTGGTTGTTTAATAATCTGTGGTCCTGGTTGAATGAAATATAGAGTACAAGGGAGATTTATGTGTCATATTTAGGTAAGATTTCATGTTAACTGCAAAGTGTAGTCAATATTCTGGAGCGGGTGGATTATGGACTATATACTCTTAAGAATTTATGAAAAGACAACAAACAATAGCATGTGTGTATCTTTGTGTGTAAAATATATCTGTGCTAATGCAAGCAGTAGGGTTTAAAGCCCTAATGACTTGAGATGAAATTCAGGTGACCATACAAAACCTCTTCTGAGTTATTTCCATGTCAGCTTCTGACCTTAGTATGTAATGTACAGAAATGAATTTTCTGATTGGAAAATGGGGATGTCTGACAACTGTTCTTCAGGGGGATTGGTAATAGAGATATTCTGCTAAACATCTTTTCTTTGTCTATATACCAGGATCCTCCCCGCGCTTTACATTTCTCAGTAGTTACAGCATAGGCAAATACAACTGAAAGTTTGTGTATTGGGGTATATTGGTTAAAGGGCCAGACTGAGACTGTGAAGACCCATATACAAATCCCCATGAAGCTGACTGGGTGACCTGGAACTAGTCACTATTCCTTGGCCTAACCTTCGTCACAGTGTTGTAAAGATTTTAAAAGGAGGAAGGGAGAACCCTTTGTACTGCCCTAAACTCCTAGGAAGAAAGGAAGAATGTATATAAATTACCTTAATTATTATTTTAAAGGAGCACAAGAGTGCCCCTTTACTTAAGGTCAGTTGCAAAAAAAGAAAAGAAAAAGGTTCCACCATTATAAGCCTCAACATTCTATTGATTCCAATGGAGAATTATTTTCTTTCTAAAAATCTCCATATGTGGGGGAGGATGGGGGATTTGGGGAAGCACATGGGTGTGGGGGAGGTTTAATCCTCACCTTCCTGTTGTGCGCTAGTCCTGATCCAAACTGGCTCTGTGTGCAGTTACACTAAAGTAAAAAATCAGGTTCAGCTGCATGCTACATGATTAACATAACGTGTAGTTTGTCAATGAGTTATTTAGTAAGTTCTGACACACTTGGTTTCTGTGTTGCATGAAAGCTCAGAATCTAGACTTTCAGAAAAGTAATGTGACTCCAGCTTCAGTTTAGAAGAAGTTGCTTTCTCCCTATATGTGTGTTTTCCTGATGGAATATGCCATTTAGCTTCAATAGCACATACTCTCCATGGAAAATAAAACAGGCCTGCCATTGTTTCTCTTCAGTTTGCCTGAACAGCTTAGGAAAGTATAGCTCTTAATAAATCATCTCCTGTTTGCCATCTTTGTGTCTTTCGCAAAAGCGTACTTCAGACTGAGGGCCAAACTAGAGGAGTCACCACTCAAACAATAGCGTGAATGCCTTTTAAAAAGTTAATAACAGGCATGGGAGCACAGATCCAGATCCAGATCTCGATGGAGCAGAGGGTTTTACCTCTTGTGTTTCCAGTCCAGATTAGTGCTGCCATTGGCCTGCTATTTCTTTTGGAAGAGGAACTTCCATTGGTACAAATGGGCACTCCCCCCTGTTCCACAAATAACAGATGTGGGAGGCTTGACTTAGATTGTATTGTGTGTTGGGTGTGTGTGTGTTAAAGCCCCCCCCCATTCCCTTGCATGGGTGCAATCCTGATCGCTCCCCTCCCCTTGTGCATGTTGCTACTTTTAGAAAAGCCATCGCTAATGGTGTCCTCTAGTTTGGCCTACAGGTGCACCAATTGGGAAGCTGTTTCTCTGTGATCTGAGCTCATGTGACTGGTGGTGAATATGAATTAGGCAACCACATGGGTCTTTCCCTGTTTTATCTGTGCTTTAAGTCTGTATGTGTGAATGTCAGGCTGGACGTTCATAATTGCACTGCCTGCATCTAGTATTGCAATATATATTATACTTTTGCTCCAGTTGTGGTACTCAGCACTTGGTATTGAGAATGTCATGCCCAAATGCATGAATGGTGTTTCCCTAGTCATCTTCTAAGCGATATCTGTTGTCGTAGAAAGAGAATTTTGTATTTTACCAAGCCTATCCATTCATACATATGCATTCCCTGCCCCAACCCTAATCCCCAGCTCCAGGATAATTAAAGCCAAACAACATGTTATGTTAAACTGAAGGGAGGCTGAATGATGACCAGGGCTTCCCCTGAAGCTGCTGCTGGTGCCAATGGTAGGTTCTCTTCCAATGCAAATAGCAGCTTTGGAAGGGTGGTGACTTTCATTGCGTCCGTTGGGATTAAAAATCCCTCCCCCTGGCCACACTCTCAGTCCTGAATGCCTACCATCGCTACTGCTTATGAAAAATAAACATGTAGTTTGACCTTTACTATAAAACAGGGGTAGGCAACCTGTTGCCCTCCAGATGTTTTGGACTATAACCCTCACAGTCTCTGACCACTGGCCATGCTGGTTGTGCTGGTGGGAATTGTAGCCTAAAGCATCTGGAGGGTTCCTGGTTGCCTGCTACTGCTCTAAACTGTTAGGGCTTGAGGTGGCCAGTTTGCTTGCTCTCTCCAACTCCATTTCAGTGGACACCCTCAGCATTTCATGGCTGAAGTTCTCCTGAAATCCTGTAAGTCCTAGAAGATCACAGGTCTTTGTCAAGCTGTTTTAAAAATGTCTTAAATTATTTTTAAAAACATTTCTTTTTCTTTTAATTTACAAATTGATATACTGTATCTGTGTTGTCACCAACACATGCAGTAACCACTACCTTATTTCTGAGTCGCCCAGTTTCATTTCCAAACTGGTATGCACAGGATCACCCAAATTCTGCATTGTATAATAGTCATCATTGCACTATTTTCCAAGTCTGAACTTGCTTTAGGATTAGCCTTGGACAATCTATTCCCAACATATATCATAGATATCTAGATTGCAATGAGGTAGTGAATTGAAGTGGAAAACTATAATGAATGTAAGAATTGCATTAGGAATTAGCATTCTGCTCAGCTTGAAACAGTACGTATAACAATGAGATTATAAATTTGTTACTCTAGAATTTCCAAATCTTGTGAGACGTTTGACAAGCTATATTTTTTTTTACAACAGGAAAAATGACTCCATTTCAGACATCTGAAAACAGAATTAATTTTCAAAGAGCTCTTTGGTGCCAAGATGACTCATACGCCTTATGAATGTTCTAGATGTAAGAAGGAGTTGGGTTGTCATAGCCTTCTATATTGTAATCTTGCTGCATTATTTGTTTGATTGGAGGATCAGCTGCTTGGACAGCTGTAGAGATTATTCCGGCTTGCAATAGCGCACTGTCGCAGAGGCACGTGATCCAAGAATGGCACGCAAACATTGTCTGTAATGTTGCAAAGGATTCTGGGAAGGCCTTTTGCATTCAATCACATCCCTAAACTATTGCCACTCAAAGCATTGATTTGGCTTGCTTGTTCAGTGTAACTGCCCCTCCTATTGTATTCTGTGACATTAAATAGGTATGGCTGGAGATGGGCCATGATTTTCTAAGAGCATTGAAAGTAGTTTGAGAGAATAATTGCTTCTGATAGTGTGCACACACATTTCTTTTGTCCTGCTGTCACCTCTGCTCTAATAAGTTTTGCAGGTTTGAAAAAATACAAACCTATTTACCAGAAGCAAAAGTGAGATGAATGTAACATCATAAACAGTAGATCCTTCTTTTAAACTTATTTCAGCTCTGAAAAAAAAAATTGTCTGTCTCCAGCCAACCTAAATTAACATGTAACTCCTTGCTCCCCTTCATGGATCACTGCCTTGTTGTGGTGATGGGGCTTGCGTTACTCAGTGAAGCCATAAGCTATGCTGTGCAGGGCCACCCAAGATGGACAGGTCATGGCGGAGAGTTCTGACAAAATGTGGTCCACTGGAGAAGGAAATGGCAACCCACTCCAGTATTCTTGCCCAGAAAACTCCATGGAACGTATCACAAGGCTAAAAGATATGATGCCGGAAGATGAGCCCCTCAGGTCGGAAGGTGTCCAATATACTACTGGGGAAGTGCAGAGGGAATTTCCAAGTAGCGCCAGAAAGAGTGAAGTGGCTGGGCCAAAGCCGAAAGGACACTCAGCTGTGGATGTGTCTGGTGGTGAAAAGAAAGTCCAATGCTGTAAGGAACAATATTGCTTAGGAACCTGGAATGTAAGATCAATGAATCAAGGTAAGCGAGAGGTGGTCAAACATGACATGGCAAGACTGAACATCGACATCTTGGGAATCAGCAAACTAAAATGGACAAGCATGGGGCAATTTAATTCAGGTGACCATCATATCTACTATTGTGGACAAGAATCCCTTAGAAGAAATGGAGTAGCACTCATAGTCAATAAAAGGGTGGGAAAAGCAGTACTGGGGTACAATCTCAAAAACGACAGAGTGATCTCAGTATGAATCCAAGGCAAACCATTCAACATCACAGTAATTCAAGGCTATGCCCCAACCACTGAGGCCGAAGAATATGAGGTTGATCGGTTCTACGAAGACCTACAACACCTTCTAGAACTAACACCAAAAAAAGATGTCCTCTTCATCATAGGGGATTGGAATGCTAAAGTAGGAAGTCAAAAAATCACCGGGATAACAGGCAAGCATGGCCTTGGTGTACAAAATGAAGCAGGACAAAGGCTAATAGAGTTTTGCCAAGAGAACATGCTGATCATCGCTAACACTCTTTTCCAACAGCGCAAGAGGCGACTCTACACATGGACATCACCAGATGGTCAATATCGAAATCAGATTGATTATGTCCTTTGCAGCCAAAGATGGAGAAGCTCCATACAGTCAGTCAAAACAAGACCTGGAGCTGACTGTGGCTCAGATCATGAGCTTCTTATCGCAAAATTTCGGCTTACATTGAAGAACATAGGGAAAACCACTAAACCATTCAGGTATGACCTCAATCATATCCCTTATGAATATACAGTGGAGGTGAGGAATAGATTTCAGGGATTAGACCTGATAGACAGAGTGCCTGAGGAAGTATGGACAGAGGTCCATAACATTGTTCAGGAGGCAGCAACGAAATCCATCCCAAAGAAAAAGAAATGCAAGAAAGCCAAGTGGCTGTCTGATGAGGCTTTACAAGTAGCTGAGGAAAGAAGGGAAGCGAAAAGCAAGGGAGAAAGGGGAAGATATATCCAACTGAATGCAGATTTCCAGAGAATAGCAAGGAGAGACAAGAAGGCCTTCTTACATGAACAATGCAAAGAAATCGAGGAAAACAACAGAATGGGAAAGACTAGAGATCTTTTCAAGAAAATCGAAGATCTCAAGGGAACGTTTTGTGCAAAGACGGGCATGATAAAGGACAAAGAAGGCAGGGACCTCACAGAAGCAGAAGAGATTAAGAAGAGGTGGAAAGAATACACAGAAGAACTATGCAGGAAAGATCTGAATGTCCCTGATAGCCATGATAGTGTGGTCACTGAACTTGAGCCAGACATCCTAGAGAGTGAAATCAAGTGGGCCTTAGGAAGCATTACTAACAACAAAGGTAGCGGAGATAACAGTCTTCCAGCTGAGCTATTTAAAATCCTAAAAGATGATGCTGTTAAAGTGCTGCACTCAATATGCCAACCAATTTGGAACACTCACAGTGGCCACAAGACTGGAAAAGGTCAGTTAACATTCCAGTTCCAAAGAAGGGCAATGCCAAAGAGTGTTCAAAGTACCGGTCAATTGCGCTCATTTCACATGCCAGCAAGGTTATGTGCGAAATCCTACAAGCTAGGCTTCAGCAGTATGTGAACCGAGAACTACTGGAAGTACAAGCTGGGTTTCGAAGAGGCAGAGGAACTAGAGATCAAACTGCCAACGTTCGCTGGATCATGGAGAAAGCAAGAGAATTCCAGAAAAAGTCTATTTCTGCTTCATTGACTACGCTAAAGCCTTTGATTGTGTGGATCACAACAAACTGTGGCAAATTCTGAAAGAGATGGGAGTACCAGGCCACTTTATTTGTCTCCTGAGAAACCTGTACGAGGGTCAAGAAGCAACAGAAATGGACATGGAACGACCGATTGGTTCAAAATTGGGAAAGGAGTACGACAAGGCTGCATATTGTCGCCCTGCTTATTTAATTTATATGCAGAGTACATCATGAGAAATGCCAGGTTGGATGAATCAGAGGTCGGAATTAAGATCGCCGGGAGAATTATCAACCTCAGATACGCAGACGATACCACCCTAATGGCAGAAAGCGAAGAGGATCTCAAGAGCCTCTTGTTGAGGGTGAAAGTGGTGAGTGCAAAAGCTGGTTTGAAACTCAATATTAAAAAAATGAAGATCATGGCATCTGGCCCCATCACTTCCTGGTGTATGGAAGGGGAAGAAATGGAAGCAGTGACAGATTTTATTTTCTTGGGCTCCAAGATCACTGCAGACGGTGACTGTAGCCATGAAATTAAAAGACGCTTTCTCCTTGGGAGGAAAGCTATGGCAAACCTAGACAGCATAGTAAGAAGCATAGGGATGTCAGAGAATTCCGCGATGGATCTCGGTGAGGCCAAATGCCAGTGCATTCGGCCCCCCGAAATCCGTTGCGGAATGAAGCCCCCGCCCCCCCAACCCACAAAAGGTGCACGGGACGAAGTCCCCGCTGCCCCCAACCCAGAAAAGGCGCGCAAAACGGAGTACTTACCTGCTCCCGTCTGCGCTGCTTTGCGAATGGCGGCCGTCCTGCGGCCGCCATGCGCTTTGTCTTCATAGCCGTGATAGGCTATGTAAATACTTACGTAGCCTTTTCACGGCTAACACAGGGATGCCATTTGCGTCCCTGCAGAGGCTGTGATAGGCTACGTAAGTATTTACGTAACCTATCATGGCAAGGGGAAAATAACCCAGCGTACGCAAATGGCGGCGGCTACCGCCATTTGTGTACACTGGGTTTTTTCCCCCTGCCGTAATGGGCTATGTAAATATTTACGAAGCCTATCACGGTTCAATACAGGGATGCAAATGGCAGCGGCTATGACAGCCCCATTTGCGTCCCTGCAGGGTTGCCCAGCGACCGGATGTCCGGCTGCGGGCGGCTGGAGCCGGCCGGCGGCTCCGCAGCTTGGCTGCGGAGCGGAGCCGGCCAGGCAGGATTCCGGGGGGAAGGACTGGATCACCTCCCCCCCCGTCAAGGATTCTGGGGGGAGGGACGGAGTGCCTCCCCCCCACCGCGGATTGCCCAGCGCGGAGCCAGGTAGGTTTCTCCCTAAAGAAGCAGAAAAATTCGTATAATCAGAGCTATGGTTTTCCCAGTAGCAACGTATGGCTGTGAGAGCTGGACTATAAGGAAGGCTGAGCGCCGAAGAACTGATGCTTTCGAACTGTGGTGCTGGAGAAGACTCTTAGGAGTCCCCTGGACTGCAAGGAGGTCAAATCAGTCCATCCTAAAGGAAATCAACTCTGAGTGCTCACTGGAAGGACAGATACTGAAGCTGAAACTCAAATATTTTGGCCACCTAATGCGAAGAGAAAACTCCCTGGAAAAGACCCTGATGCTAGGAAAGATTGAAGGCAAAAGGAGAAAGGGATGGCAGAGGATGAGATGGCTAGATAGCATCACCGATGCAATGAGTATGAATTTGAGCACACTCCGGGAAAGAGCGCAGGACAGGAAGGCCTGGCATGCTATGATCCATGGGGTCACAAAGAGTCGGACATGACTGAACGACTGAACAACAACAACAGCTCCTTGCTGAACTTGTATAAACACATTCCTCATTGTAGCTCTGGACAGAACCAACCCAGCACAAGCGAATTAGTTGTTTCACATGCAAAAACCATGAGGGTTCCTGCTGTACAGTGGATGGCGGTGCTATCTATGGGTGCTCCCCAATGCAGGAACCTGTTGAATGCAGAAAAACAAAACATACCACTAGTATGGGAAAAACAGATATACTGCTCAACTACTGAAACCATGTTTCACATGCAGGTACAGGCACAATTCAAGCAAACAACTCTTCTCTGAACTCAGCAGCATAGAATGATTTGTTTCTGATAACAGTTGCAAATAGTTATCTGTCTGTGATCAGTGTGTCTGCCTCCTGCTGCTTTTGTGTATGGAACGTCTGTTGTGCAGGGGTGTTTGATGTGTGAAACCTCTGAGTCAGAGCCAGTATCTCAAACAATATTTGTATGGTGCTTGTACAAAGTGGATATTTTAGCATTTGAGAGTTCATGTACCGAGAAATCTGAGTTCAGCTGTACAAACCTCTGAGTATCCATTCCAACATGGTTGTCTGCCATAAATGATGTGTTAATGAGGAAGTCATGAGCCTACAAGTATGTGTGAAGCTATGATGAGCTTAACCTACCAGGTGAAAGAAAGGTTAGTATACCAACTGCATGCACACTTCAAAGCATGTGGCTAGTTTATTGCACTAACCTAATTATCTGTGCTATAGATACTTTTGACAAATGTATCTATAGCCCAGATACCATTACTTCACACACAGTGGGAGATATCAGAGCCCTTCTGTGTTCAGTTGCCATTTTCCTGAATCTAGTATTTTGCTTTTCTCTCTTAGACTTTAAGGACTCCTGCCCCCAAGTTCCTTTAATTCATCTTGTTCTTTTTCTTGGTAGAATCTTTTTCAAGATATGTTCTTCCAACTGAATTGAGTCTAAAAGTTATTTTCATGTAACAAATCATAATAACCTGATCCTAAGAATTTTAAACTACCAGGTAATTGTTTGTGATGTAGCAGTTCTCCAACTACTGCACCATTGCATGATGGGCTATGACTAAATGGGCTGGGTCTTACATTGATCCTTCTGTCTTCCTATATCTGCTTGGGATATTTAGGTCAGCCTCTTGATGGTGCCCTGCATACAGCAAATACAGATGGAAATGACTTGAATTGGAGGATGCAGGTTTGAAATAACTCTTCCAGAGGTTCTTTAATTGTGGAGTCTCTGGCCTGATGCAGACATAGTTCATCTATGAACATATATTCATATGTATAGACATATACTGAGGATGTCTGGCACTACTTTTTTACTCCCATGAGGTAAATGTCCGCTTGTACAAATAAAGTTTATGAAGCAGAATAAGTGCCCCATCCCCCAAATTATGGAAGGATCTTAAATTGTGTTTGTTTGAAAAGACACGAAGTGTAGTGTCTGAATCAGCTAAGAATCTTGTGGAAATTATTTAAGAACATTATTCTTGGTTTTATTTAAGAAGTCAGGAAAGCATGTAGTGGGTAAGATAAGCAAGGGGTTACATTAGTGATAGTTATTTTTAATGTGCTTTGTGTATATGTTGTGGTTAATATGAGGAAATTATCTCATGACAGTGCTACTGCTTTTATTTTAAGGTTGTAGTCCGAAGCATGCTTACTTGGAAACAGGTTCCATTGAACTCAGCCAGGCTTACTTCCAAGTAAATTTGATTGGGATCAGGGTGTCTAAATCTCAATGCTCAAATGTCATTTCAGTTACGCTAGTGGAAATTATTGCCATGTTGTTGGTGTTACTCTAGAATTTTGCTAAACTAGTTTTAACCTGATTAGATTCTACTCCTCAGACTTTGATTTGAGGTTGTGCACGGAATAGTACTGTAAGTTAAGAAGTGTTTGATAAAAATCCCAGTTTTTCTAACTCTTTCAATATTGATTTCTGCATCTGAGAGTATTCCAAAAAGGCCTGAAGACTGAAAGTGAAACTTCCTTGTTTTTCTCTTTTGTTGCTTTTTCAGATTGAATTCAATAAAAGAAAGGCTATGGTGTAATAATTCCTACAAGCTTTCACAGTATCTTTTGGGGAAAGGGTACTGACCTTTCCCTATTTTTAATAAAAACCTTCACAGTCTTCTCTTTGCTTTCTCTGCAATACTGATTCCACTTTATTCTTCCCCCCACCCAAGGATGAGGAGTGCCTGTTCCTTTTGTAGACATCAGATTAGAAAAGTATATGGGGAAAAGCAAGTAAGTAGAGCTCTTGGACTTGATTATTCCGTTATCTATAAGGGTGTACCGGAAAGGAGGATGATATCCTATGTACTGTATTCGTTTGTGTAGGTAGGTAAAGCAACGCAAATACCTTGTGATCCATTAATGCAACCATAAGGTGTGCAGAAGAGGTTAATAACATCAGCAATTGAATGGCAAAAATAATTGAAAGGCAAATTCAGCACTTCTGTTGCATTTGCACACCTTCTCTCAACTTCAGGTTAATGAGAGCCACATGCATGCCCCTCTGGAAAGCATTGGCTAGATCAGAAGCTTTGTAGTCAGGAGGTATATGTGTTCTCTCCCTCGGTCTTCCACTGACACCCTGAGCATCACAACTAGTCACTGCATGCCAAAAATGCACACTTGGCAAAATAAGGAATGAGACATAAGTTGCAGTGACTGCATATAGTATGTTGAAAGTCTGCATGTACATGTGAATGCTTAACTATACCAGATTAATATTGGCCATACACAAGTAGCATATGCACATTTTAAGGTGACTGTCTGCTTGGGTCTTCAGGAAGGGTAGCCTGAAGTACAGGCTTAGTTTTATGCCAGGGTGGGCAGACATCAGTTTTGTAGGATCTACTTAAAAAAAAAAAAAATACTTTTTTTTACTTTTTTTCTGTAAAGAAAATCAGTTTGACCATCAGTTTGAGCCAATCATACAAATGAGAGATCATATAGCAAACCACTGAAAATGTTATGTTTAACTAAGGTGTACACCTGCTGCATGTGCTTACAAATTTCCTCCCATTAAACAATGCCATCTTCACTTGATCTTGGGCCACCACAGATAGGGATGTCCATCGCTGGGAAATCTGGTTCTTTTTTGGCTTGACAGAGTTTTGTGACATGTACAACTCATTTTGTGTCTGTGAGCTGAGCTGTGGGCTGTTCCCTGAACTCAGGGAACTTTTTTGCACATTTTTTGAAGGTTCTGCAGTTTGTGCAAATTTCTGAGCAATTTGGGCAAATTATGCAAATTTGGCTGTAATTTACTTAGAACTTTGCACAAATTGCAGAACCTTCCCTGCAAAATGCAAAATTCCCAGAAAAACCACGAACTGGTTTGACTCACTACAGATCAAGTTGGGTGGCACAGCGGGAAATGAAACGAAGTCGGGGGTGGGGGGGCTAGGAGAACTCATCGAACTCCACCCCCTAAACCGATTTCTAACCACAGATTAATTTAACATAATCCACACTACAACAGTGTCACAAACACAAAGCAAGAACTAAAAGTGCATGCAGAACAGATATGGAGCTGAGCCTAGCTATGGACTAAATGTTAAATGGCATATTTAACATACATATTCAGCATGTTATTAAGGAATGAAGTATTTAGAGGATATTCTAGAGCAGCGGTCCCCAACCTTTTTGGGCCCAGGGACCGGTCCCGTGGAAAATAATTTTTCCACGGACCAGGGGGCGGATGGGGCCGGGCTGCAGCAGGGGTGTGGGAACCCCCCTTACCTTGGGTCCACGGGGGGGAAACGGTCCGCAGGGGGGGAAGTTGGTCCATGGGGGGGAGGCAGTCCGTGGCCCCCCTGGATCCTGGCTGGCTCTGCTCTGCCGGCGCAGCTGTTGGCTGGCTCCAGCCGCTGGGACAGAAATGGCATCCGCGTGGATGCCATCTCCGTCCCAGCGGCCGGAAGTCTGCCAGCGGCCAGAGCCGGCTGGCAGTTCCGCAGGCTTGGAGCGGAGCTGGCCAGGGCCGGCGAGGATTCTGGGGGGGGATCACGGCCCAGGGGTTGGGGACCCCTGTTCTAGAGAACACTTACCCATTTTGTAGATGAGTAACACTGAAGTAGAGACTAATCACAAAGCCAATTGGTAAATCAGTGCAGAGAACTCAAAAGTTATGTAGAACAGATAGCTCAAGAAAGCGGGTCAAATTTCAGTTTGCTGGAGTAGTCAAAAAAGGAACTTGGATTCAAACCTAAATGAGCAATCCTTGCATTACCAATGAGTGTGTGTGTGTGTGTGTGCATGAGAGTATAAATGTTCCCATATCAGAAAGCAGTATCCTTTGTAGCTGGCTTTGTTTTAGTGGCATGTGTCTGCAGCTATGCCCAGGTCACTGGTCCACTGCAGTCACAAGCACTTCATGCCATAGTCAGGCTCACAGGCATACCTGTTAGTCTCTTCTTGCCTGTGCTGCTTATTTATTGGTTTGTTTTGTACTTCATCTTTCTACGAAGAAAATGGATGATCGGTTTCATCCCAGAGTGACTGGAGTTGCCCGACCACCACTCTTTTGATCATAATGCTCAGGAAGGGAATCTTAGCCACTGTAAACATCAACTGGGTCCAGGCTACCTTTCTTCGAGAGTGATAGAATTATGACTTCTTTTAAAGAAGCTGGAAATGCTCCCTCAATCAGGTGTTTACAATGTCCTAGACACAGATGGACATTCCTTTCAGCTAGCTTAAATAAGACAAAAAGAGCAAGGGTTGAGCATACAAGTGGTTGGTCAGACTTGACCAAGCATTTTTGTCCACATCCACAGGTTCCAATAACTAAAAGTCATCCAAAACAACTGGACCAGAGGGTGCTCCAGACACCACCACTAATAACACTGCATTAATTGTGAGTCCAAGTGATGATGAATATGAGCAGCTTTATCTTCAAAGTATCTTGTAAATGTATTGCAGCGTGCTTTCAAGAGTTCTACTATATCTCTCCCAGGGCAAGATTTCAAAAGGCCCTGCACACCCAGTGGCTGTGTCCTCTGGCTGAAAGGCCCGTGTAAAAAGCACTGAATGCTCTACCCCTGGGGAATTTTTGCCTGTGCCTTGTCTTCTGCAGAATCCTGTGCTGCACACTGGAAGATCCAAGGGCTGATGGTCATGACAGTTGTATCTACTGCCTTAGTCATTTCTCCATTCCAAAGGGCAACTAAGGGTTTGATAGGAGCGCCAAGCACACCAGTAGGAATCTTTTATCCTCCAGGACAGACCATTAGAAAAGGTCCCCGATCCTTGCAGAAGGGTATTGCCACTGACAGCCTAAACCTCAAGGTGAACTGATCTTCCTGTGACAAGAGAACAGATGTGAAGTCGTCCACTTTCAAACCACTATTTCCTATCTAGTAGAGAAATCTTGAGTTTCTTGATTCATGGGTTTGCTTGATGACATGTTGGGACAATCCTTGATTGTCATAGTGGCCATAAAATCCTGAGCTGCCTGAGTCAGTAATCCTGAGACTCTTCAACACCAAGCCCAAGCTCACCTCCCCAGCTCAGGCAGGGAGACTACTGGGCAGCGTGGTGAGTGATACACCAGCGGCATCCCCAATCTCTCTAAAGGTACAAGCACACCAAATTGGTACTGCCCTGGATCAGAATTCTGAAGTAGGAGACCAGATTGTTTTTAATCCAAGTACTCTGGCTCAGACTTCAGACAAATCATAGCAGATCAGGCTGATGGCTTTCTTTGTATGGTGTATACTATTCAGATATTAACATGGAAATAGTAGAGACGTATGTTCTTGTTTGTTTCAGCTGTTTTTTAATAGTTGGGATTAAGCTGCAATGGGCATTTTTTAGCCTGTCTTTCAATTATATGGTATCTAATAGTTTAGCTGGGTTTTTGTTCTATGCATTTTATTGGTTATTTTTAGGTGCTGCCTGCCTTGAGCGCTTAGACTGGTGTGGGCAAAGGAAACATAAACAAATAAAACGGATTGCTGCATATCATGTTTGCTTCTGTTGCCTTTTTTGCCCTGTTCATTTGCATGATGTACAAAACCCCCAAATGACTATTTGTGTTTCTTTTGTCGTTTGGGTACTGTATTTGCTGTGTGTGTGTGTTGGGGGAGGGGCATTATTATGACTTGACCTTGTTCTAACTGCATTACCTCGCTTGTGGTCCAAGACAGCAAAAATAGCACCAGAATGCCACCTGTTTATTTTTGCCTATAAACCTCTTTTGGCAGTGCCAACTGTTCTCTTGAGGGGCTCGCTGCACAAAAGCAATGTGTTCCAAAATCTGTTAAAGGGGAGCATGAATGGAACAAATAACTTCTTTGTTAATTTTTTTAAAGCAACTGGATGTTGTTTTGGTGACTTTTAGAGCATTATCCTTTTCTTTTAGACCTGTTTGGGAATATTTACTGAGACCTAGTGAGTTTCTTAACTGAAATACCATCCTAAATTGTTACTTGATTAACATGGGGAAATGTTCCAGTCAGGTGAATTAAATATATTGCTTACTATTGACCATGATAAGAGGCCTATATATTTAACTTAGGCTGAAAACCTATACCCATTTATCTAGGAGTAAGCCTGATTGAACTCAATGGTACTTACTTCTGAGAAAACATGTACAGGATATTGTTGTTATACTGTGCTCTTCCTCCAAGGAGCTAAGAGTATCTTTCATATAGTTCCCAGGGGGTTATACAAGGTCCAGTGAGGCAATATACAAAATCCCACCAGCTTAGATTGAGGAACAGAACTTCATCATACACCTTTTGGACAATTTTCTTGGCTATGGGGAGCTTTGGGTCCCATCAATGGGGTACCACAGGGCTCAGTCCTGGGCCCAGTGCTCTTCAACATTTTTATTAATGACTTGGAGGAGGAGGTGCAGGGAATGCTGATCACATTTGCAGATGACACAAAATTGGGCGGGATAGCTAATACTTTGGAAGACAGAAACAAAATTCAAAGTGATCTTGATAGACTGGAGTGCTGGGCAGAAAACAACAGAATGACATTTCATAGGGATAAATGCAAAGTTCTGCACCTAGGAAAAAGAAACCAAATGCACAGTTACAAGATGGGGGATACGTGGCTCAACAACACTACAAGCGAGAAGGATCTTGGAATTGTTGTCAATCACAAGCTGAATATGAGCCAACAATGTGATGTGGCTGCAAAAAAGGCAAATGCTCTTTTGGGCTGCATTAATAGAAGCATAGCTTCCAAATCCCGGGAAGTACTAGTTCCGCTCTGCTCAGCACTGGTTAGGCCTCATCTGGAGTACTGTGTCTGGTTCTGGGCACCACACTTTCAGAAGGATGCAGACAAACTGGAGAGGGTTCAGAGGAGGGCAACAAAGATGATCAGGGGACTAGTGGAAACAAATCCCTATGAAGAGAGACTGAAAGAACTGGGCATGTTTAGCCTTGAGAAGAGAATACTGAGGGGAGATACGATAGTGCTCTTCAAATACTTGAAAGGTTGTCACAGAGAGGAAGGCCAGGATCTCTTCTTGATCATCCCGGAGTGCAGGACACGGAATAATGGGCTCAAGTTACAGGAAGCCAGATTCCGTCTGAACATCAGGAAAAACGTCCTGACTGTTAGAGCAATATGACAATGGAACCAATTCCCTAGGGAGGTGGTGGGCTTTCCCACATTGGAGGCGTTCAAGATGAGGCTGGACAGCCATCTGTCAGGGATGCTCTGACTTGGATTCCTGCATTGAGCAGGGGGTTGGACTCGTTGGTCTTGTAGGCCCCTTCCAACCCTACTATTCTGTGATTCTATGGCCCAGCCAGAGTTTCTAAAAATTACATATACAGCCTTCTCACAACTGTTGCAATATCTATCTATCTATCTATCTATCTATCTATCTATCTATCCATCTATGTAGATTTATATCCCACCTTTCTATCAAGTTATCTGGTGAACTTAACAATAAAATATTAAAACACAGTAAATGTAGAGAAGTTACATGCTTTTCTCCTTCTCTCCCCTGCCCTTCAGTTAACACTGTACATCCTGTATATTTCACAGATCCAGACACTTGCATGCTCTCCATTCCACGAGGAGGTATTTCATGCATCAGCTGTGCCATTAATTTCAGCGGAGGAAGAAAACCTGTGTGCAACTTCACCCCAAAACAGAAATCGACCTTGAAATTTATGAAAAGGTTCTTATGAACAGTAAACCCCTAGATTGAGATATGTGCCTTTCTTCTAGGTCGGTACCACCTACAGCAGCTTTTCTCATCCTCCAAATATTTTGGGCTACAATTCCTAGCATTCCTAACTATTTTCCATGCTGGCTGGGGCTGATGGGAGTTGAAGTCCAAAACCTCTGGAGGCCACTGGATTGGGGAAAGCTGATCTTTAGGAATTGGCCATGTCATTAAGAAGTTATTTCCTTCTTGAAGAATGTGGGACTCTCTGCTAGTTTGGTGCCTTTTTTGTTTTGTTTTCCCCCATTTTTTTTAGAATTCTGACAATACTATATAAAAGTATACAAACAAATAATTGGACCAAGCATTAGAGAATATAAACAAATTTACCAAAACCAGCAAATACCACAAGATTCCCAGTAACACCAAAGGTTGCACATTCTCTTAATTTTTGTTACACCAATACATTACAAATAGTTTTGTGGCTTTTTAAAAACAACAACAACAACAACAACAACAACATGTAATTAGAGCGCGAGCCTAGAAATACATTTTAATAAAATGTTGCCAGGGTATTTTGAGAGGACACAATGGAAGCTGAAGCTTGCAAATCAGATGCTTAACCATGGATTCTTCTTGATGTTGGTGCATGTTAACCTCTGGTGGAAGGAAGTGGCAAATGGCTGATTGGGAAAGATTCACATAAAACCAAACTCTGAAGAGTCAATGTAATCATTAAATGACTCACCTTCTAGTTGTGACAAGTGATGAATCAGCTTGAACTTGCCTGGAGCTTTCTTCAGGACAATACCCATAGGGGAAACCCTCATATGCTCAAGCAGAGCGTTATCAAATGGCCCTAGTATTCTCCCCAAATGCCAGAAGTTCTTTTCTATCTTGTCTCTAACCACCTGAGGACATGTAAGTGCTGATCTCAGCTTCTTAGACGATACTTGTATCTTGGGGCCCATGTACAAAACAGCAAAACCCTCATCGAAATCTTTACGCAGCAGTAGGTTCTCTCTTCCCCCCTCCTTCTTGTCAGACTATTTCTACAGCCAGGCAAAACATTTTATGTACCCTTTTTGGAGTTTATGCTTTTTACAGGCCCTGTTAACCAATCTTTGGCTTTTTCCACTGTCTTGCTTTGATTTGGATGACTGCTCAGAGCACCTGCTAATGGCCTGGAGCATTCATGCCTAAATTTGCAGTTTCTGTAGCACTTTCACTTGGATGGTTTGTACACAGCTAGTGAAATGTATGAAGCACCTGCTGCATTATTTGAGACTAGCTTGTTTGCTTTCTGTTCATTGATGGAAGCATCCCCTACAATGTTGTTTTTCTCTAGTTACTTTGAACTGTTCCGCAGTTTACAAGGGTGCAGCAGTAAGGGAGGTGGGGGCAGTGGCGAGTCTTTTGCACATTCCTTCCATACTTTCAGATACTATTTGAGGGGAAGCTCTTAATGTTTTCAGTGGAAAAATGCTTTGCACGTCTCCCTGAAACTTCTCATTTTTTGCACAGTAAGTGGAACTGTGGTTATATTAGCCACTTGCACATCCTTTGTCACCTCTTCCAGACGCAAAAACCTTCATTGGCATATGATGCACTTTAACCATAAATTGTACTGAGAATAACAACAGGAATTCTGTTACGAACCACATGAAGGAGGATTTGGGATTGAATTGTAGATAAAATCCAGTGAGAGTATTAGAGAGAAGTTCTTGATTTGTTTATCAATTCATTTTTAAATTTAGATCTTGCTGTGTGTCAAAGTACGCAAGTACTAACATAAAGGTTGCATTTACCTGCAATAATAAGCCAGAATTCTAGAGAATCCTCACTTACCATTCATGACCTGCATCCCTGCGTACACATCCCATTCTCAGTCCACTCTCCTCCTGCCAGTGGGAGCAGCTAAACTAACCAGGAATTGAAAGCTTAGTGTGTTGCCTGAACTGCAGTTCCTGGCTTGGTGTGCCCCTTACAAGCCAGAATTGCAAACCAGGGATTGTTTTTGGTTTACATTTCCTGGCTTGTTTGGGAGTGACAGGCCAGGAACTCCAGTTTGGACAACAAGCTAAGCTTTCAATTCTTGGTTAGTTTAGCCTCTCCCACTGGCAGGAATAGCCAAGTGGGATAAACGGGTTGCATGCACCAGCGCACAATTTGTAAAAGACAAACCTCAAAAATGTTAACTGGTAAAGGAAAAAAGTCAAACAATCTTCTTAGCCAATTTCCTACACTTGTCTGTCACCATTAAGGAGCACTTTAATACATTCTTCATTATGTATTTTGAGACCTTTTTTATTTTTAAAAAGTAAAGGTAAAGGTGTCCCCAGCCAGTTTCTAGGCCGAAGAGCCAGCACTGTCCGAAGATGCTTCTGTGGTCATGTGGCCGGCATGACTGAACACCGAGGTGCACGGAACGCTGTTACCTTTCCCGCCGAAGCGGCACCTATTTATCTACTTGCAATTTCTTGCTTTCGAACTGCTAGGTTGGCAGGAGCCAGGACCGAAGACAGGAGTTCACTCCGTCATGCGGCACTCGGGTCTCGAACTGCTGTCCTGCCGACCTTCCAGTCTGCAATTCAGCGTCTTAACCACTAAGCCACTGCGGTCCCTAATTTTTTATTTTTATCATAGTGTAAACCAGGAATACCAAAAATAGCAGGGATAATACCAAAATAGGCAGAAGACCCTAGCCATATTTGCATGCAATGATAAGCCAACATTCTAGACAGTCCTAGCTTACCATTCCCCAGAAATATAACTACTCTCTGAGGTAGCTGTAAGCAAGTTAAGCACAAGCTTACTGCCTGATTATTTATGCCTATCGTGCCTGTCAAGGCCATTAGAAGAGGGATCATACTCTTTTCAACGAAGTTGTATTCCCCATTTCTCTTATATCATGCCCTCCTTCCTACTTCGTGAATAAAATTCTGTGAGGAGAACAAAAGATTTTCCTCATTACCACTATAATTTTGTGTCTGATATTGCTGTTACATATTTATTTGTTCCTCCACATTATGGTTGTCTGCTTTTGCAACATATGAAGCTATTTTTTTCAGTACGAAGTTCTTTTGTTTTTTCAGTTCTGATATAGGCATTTTGTGCTTCCCCCCCCACCTATGCTCACTGTTCCTTTAATCTGAACTTGTGCATGCATGTGAAGTAGCCATCGAGGGATGATGCGCAGAGGCATACACCCCCTATCCCACCACCATCATATTTCTTTATGCCTGGTATCATCCCAGTGAAGCCAAATGGTGGGTGATTCAGGATGGACAAATGGGAATACTTCTTTACACCATGGAATGATATTAAAGGCAAAATTGAAGTACTTTGGCCACTTAATGAGAAGACAGGATACTCTGGAGAAGATGCTGGTGCTAGGGAAAGTGGAAGGCAAAAGGAAGAGGGGCTGACCAAGGGCGAGATGGATGGATGGATGATATTCTGGAGATGACGGACTCGACCTTGGGGGAGCTGGGGGTGGCGATGTCCGACAGGAAGCTCTGGCGTGGGCTGGTCCATGAAGTCACGAAGAGTCGGAAGTGACTGAACGAATCAACAACAACTTTACACCATATATATTATACTGTGGAATTTGCTGTCTCAAGAAGGAGTAATGACCACCAATTTAGATGGCTTTAAAAGGGGATTTGACAAATTCATGGAGATATGGCTATCGATGGCCACCAGTCATGGTGACTGTATGCTACTGCCAGGATCAGAGGTAGCATGCCTCTGAATAACATTTGCTGGGGAAGAAAGCAGGAGTAGGCCTGCATGTCCCAGAGTTTCCCAGATAGGGATGAGCGAACTTACCATGGTCCGGGTCGCACACCACTCACCGGATCCCCAACAGCTGGCCACCCTTGCTCACCACGTGCAGTGAGTCTTCAGGTAGTCTGCAGTCGCCTCACAACTTGCGGAGCCACCATTTTGTGTAAAAATGGTGACTCGCCTTTTTTTTATAAAGGCTGATTTTATGCAAATAGTGGCCGTAAAGCAGCCGTTTATGCATGATTATAGGTGTAAATGGCCATTTATGCCTGCAGTCTTTCATAAATGGTCGCTTTATGGCTGCCATTTGTGTAGTCAGCATTTACGAAGAAGGCTGAGCCACTATTTTGTGGCTTGGTGAGGGATCGGGTATCCCAACACTTGCCTGATTCAGTGCACACCAAGTCAGGCAAGTGCAGGGATCTGCGGACTGGCATCCAGGGGGCCAAGCTGGTGATTTCTTGCCAGGCCTTGAGCCCCAGCCAGATGCTTGCGATATGCCTGCATTTGGTTGGCCACTGTGGAAGACAAAATGCTGGACTGGATAGGCTTTGGTCTGAGGCAGCATGACACTTATGTTCTAGACAGGTTCTCAGTATTTTAAATGTTCCTACAAATGGGAAATCCTGCGGAAATAATGGGGTCTGGTTGCTGGCACAAACTTTTATGCATGATCTGAGTAGAAAGTTAGAGGCATCTGCTTGAAATGTCATCAAGTGTATAGTGCAAATATTCACTTTGACTCTACTTTGCTCACAGGTAGATTCTTTATTTTACCTTACTCCAAGGAGTTCATGATGGCTTCTCTTTTTCCCCTGTCCCCATTTATGCATCTTAATGAAGAGTGGTCCAATCCATTCTTTCCCCCATGGAAATGGAAATACAACCCTTGCACCATTTGCTATGAGTTGCGGAGCATTCCATATAAGAGAACTACATAGAGCAGGATGGGAAATCTGCCTATTCAGAAATGCCCTTTGCTTTATATGCCATACTATAGCACATTAGTTGCATCTTCCCTCTGGAAGATGCTGCCTGCCACTGATAGGATTATTTTTTTCACATGAGTGTCTCTTCTTGATAATTCCTTGTGCAAGGGAGTTTCAGGTTCTATGGCTTAGTTGTTGACTCCATCTTTGTCTCCATCTGAATACATCCAATGATATTTGAACCTTGCTGTGAATATTCCCCATCTCTAAATCCTTGTGCCCCCACCCTGAGACCCAAAACGGCACCACTGCAAAACTTTCTCTCTAGAGCACCATGATTCTTATGTATGTTGGTTATATTGCCCTTACTACAAGGAATTCACAATGGCTTCTCTTCTTCCCTTGCCCACCTTTTATACATCTTAGCAAAGAGTGGGCCAATCCATATTTTCCCCATGCAGGCATGATTGCCATTGAAATTTTTTCACATGTCGTTGGAATCCCACAACATTTCAGTGTGGCTTCCTACGTAGGAGACATGTTGAAAGTGACCATATCAGTGTGACACTCTCTGGCAGCCATCCATACTTCCCATATGATCCAGATGACCCATGGAGAAAGATTGAAATATCCTCACACATCCATAGATTTCTGACCACACCAAATGTTTTTTGTGGCAGCCATACAAAATACCCTTAGCTAATCCAAATACTACTCAAGTGGATAGGGTTTGTGGCAGCTGGATATTGTGTCAAACTGGAGCTTTGGACTCTCCCAGTAGATTTTGTTTGCATTTCTTTAGACTCCTTTTTCACAATGCACACAATTGCTCTCTCTCACACACATCATTTTTGGCATTCGAGACTAAAAATTGTGGCACTTTAAGGGCTATATAGCCCTTCTTCAAGAAAATATTTAATACCAAATGTAGTTACCTGCAGGAAACACTCAAAGGAGACTGATTACCTTAGATACAGTGGAGTCTCCCTGATCCCCATTTGGTTACTTGAGCTTTTATTTTTTGCATTAACTGACATGTCTTGCATTCATAAATGGTATACTAAAACATTTTATTGGGCTAAGGGTCATTGAGGCGGAAATCTCTGTACATAGAAAACACTTATGTGAAGAAAATAACATGCTTTCTGTGTGTAGGCTACCATATGTATGCATTTTTCTAAAGGCACCTTGTATCGGAAAGCTGAGATGGTCTGCAGCTTTGTAGTACACCATATATGTGGAAGCAAAATACATGATTATATGATCACATGTGACAACTTTCACACAGGCTGCACTGCAGGGCACTTCTTAATGAGAATTTCTTTCTGGGTAGGAATTTTGCACATTTGAAGCACGCCTCGTTTTCTTGAATTTAGAGTGCATTTCTATTAACTTCACAATTTGGTCTTTGAAATACTGGGGGGTGGGTTTGCATTTAAAAGGGGACACTACCAAAGTAACTGTCAAAAAAAATAATTTGCTATATACATCTTAGCCTGCTGGATCTTTGAAATGTAACTGCATCAGCCTACTTGGCAAAAATGTTGTTTGAAGACATATTGCGTTCCACGAGCAAATGGAAAAAATGGGCACCTGTCATCATATTTAGAAAACAGCTGGGTAACCTGGCCAACTGCCACAGTCTCTTTTCACATGGCCTTTATGCTGAAATCATCCCAGCTCCATTCCTAGCACTGAAGAAACCCAGTGCCTTTAAATGGTTACAGAAACATCTACTTAGGAGACAGGTCTTCTAGCAATAAAATTTAGTTTAGGCACTTTTAATTGGGAGTTATAAATTGCACGATACTTTTGTAGACACCAGCCTTTCTTGGGTGGTTTTTAAGTAATCAGGAATGGGCTGCATGATCATATACTCCGTCACCCAGCCTCTCCCTCCCCAGAGCATTAATTCCTCCTATCCTTTCCCTAGCAGCCATAACTGGTTAAGTGTTATAGTGAATGGTGCTAGCGGTAGCAGCAATTAAGGCTAACAAAGGTGCCCTTTAGATATTCTTCGATCTGTATGAGACTTGCTTACCTGTGAGCAGCTCTTGTGTGACTGGGATAATGTTAAATGGGCATTCTGCCAATTCCAGTGGGGGGGACATTCAGTAGGGCCCCACCAGGACTGGTGTCAGCACCTGGCATCTTTGGGCAGCTGCCAGGGCGGAAGTACCCTGGCTGGGCATAATGCTAATGCATGCTCCTTAATTAGGTTTCCCCCCTGTCTTAGCACTTTGAGCAGCATCAGGCAGCTGGATTAGCCATTCTTTTAATTTCCCACAATGCTCCTGACCTAGTATTTCTCTTGGGGATTGTGGGAAATTTAAAGTATAGCTAGACCCAGCTGCCCAGCAGTGAATGGAGCATCATCTCAGCCAGGTCAGTCCACCAGGGCAAACTGTGGCCATTTACACATCGCCAAAAAAGAATGCATCACCAAAAAAGAGGACAAAAGAGGGCATCAATTTGCATATGCAAATTTATATGTATAGGGGAAATTTAGAAAGAATAACTATAATCTAAATAGAAATACAATATATCTCACCCTAGTCGAGAAGACTGACTAGGTGACCTGTGGGTGTGCTCAGTCTGCGACTGCTATCCAACTGCTAACTGATGATGTGCAGTGTCAAGACCCCTGTATGCTCCCTCCATGGTTCTTTGACTTTAAACCACACTTGAACTGGACACCTCTTTAGACAGAGGACACTTTCAAATAGAAGACTGTTTTCTGCCAGCTCTCCAAAATAGAGTATTGTCCTCTGTAAAGTAGGACACCTGGCCACCCTAGGAGGAGGGGGCACAAAATGATACTTTGCCCAGGCCTCTTCAAATCTGGAGCCAGCCCTGAGCCTCAAGCTCATGTGGTTGGATCATCAAGATTGTCTCCTAGTTCCATGGGACCTGCTTATGGATTAGTTCCTTCCACCCAGCTGTGAGAACATATAAAGGGCACCCATGTTCCCTCTTAATCAGAGATTGAAGATGGTTAGCAAGCATGGTTAAGGCCGGTCCCTGGCGTGTAGATTGTGCTCTAGAAGTGAAAGGCTTTGGGGAGTGTGTCATGTGCAGCAAACTTATGTCTTATGATTTACACTTATAATTAATTTGAATTAAAATTCAATCCAAGATCATATCATACCTGAAGCATTTCATTATATTTTTTGAAAAGTAAACTTCTATTTTCAGTCAAAGTAACTGACTCTGTTGAACTTAGATGCGGATATCCAAATTTCCTAAATAGATACAAAAACAGGTATGCTTGTAGAGATTAGTTATGCTAATCTGGAACAAATGTGATTACAAAAAGGAATATATTTTGTCTCGCATGTTATGCTTACTGCATTTTTAACTGAATAATAAGCTAATCTGTTTAGAAGTTCAGCATCTTCAAAGCTTTGCTGTTTCCAGCTCTCTTTCTAATAGAATTATAACCTTGTGTAGTCATTGCATTTAGGGCCAAAATGGATTGAACCCAGGAAGCTGAGCCCTATCCTGACCTGACACAAACCAATCTACCCTTTGTTGTACTTCATTACAGTGCAAGGGATGATGAGTTGGAGTTGATTTTGTAGCTGCCAAAAGGACATAAGGTTTCTGCCATTGGAGTCCCTTGGGCAGGGAAATTTCTGGGAGCATCAGGATTTGTTCACAGAACCCCCATTATGGAGACTCTGGGGGACAAAAAAGTGCCCCCAAAGATGTGTGTGTGTGTGCGTGCATGCGTGCACGTGTGAGCAATTGTGTGCATTGTGCGAAAGGAATCTAAAGAAATGCAAACAAAGATTACTTTAAATCGATATGTAGCAACTATGTCTCCACCGCGTATTTACTATAGAGTAGGTGCAGGGTCCCCAATCCAGATATTAAAAGCCTCCCTGTACCCATGCTAGGGTCTGGATCTGGGACTCTATGCCTACTCTAGAGTAAAAATGGGGGGAGCTGTGGCCACTGGACACACATTTAAAGTGATGTCTATTTTGGTCCTGGTTGGGGACCAGAGGCAGCAAAGGGAATGAGCAGTGATGCTAAAAGCATCGCCACTCCAGTTGCTCGGTACTCCCTTACCCTGGCCAGTACTGCAAAGAGAAGCACTGGGCAAGGTAACTACAGCTGCTGCTGCAATAATCTTTATTATCCTCAGTGCCTCGGGGCATTGTGGATAAGGCAGATAGTGGCGGCTGCAGCCATCTCATCTAGCATTTCTCTTTATGGTGCTGGGCCAGTTTTTTAAAAACTAAGTGAATAGGGAAAAGGAGAGGCTGGCATCAGCCCTTGTGGACACTCCAGGACCTGCGGGCCTTAGTATTTGCCCCACCATGCTGGGTGCTGACACTGGGCCTGCTCAGTACAATTCACCGCCTCTTTTTGCTGCTGCCCACCTGTTTGTTGTGCCTTAAGTTAGTAAGCAGGTAGCAGTGACAGCAGCTGCTCTTCTTCCTCTTCCTCACCATCTCTGCTCACTTGCTAGGCTGCCCGTAAGTTCAGGGGCCCAATTCCAACTGCTACCCAGAGGGCGAAGCAAGACAGTAATAAATAATAAAAATACATTATTTTTGTATAGTGCCAAGAAGGAAACATATAAAACCCCAAACAACTTGGGACCAGTTTACCTTAGAGAGTGCCTCACTCCCTACCTGATCTCTGAGGTCTTCAGAGGGAGCACTTCTGAGGGTGTCACATGCTCTTGAGGTTTGCCTCAAGAGCACTTGCAGTGAAGGAAGCATTTAGTGTTGCAGCACCCACCCTCTGGAATGCTTTACCAACTGACATTAGAGAGGCCCCCACAGAACAGATATATGCTTAAAACTCAGTTATTCACACAGGCTTTCTCTGAAGTGTGACCCAGGCAGCTATGGTTTGTAGCTCACAGTAGTGAGTGTGGTTTTACTGCTGATTAATTTTGTATTGTGGTGATTTATTGTTATATTTTATTGTTCTGATGACATTGCATTCCGTGTTCACTACTTTGATACCTCTGTGGAAAGCAGTATATAAATTTGAGTAATAAATAAATAATAAATATTTCTACCCATGTTTCCCCAAAGGATGGGCAAGTGAGTGAGCAGGTGGTGATAATGCCGAGGAGCAGGGGCCAGTGGCTTCCAGCTGGCATGGCCCCCCTGCTGGGGTGTATGCCTCAGCAGATGCTCAACTACAGTGGTCCCCGATGCCGGCCCTGACCTTGGAAATGATGTATGGCTATGTGGAGTAACCCTAACAGAGTTAGGATAAATGCAGCATTATATGGGACTCTCCATACGCTGCACTTCAGCATAGTGTTTGTGTATTTGCTTTATAGAAACAAGTGTACCAAGCATTCACTTCAGAAGGGTGAAGATATACCAAGATAAAAATTAGGGCATAGTAAATGAAAGCTGCTGCTTAATGTATCATCTCAATGGATATTGCTTTCTGAAACAGCAAGAGAATAAACAGCCATTTTGTTTGTGATTTTTGCTGGGAAGTCCAAGGCGTTAAGATGTCAGAGTAGAAATTCTGATGGTAGGCAGCTCAGTTCAGCTCCCCATGTTACAAGGCTTCTGCTCTTAACCACTAAGTTAATGATCTCAGGGTTCTCTCATTTACCTAAACCTTTTTGGAAGGTTTATTTTTTACTGTTAACTGATCGACCTTCTAATTTTAGCGCTGAGGGCTTATAAATAGAAATATTTCCATAGTTGTTTACAAACACCCCCACTCAGTCACAGTATGTGTCTGCAGTTTTAGAAGGACTCTGTTATCACCTCTAGAGTGGGGTGAGAGGGCATTTCAGTTCTTTTTGGCATATACAGTTGATGGACACAAGGAGTGGATGGTTGGGGTAGGGAGGCAACACACAATCCTTTTAAAGAAAACTTGAATGCACCATGAGGATCTTAGTGAAGTTATGTATGATGAATTACCATCTCACATGTCTTTTTTTTTTTTTTTAATCACATACTGCTTTCAAATTAGAAGGGTGCTGGGTAGTAAGCATATAGGAAAATGCCAGATTTAAACTGGGGGAAATCTTGTAATCTTGCTCTGGATAGTTAGGAAGTGTTTCCTCTTAATTCCAATAATTTGTGTAGTTCATCTAATTAGCTATGTTAATAATTTATAGATCCCAGAATGTTTGAAAATAATAATTTGAAAAACAAATAACATCCCTGGGCTGCATCTATCAAGAAATGAAATGTACAGCCCCTAATTACGTAACTGGTTTTAGTGTTTGTGAGAGACTTTAGATCTATCTATCTATCTATCTATCTATCTATCTATCTATCATCTAACTATCATCTATTACATTTCTCTAGCCAAAGCTCTCTGGGCAGGTCACAAAGATTAAAAACATTTTAAAATACAAATACAGATTTTAAAGCCAATTCCATAAAAAAAACACGAACCGACAATATCCACAAGAACATGTATCTAAAACAACTTCAAACAAGCAATCTCAAAGGAGACAGCCATAACTGAAAGCCATTCCAGGATCAATTAAAACTTATCATATTCTGCTGAATGCCTGGGAGAAGAGAATACCAGATGACAATACCTAGTAAATACCAATTTTACCTTTCTAGAAAGTAAGATACTATTTGGGAAGTTTGTGCCAGACTTTGGTGGCATTACTATGAGGTGAGGTGGGAGCGAGTAACTCAGTGGTAGAACACTTGCTTTTGCATGCAAAATGACTTAGATTCAGTTCCTGGCATCTCCAAATAAAAGGTAGCAGAGAGGAATTAGAAAAAATCTTAAGAGAGCTGCTGCCAGTCAAATATTCAGGATTGAGTTCAATTGACCAATGGTCTGACTGTAGCTTCATGTGCAGCCCCCCCCCCAATATTGATTGGTCTTGATAGCCACTGCCATTCCCCTGATGTTGTTTCACTGCCCCTTGAGTGCCCTCAGACCCCAGAGCAACAGCTGAGAGAGCCCCCACGCTTCCTCTGGGGAGGTGTGTGCTCTGCCTGACTTTAGGCTGGACTTTGTGGCTATTTGGGAAGTAGTGAGAAGACCTTCAAGGAGAGCATTACTAACTTATCAAGAACTCCTGGTCCACCTACTGATGTATCAATGGCTACATCCTCATGTCCATGAAAGACAACAACTGTGGAGTAGCTACTGATGCCACCTTCCCCCTTATGTCATAACCAGACTATACCATGGCAAGCTCCTTTGTTGTTGTTCAGTCATTCAGTCATGTGCGACTCTTCGTGACCCCATGAACCATAGCACGCCAGGCCTTCCTGTCCTGTGCTCTCTCCCAGAGTGTGCTCAAGTCCATATTCATTGCATCAGTGATGCTATCTAGCCATCTCATCCTCTGCCGTCCCCTTCTCTTTTTGCCTTCAATCTTTCCCAGCATCAGGGTCTTTGCCAGGGAGTTTTCTCTTCCCATTAGGTGGCCAAAATATTTGAGCTTCAGCTTCAGTATCTATCCTTCCAATGAGCAGTCAGGGTTGATTTCCTTTAGGATGGACTGATTTGACCTCTTTGCAGTCCAGGGGACTCGTAAGAGTCTTCTCCAGCACCACAGTTCGAAAGCATCAGTTCTTCGGTGCTCAGCCTTCCTTATAGTCCTGCTCTCATAGCCATACGTTGCTACTGGGAAAACCATAACTTTGATTATATGAACTTTATCAGCAAGGTGATGTCTCTGCTTCTTACTATGCTGTCTAGGTTTGCCATAGCTTTCCTCCCAAGGGGCAAGCGTCTTTTAATTTCATGGCTACAGTCACTGTCTGTGGTGATCTTGGAGCCCAAGAAAATAAAATCTGTCACTGCTTCCATTTCTTCCCCTTCTATATGCCAGGAAGTGATGGGGCCAGATGCCATGATTTTAGTTTTTTTAATGTTGAGTTTCAAACCAGCTTTTGCACTCTCCACTTTCACTCACAACGAGAGGCTCTTGAGATCTTCTTCGCTTTCTGCCATTAGGGTGGTATCATCTGCGTATCTGAGGTTGTTGATAATTCTCCCGGCAATCTTAATTCCGACCTGTGATTCATCCAACCCGGCGTTTCTCATGATGTACTCTGCATATAAGTTAAATAAGCAGGGCGACAATATACAGCCTTGTCGTACTCCTTTCCCAATTTTGAACCAATCGGTTGTTCCATGTCTGGTTCTTACTGTTGCTTCTTGACCCACGTACAGGTTTCTCAGGAGACAGGTAAGGTGGTCTGGTACTCCCATCTCTTTCAGAATTTGCCACAGTTTGTTGTGATCCACACAATCAAACGCTTTAGCGTAGTCAATGAAGCAGAAATAGACGTTTTTCTGGAATTCTCTTGCTTTCTCCATGATCCAGCGAATGTTGGCGATTTGATCTCCAGTTCCTCTGCCTCTTCAAAACCCAGCTTGTACTTCCGGTAGTTCTCAGTTCACATACTGCTGAAGCCTAGCTTGTAGAATTTTGAGCATAACCTTGCTGGTATGTGAAATAAGTGCAATTGTACGGTAGTCTGAACACTCTTTGGCATTGCCGTTCTTTGGAATTGGAATATAAACTGACCTTTTCCAGTCTTGTGGCCATTGTTGAGTGTTCCAAATTTGTTGGCATATTGAGTGCAGCACTTTAACAGCATCATCTTTTAGGATCTTAAATAGCTCAGCTGGAATACTGTCATCTCCGCTAGCTTTGTTGTTAGTAATGCTTCCTAAGGCCCACTTGACTTCACTCTCTAGGATGTGCGGCTCAAGTTCAGTGACCACACTATCATGGCTATCAGGGACATTAAGATCTTTCCTGTATAGTTCTTCTGTGTATTCTTTCCACCTCTTCTTAATCCCTTCTGCTTCTGTGAGGTCCCTGCCTTCTTTGTCCTTTATCACGCCTGTCTTTGCACAAAATGTTCCCTTGAGATCCCCAATTTTCTTGAAGAGATCTCTAGTCTTTCCCATTCTGTTGTTTTCCTCGATTTCTTTGCATTGTTCATGTAAGAAGGCCTTCTTGTCTCTCCTTGCTATTCTCTGGAAATCTGCATTCAGTTGGATATATCTTCCCCTTTCTCCCTTGCTTTTCGCTTCCTTTCTTTCCTCACCTACTTGTAAAGCCTCATCAGACAGCCACTTGGCTTTCTTGCATTTCTTTGTCTTTGGGATGGATTTCGTTGCTGCCTCCTGAACAATGTTACGGACTTCCGTCCATAGTTCCTCAGGCACTCTGTCTATCAGGTCTAATCCCTTAAATCTATTTCCCACCTCCACTGTATATTCATAAGGGATATGATTTAGGTCATACCTGAATGGTTTAGTGGTTTTCCCTATGTTCTTCAATGTAAGCCGAAATTTTGCAAGCAGCAGCTCATGATCTGAGCCACAGTCAGCTCCAGGTCTTGTTTTTACTGACTGTATAGAGCTTCTCCATCTTTGGCTGCAAAGGACATAATCCATCTGATTTCGATATTGACCATCTGGTGATGTCCATGTGTAGAGTCGTCTCTTGTGCTGTTGGAAAAGCGTGTTTGCTGTGATCAGCGTGTTCTCTTGGCAAAACTCTATTAGCCTTTGTCCTGCTTCATTTTGTAACCAAGGCCATGCTTGCCTGTTATCCTGGTGATTTCTTGACTTCCTACTTTAGCATTCCAATCCCCTATGATGAAGAGGACATCTTTTTTTGGTGTTAGTTCTAGAAGGTGTTGTAGGTCTTCATAGAACCGATCAATATCAGCTTCTTTGGCCTCAGTGCATAGCCTTGGATTGCTGTGATGTTGAATGGTTTGCCTTGGATTCGTACTGAGATCATTCTGTCGTTTTTGATATTGTAC
Organism: Heloderma suspectum; assembly: GCF_057233095.1. Classification (NCBI taxonomy): domain Eukaryota; kingdom Metazoa; phylum Chordata; class Lepidosauria; order Squamata; family Helodermatidae; genus Heloderma; species Heloderma suspectum. The sequence goes on from NC_139458.1 coordinate 398,595,325, forward strand.
CCCAGTACTGCTTTTCCCACCCTTTTATTGACTATGAGTGCTGCTCCATTTCTTCTAAGGGATTCTTGCCCACAGTAGTAGATATGATGGTCACCTGAAGTAAATTCGCCCATGCTTGTCCATTTTAGTTCGCTGATTCCCAAGATGTCGATGTTCAATCTTGCCATGTCATGTTTGACCACCTCCAGCTTACCTTGATTCATTGATCTTACATTCCAGGTTCCTAAACAATATTGTTCTTTACAGCATCGGACTTTCTTTTCAGCACCAGACACATCCACAGCTGAGTGTCCTTTCGGCTTTGGCCCAGCCACTTCACTCTTTCTGTCGCTACTTGGAAATTCCCTCTGCTCTTCCCCAGTAGTATATTGGACACCTTCCAACCTGAGGGGCTCATCTTCCGGCATCATATCTTTTAGCCTTGTGATACGTTCCATGGGGTTTTCTTGGCAGGAATACTGGAGTGGGTTGCCATTTCCTTCTCCAGTGGACCACATTTTGTCAGAACTCTCCACCATGACCTGTCTGTCTTGGGTGGCCCTGCACGGCATAGCTTATGGCTTCACTGAGTTATGCAAGCCCCTTCGCCACAACAAGGCAGTGATCCATGAAGCTCCTTTAGGCAATATCAAAAAGAAGATCCAGATCCATTTTTTTTCCAGATATACAGATATCAGTACCCCCGCACTCCCCACGACTGCCATACCTCTCTAACATCTTCATTCATGTACTGGAATCTTAGTTGTAGAACTAGAAGAAACTCGGGGAATTGTTTGTTTGCTTTTTAATTACCCCTTCATGGATCACTGCCTTGTTGTGGCGAAGGGGCTTGCGTAACTCAGTGAAGCCATAAGCTATGCCGTGCAGGGCCACCCAAGACGGACAGGTCATGGCAGAGAGTTCTGACAAAATGTGGTCCACTGGAGAAGGAAATGGCAACCCACTCCAGTATTCTTGCCAAGAAAACCCCATGCAACATATCACAAGGCTAAAAGAGATGACGCCGGAAGATGAGCCCCTCAGGTCGGAAGGTGTCCAATATACTACTGGGGAAGAGCAGAGGGTATTTCCAAGTAGCGCCAGAAAGAGTGAAGCGGCTGGGCCAAAGCCGAAAGGACACTCAGCTGTGGATGTGTCTGGTGGTGAAAAGAAAATCCGATGCTGTAAAGAACAATATTGTTTAGGAACCTGGAATGTAAGATCAATGAATCAAGGTAAGCTGGAGGTGGTCAAACATGAGATGGCCCCAACCACTGATGCCGAAGAAGCTGAGGTTGATCGGTTCTATGAAGACCTCTAACACCTTCTAGAACTAACACCAAAAAAAGATGTCCTATTCACCATAGGGGACTGGAATGCTAAAGTAGGAAGTCAAGAAATCACCGGGATAACAGGCAGGCATGGCCTTGGTGTACAAAATGAAGCAGGACAAAAGCTAATAGAGTTTTGCCAAGAGAACACGCTGATCATAGCAAACACTCTTTTCCAACAGCACAAGAGACGACTCTACACATGGACATCACCAGATGGTCAATATCGAAATCAGATTGATTATGTCCTTTGCAACCAAAGATGGAGAAGCTCCATACAGTCAGTAAAAACAAGACCTGGAGCTGACTGTGGCTCAGATCATGAGCTTCTTATCACAAAATTTCAGCTGAAATTGAAGAACGTAGGGAAAACCACTAAACCATTCAGTTATGACCTAAATCATATCCCTTATGAATATACAGTGGAGGTGAGGAATAGATTTCAGGGATTAGACCTGATAGACAGAGTGCCTGAGGAACTATGGACGGAGGTCCATAACATTGTTCAGGAGGCAGCAACTCAATCCATCCCAAAGACAAAGAAATGCAAGAAAGCCAAGTAGCTGTCTGATGAGGCTTTACAAGTAGCTGAGGAAAGAAGGGAAGCAAAAAGCAAGGGAGAAAGGGGAAGATATATCCAACTGTATGCAGAGTTCCAGAGAATAGCAAGGAGAGACAAGAAGGCCTTCTTACATGAACAATGCAAGGAAATCGAGGAAAACAACAGAATGGGAAAGATTAGAGATCTCTTCAAGAAAATTGGAGATCTCAAGGGAACGTTTTGTGCAAAGACGGGCATGATAAAGGACAAAGAAGGCAGGGACCTCACAGAAGCAGATGAGATTAAGAAGAGGTGGAAAGAATACACAGAAGAACTATACAGGAAAGATCTTAATGTCCTTGATAGCCATGATAGTAATGTCCTTGATAGCCATGATAGTGCGGTCACTGAACTTGAGCCGGACATCCTCGAGAGTGAAGTCAAGTGGGCCTTAGGAAGCATTAGTAACAACAAAGCTAGCGGAGATGACAGTATTCCAGCTGAGCTATTTAAAATCCTAAAAGATTATGCCGTTAAAGTGCTGCATTCAATATGCCAACAAATTTGGAACACTCAGCAATGGCCGCAAGACTGGAAAAGGTCAGTTTACATTCCAATTCCAAAGAAGGGCAACGCCAAAGAGTGTTCAAACTACCGTACAATTGCGCTCATTTCACATGCCAGTAAGGTGATGCTCAAAATCCTACAAGCTACCGAGAACTACCAGAAGTACAAGCTGGGTTTCGAAGAGGCAGAGGAACTAGAGATCAAATTTCCAACATTCGCTGCATCATGGAGAAAGCAAGAGAATTCCAGAAAAACATCTATTTCTGCTTCATTGACTATGCTAAAGCCTTTGATTGTGTGGATCACAACAAACTGTGGCAAATTCTGAAAGTGATGGGAGTACCAGACCACCTTACCTGTCTCCTGAGAAACCTGTACGTGGGTCAAGAAGCAACAGTAAGAACCAGACATGGAACAACCAATTGGTTCAAAATTGGGAAAGGAGTACGACAAGGCTGCATATTGTCACCCTTCTTATTTAACTTATATGCAGAGTACATCATGAGAAACGCCGGGTTGGATGAATCACAGGTCGGAATTAAGATTGCTGGGAGAATTATCAACAACCTCCGATATGCAGACGATACCACCCTCATGGCAGAAAGTGAAGAGGATCTAAAGAGCCCCTTGTTGAGGGTGAAAGAGGAGAGTGCAAAAGCTGGTTTGAAACTCAACAGTACAAAAACTAATATCATGGCATCTGGCCCTATCACTTCCTGGCATATAGAAGGGGAAGAAATGGAAGCAGTGACAGATTTTACTTTCTTGGGCTCCAAGATCACTGCAGACGGTGACTGTAGCCATGAAATTAAAAGACGCTTGCTCCTTGGGTGGAAAGCTATGGCCAACCTAGACAGCATAGTAAGAAGCAGAGACATCACCTTGCCAACAAAGGTCCGTCTAATCAAAGCTATGGTTTTCCCAGTAGCAACGTATGGCTGTGAGAGCTGGACTATAAGGAAGGCTGAGCGCCGAAGAATTGATGCTTTCAAACTGTGGTGCTGGAGAAGACTCTTACGAGTCCCCTGGACTGCAAGGAGGTCAAATCAGTCCATCCTAAAGGAAATCAACCCTGAGTGCTCATTGGAAGGACAGATCCTGAAGCTGAAGCTGAAATATTTTGGCCACCTAATGCGAAGAGAAAACTCTCTGGAAAAGACCCTGATGCTGGGAAAGACTGAAGGCAAAAGGAGAAGGGGACGGCAGAGGATGAGATGGCTAGATAGCATCACCGATGCAATGAATATGAACCTGAGCACACTCCGGGAGAGTGCGCAGGAGAGGAAGGCCTGGCGTGCTATGGTCCATGGGGTCACGAAGAGTCGGACACGACTGAACGACTGAACAACAACAACAACAACAAAGTTTTGTTTATACTAGCAATGTTGTCTTGTAAGCTGCTTTGTGAGGGCTTTTTTGCCTTGAAAAATGGAGTATAAGTACTGAAATAAATAAGTCTACATGTATAGCACATGGTTGGAATTGAGCCTGGGCCATTTTTTATGAGACTGAAAGATACACTCGCCATTAGCAAGCTGGCAAACACACTTGCAGAGCCCTGTTCATAGGTCCACTTTAGGGGCATGGATAAGAAACCATCCAATCCAGAGCAGTTACACATATGCAAATGAGGTAACTATATAATTTCCATCAGTTGGGCACAAGGCAACACACGGTATCCATCCAAACAGGAGGAACTGCAAATGCAGCCATGGTTGCCAGATGCAATATATTTATATTTTTAGCTCACTCCCTGTACCTTTGTATCTATGCCCCCAATCTAGAATGTGGTGTGTGTGTGTGTGTGCAAATTTCCCTTGTCAGATTAGGCCAACCATACCTATTTGCACAGCTATTTTTTTATGCGCTTGCATGCTCAGTCTTATATGAGAGGACCTGCAAACCTTTTTACAAAGATTTTCAGTAGCTAGGAGAGAAAAATATTAATTAAAATTAATGGGATATCTCCAAATGAAACAGCCGGTACCTGCTTACTTTGTGCTTACTTTGGCAGTTGTAATGCCTTTTGCAGCTTCTGTAGTTTATGCAATCCCTAAAAGTTATTGGAATGTTGAGTCATAGCATATGCTATAAACATTGTGCTGCACATACTTGAGCCCGCAGAGGAAAGGTACATATAAGTGAGAATGGAAATGCTGTATTGTTGTTAAGTAGCATCTTAAGTTGACCATTTTGTTTAGTTGGGCATCCTGTTCACTATCAATGCCAAGGCAAAAATTAATATTGGTATTGTAGCAAGCTGCTTTGTCAGGTATACAGACATCCCCTATTCTCCTTTCTGTTGAACCATTTGGCTTTTTTCAACAAATACAAATGAAATGTTTTTATAGGATAATTGAAGTGTAAAGTAAACAACGCCATGTATTGTAAGGTAGCAATAACTGAAGGAAGAATGTTCATTATTAGCTGTTTAAAGTGTTATGGGCACCTGAAACTGACATTTATTTTTCCTCTTAAAATTTTGCACCTTCATAATTAATACAGCATAATGCATTAATTTCAATAGATGACATGTCAGAAAGAGCAAGCGTAACCACTCATTTTCTTCGTTAAATTACATGCTTGTCTAACCACAGCGGATGGATAAAGTACAAAACTGGGTTGCCTTTAAGCTCATTGACCTCTGATGAGCCAGATAGTTAAACATGGATTTTCCATCTTGGGCAGAAAGTCAGTGGAAAGCTTGTCGCTTATTTTAGGTCTCCTTCAAGTCCAACCTTGGTGGGTTCTTCAGTGTACACATCAGGAGGGGGATATTTCACATGACAGGGCTGAAACGTCTGAGAGCTAAATACCATGTTCAACAAGCATGCTGCTTGTTTGTGGGTCTTTCTGCCTTCAGTCTTGTCTTCAGGAAGTGAAAAGCATGCTCTATTGGGTTGAGATCAGGTGACTGACTTGGCCATTGAAGAACAAACAGGCTAGCCACCTTCAAGAGAACATACCATGGAGCATGTTGGACTAAATCGGTACCATGGAAACTTTTGGAATAAAACGTGCCAGCACCTTCACTGGTAATTTTCTCTCTCTCTCTCTCTCTCTCTCTCTCTCTCTCTGTATATACACACACACACACACGCGCGCACACACACACTAAAGCCAAATGTTGTTCTTGGGGCATAGAGAACTATTGAGGAAATTAAACTGACGCAAAGCCCAGTCATAGTTTTCAGTTTATATAATGTGTTTTGCAATATTTCATATTGGAAAATGAACTTTATGACAAGTGGCAATACCTGTTATATAAGTAGCCCTAGAGCTGACTACTGTCTTTCCTTTCACCTGAGCCATTTCCTATGATGTGATTTTTGCAAGGAGTGATTGACTGACATGGTCTCAACTTTTCTCCTCTGGTAAGTTATCTGAGTCTCTCTGAACATCTATTTCCCAAGTTCTGAATTAAAATAAGGACAATTTTCATGGAGCAGTTTTAAAAGAGAACTAATAATCATTTTTTTCTTACTATTTTATGCCCTGTGATTTTTCACCACCCCCACCAGCTGGCTAATCATGCAAAAGCTGAACACTTCATTAGCCAGAACATGTTTACCCATGGGCATTTCTTTAGTAAATTAGTTCTTTCTATTTATGCAGGTAAGTCATAGCCAAAAGTCTTTAAGTTACCCAAGGAATTAATTCCTTTCACTGAGTTATCAAGAGAGTGCAACTTTAACTATGAGTACCAGTGGTTTGATATTACTTTTAAATTATGAAAGGAGGATCATTCTCAGGAATGTGAGAAATAAATTTGCCTTTTGGGAGGTCTCTTTCAGTGATACTTTGCTGGATTCCTTGCCTTTTAAGAAAACATTGTTAATGTGAATTGTGTGTGTCTGTGCATTCTCCTGACCCTTAGTTAGTCTTTTTTTTTTTACATGACTAGTTGAGTTTTCAGTTATTAATTACAATATGTAGTTTATAAATGCTTAGATCATTTGAACCTGATGGTATAGTCTGAAAGCACAGAGTACTCTCGGAATGAATTTAGCTGTCAAGCAAATGGCAAATGTAGAGCTATTTGTATACCACAGATTTTCCTGTAATCTATGCCATTTTATACCTACCAGAACTGAAATAGTAAGGAAAGTACTTTTAATGTAACTGAGCTTTATAGATATTTAAGTTAATTTTACTGTTTTAAATTGTACTGTTGTACATCGCTAAGAGTGGCCGGGTGGCTGGCCAGATGGGCGATCAAGAAATTTAATAAATAAAGAAATAAAGTTGCATGTAAAACATTTTCCAGAGGGGTCACTGTGTTGGTTTGTTATAGCAAAAACAACAAAATATCTTGTAACCTCTGGAGACTAATGCAGAAACCAGCCGTTCCCAACTGTTGCCCTCCAGATGTGTTGGACTGCCATAGTCCCCAGTCACTATAGCCATTGACAGGTCTGGCTGGGGATGATGGGAGTTGTATTCCAGATCTGGAGGGCTGCCTTTGTGGATTATAGCCCACTTTCTCAGTTGGCAGATACATCTATGCATAGATGAAGATGGGGGGAAATTGTAAGGGCTCCTAACCTGACCTTTTAGAGGTTTTGTCCTCAACCCCAATGCTTTTAAGTAATCATAGATTTCCAGGATTACAGTTTAAGGGTAGTTTTGCTTTGCTTTGATTCACATACATTTTCATAGTCACTTTTAGAAGAACCTGGTAGGATACAGTCAGGGCCAGAAATATTGGAACAAGGATAACTGTTTTGGCAGTTGGCCTCTGTACACCACCACATTGAAGTTGAAAGGAAACACATCCAGATGGGAGCGAAGTCAGGACTTTCAGCTGTAATTCAAGGGGTTTGACAAAAGTGAGGCACTAATCATTCAGGAAGTACAGCCAGTGGCATACACACACACCCATCGTTGGTGGCTCATAAGTAATGGAACAAACCAACATCATTTCAAACTTAAGGATCGCCTTGAATACCTGGATGAAAATCCTTTGCAGTCAATGACTGCCTGAAGTCTGGAACCCATGGGCATGACCAAATGCTGAGTTTCCTCCCTCGAGATGCTTTGCCAGGCCTTTACCGCAGCTGCCTTCAGCTGCTGCTTGTTTGTGGGTCTTTCTGCCTTCAGTCTTGTCTTCAGGAAGTGAAAAGCATGCTCTATTGGGTTGAGATCAGGTGACTGACTTGGCCATTGAAGAACATCCCACTTCTTTGACTTGAGAAACGCTTGGGTAGCTTTTGCTGTATGTTTTGGGTCATTATCCATCTGCAATATGAAGTGGCGCCCTATCAGTTTGGCAGCATTCGGCTGAATCTGAGCAGAAAGTATAGCCCTATACACTTCAGAATTCATCCTGCTGCTTTTATCAGCAGTCAGGTCATCAATAAACACCAGTGACCCGGTTCCATTGGCAGCCATACATGCCCATGCCATAACACTGCCTCCACCATGTTTGAAAGATGATGTGGTATGCTTTGGATCATGAGCTGTTCCTTTCCTTCTCCATACTTTTCTCTTCCCATCATTCTGGTACGTACAAGTTAATCTTGGTTTCATCAGTCCAAAGACTTTTATTCCAGAACTGGGCAGGCTTTTTTAGGTGTTTGCTGGCAAAGGCTAATCTGTCCTGTCTGTCCTTGAGCGTTACCAGTGGTTTGCACCTTGTTGTGAAGCCTCTGTATTTACATTCATAAAGCCGTCTCTTGATTGTAGATGTTGACAATGACATGCCTACCTCCTCAAGAGCGTTCTTGTCCTGGCTAGATGTTGTGAAAGGGTTCCTCTTCACCATGAGCAGAATTCTGCAGTCATCCACTTTAGTTGTCTTCCGTGGTCAGCCAGGCCTTTTGCTGTTGCTGAGCTTGCCAGTTAATTCCTTCTTTTTCAGGATGTTCCAAACTGTTATGTTGGCCACTCCCACTGTTTTTGCTATCTCTCTGATGGGTTTATTTTGTTTCCTCAGCCTAATGATGGCCTCCCCTTCACTCGCATGGACACCTCTTTGGACCTCATGTTAGGAGTTCCAGTGAACAGCCACCAAATGCAAGTGTCACACTCAGAACCACCTCCAGGCCTTTTCACTGCTTGATTGGTCATGGGGTACCCAGGAAACAGGCCACACCTGGCCATGCAGCTGCTTGTCAGCCATTCGTTCCATTACTTATGAGCCACCAACGATGGGTGTGTGTGTATGCCACTGGCTGTCCTTCCTGAATAGTTAGTGCCCCACTTTTGTCAAACCCCTTGAATTACAGCTGGAAGTCCTGACTTCACTCCCATCTGAGTGTGTTTCCTTTCAATTTCAGTGTGGTAGTGTACAGAGGCCAACTGCCGAAACAGTTATCCTTGTTCCAATATTTCTGGCCTTGGCTGTACATTGTTTGAAACACTGAAATTGAGATACAGAGATTTGCTGAAGTCCGCCTAACCAGTTCATGGCAGAGGTGAGGTTTGTAGTGGTCATGCAATAGCTTCTGTAAGCCAGAATGCTAGACACATCAGTGGGCAGCATGTCAGAATTTTTTTAAAAAATGAATAGCAGATATAGGAGCCCCTGATATTTATTGGGACTGCAGCATGCAGGGAGGGAAGGGTTTAACTCAGCTGTGAACATGACAAAAATCATGCCACATGTTGGTATTAGCCCTCCAAAAAAGTGTTTCCCACCCCCGGTACTAATAGCAGCACGTTCGGGCAACTTTCAATGGCATTGTGGATGGGGAGGGAATGATTAAACCTCCCTCCTTGCTCACTGCTGTACTGATGAAAATAATATCTCCCTCTTATTTTTCACCCTGGACCAAGGTTTTATTATGACACCAACAACTTATTGATAGCCTTTGAAACAGTGCGTATGCATTGAGCAATCTGGATTTGGTGAAGGAATGACACAAATACAGATGTGCTTCACCCAAATCAGGACACATCAACCCAATACTATTGGATGGGCCCTAGACAGCACAATAGTTGCATATTTCCAGAGATTTTCCAGGGCTAACTGATCAGCTTTTTATGGTGTGTCAAAGAGATGCTACTTTCTGGACTCCTTCTTGATGTCAGAAAAGCACGGTTTGTCTTTGTATATGTGCATTATTGATCATTCTCCAATTTTAATTATGCGAAAAATATTTTTTGAGTTTGGGGATTCATTAATATCTAAGGGCTGCACTAGAAGATACTACACATTACAAGCATGAACGATCTCCCAGCTTCAAAGTTTTATATATGAGAGGTAGCTGTGGAAGGCTTCCAGTGTGGAGAGAGAAATGATGGAGGGGTTGCTTTCTCCTCCTGCTGTTTGTCTATAAAAATTGCCACCCCAAGCTACCTTTCTCCACATGGTAGGGAAGGGGGTAGAAGCAGTGTCCACATATAGGGAAAGCAACTATCACCTTACAGTGACTTTTAAAGGTGTCCTAAAAATCAATTTTAAATAAATAAAACACCACTCCCACTCTTCTACTCTTGCTGGCAGCCTCTGATGCTGCTTTCCATTAATAACATCATGCTTGTTCCCTGAAATCTGTTGGGAAGATATTTTTCAGGACTCACCTGTGACCACAGCACACAGAAGGCCTTCTCTGTGGCCACTCATGGGTTGCGGAACATTTTCCTTCAATAGATTTTGCTCCGCTGAAGGGTGGTATATAAATCTTTTAAATTAATAAAATTCGTTTGACCCCCTTCCTCACTGGTTTTTTTTTTTTTTTTTTGCTGCATAGCTAGAACCTTTTTATTATGGTAGGCATTTGACCTGCTGGATTAAGGATTATTATATGACACGCCCTTAGTTCAGTTCCTTTTATCTGCTGCTTTTATCTATGTTATTGTTTTTAGTTTATATATGGATTCCATTATTTTATTAGAGCTAGCCAGTTGAATATCGCTGGCTATAATAGTCAAAGTATTATACTGGAAAGGTGTCTTCATGTTGATAGAATTTCTTCATGGTGCTTTAGTGTTTTATCTCTTTTTAACTCAGTTTTTTTTTAAAAGAATAATATTTTGGAAATATGTTTGAACTCAAGCTGAGCTTAATAGCAGCAGAATTAAGGATCTGGTAGAATTTAGGCCTGTCTGGTCTGTGGGTAGTAGCCTTTTATGTGGTATTATGATTATTGGGGCAGGTAGAACATTTGCTTTATATACAAGGATATTATTTCTAGCTTAATGCTTCAGTTCCAGTCTATCTCCCTTTGCCATTTACATTCCTGTTTGGAGTTCCAGCATCTATTCTGCACATTCGTTTCTCGACCATATAATTATATTGGCAAATGGCAGGAGCAATTAAGTGTTCAGCATTATGAAGAATAGAGAAGGGTGAAACACCCCTGTCTCAGTTCGGATTGGGCTTATTCTTTCCGAGCCTTTTCAGATAATTCTCTTTGAATACTTTCTAATGATGGTGACTGGAGTGAGGGTTGGTACATAAAGGATAGGGTGCTCCTGAGGCCTACATTAGGCACTGTAAGACTTACCAAAATGAACTCCTCAGCACAAAGAACCCTTGGAACTAGGACTTCTAAGGTAGCCATTTGTCCTCTATTAAAAAGGACAGCCCTCTATTTGAAGGACTGCAAGAGGACTGTCGTCTATTTTGACTGCATCCTCTATCTGAATGGCTTCAGGCTGGGCCTTGAAGTTGTCCATCAACCGCACCTGGAAGCAGACTGAGCAAGACACACAGGTCACCTGGTCATAGTCATTCATACTATGGTGAATGTACTGTCTTTCCATTTAAATTAAAAGTATTTCTAAGTTTGCATGTATAGATATACATTAACATATGCACATTTTATGAAAATCAGTGCCCTCTTTTGTTGTCTTTTTTGGTGAGGCATGTCCTCTTTTTTGGCAATTCATAAGTGGCCAACCTACTTCTGGGCTTTATTAAGGACTGGCTTACTATGATTCCCAGAAATCTTTGTACTGGGGAGTTACATTTTGTAAGGCTTACAGTGCCTAATGTAGCTTCCAGGAGCAGCTACCTGTGCACGTTCACATCCATTAGTACTGCTGGAAGCACATCTTGGGAAATTGGAAGGGGGCAAGAGAAGTTTCTAATGGGATTAACTTTGGTTATGAGCCAGGTTCAAAGGAATGTTTGGCTTGCCTCACTAATAAGCTCAGTGTTTCCAAACTGGGTTTTACCTATCTCTACTTTTCATAATGCCAAATACTTAATTGTTCCCATTTTGTTTCTGACTCCAGCCCCAATTATGAAATATAGCAACATCACTAATGAAATAAAAGCTTTCAGACTGTAGAAGTAGAGCTTAGGGCCATTTCATATACTTGTTGTTGTTTATTCGGTCAGTCGCTTCCGACTCTTCGTGACTTCATGGACCAGCCCACGCCAGAGCTTCCTGTCGGCCGTCGCCACCCCCAGCTCCCCCAAGGTCGAGTCCGTCACCTCCAGAATATCATGCATCCATCTTGCCCTTGGTCGGCCCCTCTTCCTTTTGCCTTCCACTTTCCCTGGCATCAGCATTCTTCTCCAGGGTATCCTGTCTTCTCATGATGTGGCCAAAGTACTTCAGTTTTGCCTTTAATATCATTCCCTCAAGTGAGCAGTCTAGCTGTATTTCCTGGAGTATGGACTGATTTGATCTTCTTGCAGTCCAAGGCACTCTCAGAATTTTCCTCCAGCACCACAGTTCAAAAGCATCTACCATCCTTTGCTCAGCCTTCCTTATGGTCCAGCTCTCGCAGCCATAGGTTACTACGGGGAATACCATTGCTTGAACTATGCGGACCTTTGTTGTCAGTGTGATGTCTCTGCTCTTCACTATTTTATCAAGATTTGTCACTGCTGTCCTCCCAAGAAGTAAACGTCTTCTGATTTCCTGGCTGCAGTCTGTGTCTGCAGTAATCTTTGCGCCTAGAAAGACAAAGTCTGTCACTGCCTCCATATTTTCTCCCTCTATTTGCCAGTTCTCAATCAAGCTGGTTGCCATAATCTTGGGTTTTTTGAGGTTTAACCGCAACCCAGCTTTTGCACTTCCTTCTTTCACCTTTGTCATGAGGTTCCTCAGCTCCTCCTCGCTTACAGCCATCAAAGTGGTATCAGTTGCATATCGGAGATGGTTAATGTTTCTTCCAGCGATTTTAACTCCAGCCTTGGCTTCATCAAGCCCAGCACGTCGCATGATGTGTTCTGCGTACAGGTTGAATAGGTAGGGTGAGAGTATACAACCCTGCTGTTCTCCTTTCCCAATCTTAAACCAGTCCGCTGTTCCCTGGTCTGTTATTACCGTTGCTACTTGGTCGTTATACAGATTCCTCAGGAGGCAGACAAGATGACTTGGTATCCCCATACCACCAAGAACTTGCCACGATTTGTGATGATCCACACAGTCAAAGGCTTTAGAATAGTCAATAAAACAGAAATAGATGTTTTTCTGAAACTCCCTGGCTTTCTCCATTATCCAGCGGATATTGGCAATTTGGTCTTGAGTTCCTCTGCCTTTTTGAAGCCCAGCTTGTACATCTGGCAATTCTCGTTCCATGAATTGCTGGAGTCTACCTTGCAAGATCTTGAGCATTACCTTACTGGCATGTGAATTAAGTGCCACTGTTCGATAGTTTGAACATTCTTTGGTGCTTCCTTTTTTGGTATGGGGATATAAGTTGATTTTTTCCAATCTGTTGGCCATTCTTGTGTTTTCCAAATTTGCTGGCATATGGCATGCATCACCTTGACAGCATCATCTTGCAAGATTTTAAACAGTTCAGCTGGGATACTGTCATCTCCTGCTGCCTTATTATTAGCAATGCTTCTTAAGGCCGATTCAACCTCACTCTTCAGGATGTCTGGCTCTAGCTCACTGACCACACCGTCAAATCTATCCCCAACATTATTATCCTTCCTATACAGAACTTCCGTATATTCTTGCCACCTTTTCTTGATCTCTTCTGCTTCTGTTAGGTCCTTGCCATCTTTGTTTTTGATCATACCCATTTTTGTCTGGAATTTACCTCCAGTGTTTCTAATTTTCTGGGAGAGGTCTCTTGTCCTTCCTATTCTATTATCTTCTTCCACTTCTGCACATTGCTTGTTTAAAAATAATTCTTTATCTCTTCTGGCTAACCTCTGGAATTTTGCATTTAATTGGGCATATCTCCCCCTATCACTGTTGCCTTTTCCTTTCCTTCTTTCTTGGGCTGCTTCCAATGTCTCAGCAAACAGCCATCTTGCCTTCTTGGTTTTCTTTTTCTTTGGGACGTTTTTTGTTGCCGCCTCCTGAACAATGTTGCAAACTTCTGTCCATAGTTCTTCCAGGACCCGATCTACTAAATCTAGTCCCTTAAATCTATTCTTCACCTCCACTGCATATTCATTAGGAATAGTAGTGAGCTCATATCTAACTCATCTGTGGGTCTTCCCTATTCTCTTTAGTCTGATTCTAAATTGTGCAATAAGAAGTTCGTGATCTGAACTACAATCAGCTCCAGGTCTTGTTTTTACCAACTGCATAGATGTCCGCCACTTTTGACTACAAAGGATGTAGTCAATCTGATTTCGGTGTCGACCGTCTGGTGAAGTCCATGTATAAAGTCGTCTCTTAGGTTGTTGGAAGAGGGTATTTGTTATGCACAGTGAGTTGTCTTGGCAGAATTCTATCAGCCTATGTCCTGCTTCATTTTGTTCTCCCAGACCATGCTTGCCTGTAATTCCAGGTGTCATTTGACTACCCACCTTAGCATTCCAGTCTCCTGTAATGAAAATAACATCTTTTTTTGGCGTACTATCCAGTATTTGCTGCAGATCCTCATAGAACTGATCTACTTCTGCTTCTTCAGCATCTGTGGTTGGGGCGTATATTTGGATCACTGTGATGTTAAATGGCTTACCCTGAATTCAAATTGAGATCATTCTGTCATTTTTTGGATTGTACCCAAGCACTGCTTTAGCCAAGGCTACTCCATTTCTTCTGTGGTCCTCTTGTCCACAGTAGTAGATCTGGTGGTCATTTGATGTGAAGTGGCCCATTCCAGGCCATTTCAGTTCACTGACACCCAAAATGTCTATATTTAATCTTGACATCTCCCCAATAACCACATCCAATTTGCCCTGGCTCATAGATCTTACATTCCAGGTTCCTATGGTGTGTTGATCTTTAGAACATCGAATTCGTCGTTCACCTTCAGCACCATCGGCTGCTAGCCGTCCTTTCGGCTTTGAGCTAGCTGTGTCATCACATCTGGGGCTAGTTGAACTTATCCTCTGTTCCTTCCCAGTAGTATTTTGACCATCTTCCGACCTGGGAGCCCCATCTTCCGATGGTATACTGACATATCTCTTGTTGTGCTGATCCATTTAGTTTTCATGGCAAGAATAAGGGGGTGGGTTGCCACTTCCTTCCCCAGGGATCGTATTTAGTCTGACCTCTCTGCCATGACCTTCCCGTCTTGGGTGTCCCTTCACGGTTTAGCTCATGACATCATTGAGGTGCTCAAGCTCCAGCACCACAACAAGGTAACGATCTCCTTTGCTGGAGCAGAATACTTACTCCTTGTATACTTACTCCTAGCATATCTGTGAGAAGGTACTGTCTGAACTGTCTCCCCTATCTGAATCTTCAGAACATTTATTTGGAAGTTTAAATAATTGAAACTCCCACATTAAAAAAGAAAAGGATAAGACAGTGGGTAGCATCCAATTGTGCTCCAGCTCTAGTGCTGATAGTGTTGGTCTGGCATAAATCAATGCTTGCACAATGTAATTAACGTTTACTAGGGCAACTGGGGGGAAAGCAGCAATTTGTCCATTGCCTTAGCAAGTGCTAGTTACGTTGGCCAAGCATTGGTTTATGTGAGCACAATGTCATTGGTGCTAGCCCTGGGGCACAATTGGATACTACCATTTGTATGTAATCCTATGCACCTGGAAGTAAATCCCATTTCATTCCCATTGTGATTTACTTAAAAATCTATAGAATTGGATTGCTAGTTCTGCCTTCTCAGCAAAAGTCTGTGGTTCAGGGTTTTTTTCTTACCAAAATGAAATGTTGAGTTGCTATAGTCATTTAGGGTGCAATCCTATGCATGTTTAGATGGAAAAAAGTCCTATGCTGCCTGGGGAATGCTGGTAGCTGTAGGGTTTTTTTTTTCAATCTAAACATGCATAGGATTGCACCTTTATTTATTTTTTATTTTATTTTACTATAGCAGGTGAGGGAGGTCATCCCCTTTTGACAGAGAGTTTTTTTGTGCAGCCATAGGAAAATATTTTTGCATGAAAATATTTGTATTAAGCAAGTCATCCATACTGCACTGTAGGCTGGTTGAGTATAACAGTATGTTACAGCCTGCAAAGTTAATGCAGTTAATATTCAACTGAACTTTTAGGGTGGGGATGGGGGGTTGCTAATCCCTTAGGCAGGCTTAGTAGAAAGGGCAAACATATTTATAGCCCTTTGAATCAGACTGCAGCAAGTGAACAACAGTATGTGTTATACCATCAAACGTACAATTTCAGCAAAGCTCAATGCAAAGTAAGCTTTTAATAGTACTTAAATTGCTGAGGTATCCCATCTCTAGCTAAAGGGTTCAGTTGACAACACATTGGTTAAAATGGGTCGATCCAAAAGGTCTTGAGCTTCTTTCTTTGTTTCTGGTGATAAATCTTTTTTTGTAAATTGCAGGGTTTATGGCCTTCTTAATTAGGAACTAACTATATCTTCAATCTCTACTACTTTTATTATTCCCTAATAGTATTTCAGTAGATTTTGTAATTAATTTGATCAGGGGCTTAGATGTAAATGTGTTTTTAAAATGTGGTTTGTTGGTTCTGTAACTGAATGAAAGGCATAGGGAAATAATGGTTACCAACATTAGACCCTGAGGGAAATGTTTTGTGGTTGGTGGAGTTCGGTATAGGTCAATACTCTCCACACATGGTCACATGAGGTAGGGATTTTTCTTGTACCATAACAGAATAGAAGAAGGCACAATACACAGTGAGATAGGGAGTTAGAGATGAGGACATTTCTGGGAATTAATTTCTTCTCATATTCATGTTAGCAGCAAGGTATTCCATGATTTTGGGTGAGGGTGGGTGGGAGATCAACTTTAAATTATAAAAAATTGGCCTGGCTCATAGCAGTTTTTTAAACCCTGCGTTGTTGTGAGCAGTAGCATGCTGATGCATCTAGCCAAATAGCTACTGCTGTAAGTGGGAGCAGCTAAACAACCAGGAATGCTTGTGAACAACCCAGTGTGTGAACCAGGACCTGTGGCTTGTCTGTCCTCTGACAAGCCAGAGTTGGAACCCATCTTAGGTTCCAACTCTGGCTTGTTTGAGGAGAGACAAGCCAGAGTTCTTAGCTCACATGTCACAGCAATGGCATGTTTAGCTGTCCCTTCTCACAGCAGCAGTGCACCAGCCCACTCACCTGTTCACAAAAACACCAGGTTTAAAAACCCCATGGGTTGCTGTGACATGCAAATTGGGCCATTCTGTCTCCCAACAAGAACAATTTTGTTTCAGTAGTATTTTTTGCTTTATTTTTATGTTTTGACTACGATTAGTCTCTTGTCAGAAGAAAAAATCTACAGTTTGTGTTTATGAATGAAAGTTGTGTAACTTTGTGTTTATTGGCAGATAGGAACCTAGTGTGTCCACTCTTGCTAAGAGGTTCCTTAGGATAACCAAGAGACTCTTCTCGCTGCCCTCCAATAGCGTCTTCATCGCTGTCAGGGGTCTTTCAGACAAGGTAGCTATTTTAATTCTTTGAAATCTAGTGAGACCCCACTGTAAGTTGGCTGTTGGGCAAACTCATCATTTAACCAATTCCATCACCTAAAATATTAATGTTTAAATGTTCAAATAAAACTAGGAAAAAAATAGTGTCACAAACATAATAGGGTTTGTTAGAAAGGAGAACAATAATACTAAATATGGATACTTGGAAAAAAGAGTGTAGATAACAAATTAAAAGCTATTAGAAACACAGGCCCCATCTATATGGCACCGCTTTGACCCCCACAGCAGTGCGGCTTTGAATCAGCATTCCCTGCGATACACTCACGATGTACTGTACACTTCCATAACAGACTCACTGTGCCCCTTCTTTTTGCTATTATACTGAAATGTGCAGCTGTGCAGTCCCGTGAGTGTGGGGGTGCGACACTTCAGTTGCTGTTTTGTATTTGAGGGGCTCTGCTGTGTCTTTCCATCCTTTTTAAGGTAAAAAGTGGGTGTTCTCTGCTCCTTCATTTCCACACCATCAGTTTTTGTTAGTTCCCCAGCCTGAGACTCTCGCGATGGTTCTCACTCAGAAGCATGAGCACTATGTGCCTAGCCATAGATCCAAAATGGTGGCCGGAGAGATGTTGGTCCTCCCCCAAGACACCCCCCCCGGCCCTTGGGTACTGAGTCCAAAAGCAACCGTTGCGAAGATACAAAGCTGCAAAAATGTGCAAAAGTGTGATTAAATAGATGGAAACTCTCCTCTGTGCCTCTGTAACTGCACAGCTGCGAAGGGATGGGGGAAGTAAAGGGGTGTCACAGAGTGACGCAGGCACTAAGCACGCCTACAACACACCCATTGCAAAATGTGAAGTCGGTTTGTGGAAGGGACAGACAGCTCACAAGTGCGGGGAAACCCGTAACAAATGAAAAACATTGCAGCAAAACGACTCGTTGGAACGCCGCATTTTCCGGGTGAAAACCATGGATGGCTGCGAAGTCGCGACTGTGTCATCTATCATGAGAGACCTCGACTCACACCCGCCCCGGAGTAAAAGCCGGGTGTAGATGGGCCCACGGTTTTGGCTGGAACCATCTGCCACTCACTTATTTTCATATATATGTATACTCGTCCCCCACACCCCTTTTGTCTTCACAACAATCCTATGAGGTAAGTTAGGCTGACTGGACCTAAGGTCATCCAGAAAGTTTCATGGCTGAACAGATATTTGAATCAGGGTCTTGTCTGGTTCTAATTCTCTAACCGCTATACCATGCTGGACTGGTTCACATGGAATCCTGGCTTATTGTGAATGAACTGCATGCTAGTGGCTCCTCCTGCTAGTGCTCCTGGTTAAACAAGATAGGCATTGTTTGTTTAGCATGTTGTCCAAACTGGGGATCTCGGTTTGTTGCTCCCAGACAAGCCAAGATTCATAAACCAAGAACAAACTCTGGTTTATATTTCTGGCTTGTAAAGGGAAAAAGAAGCCACAATCCCCAGTTCAGATGATACCTTAAACAAACCATTCCTGGTTTGTTTAGACAGTTGCACTAGTGGGAAGAGCTAAGTGGGAACTAACTGGCTGTGTGTCTCCAGAATCTTGGTTTATTGTTCTGTGCAAACGTAGCCATTGGCTGTCCACATTTGGCGTCCCACCTTCTTCTAACTGCCTCTGTTGGCAGCCAATTGACCTGGCTACATCAGAGGAAGAGGTGAAACAATGTGGACCCCTCCATTGATTCACTGGAGGCCCACTGCGATTTTGGGGCCCTTTTCTTCCTGGCCTATCTCCATGATGCCTGAAGTTGCTTGTTTTCCTCTTTCTTCCCTATCTCTTTTCCCTTCTGTTTTGTTTCTATTAAATTGAAAGCCATTATTTTAAACTCTGCACCACTTTGATTGCATTGGCAGAGAAGTGGTGTATAAATGTGGTAAATTAATAACAATAGCAGAGGATGGTTAAAAATGGCAGCATTTAAGGTATAGCAAGTTCTTAGCAGAGCCACCCATAAAACACATCTGCATAACTTGCAACCCACCAAACCAAATGGTACTGTATGTCAGACATTTGCGATAGCCCACCAAGGGGTTAGATAAACTTCTTGATTTTGCTGATTCCTCAGATTACAAAAGCAGGTTGTTGGTGTATCCTTATTAACATTGTTGCTGTATCCTTATTAGCATTGGTTACACCCCTTTGTGTATCCACTGAGCAGGGGAAACTGTTTGGTGTGTGTTGGGTACAATATACATTAATGTGCATCCCAATTCAAAGCAAGCCTACTCACAAGTAAGTCAATGGGACTTACTCCCAGTTAAGAATGTATTGGATTCCAGCCTTAATAACATCTCATGTTTTGGTTTATTAGGCTAGTACTAGTCCTGCCTACTCTGCTCTTAAGCTTTCTGTATGAAATGGATTATAATGAAAAACAGATAGGGCTAGGCTTCTTGATACTAATTTGCTTTGCTGTATCTATAAGCATACAAACAGCTCGCTGTCTGCACATGTAAACCTTTGTGTAACAGTTTCCGGAAGTGATTTGTTAAACTTTCAAGTTCTCAGAAAAAAATCCCCTGTAGATCGTTAATTAATACAGGACAGGATAAGATGAGCATTCAGCCTGCCTGCTTTTTCTGGAATGCTTTTGGCAAGGCACAAGCCAACATGAAAACTCGCCATCATCATAAAATTTAGGACAGCTGGGATGCTTTGCAGTGAGGACTTTTGGCTCCACAGTTCAAATAATCACAATAGCAGCTCAATTTAGCCCTTGGCTGGCTAGGTTTGGCAGGGCACAATGAAAAATAATTATTTCATGGCCTGCTTATTTGTCCCTAAAAAATATCCTTTTTCTGACCCAGTCAGGCTTATGTAAACATAACGCCATATGTAGGGATGCAGAACACTGCAGCATTTTCCCATTTAGAAAACTTTTCTTTTTATCCCTAGAGTATTTTTAGAAGTCTCTTTGGGACATACAAATATGGACCGACAGAATCAGAAATTGAACCCCCGGCGGACTTGGCAATGGCTTTTCTATCTGTAAGCCAGCGCCTTCCTTTTCAAAGTATGCTTGTTTAGTATGCAGAATTGTTACTAAGGCAGTACAAGGAGCAACAAATTATAAACAAGTCAATTTCTTTGTAGTTTCATATTTACTCTGTTTAAGGGGATGACAGCCTTTAAAAACTTCGCTTTTTTTTTGCCCGAGGTTATAGCTAGGGTGACCAGATATTAAGGAATACAGGGCTCCCATACCTTAATAATTGCACGTAAGAGGGGCTTTTTGGCAGATGCAGTTTAGCATGCAGGAGTGACAAACCTCCTGAAATGTTCTCTTCTATACAAGGATTAAAGGTTATAGGTACCACTTTGTGGTTTTAATTTTTGTGAACTGCCCAGAGAGCTTTGGCTATTGGGCATTATAGAAATGAAATAAATAAATGCCTCTGCCTTCTGCTCCACCTTACTCCTGCAGCTTGATCTAACTGTTCTTTTAGCTTTCTTTGTCATGATCATCACATGACATTGGGGTCCAGAGACTGGCCTGAGGGCACACATTACAAGTCTGAACCTGGTCATGATTGGATGGTAGATTTTTCCGAGAACTTAAGGTCTCCCGCTGATGGAACTGCTTCCCTCAGTTTGGGGCAGTCCCCTCTACCTCTGCAGCTTCCTAGTAACCCTCCAGATCTTCAGGGGGTTTAGGGCAATGCAGGAGGGAGAAGAAAGTCCCATCAGCGAGTGGACTTGTGCTCGCACAGTGTTAGATGTCACCATTAAAGTGGAAAAGCCCTAGAGAATAAAAACTTAACAAGTCGTTTTAGGGGGAGAATGGGGAGTTCTCTCCCTAACAAATCTGTATAATTACATGTGTGTCTGATTTGGAATGCAAGTTATTCTGTCTCCTGCTCTAGAACACACACATGCACATCATTCGTTCCCATAATATATGGAGAAGGGACATCCCTGTTCTTCTGTTTCTCATTCTGAAAATTTACCTGAAAAGTTTGGGCTGCTTGCACAAAAATCAAGTTCTCCTTATGATCAAGACAGTCTTCTTTTCAGTGAATGTTACTTTTTCTCAAGGTGTCATAAAAAAAAGAAAAAAAATCAGCAGTCATGTCATGCGTTGGAATGAATTCCTAAATGTAAATGAGATTCTTGCAGTAATTTATTTACATTTGTTTTCAGCACAACAAATGAGACATCACGTAGCTCCATAATTTCCCATGACCGAGTCACCAGCACGCGGTGTGTAATTTACCATGATTTAAGATGCTTATCGGCAGGTCCTTGCAGCAGTACCTGGTGGCTTTTTTTATAATACTTTCTCATGACTCCCTTCACTCCCTTCACTCACATCATCTTATATCCCTATCTGGTTTATTTTTAAGCTGAAACAAAATTAGAATGTTTTGTTTTTACTGGCCTTTGTTAGTTAGAACTAAGATAACCTAATATGCTAGACTGTTTTTTGTGGATGTCTAAAATATGCTCAGCTTCTGAGGCCCTTCTTGATGTCCTCCATCTGGCAGACAATCAGTTGGTGAGGACAAGGGAAAGGCCTTTTCCCTGGTGGCATGCAGATTATGGAATTTTATCCTCAGAGAGGTTTTTCTCCCCCCCCCCCCCGTTGCCTGCTTATAAATGAGCATTGAAAATGATATTATTTCAGTGGATTAATTTTCCTTTGACTGGATGTTTTGCTCTTCTGTTTCTGCTGTTTTTATTGTTTCACTTCACTTTATATTGTTTGGTAAATTGTTTTATTTTAAGATATTGTAAGCCTCCATGACTGAGCAGTTTGCCTAAAAGGGTGGGCCTACATTTTAAAAGAAATAAATGTTTTCCCTGCAAAGCATCATGTTAAACTACCCACTCCCGAAAGACCTGTTCTAACTGTGGAAGCCACAATTCCTGGGCAGGGAAATTTGTTTTAGTTACAGTTGTGCAAATCACTCTTGTGTTGGTACAGCTAAAGTGGATTTATAAGATTGAACCACTGGAAATATATGTTGTAAATGGTACATAAGTGTTAGCTTTATGATTTGAAGGAATACATACATCTCTAACCTGTAATAAAATTAACAACAAAACTTTACATTACCTTACTATTTTTGGTGAATGGTAAACATGAACTGATAATGTTCAGATAATTTTAGCTCAGATTCTCAGCAACTGGTTTTGGGCGCCTAGCCTTCGCTCAGCATTATGCAGGCATCAGTCCTTTTTATGCTAAGGGCCAGTATATCTTCAGATTATTTACAGAGCTGCAGTTCAGTTGCAGAAATTCTCAAGACAAGAGTGTGCTGTAAGCAAATTATTTGTCCAACATTCTTTTAGAATACACTTTTACAGTATCCTACATATTTTGAACCGGATGTTAAAAGAACTGAATAAAGCTTGATATGGGATGGAGAGAAGGTTATAGTCTTCTTTTTGGCAGATGGTGGACATCCTTCCTAAAAAAGAAATTAGTTGAAGTGTCAAAATCTCTAATGTTTGAAGAGGTTTTCCTCCTAACTGAGCATAATGTTCATACTTTGCAATCTGAATGAGGAAAAGGGGAGAATGGATAGCCTATTCTGGGGCAGACTAAATTTGCATAATTTTCATCCTATAAACCTCTAAACATCCATTTATTTGCACAACCTTATTTACAATAGTGATGTACTCCATTTTTACCTGTTCTGGTTTTCTGGGCAGGAATAGAACTTTCTCGGGTGTGGATCTCAAATATTCCCCCCCCCCCCCAATGAATTGGCTAAATGCTTGTGTTTTTTTTAAAAAAAATCTTGGCTAATATTGTTTTTACTAGCTGCTGCTTCAGCAACACACACATTTGCCTTTTTTCTTCTTTGTTATGGCTTATTTCTCCTTCCAAAAGTGAATGCAATTGCATTCATGGAGCGGACAGGATGATGTCATGACTATGTAGTCAATCAGTGAGATTTAGTTACATGCTGACATCACTATTCAGAAGGAGGGCAATTCTTCATAGATGGTCACCAGGAGGAACCTAGAATGTCAGGAATCATCACATAGTGAACATGTTGATGGGCAAATGAAAGCTATTCTAAGCAATGCTTCCTGGACAGTGCTTTTTTTTAAAGGTCACCTTTGACAGCAAATTCTCATGGATGGGAGGGTGCCTTTTGAAACTGAAAGTGTGGTAAAAATTCCCTCCTTCCTTTTTGGCTCAGCCCTAATTTAAAACTGCAAGGTGTGTGTTAGGTACCTTTTGTAAACATAACAGCTGTCCCCACTTCTATGTACTTCCTATCCCTTTGCTTGTTTATTCAGAAGTAAATCCCATTGAGTTTGATGGAACTTGTTTCTAAGTACATGTGCATAGAATTGCAGCCTCATCTCCGCTGTGGCCTCACTCCCCCCTTTCAGTGATACTGGAGGAACTGTAACCTATTTTGCGAGAAAGTCATGAGTCCTGCCTATTTATAGGCTGCTAACCAATAAGACAAGCCAATTTGTTTGCACCTCATCCCACTATTGGCAATCCTGGAAGCAGAAACACAGTGTAAAATGTGTGGCTTAATCAGCACTCATTGACCTATTATCTATTGAACATCACTATGTGTGACTAATTATGTATGTATTTATTATCATTTTAACCCACCCAATAACTGACATTCTCTGGGGAGATTTAAAATGCTATGGTTGCCGGTGTCCTACTTGGTATCTTACTTAGGCTTAAATATTTGAAATTTGAATCTTTGATAGTTGTGTGTGTGTGTGTGTGTGTGCACGTGCGCTCACACGCATGCGCGCGCATGTAATGGCCCCAGTCCTGTAACCAAGTCACCAGTAGTTTTACAGGGCCTAGAGATCCATAATGCTTTCTGCTTTGGTGCAATTCCCTTGCTAGTGGGCCTCTCAGCTTGTGAGATGAGTCAAAGGGGACAATACAGTGCATGCGCTTTCTTTGGAGTCAAATAAAGAAACCGTATCCAGCTTTTGATCCCAACAGCTTGGGTATATCCATAGCTAGATATTACAGGCAAATTTGTTTCAATTTTATACCAATTTAATTGTTATAGCTTTCTCAAAGAATCCTGGGAAATAGAGTTTTTGAAAGGGTGCTCAGGTGTTGGAGATCTCTAGCCCCCACCACAGAGCTATCAAAAGATCTCTGGAGAGAGGCAGTGTCTGTTAAACCAGTTTAGGCCTGTAGTGTAAACATGCTCAAACTCTGCTAAGTTTTGAAAACATTACGTTCCATCTTTCATATCACTCACGTGCTTGTCTCTTGAATTCCAATCCTCATCAGACTTATTGCTAGAGTCAACACTCCAGTAGTAACAAAAAATAAAACCTTTCATCATCTATTGATTTGCCGTCTTGAAAAAAATGACAATAGGCTATTTTTTGTCCAATTTCTCAATAACTAGAACCATTGATTGGTTTTTCAGTTTTACTGTATTGCACAAGAATGTATTTTACTGCATTTTCTGACAAATGCAGTATCAGGATATGGTGTGTGGTGGGGTGGGTTTTTTTCTGCAAGCAAAGTCTGCAATGATATTGTCCAATTGAGAGCTATAAAGATACGCTATATTTGTAAGAGTATCTTAATTCAAATTTAACTGCAGCCAGTGGTTGGACATGTTAACTTTTTTTTCTGTCTACTGTGATCTCCTGAAGATAGATGAAAGGTGAAGAGTTGGCTTTAGACAAGTGTTCTAGTAGTCGGTTGAAAGATACCTTAATACAACCTTGTTAAGAAGTCAGGGAAATGTGCGCATTTTCTTTATGGTTTTGTCACAAGAATTCAATGAGCTTGAGAAAAAATGGCAAATTCTTACAACTAATTGAAGTTTCTACACCTAAATGTGCATAACTTTCCTTTGATTTCCACACTCTCAGCATTCTTAACCAGAGCTGAGGTGCCAGGCAACTCATGCATACGAAGTTCCATCTCTTGAAACCCAGTGTTGTTGGTCCCAACATTTATCTCTGGGAACCTATCTACATGGAAACAGGTTCTGAGGCGGCTCTGTTTAAATATGGATTTTCATGAAATCGGGTTATCTCCTCCTGGGGCAAATGGTAGCCAGTAATGTGGTGTATACGTTTAAACAGTCTGTTTGCATGGGGCAAATGAGTGGAATTGAACATCATCAAATGGGAAGGTGTGGGGAAGCAAGGAGGCTTGCACTCCTCCCCTTACCCTGCTCCCCCCCGCCATGCTCAGTGAAGCTTTTAAAATCAGTAAGGCTCTGCATTCCTTTGGACTTACATAGATAACAGCCTCGTTATGCTCCCCTCCCCACGCAGAATATTTAAAGAGGCAAGCAGCGATTGAGCGCAGGGTCGAAATAGTGTTGTTTCAAAGCAGCAGGACTGACTTCCATCCCCAAGGCAGCGAGTTAATTCCAGGTAGATATAAGCCCCCGCCCATGCATCTCTTCCCTTCTGCAAATCAGTGCTGCTTCCACCAGCCCGTGCTGAAGCCAGCTGAGATCACATGGGCTCCTAAACTGCACTGAAGCTGCTGTGACTGGAAAACCCACCACAGAGTTTTGTTTTTTGTTTTTTAAAAAAGCCGGATTTAGAGCAAGCAACGCCGCATTAGCTACAGGGAGGGGCATGCATCATCTGACATGATTGACTTGGGGGCGGAGCAGAAACGGAGTAAAAGCCTGGTGCACATGGGCCCTTAACCTGGAGTGCAGTGGGCTAAACATTGTGAATTTGCTTCCTCTTTTCACATAATGTATACCATAGAATCAAAGAATAGTATGGTTGGAAGGGGCCTATAAGACCATCGAGTCCAACCCCCCAGTTTTGTTGTTTCCAGGGAAACGCCTATTAAGTGTAGGGGTGGGTGTGTTCAGCCTTGTTCTTCAACCTGCCAGAGAGGGCATGTGGCTGAGCTTTCTGGAGATCATGGGAACCATTCGGTAGGTGTTCTCCTTGTCGAGATCAGGAGGTGGTCAAAAAGAACTGAGAACTGACCTTTAGAAGCTGGGATGTGAAGTTCTGAAACAAGGGAGGAGAGGGCATTGTGGGATGTGGAATTATTTTAGATAGTTCAGAATTTATATCTGCTTTCTCAGATGATCAAAATATATTGCACATATTTTCTGAAAAGGGGCAGAAGGCTAATGTTTACTTTCTTTTTGAGTTTGAAATTATTTTAGTCTTGCTTTCATCCATGGCACTTTCATGAAGGGAAGGGGAACCCAAAGAACTTCACTTCCTAGTTGTTTGCAAATAGTTAGAAAAGTAATGTGGGCACAAGCTACCTTTTTTGCGCTTCTCAACTTCAGTTATGAATTCAAAAATAGGGCAAAAGTCTCAAGCTGCTTAGGCAGTCTTGGACTAATTTATCAAGAAACAGCCAAAATAATGGTTTTGATAATTTAGTATTTGGGGTGATGATGGAGAAGTGAATGGAGGCTTAGGCCTTATTAGGGAACCTGAAACCACCACAATTTGGTTAAAAATAGAATTTTGAAGGGAAGGCTTGAAAATGGGGCTTCTCTGTTGCATTTCCAATAAGATTGAGAAATGGTGTGTTCAGCTTGAGACCTTTAATAGCCACTTCCCAATGCTCAGGGCTCTCTACTTGACCACTTCCCTTGGACCCTGGGGGAACAACTCACACTGGGGAATATGGGCCTCGCAAGTTGAGCTGTGTTGCTGCACATATAGAACCTGATTCTAGACTGTGAGTAGGCAATGTGATACTCATGGACACCAGTGTGACCTCAGACACTTGTCTTGGCCCCCCCAGTGTGCTCCATCTCTCTCACTTTTAAAATTAATAAATTATATTAATTCTGTTGATGCTGAAAAGTGTGGGTTCATAGGAGTTGTTTATTGTGTTGGGGTTCAAATGCGACCTCTGCCTTTACTCAGCCTTACTTGTCCTTTATGATTAGCCATGCCTTCCCTGACAGCTGTTTTGTGCTGGTGCCCATGGCAGTTTCTCAAATTGCCAAATGTGCCCCAGAAGGTTACCCTGCTCCAGTCTCAGTGGGTTCTTTACCAGGGGGATAAAACATTCTTTCTGGGTATGCAAGACAAATAGATCTCTCTGTGTAAACTTGGCAACAAGGTGGTTCAATAGGAAATCATGGAATTCTGGCCCTGGAAATATGGAATAGGCATCAGACTGGAGCAAAGAATAATGATAGGAAAGAGTCATGAGGAACAATATTAAAACTCATCAGATCCAAGTTGTTCTCAGAGCTGAGACACACCAATATGACAAACGCCCAAGCGGAAATAATGCACAACTGGTGTGTGCAACTCCAGGGAAGTTATAGGGTTTTAAACAAAGGGTACAAAGAGTTTGAGGACTAAGAGGCTGGGCCCAGGATGGGTCAGAACAAAGTGAACAATAGTTTGGCTCTGGGTAATGAAATTAACCCCATCATGGATCACTGCCTTGTTGTGGCGAAGGGGCTTGCGTAACTCAGTGAAGCCATAAGCTATGCCGTGCAGGGCCACCCAAGATGGACAGGTCATGGCGGAGAGTTCTGACAAAATGTGGTCCACTGGAGAAGGAAATGGCAACCCACTCCAGTATTCCTGCCAAGAAAACCCCATGGAACATATCACAAGGCTAAAAGATATGATGCCGGAAGATGAGCTCCTCAGGTCGGAAGGTGTCCACTATACTACTGGGGAAGAGCAGAGGGAATTTCCAAGTAGCTCCAGAAAGAGTGAAGCGGCTGGGCCAAAGCCAAAAGGACACAGCTGTGGATGTGTCTGGTGGTGAAAAGAATGTCCAATGCTGTAAAGAACAATATTGTTTAGGAACCTGGAATGTAAGATCAATGAATCAAGGTAAGCTGGAGGTGATCAAACATGAGATGGCAAGACTGAACATCGACATCTTGGGAATCAGCGAACTAAAATGGACAAGTATGGGCGAATGTAATTCAGGTGACCATTTTATCTACTACTGTGGGCAAGAGTCCCTTAGAAGAAATGGAGTAGCACTCATAGTCAACAAAAGGGTGGGAAAAGCAGTACTGGGGTACAATCTCAAAAACGATAGAATGACCTCAGTATGAATCCAAGGCAAACCATTCAACATCACAGTAATTCAAGTCTATGCCCCAAACACTGATGCCGAAGAAGCTGAGGTTGATCGGTTCTATGAAGACCTACAACACCTTCTAGAACTAACACCAAAAAAAGATGTCCTCTTCACCATAGGGGATTGGAATGCTAAAGTAGGAAGTCAAGAAATCACCAGGATAACAGGCAAGCATGGCCTTGATGTACAAAATGAAGCAGGACAAAGGCTAATAGAGTTTTGCCAAGAGAACATGCAGATCATAGCAAACCCTCTTTTCCAACAGCACAAGAGACGACTCTACACATGGACATCACCAGATGGTCAATATCGAAATCAGATGGATTATGTCCTTTGCAGCCAAAGATGGAGAAGCTCTATACAGTCAGTAAAAACAAGACCTGGAGCTGACTGTGGCTCAGATCATGAGCTTCTTATTGCAAAATTTCAGCTTAAATTGAAGAACATAGGGAAAACTACTAAACCATTCCGATATGACCTAAATCATATCCCTTATGAATATACAGTGGAAGTGAGAAATAGATTTAAGGGATTAGACCTGATAGACAGAGTGCCTGAGGAACTATGGATGGAGGTCCGTAATATTGTTCAGGAGGCAGCAACTCAATCCATCCTAAAGAAAAAGAAATGCAAGAAAGCCAAGTGGCTGTCTGATGAGGCTTTACAAGTAGCTGAGGAAAGAAGGGAAGCGAAAAGCAAGGGAGAAAGGGGAAGATATACCCAACTGAATGCAGAGTTCCAGAGAATAGCAAGGAGAGACAAGAAGGCCTTCTTACATGAACAATGCAAAGAAATCGAAGAAAACAATAGAATGGGAAAGACTAGAGATCTCTTCAAGAAAATCGGAGATCTCAAGTGAACGTTTTGTGCAAAGACGGGCATGATAAAGGACAAAGAAGGCAGGGACCTCACAGAAGCAGATGAGATTAAGAAGAGGTGGAAAGAATACACAGAAGAACTATACAGGAAAGATCTGAATGTCCCTGATAGCCACGATAGTGCGGTCACTGAACTTGAGCCAGACATCCTCGAGAGTGAAGTCAAGTGGGCCTTAGCAAGCATTACTAACAACAAAGCTAGCGGAGATGACAGTATTCCAGCTGAGCTATTTAAGATCCTAAAAGATGATGCTGTTAAAGTGCTGCACTCAATATGCCAACAAATTTGGAACACTCAACAGTGGCCACAAGACTGGAAAAGGTCAGTTTACATTCCAATTCCAAAGAAGGGCAATGCCAAAGAGTGTTCAAACTACTGTACAATTGCGCTCATTTCACATGGCAGCAAGGTGATGCTCAAAATCCTACAAGCTAGGCTTCAGCAGTATGTGAACCGAGAACTACCGGAAGTACAAGCTGGATTTTGAAGTGGCAGAGGAACTAGAGATCAAATCGCCAACATTCGCTGGATCATGGAGAAAGCAAGAGAGTTCCAGAAAAGCGTCTATTTCTGCTTCATTGGCTACGCTAAAGCCTTTGATTGTGTGGATCACAACAAACTGTGGCAAATTCTGAAAGAGATGGGAGCCCCAGACCACCTTACCTGGGAGCCCCAGGTAAGATGGGAGCCCCAGACCACCTCCTGAGAAACCTGTACGAGGGTCAAGAAGCAACAGTAAGAACTAGACATGGAACAACCAATTGGTTCAAAATTGGGAAAGGAGTACAACAAGGCTGTATATTGTCGCCCTGCTTATTTAATTTATATGCAGAGTATATCATGAGAAATGTTGGGTTGGATGAATCACAGGTCGGAATTAAGATTGCCGGGAGAATTATCAACAACCTCAGATATGCAGACGATACCACCCTAATGGCAGAAAGCGAAGAGGATCTCAAGAGCCTCTTGTTGAGGGTGAAAGTGGAGAGTGCAAAAGCTGGTTTGAAACTCAACATTAAAAAAATGAAGATCATGGCATCTGGCCCCATCACGTCCTGGCATATAGAAGGGGAAGAAATGGAAGCAGTGACAGATTTTATTTTCTTGGGCTCCAAGATCACTGCAGACGGTGACTGTAGCCATGCAATTAAAAGATGCTTGTTCCTTGGGAGGAAAGCTATGGCAAACCTAGACAGCATAGTAAGAAGCAGAGACATCACCTTGCCAACAAAGGTCCGTCTAATCAAAGCTATGGTTTTCCCAATAGCAACATATGGCTATGAGAGCTGGACTATAAGGAAGGCTGAGCGCCGAAGAATCGATGCTTTCGAACTGTGGTGCTGGAGAAGACTCGTACGAGTCCCCTGGACTGCAAAGAGGTCAAATCAGTCCATCCTAAAGGAAATCAACCCTGAGTGCTCATTGGAAGGACAGATACTGAAGCTGAAGCTCAAATATTTTGGCCACCTAATGCAAAGAGAAAACTCCCTGGCAAAGACCCTGATGCTGGGAAAGATTGAAGGCAAAAGGAGAAGGGGACGGCAGAGAATGAGATGGCTAGATAGCATCACTGATGCAATGAATATGAACTTGAGTACACTCGAGGAGAGAGCGGAGGACAGGAAGGCCTGGCGTGTTATGGTCCATGGGGTGACGAAGAGTCGGACATGACTTAACGACTGAACAACAACAACAATGAAATGAAAGCTCAGGGAGGTTCTTTATCCCTTGATTAATTTATATCTAGCTGGCTATGCAGAGCAGTACAACACATTATTCAAAACAAACGATATCATCAAGGTTATCCAAGTGATATCTGAACCCATTGACCTGTCCAGGAGGTGGAGATGCTTCATGCCTGGGCCAGTTTTTCCACCAAGGCCAATTCAAAGGTACCCTCATGGGTTTATTGGTCGGGTGATGGCATGACAGTCAGGAAGGCATCTGCATGTTTGTGTAGTTGCAGGGAGCAACTACTTTTAATGTAATCAGCGAAGGAAGCATGCGGCTGTCCAGAGCCTTGACAACAATGTTCCTGGCAGTTTTCCCATCCTGCTTTTTCCGGAACAAAAATGGGTTCTTGAGCCAAGGTGTCAAGGTGATGCCAATTTAATGATTACCGCACAATACATTAATTAGAGACCCAGCACATCTGAAGCTCTTCTGTAACAAGGGTTGAGTCAAATGTTCTTGGTCACTCATTTTCAGTGGAAAACAAGGTTTGGGAGGCCTGAAATATTTGCTACAATAGCCCAGAATCTTGCCTTTTCTGTGCTCGTTTGCCACCATTCTGGGCTGCTGCTTCGGTGCCATTTGGGGGGGGGGTATTCCTTACAATGTGAACCCAGCCAATCAGGGATTACATTATGAAAATGATGTCATAATGTCATATAGTCAGAGCTGGAATTGTGACATCACTGAAGACAAATAAAGACATGATGCCTCCTGTATTGCCTTGCCCTCTTCTGGATGGCAAATGGAAGAAATGGGGCCATGCTTGCTCTGAATGAATGTTGGGTGGGGGAAGGTGGAAGGTGTTGTTGAGTTAGGGACACTGGATGACTACCAACTTACTCAGTCAAGTTGGGAAATGGACAAGAATATTGTTGGTGCTGTCTCCATCTCCTAGATATTTAAACATCAATTCTTACATATCCTAAATATTTTTTTGGCAGGGGAGGCAAAGTTAACCCTCTTGTCCTTGTGCACTGCCACCTCAAAATCATCCGCTACCCCTTTGTTGTTGTTGTTGTTCAGTCGTTCAATCGTGTCCGACTCTTCGTAACCCCATGGACCATAGCACGCCAGGCCTTCCTGTCCTGCGCTCTCTCCCGGAGTGTGCTCAAGTTCATATTCATTGCATCGGTGATGCTATCTAGCCATCTCATCCTCTGTCGTCCCCTTCTCCTTTTGCCTTCAGTCTTGCCGCTACCCCTACACACACACACAAAGCAATTAAATTTAGGAGGAAAAAGTACACATTTGGGCACAGGGGAGAAAGGGCGGGTGTGGAGAGAGAGAGAGAGAGAGAAAGGTGTGGCAGAAAGAAATGCTGATTTCAGACCCTGGAGAGAATTACCCTGAAAGAAGGTGACCCTTGAGATAAAAAAGGTTCTCTACCCCTGTCTTTATTAGAGTCACAATTTACTCTTTGTAGGCATACTGCATATTATACCAGTAGCAAATGACAATAACTTTAATCATTCTTAAATTACCATAGGGGTTAGTATGTGGTGGCACCAGAAAGTGATTGATTAAACATTACATGCAAGCCTTTGAAAATGCAACAGATTGCAATACGTTTGTCTTTGGGGGCATTTGTGTTCTCTGCATGGAAGACAAATGGAAGTGCAGAATACCTCCCATGAAGACTCTTGATCTCATTCCTAATTCCATGAGCTACAGGGATTGAAGCATGAGATGTCTAGTACATTGCAAAGTCAGGTTCTTGGCTCTAGCACTGGCAAGTACCTGGAGGGGTCAGTCAGTCTGGGATAGCCTGCTGGGCTCCCTCTGCACAAGTTGCCCAGACTGAGCAAATACAGAAGAGCTTTTATACCAGACAGCAGCATAAGATTGGCTCTCTGGATCATGCAGTTCACAGAAGTAGGAAGATTCTGGGTGGTGGTGCTAGTGTCTCAAGGCCGACATCTGGAGTAGGCATGGTCAGGCACCTGCTGAGGCCCTACACCCCAGCAGGGGCCCACTTACAAAATATTAAAAGATTAATATGCTTCACCTCTTCACCATTGCAACTGAGTTATTCACCTGCCTCTCACTCTGGCCCAGAGAATGGTGGTGGTGAGAAGGTAGATGCCACTGCCTTCTTGCTCACTGGCTCCCTGCCTGTCAAGAAAACAAGTGGTACCAATGATGAAAGAGGATGAGGAGCAATAGCAGCTGGTGACAATGCCAGTGAGAAGGCAGACTTGCTGAGGGAGGGGGCCCATTGAGGGTGTCTTGCTCAAGGGCCCTCCAAAACCTGGAGCTGGCACAGTAGTATCCAAACCCAAACTGCCTGCAATTCTCTTCTCCAGTCAGTGGCCCTGGTGGTGTAAGGAATGGAAAATCGATGCAGGGCTCCTGATTTGAGTGCTGTGGCATCTGATATGCTTCCAGGGCTGGGGAGAGACCCCGCAAGAATATGTGTTTGTAAAACAAAGTGTAACGTGGTGAAATCTGGTGTTTATTAAATGAATGGGGTTTTATTTGCTTTCAATCCAGAGAGCCAATGTAGCATAAGAATGGTGGCCTAATCATATAATTCCCGCCCATTGTGTAAATCCAATGTAATTACAAGTTAGAGAGGAAAAGATATTCTTCTTACAGTAGGTTCAGGATGACAGTACCAGTGAATGCAAAATTTGACATTCAAATACAAGAAAAATGAAGAAGAACCCATCGAAGGAAACCCAAAATTGAATGTAGTATAAAGAGAAAGAAGAGTCATATATGTAACTAATACCATGCTATTTATTGAAATATCACCACTGACCTTTACAGCAGTAGTGCTTCAATGTATAGTTATGCAGCGATGGAAAGTGATGGCTGTTATAAAGGGAACATATGATTGGATTTAGATTCATGGGAACGTAGGTTTCAGAAGAGGTGCCCTTCATTATCTGTGGAGCATATATATCTATGGTAAGGCTTATTTCATTGTGTTCCTTGGAAATGTGCTGCATTCATTCCTGCTGTTTTCTGGGTCTGGTTACAAATTTCTAAAGTCTGTTTTGGTTACCGATACATATTGGGGAGATGTTTGTGGCTTATCAATATTTTTGTAGCCTGGCATATTTAGTTTGGACTCTATATACAGTGCTTCTAGCTGAGGTTCCCAGTAAAGTCTACTAGCACAATATATATCCATATTAATAATTTAATTCAAATGTAATCAACTCCCTGTCCCTATGGGGTGGAAACAGAGTAACATACCACTGGTAACCCTAAATGTTGTCACTGTACTGTTCATATTTTCTGGCTGGATAAATTAATGATTACAAACCTTTTAATGCACGTGCATTTAATGGAGTTTTCTTTGGTAGATTATACATTTCCTATGAAATCCTGAAGTGTAAAAGATGCATTTAAACCAATATTCATTCTCACAAACGTTCACAAAATGAGTTGAGACTTACAGGGGATATTTCACTTCATCTAACCAGCTTATGTTGTGGGGAGGGGGGGACACCTCCACCCCAAAACACTGCCTCTTTAGGGCAGAGAATTAAATCTCATGGCAATTTTATTTCCGCTATAAACGCACAGACATCCTAGCAGTTAAACCAGTGATACAAACCTGCCTTGCAATAACATTTATTACCATTGCAGTGATCATCTTACACCCTTGTCTTCATCACGCTTCACAGACTGCCTAACCAGAAGCAGCTTTTGCTTCCAAATATAAATCGGGCTTTGGGGGGAATTTTTAAACAAAACATTGTTGTGAAAAGGAAGAAGGTACTGCAATACAGGTGAAAGGTAGAGTTATCAAGGTGTAGAATGGAATGTGTCTCTCTTTTCTTGTGTCTCTCTTTTACCCCTGAGAAGCCCCCTGAGGTTTTGTTGTATCTCGCCTTTTCTGCTCTCCTGTTGTTTTCTTATTCAACCCATTATACACCTCTGTGGATCACTTCATTTCCGTTCTGGCACTTCTGAAGCCAAGCGTGTCTCTGTGTCTCAGTACTGTGCCCACTCTGCATTCCCTTTGGGTATTCCCTATAGTTATTATTCCTTCCCACTTTGTCCTGAAAAATACATAATGTACTCTTAGAGCTAAAACCCAGCTCCACACTTGAGTCAAAGGCTTGTTGAGGCTTCTTCCATTTTATACATTTTAAGGAGCTGTACTATGAAGTGCACGAAAGCTTATGTCCAAATAAATTTGTTAGTCTTTAAGATGCCACAAGACTCTGTTGTTTTTGTTGCAACAGACTAACATGGCCACCCCACTGGAAATTGCTTGCATTTGTAACTTGAATGGGGAATTTGTGTGCTGAATAGGAACTTTGCGTGCTGTTCTACACACTTTACCCACCACCAATTATAATCATTTTTTGCTTCCATTACAATCTATTTATTAGTTTATTAATTACATTTTTACCTCACTCTTCCTCCAAGGAGCCCAGGGTGGTGTGCACTCTCAACACTCTTGAGATGTAGATAATTATTATCCTCATTTATAAATAGGAAACTGAGGACCTTCTATTATCCTTGTCTTCTATCATCCTTGAAGAGCTCTGGGCAGGTTGAGAGTAAGAAGGGATTACTACAAATCCCAAGAAAGAAAACTCGAGTCTTGTGATGAAATGTATTGTCTTATCCAGGGTTCTACAATACGTTGTGTTCAGTCTGTTCTCTCTCAGTTAGATGAGAATATAATATACAGCAACTATGTCATCTCAGCAAGTTAGAAAAGGCTGAGTACAAGGTAGTGTAGAATCTCTGGTAAAAAGATAACCCATTTTGTAAGTGTACCCGTACTCGGAGACTTTGACCACTCACTTTAAGTGCTCAGCAAGAAAAAGCAAAAAAACCTTACATTCCTTGTTCTCCACCTTGATGTATGGTGACGTAATAGTCATATGTAATTTGCTTACATGAAATAATACCTTATTAAGGTTGCGAAGCTGAACATTCAGAACCCCACAGCCATCTTAACATAGTCCTACCCTATTGCTTAATGGTTGTTTATTTAAGAGAGATGTTGTGCTCAGGCTGAGATACCCGAGTACATGATTCACAGCTATCATGTCAGTTATCAAGGGTGCATATGTGTATAAATTATTACTTTTACCTTTTTAAAACACCTGCAAGTAGAGGCTTGATGGTTTTCCAGTTGCTGTCTTAGTAATTTCTAGATTTTACAGTCATAACTACAAAAGATCTCCGGAGTGCCATTGGCTGAGTGGTAGAGCACAGATTATATGCATAAAGTCCCTCATTCAGTCCTTGTTATTTCTTTTTAAAGCAGCCTTCCCCAACCTGGGGCCCACCAGATATTGTGGACTTTAACTTCCATCAGCCCCAACCAGTTTGGCCAATGGTCAGGAATCCTGGGAGCTGTAGTCCAAAACGTCTGGAGAGCACCAAGTCAGGAGAGGCTGTTTTAAATTAAAGGTTCATAGGTAGAAGGGAAGGGAAATACCTCTGCCTGAGACATTTAAAAGATGCTGTCAATCAGAAAAGGCAATACTGGGGCTAGATGGATCAGAGGTATCACGGAGCTTCATATGTTCATAACAAATGTTGAACCTGCTTTCAGGCTGTGATCCTGTACACACTTACCTGAGAGTATGTCCCATTGAACTAAATGGTGCTTACTTTTGAGTAGACATGTATAGGATTATAAGAAAAGCAAAGGTAGCCATGTTGACCTTAAGACAATTTCCAAAATCCATGTTGCTGTAATATTTTTATTAGGCCAACCAAAAGATCACCTCAAAAATGGTGCAAGCTTTTGAGATCCCCAGATCTCTTTATCAGGCAAGATGTTATAAAAGGCAGGGATGAGGAGAAAAAAGTGACTAGATGGTGAAGTCACATTGAGAATAGATGGACTTTATATTCCCCAAAATGAAGGATACAAATGTCCCCTCTCCTTCCTACCATAACCAGGGGCAGCAGAAGCGTCCTGTGACCATCAAATGACCCACTGAGCCTAATTTGAATATCTGCAGACTCTTTCTCCAACACTACACCTTGCTGAACTTGCAGACAATGTGACTTCACCATCTAGTCACTTTTTTTCTCCCCTTATCTCCCACCCCCAACTAGGGATGTACGAAAGGGACTTACCTTGTCCTGCAGCTTTTTTCGCGGTGGGGGGGAGGCGCTTCGCTTCTCCTCCCGAAGTTCATGCGAGCGGGGGGTGTCTTCCCGCCTCGCCCGGCTGAAATTCAGGCCGGGGGGAGGCTTCCCGCCTCGCCCCCGGCCGAAATTCAGGCCGGGGAGAAGCGCCCCGTCTCCCCGGCCGTGAACTTCAACAGAAAAGTAAAAAAAAACAAAAACGCCCTGTGATAGGCTACGTAACGATTTACGTAGCCTATCACGGCTAGATCTGCAAAGTCAGCCGTGATAGGCTACGTTAATCATCACGTAGCCTATCACGGGGGCGTTTTTTTTTTTTTTTACTTTTCTTGGAATGGCGGCGGTGGCAGCCGGTCGAAAGACCGGCTGCCGCCCCCGCCCCTGCCCCTGTCGAAGCCCTGCCGAACCGCCGCTGCGACCCGCCACCGGGAGCGACATTCGGGAAAGGTAAGTCCCATCCCGGGGGGGGGGGAGAATTTCTCCCCGAAACTACTTCGGGGGGC
The DNA here is from genome assembly GCF_057233095.1 of Heloderma suspectum. Lineage (NCBI taxonomy): Eukaryota > Metazoa > Chordata > Lepidosauria > Squamata > Helodermatidae > Heloderma > Heloderma suspectum. The sequence goes on from NC_139458.1 coordinate 398,632,678, forward strand.
CGAATACGTTGGCACTCGCCCCCCCCCCCAAGTTTCGGCGAGAAATTCTCTGACACCCCTACCCCCAACCTGCCTTTTATAACATTTTGCCCGATGAAGAGATCTGAGGATCTTGAAAGCTTGCACATTCCCCCCACCCTTCATCTTTTGGTTTGCCTAATAAGGGTATTACAGCAACATGTATAGGACTGGAGTGCATGATATCTTATTTACCTTATGGAACAGCAGTACTAATTGCTCTCTTGGTAATCTAATTCAGGGATAGATGAATCTGAAATTTCAGTTTCTCCCAATTTCTAAGTTTTACAGTCTTAAATTTGGTTCATCCCAAACTTTGAGAACTTTAAAAAGAAGTTTGCATGAAACTTTGTACACATTTTTGTCTGCATTTCTCCTTATATATGCATTTTTGTATGCAATTTTGCTGAATATACACATTTTTGCAAGCAATTTTCCCAATACAGTGCATTTTTAACGTTATTTTCACTATACCTACTCGTTTTTGTATGCACTTTCCCCTAATATATGCTTTTTTGTATGCTTTTTTGATTGGGCAACACCCATTGCAAATTAAGAGAAGTGCAAGTTTCAAAGGATAACTGAGTTTCACTTTGTGTATTTTTTGAATATACGGAATTGGGTAAATTAATATTAAAATGAATTTAATATTCATTTGTTTGAACCAAACAAATTTCTCTCCCATCCCTAATCCAGTGATCACTTACTTTTGTGGCATTTGTTTTCTTTTTAAAGAAAATAGGTAAATCTGATGATAATGTCCACTAATATGGATTCTTTAAAAAACTGTAATGGTTTTTTTAATTGCGCTGAATATTCTTAGGAATATAGAGACCAGAAATATGATGTGTTTTCGTTGTCTGTCTCCTTTTTCACTACAACTTGCAATGCCAATGTTCTTGCCACTGTTGACAAAGGATTGTTGAAAGGACTACCGACTCACATTGTCTGGGGTCTATGTAGCATAGGAAAATGAGTTTTATAAGGAAGTACCCTAATCGTGGAGGTCAAATTTCCCTTATCGCAATTGCCTCTTCAGAACTATGTTGTATGAAAAGACAGAAGCTTGCAGAGGCTCCTGTCTGTGCATTCTGAGTTCTCTGGATATGTAAATTAATTCAGTTTTCAGTTCTGCAACCTTTCAGTGGCATTAAAAATGAAATGGGAATTTATTTCTGGAAGTGAGTGAATGATTAGCATTAGGCAATATACAGTTTAGTGTCAAGTCAAGAAAAAATGTGGAGAGAGAAAGTTGTACCGCTTGCTACTTTGGAGAGTCACTTAATGTTCCATGCCAATCAAAGACAGGAACATGCAGTCCTTTTTAATTCTAGTCAGGTAATATGTCTTTTTTTTTTCTTTCCAAAATCTGTGCAGCAGAAGCACACGCTACTTATTTATATAGCTATCAAATGATAGCAACCAGTGTGAGGCACCACAAAGTGACTGTGGTGCAATAGAATTTATCCTCCCAGTCCCACCCAGTTTAAAGTCCGAATGTGCGCTTATGCAATGCACACCCTTAGGTTTACATGTGCCTAAAGAAGCTGGTTGAGCAACATAGCTAAGGGCTTAACTGCACATTGCACAGAAATGCATGCAATTAACCCCAGTACTTCCCCTCAGGAAAGATGCTTTGGGAAAGAGTGTAGTTGTTTTTATGGAGAAGTGTCACGGGAAGGGGTGCTTAATGCTTTCCCCACATGCCAGTTCTTGGCTTCAAACTCCCTCTTCCCTACACTCCCTGCAGTGGGATTCTAAATGTGTGTTTGCCGTCACAAATGTCACATACTATTTGTTCTACATGTAGTAGTAGAATTTTGGCTGATGTCTAACATTTTGTAACAAGAACTACTGCCTGCTTTTTTCCTCCTCCTTCCCAGTCCCTTCTCCTTTTGTATTGTTTCTTTCAGAGTGTAATCCTGAAGGCAGGGACTGTCTTATTGATAATCTTTGTAAACTTCTCCAGGAGCCTTTTTCATCTGAAGAGCAGGGTGCAAATGATATAAATAAATAATACATAATAATTTGAAATATTTTATTCATGGTTGCAACATATGCCATTAAGAAACACCCATTGTTCACCATCAACAACTAGCAGTTTATAGAAAAACCTAGAAAGAGAAAGATGTGTCTTCTCTTGGTACAACAGAAGAGCATGGTCCTGTGGTTTTCAAACTTCCTGTCATCAGGATTGCTTCCATGTTGAATCATCTGCTAAAGAACCTCTGAGATTTTGCCATGACCAAGCAGAGGACTCTGGGCATGCACTAGGGTGTGCGCTTAGTTCATGTAGGGCACAGGATTTAAAGGGGGGGGGTAGATAAATTCATGGAGAAGGCTATCAGTGGCAACTAATCCTGATGGCCATATGCCACCTCCAGTATCAGAGGCAGTAAGCCTATGTACGCCAGTTGCTAGGGAACATGGGCGGGAGGGTGCTGTTGTCCTCATATCCAGCTTGTGGGTTTCCTGGCAACAGCTGGTCAGCCACTGTGAACAGAATGCTGGACTAGATGAACCCCTGGTCTGATCCAGCATGGCTCTACTTACGTTCTTATGGCCTGCTTGTGTCTTGCTCTTTCACAATGTGAACTAAGAGTGCCCCTCTGAAGCTGGGCATTGTAAGATGTGCTGGGCAGAGTGTCTTTGAGGGAATGTTGTCCGTCACTGCAGATCTCATTGAGCAAACCCCAATAAGCTTCTGAGACTCCCAGTGATTGGGGAAAAAAAACTGCTGGTATGACCCATAACATTATTTTGACCTGAAATTTGTGCAGAACCACATGCTCTGCAGATACGCACTGAACTGAGATTTAGGAAAAATCATTTGATTTTGCTTCTAATTCTTTATTTTTTTATTTTGGTATTGGATTGTTAGCAAGATTCCGAGACTGAATTTCACATATTGATACGCTGTCCTTTTCTGTCCACATTCCTGCCACTAAATATGCCATCATTGAGATGTGGATGATATGAAAGAGATTTTGAACTAGGAGGAAGAATGCAAAAATCCTTTACACATCTTTTGTAAGTAAATATGTAAGCATGTGGTTTGTTTTGTACATTTACATCAATCCAAGGAAAATAAAGAAAAAAGCAATGCATAACATTTTGTTTCAAATAAATTACTTTTCTCCATTAAAGGTTGTCAACCTATTCCTCTACTGGGATTATTAGAAGCATTGTGTGGAAGTCTGTCCAAAGTATAGTTCTGACATATTTTTCAATATTATGAGCTCTGAATAAAAATGGTAGTGGGCATGGATTTCCAAAAACAGACACTTATATTGAAATATATAAATGGATGTGCTATGTATTTAGCTATGCTAGAATGAACTGTATTCTAATACATAGCATTTTAGATGATGATATTTCCATTTCAAAGTAAAAACCATTCTTATATGAAAAAGCTCATTTCCCCACTGAGCAAAAGGTTTGTATGAGTTTCTTCACTTACCTTTTTAATCTTTTTATCATGTGTGGAGATCAGAACTCCCTATCTTTTTTGTCAACATCGATGTAGAAAAAACGTCAGCTAAAGGTACAGTTGAACATTTCCATGGGAATGTAAAGGCTCTGTCCTGTTGTATTGGGCTTTGTTTTCCTTTATCCTTTGGTTGCTGAGACACTGTATTGCTGAAAATGAATATTGGTTTTCCATAAAGTGGTAATTTTTCAGCCTCTACATATACACAGATTTTATTAATTGCTGGAAAAGTAAACTACATCTAACTGTAAACACAGGTCATTGATTTGTTATTTTGAATGTTTCTTTACATTTTATTAAAAATTAAAAGTTGAGAGAGAATGTGAAGGAGATGATGTTGAGTAGTAAAAAAATGTTTTTGTTTTGGAACCTAAAATAAGTAAATATATAATATCTCACCGAATTCAGAGAGACATCCTAATAACAGTGCAATTGTATGCATGTCTACTCAGAAGTAAGCCGCACTGAACTCAATGGGGCTTGCTTCAGAATAGACATGTATAGGATTGTACTGTAAGTGTATTCAGGGTTCTAGCCTTAGGGTTGCATCTCATGGCGTCATTCTGCTAGCACAAAGCAGCTATGGTTTGCAGAGACCCCGTTTTCATCTTTGTGCAAATGTCAAATCTAATACTTTGATTCCATGTATGCAAGCCATTGTGCAAATGCTTTCACAACTCATTACAACTTCCTTATGCTAAGTGTTGCTTCGGATGCTTATGCTAGTTGTTCTGCTAGCACTTGTGCAAGCATTAGCAGAACATGAAACCACTAGTGGAACATGAAAACCTCTTGTACTTTTTGCTAGCATTATATTACAACTTACAACCCTTACATGGTAGATTTTACAGGATCAAGTTTTAGTTGACTGTTTTTAAATTTGGCAAGTAAGCCATGATGTATTCTTATGACATCTGCAACATCTTCCCTGATTGCACATGATAGAATGGTACCATAACTAGCTTTTTATTAATTACTTTTGACTTAGCTGTGCAATTGTCACATGCCTCCAATATTCCCTGTTGTCTCTTAAAATCCCCTCATAAAGGCTGTTAACAGGGAAACTAATCTTTTTGAATAGTTTTATTTTTAACTTTTTCAATGAAAATTGAGGATCTCATTCTGGTTTTCCTATTTTTGTGTGTGATTGTTGAGCTGTACAACGTGTATATGTATTAATTAAACTTCACTTATTATCACTATTTTCATAAGTGTCCTGTAAATTTAATCACTGTAACACCTCTGTACACATTACAATCCTTTTAAATATCTAGAGAAAAATCCTGCTAGATCATTCTGAGCACTAAGTCACACGGAATTGCAGTAATTATTAGAGGCATTAAAAACCTGTGATATGAACCTTTATTATGCAGTTTTCAGAAGCTTAGATTTTAACACAAACACCTGTACATAGAACAGAGGAAGAAGAACAACGTAACGCTTATAGTATACTAGTAATCTCATATTGAAATAGCAATAGTACACAATCATTTTGTACTTGCTTCACTAGCAAATAATGTAACTTCTTATAATTTTTCATGGTAATGACTGACTAATCTTCAAGACTTAAAATCGAGAGGGGGATGAATACCCAGGAAGATGCAACTGGTTATTTGTCAAGACAAAAGTAATATTATCATACCACATTGGTAGCATATGAATTGGGCTTCAAGGATTAATCCACCTGAGTTGAAAGAGATTTTATGGGCTGTGAGGGACTCAGAAGCTCTTGATTTACTGTTGTTTCATCCTGGAATAAGTGACCACATAAACCAGCGTTCCCCAACCTGGTGCCTTCCAGACAGGTTGAACTACAACTCCCATAATCCCCAGCCATGCTGGAGGGCACTAGGTCAGGGAAGGCTGATATAACAATGACAAGGCTGTTCTCACTGGTGTTTGGCATTCACAATTACAAAGATTGTGAATGACCCAAGATAGTCAGCAGTGGAGTGAAGAGGGCAGCTTCAGATTTGATGATGATGTGGAGAGAATAGGAATCACAAGTACCTCACATGTTCTGTTCTTCCACTGTCTGATATTTTAAAACTGTTTTATACATCATGCCAAGTGAAGTGGTAGATTGAGGTGGTAGAATTCTAAACTGTACCATTTCATACTGCAGATGTGGGGTGTAATATATTTTTGAAAATGGCTGTCCCATGTCACATTCTGTTTTGCTTGAAAGGTGGCATCATTCATTTGTGGTAACCTAGCCTTGAGGAGCTCACTGCAGGTGAATAAACTAATAAGATCTAGAGACACTTTGAATAAATGGGGTTATCCGGTGATCTCTGCCCTATGCGACTGCAGAGACTTGCAGACAACAACACATATGTATACTTGCCCTTTGTGCCCTGACCAATGTACACATGAGGATCTTATGACAGCGCGACAGAACGCAATTAATGTTGCTAGTTTCTGGGCAAGATTTTATATTTTAAATGTTATGTGTTATAGTATGTTTTTTAATTGTGATGCTTCTGACATGAATAAATAAATAAACTAATAAAAGTTAAACTATACAAGAATCTATGCTCTCTAGTCATATATGAAATTAGCCATCATGTTCTATTTGTGGGCACATAGAAAACTATTAACCAATAGTTTTAGAGCTACATGTCTTTTCTCCAGTGACAAACACCTTCACAAATACTCCTAAGAAACGAGGAATCCTTTTTAGGATGGTACATATTCGATTTATAGCCTCTTTCTAAGGCATTGTTAATAGCATTCAGAATGCAAGAAGAAAATGTAACCTGAAGCCAACAATTGCCCCTTCAGGGCAGGAAAGTTCAAAACCCGAGTCTCGGTTTAGCAAAGAACATGAACAGGAAATGGTTGCCATTTATAGAAAGAGCCATCTTAGCACAACCCATAGAATGCCCCTTTCAAAGCTCCTGCTGCTATGGTGAATAGCTATAGCCAGGGCCTGCCCTACCATTAGGTGGAGTGAAGTGGCTGCCTCAGGTGGCAGCTGTGGGGAGGGGTGGAAAGTTGTTACAGGACAGAGCTGGATGTGTACCACGCAACCTGTGCTACACCCGTACAGCTACCCTGTTGCACTCAGGTGCAGTAGAGGCATCCAGAATTGAAGTAAGATTCAGCTGCCAGTCTGGTTGGCGTCTGTGCATGGAATGTGCGGGCGTGGGTGGGTTAGAATCTTTGCTCTTGCTTCTGGCAGCATAACGTCTTGGGCCGGCCTTGACTATAGCTCAATAGTAGAGCGCATAACTTGCACTCAGAAGATCCGAGGTTCAGTCTCCAGCATCGCCAGGTAGACCTGGGAAAGATTCTTGTCTGAACCTGGAGAGTTGTTGCCAGTACATGCTGAGCTAGATGGATCAATACTCTTACTCAGTATAAGGCAGCTTTCTATGTGAGGTTTAATCTGTGGTATGGAGAGAAAAGTATCTATGGGTCTCAGAATTCAGGGGAAAAGCTCCCCCCCCCTCAAATCCTAACTAACAGCAAATTCAGGTTAGTATGTTATTGTTAACCAAATACATTCCAATAGTCCCTATTTTCCAGAGGCCACCAAATTTGCTAGAACAGACATGGGGAAAGTGTGGCCCTCCAGATGTTGTTGGACTGGAACTCCCATCATCCCTCACCATTGGCTATGCTGGATAGGGCTGTTGGGAGATGTAGGCCAAAATATCTGGAGGGCCACATGTTGCCCACCCCAGCTCTAGAACATGCGCCTGGTGAGTTGCTGCCACCAGTTCTGTCTTTTGGATAGACCATTGCCCTTCAGCCTCCACCTCCAGCCCCTGGGAGACATATGGGCACAACCACGCTGTGAAATTCAGTGGCAGTGAACAAATATATTTTTGGAGGGGAAAATGGGCAGGTTTTAGTGCAATAGAGTGCTAAAATGGTCAAATTTAGCTTGTTTGCAAGCTAAATTTGAACCCTGTAGCTCTTGATAGTGCTACAGAGTGTTTTGCAACAAACCACCAATTTGGGGGGATTTTGGAAAAAAAATTCTAGGGTGCCCCGTAGACTGTGCAAGCACCCTGTGGAGTGTGGCTCATGGGGGGGGGGGGAGTCCAGGGGGCAAAAATGGCCCCTGGACCTCCCACAGTTGCCTACTCCTGCTTTAAAAAACCCTGTTATGGTCTGCTTAGTAACTCTTCCTGCTTCAAACACTAGTGCAGAACAAGCTTTTAAAGGGTACACAAGCAGCAAATGATGTACAGCCTTCAACAATTAGGGGCGTGTGCGTGCGTGTTGCTGAAGCAATGGTGAGAGAATGGTGGGGTGGATGTTACAAATATACAAGTTTCCCTACTTAATCTGTGAAATCTCGGAGGGGGTGTCAATGAATGCTAGTGCCAATACGTGCCTTAAATGACTGTTAAGGCTAAGGTTGACAGCTAATCCGGAAAAAAGAAAAAGACCTGGCTGGTTGGTTGCATTCAGTCCAGTTGCTGGAAAAGCAAGGAGGCAAGGTTGTCTTCCAACTCCTTATTTAGAATGTTTTCCCTTCTGGTCTTGGCCAGGTACCAGAATTCTTTCATTCCAGAATTGGCAATGCTCATTAAGGCTGAAGGGAGGGGAGGGGAAATTTGCACTAAGGTGGGGAGGCGCTGAAGGAGGGAATCACGATACTGTGATTTGCAATGGTTGAGGGATTGTGACCATTTTGTGCGCTCCAAAAATTGCAGAGTTACTGATGGCATGGCACATTAACTGTCTATAGGGTTGTGTCAAATTTTCACCAAGGAAACTTTTTGGGCCTAAAAGGGGTGGTTGGTCTTGGGAGCAATTTTTCTTAAACATCATTTTCATTTGCACTATGTTCACTGCCTCTTTGCAGGTACTTTGGTCCCTTTTTTTTTTTTTAAATTACCTTCTTCCTGAGGTATCTCCAGTGAATCAGTGCTTATATAGGCAAATATTACAATATCAAATTATCAAGTAGCCAATTACATGATGATGTCACAAAGCCAAATTAGAAAGAGGGCAGTACTTGCTGTCCTCATTCTGAATGGGTGATATGTTTTACCCCATTTCATAAGCCCATCAAAAGAATCATCAAACCGGTAAAGGACTGTTTGTATATATCTATATCTACACACACACAAACACTCTCTCACTCTCTCTGTGTGTACATTTTATAGGGGGTGAAGTGTTTTGGGAAATATGCATCTCTGTTTTGGCTCAGTCCTGATTTAAATGGAATATTGTTCCAGTGTATATCTTTATATTGATGTACAAAAGGACAAAAACTTTGTATGCATCTTGCTGTAAGTATTAAATATGCTCTAGTGAAGGAATTAACTTGATGTTTTAAAATCATAATGTTAAAAGAATACCTCCATATTGAACTCCTGAGAAGTTCATTGAGCAGGGGGTTGGACTCGATGGCCTTGCAGGCCCCTCCCAACCCTACTATTCTATGATTCTAAGATTCTAAGTTTTTTTTGGATCTTGTTGGTAATGGATACTTCCAGATTAAAAATCCATAAATAATTCTTAGCATTTTATTTTCCACAGAGTTGGACAGAAAATACCTCTTTAAAAACTCAAGTAGATAGAATGCGATCCTGTCCTGATTCAACCTTGGATAAAGAGAAGTAGTGGCTGTCTCAAGCAGTCCCTCCAGGTGAGATTTTCAGGGAGATACAAGGAAATGCAGTAGTATTAGTTTGTGTGAGTGTGTTGTATGAACAATACAATAATGAGTATTGTATAAATGTATGAGGTTACACTGCCTAAAAATGTGGCCTCCCAACATTCCTTATATCTTTATCGCATGTATGTTAGGCTCTGGCATTTGAAATCAACATCTTGTACAGTACAGTTTTTACGTTCCTTCCTTTGCTCCCCTTTTCTTCCCTTTCGGGAGATTTGAAATGGGAGGTTGGCTGACCCTGCTTCAGCTGCTGAAATGGGAGACCGCCTGGGAATCAGGCTTCCAGCACTGAGCAGGGGGTTGGACTCACTGGCCTTGTAGGCCCCTTCCAATCCTGTTATTCTATGATTTATGACCCTGAATGCATCTTACGTGTCAAGTATTGTGGCCTGCCAGCCTCTTGACAGACAAACACATTTCTGAAGTCCCAGAGAGGTGGGAAACAAATAGGTTTATCCTGGTAGGCCACATTTATTTATTTATTTATTTATTTATTTATCTGAATAATTTATATCCTGCTTTTCCACTTATCAGATTATCACTTAAGGAAGCTAACACACAAAAGAGCAATCATCAACAATTTAAATCATTTAAAGAACACACAAAACAGAAACAGCATGCAGATAATTAAAACATCAGAGGCACCTAAAATACCCAGTTCAGTAGCCTGCCCGAACACAGTTGTCTTCACCAGGTGGGACAAGCTAAAAAGAGGTGGGGTGCGTGTATAGAAATGAACCTCCCATGGGAGAAAGTTCTACAACTGTGGTACAGCCAGAGAAGACCCCCCCTCACACATTCTGACCAAGCTAGGACTCACCCATGTTGGGAAGAAGAAAAGGGCTTCTCCACCAGATCTTATGTGTGGGCAAGGTGAATCTGGTCCTTTAGGCACCCTGGAACCAAGTCATTTATTGATGGTCAGCATTTGACTTGGTGTGTAACAAGTTGTGCACATCTAGAAATTTTTCATCTCAGCTTAAAAAAAGTGGGTTCTGTTTCCAGTACCAGCTTCATTCGTGATTTTAATTTCAACAACTTGGTCAGTAGAAGACATTATCTCAATTTAAGAAAGGTTTCTTTTTGTGTGGGGCGAACACAGTACAAAACGCTAAACCTCCCCATTTTACCTGACAGGGCAGCTAACGTCATAAAATTTCATGCTTGCAGTTTGGCAAGCAAAAACCTTGGCACACAGTTCAGTTCTGGCTTGATCTGCGTAACCATGCATGAAAAACCAGCACTCACAAGTCAGCTAATGGGCACCAACATTACAGCTACAAAATTTACTACAACAGTTTGCACTTGGGAGAAAATGGGAAGATGGGTGTCATGCTTGGTTAAATAAAATAAGTAAGTGCCATAGCTGAGTGTAGGTCAAATTGGTCCAATTTGTGACTCCCTAAAAGTCAAACAGAGCCACCAGCCATGTATGGCAACCCATCAGTGGCAAACAAAACAAAAGAAGATGTTTTGTGTTGTTTCTTGGATTGGCAGCAATAGATAATCTAACCCACCTTGAATCCCCAGGAAAAAAAATCATGCTGCCCCTCTACACAAACCTGCCCACAACCACTCTTGAAATTCACCATCCTGAAGGTCAGTTTATACATTCAGCTGAAAGAAGTGGTAAACCTTTTCTGGACTATATCTACCACTATAGGTGGCAGGTGGGGGAAACAGCATGTTTGAATGCACCTTAATCTTAACAACAAAGTAAAATCTCTGTATACATAGAAAACTACCATATCAGGAAGAATGGCTCAGTCAGTGTAGCTTTTCCTCTGACATGCTGTTTTTCAATGGTGGGGAGGAGTGGGTTTTTTTGTCCACAGGAAGCATTCAAACATGTAACCCAGCAGCTCTCTGTATGTGCGTCTGAACACACACACTCAAACTGAGCAGTATTTCCAGGAGGCAGAGCCTCGTTGTCCTGCATAACTCTTTGCCCCCTTCCTGTAAAAAAAGTAAGAAAGCTAAGAAGGTGAATTGACTTGAAGTTAATTGGAAGTAAATTAATTTAAGAACTGAAGAGGAATATGATTAATTGATATGTGGCTTCATCATGTAAGGCAGGAGCGGGCAACTTTTTGGTTCCAAGGGCTGCAGGACATGCCAAGTGGTGGGTCAGAGGTCACACACATGCATGTATGTATATGTGCACGCACACCCACACGCACTCCCGTCCCTCTGCCACATTTCAGCATGCAGGGATGAGGAGTTTTAAACCTCCCCTCCCTGCCTTCTGAGATAAGAATATGGGATTGCTAGTGGGGATGGGGGGAGTTAAAGCCTCTCCCTGCCTCCAGTGATCATGATCCAGATCATTGTTTTCCCGCTACCATCAGCAGTGATAATACAGCTATCTCTGCATTAGGTTCACTGGGTGTGAACCATTAGGGTGTGAAGTTAAAGCCTCCCCCATCCTCGATCCTGATCCAGATTGCCAGTCTCCAACTTCAGCTTGTTGTTGTTCAGTCATTAAGTCGTGTCCGACTCCTTGTGACCCCATGGACCATAGCACGCCAGGCCTTCCTGTCCTCCGCTCTCTCCCGGAGTGTGCTCAAGTTCATGTTCATTGCATCCAACTTCAGCTAGTGTCACTTTATACATTTTGTCATCTTCATACAGGTACATACTTTGGAATTAAGTCAGTTGAATCCAATGGAACTTCTGAATAAACATGCATAGGACGAGATTACCCCACATGTGTTTATCTGTGACGATGGTGGTGATTGTTGTGTGCCTAGCATTTGAAGTAAAGGGCTCCCTAGTAAGACCATTAAGTCCCGTGCCTGAAATTACCTTGCTGCACCACTGCTGACAATGGATCCCCAGGACTTTTCCAGCCCTACCTAAAGATGCTGAGGATTTTACATGGGACCTGGGTTTGTACCTGTATGATCTGCCACTGAGCTACAGCCCTTCCCTCACATAACTTGAAAAGCTGAAAACTTGCAAAAAGTGGAATATATGGCAGAGAACAATAACAGAGAAGTGGAATTAAAACACAGGAAACAAGCAGCTGCTCCAACAATAGTAAATTTCTTCACCATAGAAGCTCTGTAGAATAGAGCTTCAGTGTAACATACTGCAAACGAGAATGCTTTGAGTGCTGAGAATAGGGATATATGGATTTCATTAAATCCGTTCCATCTGTCTTTCATGAATTTTCAGGTGTCTTTCATTCTGTTGTCCACTCATTGACAGAATCACATTTTTTGTACAAGAATTTTGTTTGCAAATGCACACTTGTGCTAATGCATATTAGCACAAGTGTGGAAATACACACTTGCACAAGAGCACATTAGCATAAGTGCATATTATTGCAAATGCCCCACCCCCAAGTAAAAACAAAAACAAAAAAAACTGGTCTGCAAGTCCATGGAATCTGAGCAACTTGAAAAAGGTCGGTCTGCTGCCAAATCCGCAAATCAGATTCACAGAAATCTGATCTCATGTGAATCTGTTGTGGATTTTTCTGACATCCCTAGCTGAGAGTGGAGGAAAATCCATAGCAAAGACTGAGGCTTTATTTGCTTAGGACTTGTGATCACAACTTTATTAAACAGACACTATAAGGCTATCTGTGTGGCTATGTATCTATCTATCTAGCCTTGTTAAGTGGAATGCCAATCAGATTTGCTGCTGTGATGCTTTCAGTAAGGAGTCCTAAAACTGAGTGCACGTTAGAAACAAGAGAGAACAGCAGAAACTGTGAGTGTATCTAAACGAGTGTATCTCCCTCCATCGCCATCCCGCACAGGATATGTTTTGAGAATATTTGGGACAGTCCAGACCTCATTAGGGTTCAATTTCAGAGTGTTTTTGTTTATTTGGGGGACACACTGCGTAATACACACCTCATTAAATAGGTTCTTGAACATAAACAGCAAGAAACACCCTTGCCCACCAGCAGATATACTTAGCAGGAAGGTTACAGCTTGCGGCTTCACACAGCAGGCTGAAGGTCTTCCTTACAAGCAAATCACCTAGTGGAAATAGGGATGGACAAATCTGTCAGTTGGGGTTTTTGCAACTTTCAGACGTTTTGAAGCACAAGTTTGTTCTGTCCCATTTCCATATCAATTTGCAGTTTTTTTGGTTAAAAGCCCATGCCAACATTCATGTGCATTTTTGTACACATTTCTCTGAATGTATGCCCTTTGTACGCAATGTTTCCTAGTGTAGGCATTCTTAATGCATTCCCTTTCTCCAAGAACTACATCACAAAATTCAGAGAAGTGTGAAAACTGAAGGACAATTGCATTCGGGTTCTCATATTAGTTTGGAAGTGGGAATTAGGTCAGTTCATATTAAAATGTGGAACAAACTAATCCCTCCCCCCATTCCTAAGTGGAAGTAGTATGAGTGAGAGGGAGAATGTAGTCCTTCCTTACAAGCAGATCCGTATGTAAAGAAGAGCTGCAATCTATTGTGTGAAACACCATGTATGGGCTGCTGTTACTTCTCATTATTTCTGAAAAAGCACAATAGAGCCCTCTTGTATAAACGTCTTCAGATGACCATATCCCTAGAAAGATTTTAAAAGAGAACCACAAATGCTTAAGGTTGTATCCAGGGCTGTCTGTCTGCCAGCATAACAGAAACCACTGGCAGAATGGATTCCTGCTCCCCACTGCTGCACCCCAGACTCCCCCAAAATCTGCTTTAGATGGTTGGAACTGACAGACATAATATCCCTCATGTGGGTGTTGTGCCACAAACTGAGTGACTATCATCCAGTTATAATGCCATGCAGGGATTTTCCGGGATTTGGATCCTCCTAAGCCAGTGGGTTTGTGCCAGCTGATTGAAATATACGTAAAACTGTTGTAGAAAGCCTGAACCATTTCATACTTCATGTACTCCTCAACAATTATGTGGTCAGTTGGTCTGCAGTGTACCCCTACTGCAGGAGTGGGGAACCCCAACCCTTGGGCAGCTTGTAGTAGTGAAGAAGAAGCTGTTCTCGTGGGTGTATGTGTGTGAAGTGTGTGTGGGTGTGTGAGTGTATGAATGGTGTGCATGTGTGGGCAAGCAAATCGAGAAGGGTGCATGCCAGCATTGGGGGCCAATGTGGACTTCGGGCAGAGAAAGGTTCCCCATCTCTGCCCTTTTGAAGTCAATGGAGAAAGTGAAACTCCCAAGCAAGTAAGCTAGTTGGGGTCCATTTTAGCCCCAACCAACTTCTTGAAATAAGTTAGGAAAGTAGTATTTTGCCTGTGTCATAAATTCTATTTTTTTATAGTTATATCATGGGTACTTGAGTAGGTTTTTTTCTTGCTTTTGTCGTTTACCCCCTGAACATCCTTGTTTGTACAAAATAAAAACACTCCATTACAAAGCACTGCATGACTCTGTTGAACAGCAGAAGTACGTTTTACCCTAGGGGGTGAATTCTTCACCAAATTGGCTTTATCTTGACACAGGAGTTAACAGACTGATAATTCAAACTTGCAACATGGATTTCTTATTTGAAATCTTCTTTTTGAGGAAAACCCCCTAATAGGCTTTTAGGGTACATTGTACATCTTCCATTATTTACTATGAGTCCAGTATTTCACGTAGGTACCTTTTAAAATTCTTTTTTGCTTTTTCTGTTATAAACCCTGTATTTCAGCTATATTTCTATTTGGATTTCTCGTCTGTTTTGTCCTCTAGGGCTTTATGTTAGCCCAATGAGGAATTTAAATTAACATTGTGAGGTCCAATGTACCCTAATAGTTTTTGGAATGTTTTTGGATTGTGATACCAATCAAATCTGGGTTTTTTAATGTTAAACTGGAGTAATTTTGAAATCAATCACTATTTCCTGGTAGGACTATAAAGGGGTATGTTGAATCCAATAGCAGATTGATACTGTAAAAAAAAGTGCAAGGGTTAAAAGAGATTCTGCAGAAAACCTTTTGATTCGTATACAGCTTGCATGGTTGTAAGTTGCCCAATCTCCTTGTAACCCATTCAATGCATATTGAAGTTATGCTTGAAACAGATGATTCAGGCCTTACTCTCTTACAATTATGTAGAAATTAAATATATAGATATCAATGAAAAAAATATTAGAGGCAATCCAAAATATTAAAAGTGCCAATCAGCCATATGGCAAAAGTTCTGATCTGAAGTGGAGAGGGTAGAAGATAGAAAATAATGAATTCATCAAACTGAAAATGCACAAACCAATGGAGCGCTTAGACTTCAATACAAGGCAAATGGAAAGAGAGCCCCCATTACTGTTGAGATACACAGACACAGCCCCACTAATCATTTGGTCATGCTTGGGAGACAGCAAGTCATCACAGGCCATGACATGGTGAGAACAGAGTGCTGGGATTTTTTTGTAAGAAAAAAATTGTTTATTTAACATCCATATCCAAGTCCCTGTCCCTCATCATCCCTTTCTCCCCAAAACACACATCTTGGGGAAACAGAGTCATAGAGCCCTGTTAAACCCTTTCAGCTAAACAAAATCTGACTATCAAGAAAAATACAAGGGTATTTAAAACTAGGCACCAGTTCCATCCAATATTGTTAAGTGTTAAATTAGTCATCCAGATATTACAACATGTGAACCAGGGTAGACTAGGTAATTATACGAGCTCTCTGAGTAAGTGCAATACATTTTGAAAATATAACTAGACCTTAAAATCTCAGTGAAGCTGAAAATAACACTTTCAACATGCGCACAGTGAAATTATTGGGAAAAAATGTGTGTAGCATGATCCGTGCTGCCTCTGTGAGCATGATCCTTTGCACATTCTGCTAATCACATGTACCGAAGTTTTAAAAAATGGTTCTTAATCAACTATGGTATTGTAAGGGTGAAATCCATGAATGATCATAAGGTGATTAGGACCAGGTAACAATTTGCTACATCTAAAAATCCATGTTCGAGTACCATCAATGCAATGCCAGCTTAATTTATGTATGTATTTGGAATTATTCCGTTTTAGTCTTCCAAAGCTATAGTGCAAAATTTTGCATTCAGCCTTATATTATAGGCCATAATTCAGGGACCTTATAATAAGAACATCCTTGAGCTTGCAGAAACCATACAGGACTTTTCCATATTTTTTGTAGAACAATAAATAGATTGTCAATGTTCCATCATTAAAACTTTTGAAACTTTTGAAAGTATCTTACCATGTGCTATAGAGAATTGCAGCCCATGTTATCATCATCATCATCATCATCATCACCATCATCATTTATTTATTATTTTTAATTATCATTTATTGTATTTTTTAAGCTAAAACACACAGATCACAAGGAGCTAGTTGCATTATGGTCTTAGGTCCCATCCATTTCATAGGTACATACTTTTAACAAAAAATGAAGAGAAATAACATTTATACATCTAGTGGTCATGTTCAAAAATATATGAAGCTCTATACAGTCAGTAAAAACAAGACCTGGAGCTGACTGTGGCTCAGATCATGAGCTTCTTATTGCAAAATTTCGGCTTAAATTGAAGAATGTAGGGAAAACCACTAAACCATTCTGATATGACCTAAATCATATCCCTTATGAATATACAGTGGAGGTGAGGAATAGATTTCAGGGATTAGACCTGATAGAGTGCCTGAGGAACTATGGACAGAGGTCTGTAACATTGTTCAGGAGGCAGCAACTCAATCCATCCCAAAGAAAAATAAATGCAAGAAAGCCAAGTGGCTGTCTGATGAGGCTTTACAAGTACTGAGGAAAGAACGGAAGTGAAAAGCAAGGGAGAAAGGGGAATGCAGATTTCCAGAGAATAGCAAGGAGAGACAAGAAGGCCTTCTTAAATGAACAATACAAAGAAATCGAAGAAAACAATAGAATGGGAAAGACTAGAGATCTCTTCAAGAAAATCGGAGATCTCAAGGGAACGTTTTGTGCAAAGATGGGCATGATAAAGAAGGCAGAGACTTAACAGAAGCAGATGAGATTAAGAAGAGGTGGCAAGAATACACAGAAGAACTATACAGGAAAGATCTGAATGTCCCTGATAGCCATGATAGTGCGGTCACTGAACTTGAGCCGGACATCCTAGACAGTGAAGTCAAGAGGGCCTTAGGAAGCATGACTAACAACAAATCTAGCGGAGATGACAGTATTCCAGCTGAGCTATTTAAAATCCTAAAATATGATTCCAAAGAAGGGCAATGCCAAAGAGTGTTCAGACTACCGTACAATTGCGCTCATTTCACATGCCAGCAAGGTGATGCTCAAAATCTTACAAGCTAGGCTTCAGCAGTATGTGAACCGAGAACTACTGGAAGTACAAGCTGGGTTTCGAAGAGGCAGAGGAACTAGAGATCAAATCGCCAACATTCACTGGATCATGGAGAAAGCAAGAGAATTCCAGAAAAACGTCTATTTCTGCTTCATTGACTATGCTAAAGCCTTTAATTGTGTGGATCACAACAAACTGTGGCAAATTCTGAAAGAGATGGGAGTCCCAGACCACCTTACCTGTCTCCTGAGAAACCTGTACAAGGGTCAAGAAGCAACAGTAAGAACCAGACATGGAACAACCAATTGGTTCAAAATTGGGAAAGGAGTACGACAAGGCTTTATATTGTCACCCTGCTTATTTAATTTATATGCAGAGTACATCATGAGAAACGGCGGGTTGGATGAATCACAGGTCGGAATTAAGATTGCTGGGAGAATTATCAACAACCTCAGATACGCAGACGATACCACCCTAATGGCAGAAAGCAAAGAGGATCTCAAGAGCCTCTTGTTGAGGGTGAAAGTGGAGAGTGCAAAAGCTGGTTTGAAACTCAACATTAAAAAAATGAAGATCATGGCATCTGGCCCCATCCCTTCCTGGCATATAGAAGGGGAAGAAATGGAAGCAGTGACAGATTTTACTTTCTTGGGCTCCAAGATCACTGCAGACGGTGACTGTAGCCATGAAATTAAAAGACGCTTGCTCCTTGGGAGGAAAGCTGTGGCAAACCTAGACAGCATAGTAAGAAGCAGAGACATCACCTTGCCGACAAAGGTTCGTATAATCAAAGCTATGATTTTCCCAGTAGCAACGTATGGCTGTGAGAGGTGGAGTATAAGGAAGGCTGAGCGCCGAAGAATTGATGCTTTCGAACTGTGGTGCTGGAGAAAACTCTTACGAGTCCCTTGGACTGCAAGGAGGTCAAATCAGTCCATCCTAAAGGAAATCAACCCTGAGTGCTCATTGGAAGGACAGATACTGAAGCTGAAGCTCAAATATTTTGGCCACCTAATGCAAAGAGAAAACTCCCTGGCAAAGACCCTGATGCTGGGAAAGATTGAAGGCAAAAGGAGAAGGGGACGGCGGAGGATGAGATGGCTAGATAGCATCACTGATGCAATGAATATGGACTTGAGCACACTCCGGGAGAGAGCACAGGACAGGAAGGCCTGGCGTGCTATGGTCCATGGGGTCATGAAGAATCGGACATGACTTAACGACTGACCAACAACAACCATCCTTAGAAAATGATGATGCTATAGGTATAGTAGGTTTCACACTACCTAAACAAGCAGAGTTTCTTAACTTTGCAACCCTTTACTCACTTACCTGGGAGTAAGCCCTATTGAACTCAGTGAGATTTACTTCTGAATAGTGATGTATCAGATTGCTGTTTAAGTGAGGAGCTGTTGTTTACGTGCAGACATTTCAATAAATTCCAGCCCTGAATTTTCATAAAAAATTGTAAAAGTTGCAAGGGGCCTGTAGAAGTTTTGTAGGATGTTCTAGAGCACTATTTGTGAAGCAACGTTCACAGCTATGGCTTGGGGCATGATTTAGTTTGAAAAAAAAAAGTAAAGATAGAACTATTAAGTCCACCTTATTTTTAATGTGGTCAGATTCTTCCATTGAAATAAATTGAGCTGTCTGTCTGGATCATACCCTTTATATTTTGCATTATAATTTCATGTTTTATAAGAGGCCACTTTTAAAATTCAATCCTTGGAGATGTGTTAAAAATATCCACATTTTTTAAAAGTATGGAAACATTAAACTCATTGGGCTGCTTCATACATGCATGTGCACCACTTGGTTATTCAGTAATGAATTACTCATGACTGAATGTGTGAACACTGAAAAGCATTGCATTTGAGGTGATATTGGGAGAAAATGAATGATTCCTGGGACAATCTTATTAAGACTACAGCTACTAAAGGTCAACTTTACAAAATGTTCACTAGAGGCAGTGAAATGAATGAGCAAAAAGGCTAGCACACATAAAATACTGTCAACTGCAGTCCTTTGCCTGGGTTTAAAGTGTATGAAGTCTGGAATTCATTGGTAGTGTGTTTGTCCTGCTACCTAATACATGATTGGTCAGACTAAAGATTTGCAGCTTGCTTTGGTGTGCTAGACAATCTGCTTAAAATAGTGGGATTGGAACATCAGGGTGTCGGTAGAACAATGTCAAAATAAAGCAAGACAAAAAAAATGTCCAAAATGAAACTATAGTTTGAACAGTAATTGGCCTTATTTAATTCCCCAAGATTTTGTCTTGGATCCAAAGAACAATTATGATTAGTTCTGTGTAGCTAAGAACTTACTTAAGAACATAAAAAGAGCCATGCTGGATCAGACCAAGGGTCAATCTAGTCCAGCATTTTGTTCACACAGTGGCCAACCAGCTGTTGACCAGGAAACCACAAGCAGGACACAAGTGCAACAGCACCTAACTGCCCATGTTCCACATATCTGGGGTACATAGGTATACCGCCTCTGGTACTGGAGGTAGGTCATAGTGCTTAAGCCTAGTAGCCATCGATAGCCTTCTCCTCCAGGAATTTGTCTAACCCCCTTTTAAAGCCATCCAAGTTAGTGGCCATCACTGCATCTTGTGGTAGAGAATTCCATAGATTAACTATGTTCTGTGTGAAGAAGTACTTTTTTATTTGTACTTTAAAAAAAAAATAGCACCCTTCTTTTACTGCCACCAACAACAACCACCCTGCGCTATGTGAGAAATGCCCAAGGGAAGTTTTAGAACAGTTTGCGATATGGCATGAGGATATGCCATTCGTGGCATTCTGCCATTCATCCCCTGTAAATACCTATAGTTCTTTTTTTGTTTAGTTATACCCTGCCTTTCCACCAAGAAAATGGCATTCAAGATGGCTAATAATAAGAACCAAAATTATTAAAATAAAAATGTGGCTAAAACAATCATAAAACAAATGTATTAAAACACAATTAAAAATATAACAATAAAAGAATAAAAACAGCACCCAAGCCGTTCACGTGCCAAAGCCTGCTTGAATAAAAACACATTTGCCTGCAGGCAGAAGGACAACAAAGGGAGCCAACCTAGCCTCCTTCATCAGGGAGTTCCACAGTCTGGGAGAAGCCACTGAGAGGGCCCTCGGTCACATCCCCATCAAATGTGCCTCCAATGATGGCAGTACCAAGAAAAGGACCTCTCCTAAAGATGTCAAAACCCAGTGCTTACGAATCTCAAAGTTTGGGATTAACAAAATTTAATATTAGAAAAATGACAGACTGAGAGAAACTGAAACAGACTTTCCCATTGTCTCCTTCCCCAGCAGCCCCCTGCACATAGCCCAGATCTTCTCCAGAGGGTCTCCCAGCTCTCCAGAACAGATCTGGGGGCTGCAGGGAGGTGGGAAAATCTATTCCATCTGTTCCCTTTCACTCATGGAATAGCACCATTGAAACCTACCCAGTGCTTGGTTATGATGGAACATGAAAGTATGGCTCTAACTTATTCTTTGCAGCAGTGGAAAAGAGGTGTAGGTTCTGCTGATTTCCGTAGAGACCCATTTGGCCGTTTGCTCTCCATGTGGAAACATGTTGGGAGAGCAGGACTGCACCCTTTGGTACTTATGGAGTATTCATTCATTTTCATGATCATGTTGGTTCCCATGGCCTGAATAAAGATGACACAGCATATGCTTATATGTGTGTCAACTTGTGGATGAGAAAATTTTATGTGAAACATTTTGTCCTTGGTTTCATTTGTTTTATACACGCCAAACAATCTGTTTGCTGGAAAGAATAAGGTTTCTCTGTCCTTGATTTGTTCTAATCATAATATTTTTAAAGTGAAGGATAGGGAAAGATAGGTCATTTGAAGAAGGAAGACATGATATACTAAGTTGGTTGCTTTTTTGAGTTCATATAACCATCTTATTTCATTTCTGAGATCCCAATTGATGTCTGTTTTTATTTAAAATGTCTGTAAGGGTAACTTCTGAATGTTCCGTCCAGGATAATAGCATTAACTGGCATGGCTGCTAAATCAATAATAGAAACAAAAATATAAGTCTTCTGATTAAGAGTGACACAAAACAAATTTGTTAACTAAAACAGATGCACTCAACAGTTTAAACATATATCATAAAAGTTTAAACTCCATTTGGATTTCTTTTTTGCTTTATCTTTTAATACATCATTCTTGAGTAAGTTAGCTTTGCCATGTGCAGAACAATCTGTGAAAAGAAAAGAAAAAGTATTCTGTAAAGTGCTTTTTCTTCTGTTCTAAGCTAAACAAATAAAAAATAGAATTCATTGAAAGAAAGTAATTGAAAATGCTAATTCAGCACCCGTAGACTAAAATTTTGAAGGACGTGTCTTTGTCATTTTGGCATCTTGGAAAACCAGCAGAGCAGAAATAAAAATAGATCATTGACCAAGAATGCCCTTTTCCAGCTGAGAAGTTTAAATAATTCTGTTCTGTTCTATTCTATTTTATTTTTTTTATTTATTGCATTTATACCCCGTCTTTTTTCCTCTTGCAAGGAACCCAAGGCGGCTTACATTATCCTCCTCCTCTCCATTTTATCCTCACAACAACAACCCTGTGAGGTGGGTTGGGCTGAGAGTCTGTGACTGGCCCAAAGTCACCCAATGAGCTTCCATGGCCGAGTGGGGACTAGAACCCAGATCTCCCAGCTCCTAGTCTAGTTTTATTTCTGAAGATCCCACAAAAGACGATTGTGATAATCAAGGAGAGGCACAGTGCAGCAAAAGTTAGTTTTTGTGAGAAATTCTATGATTGGAATGGGGGCTTCAGTGAAGATTAGAGCAGTGGCACTGCAAGTAGGGGAGGCTGACCACCTAGTTGAAGTACGGTGATATTCACTTCAGTGATATACAGTACAGTGATATAAATGGGATCCATGTGCCTGTCATTCAGAGATTCAAAGTTGCTGAAGATCAGGGGTTTTGTGTGTGTGTGTGTGTGTGCGCGCGCGCGCGCATCTATCTGTCTTAGTATACTCAGAGTTAAAGGCCCACATCTCTCTAGCGTTGTAGGAGAACTGAGCTAAAACTACATTTCTATTCCGTAACTCATAGTAGTGAGTTACTACTAGTTACTAGTGAGGAAACTACGTATTTCCTATGTAATTATGCAAAATTTACAACTGTTCTGTTGAGCCACATTTAGCTGCTTAGGTGCAAAAAGTGGCTTGCATTATATCATAGGCAAAAGAAGAATAATCTTCTGCTCTACTTACTAGGCAACTTTTTTATGTTTGCTTTATTACTTTGGCCTCATGAGTGTTTAGGAACCAGAAGGCCCGTAAGAGCGATGTAAGGAGGGCTTTAATGACCCTGCCGACTTCTAACTTCTTTTTCAACCCGATCAGTTTCACTTAGGTTCCTCTTACGCATTGCCACTATGAAGTATCAGAACAGGGACAACTGTTGGCTCAGCTCATGATTCAGTCTCCTTGTGATTCAGTCCTGGTGATGGAACACTACACCATCATTTCCAGCACTGGGACACTAGACCACTGCTCAATAGACCACTGCTTTGACAACATACCATCCTAGACAGTGTGGCCATTCATCATTCCAAAGGAAGATAAAGGTTTTCACATCATTCTGTCCTCTTATTAGATAAACGTCTAAGCAGAAATGTCGACTAAATACTGAATATTGATGGAAGACACTGAAATAAAAAGGTACTAATTCAAGACACTGAGCAATAAAGATAACTCAACATCTTAACCTCAAAGTCATTGTTCTTGCATATCTCAATCAATATGGATTCTGTCTCAAATCAATTTTCAGCTGAAAATATGATTGTTAAATAATTCACAAGTTACAGGCCTTCGGGCAAGAAGAGGTTAGAGAAGCAGAAGGAAAGTGGTGATCTCCACCTTGGATGCGATTTCAATTAAAATTGGAGGAAATTTATAAAATACAATTTTATTACTGAGATGGCAGTCATTTTATATTTTTTAACAGATAATAGACAGTGTTGGTTCTCCTGTGATACATTTTAAAAAGTGTGTCATGTTTTATTTGTGTGTGTTTTTTTAAAAAAACAACTGCTGCATGAGTTAGAAGCACTGAATATAAAGTAAAACCTAGGAATAGCAGTGAAATAAACAATGGGTCAGTAGAAGAAAGTGATAGTATCAAACCCTAAATGTTTCAGGGTATGCTGGATCACTTTCAAAATGACTGTTTTATCCTATACTGAGTATTTAAAAATTAGTTATTAGTGAATGTAGTTATTCTGTAGTCAATTATTCAAGGGTCTTAGATTGAATTCCTGCTTGCAGTTAAGCCCCAGTGATGCATGCTTTCAATGAGAATTTTCCATTTGTCACTTCTATTACAATTCTGCTGGCATTCTGACCATATTTTGTTGCAGTACTGTTGGAAGTATTTCTGCAATGTTGGCACAGTATCATTTTTTTTCCTGTAGTGTACACTTTCCTTAGAGTTTATACTCTGGTATTTATTTATTAAATGTATATCCCACCTTTCCAATATAAATAGCATTCGAGGTGGCCAACAACATTAAAATATAAAATAAAATACAGAATTATCATTAAACTATGAAAGCAAATCTGTTAAACACACATCAATAAAAAACTAATAGCACCCATCTGCTAAAACTTTCTTCAGACCCTTAAAAGCCAAAAGCCTATCTAAATAAAAACAATATTGCCAGCCAGCAGAAGGATAACAAAGATGGAGCTAGTCTGGCATTTGTTGGTAGGGAGTTTCAGAGACTGGGTGCAGGCACTGAGAAGGCCCTCTCTCATATTTCTTCCATACTTGCATCTGATGGGGTGGGACAGCAAAAAGGGCCTCTCCTAGGGATGTCAGAGAATTCCGCCACAGATCTCGGGGAGGCCGAATGCCAGAGCATTCGGTCCCCTGAAATCGGTGGCGGAACGGTCTGCCCCCCCGCCCCCCCGGGACAAGACTTACCTGGAGCGGATCTTCCTGGTGGCGGCAGCTCCGGCAGCGGTTCGGCAGTGGCGGCTGTGGCGGCCGGTCTTCC
Organism: Heloderma suspectum; assembly: GCF_057233095.1. NCBI lineage: Eukaryota > Metazoa > Chordata > Lepidosauria > Squamata > Helodermatidae > Heloderma > Heloderma suspectum. The sequence goes on from NC_139458.1 coordinate 398,657,087, forward strand.
GACCGGCTGCCGCTGCTGCCATTTCCAGTTACAAAACAAAACAAAACAAAAACATGAAAAGCTACGTAAAGATTTACGTAGCCTATCACGGCTGACTGCAGGGACACAAACGGCGGCGGCTATGGCCGCCATTTGCGTCCCTGCTAGCCAGCGGCCGGATGTCCGGCTGCTGGTAGAGCCGGCCGGTGGCTCTGCAGAATCCCTGTGGAGCACAGCAGGCCGGCCAGGATTCCGGGGCAGGGGGAGGAACGGAGCGCCTCCCCCCCTGTCCAGGATTCCGGGGGGAGGGACGGAGCTCCTCCCCCCCACCATCACCATAATCCGTGAAAGGTAAGTGCCTTTCGTACATCCCTAGCCCTCTCCCAAGATTCTTAAAACCCAGGCAAGCTTATATGAGAGTCAGTGTGGTGTAGTGATTTGAGTGTTGGACTGAGAATCGGGAGATTTGGGGCCAAGTCCCCACTTGGCCATGAAGCTCACTGAGTGGCTTTGGGCTAGTCACTAACTCTCAGCCTAATTTATCTCACAGGGTTGCTGTAAAGATAAGATTGAGAGGTGGAATATGTAATCCACCTGGGGTTTCTTGGAGCAAAAACAGTGGGATATAAATGTAATAATACATATGGGCGAATGTGGTCTTTCAAATGCCTCGTCCTAAGTTGTGTAGGGATTTATATAACCAGGATTTCGAGTTGTGACCAGAAACAGACAGGTAGCTATTGTAAGAAGGGAGTCACATGTTCCCTATAGCTGGCCCCAGTCAATAGCCTGGCTGCAATATTCTGGACCAGCTGAAGTTTCCAAACACTTTTCAAAGGCTGCCCACATAGAGTACATTACAGTAGTCCAAACCAAGGTATGTGTCACTGTGGCTACATCATAGAATCATAGAGTTGGAAGAGGCCATTTACCCTACCAAGCTAGGAGCAGGAATCCAGATCTGACATCTCCAGTTGGCACACTAGCCTTAGCTGTGCAACATACTCCTGACTACTACCAAAACCTAGGCTTCCAGGTTCAGGTGTGAATCCAGAAGTATACCCAAGCTGTGAACCTGAGTCTTCAAGGGGAGTGTAACCCCATTCAAGACAGACTGAATCCCTATTCCCTGATCTGCCTTTTGACTAACTAGGAGCACCTCTGTCTTGTCTGCATTAAGTTTCCATTTGTTTGCCCTCATCCAGCCCATTACTGACATCAGGCACTGATTTAGAACTAGACCAGCTTCCTTGGAATTAGATGGGAAGGAGAGATAGAGTTGGGTGTCATCAGCATACTGGTGGCACTGATGCCAAAAACACTGGACAGTTTCATATATATATATATATATATATATATATATATATATATATATATTACATTACAGTTTCATATATATATGAAAAATAGCATGGGGGACAAGATAAAAGGCTCAGGCTATCAGCCAATAAATAGACCAGGCCTACACATCTGGGCCAAACTAGACGTGATGTTAATTGTGGGCATGCAGTTCAATATGGATTGTTCTTGCTGTATAGATAGCAGCCATGGCAAAACCAGAGCAGTTTGAGAACTATGGGGTGGGGATGGGAAATTTAACTCTTTCCATATCAGAGTTCTGAAAGAAAAACAAAACACCTCTCTGAAGCTGCTATTTACATTCTAAGGGAAACTCCCATTTGTGCCAGTGGATTCTCCCCGGGCAATACAATTAGCAGCTTCAGAAAGGTGATTTTTGTCAGACCATAGCAGGGAGAGTTACACGTCTGAGCTCCACCCCACAGTCCCAAGACTGTGGTTGTTATTTTCATAACAAAAAACATGCACATGAATTGCATTCATGCAATTAACATCGCATCTAGTTTGGCCCTGACTTTAGATAGATAGGGATAGATTCCAGCCTTGTATAGTGGCCTACCAGGTCCTTGATAAACTTCCTGTCCTGCTGTGGTTGCCTTGGTAGGCCACAGGTTATACAGACTTGCAATAGAGTATAGTTTGCATAAGATTTTAATTTGTCTTAATCTGTTCTTCCTTTATTGAGCTGTCATGAGAAATTAATGTTTGCATAGGTTTCTTCTTTTTACCAGAGCCTGTTCTTGGACTTTCCAATATGTAAAAAGGCTATAGCAGGTGTGGGGAACCTTTATTGGCCCAAGAACCGGTTTGCTACCTAGGAAACCTCCTGGGGGCAGCAGCGGGCATGGCCAGAGTTCAAAGAAGTTGTGGCCACCCCACTCTCCCCCACACCATTCACACAGATAGACTACATACACACACACACACACACACACACACCATACACACACACACACCCTTGCCAGCCTACCCTCCTCAACTCTTCCATGCAGATTAGCTGGGAGAGGGGGAGGATATCCCCTGTTCATCGGTGAGAAAGGGAGCCACTCTCAGCAGAGCTGGCCCAAGATATTTTGCTGCCTGAGACAAAGGACAAGATGATGCCTCCTCCATTCCATGTATAGAAGCCAAACGACTAGAAGTTGACTCTTATGTCAGCACTGGCAATGGGACAGAGTCCTCCACCAAACCCAAGGGCAGCAGGCTAGTTTATGGGGTGCAGGCTAGGCTGTGTGGCACATACAGCTCTGTCCTCCTGTTGTAGAACTCAGAGAGACCACAGAGTGAAGGAAAAAGAGTTTTTCTTTATTTAACGCGCGGGCTTTATGGCTGGAATCACTTTCAAAGAGCCAAAAGCCCCGATTTACATCAGCAAATTGTTTTATAGACATTATGACACATATGCAAAATCTCCCCCACCCCTTTCTGTGTGGGTTTGCAGTATTCAGCATTTCCTCTCCTAGCACCATTGTTTATAATACAAGAAATGGGTTATAGGGTAGCCATGATAAGCAGAGAACAGCAGAGAACAGCAGAGAACATGATATACATATCACCATGGCCTTAGCCTTTGTTGACAAGATAAGAGATTTATTTATTTATTTATTTATTTATTTATTGCATTTATACCCCGCCTTTCTCCCTCTCGCAAGGAACTCAAGGCGGCTTACATTATCCTCCTCCTCACCGTTGTATCCTCACAACAACAACCCTGTGAGGTAGGTTGGGCTGAGAGTCTGTGACTGGCCCAAAGTCACCCAGTGAGCTTCCATGGCCAAGTGGGGACTAGAACCCGGATCTCCCGGCTCCCAGTCCGTCACTCTCACCACTACACTGCGTCTCGTCAGCTTACAAACATATATTTCAGAGAGCAAGAGCTCAGCAAGAACATGAAGCATGAGACTGCATGAGGCTACTTAGTCTGACCCCTGATATGGCTGCTACATTCCCCCCTTAAATGCATAATTTCATTACAATTATAGCATTTCATTACGCAAACAGACATTCTGGTTTGCGAAGCATAACACAGGACTCTTATAGCAACCCTCTTACTTAATATCTTGTTGAGCTATTAGAGCGTAGCGGGCGGCTGTTTTTGTGGCTGAGGCAATAAACAGATTGTTTAAGCAACGCATAAACCAGGGAGTGCAGAAGCATAACAGTACCCTTACTAATGCCACTGGTAAGATCAGAACAAATAATGCTTTGAGCCAGCTAAGATCTGGAAGCCAAGAGGTTAATCAATTGAACCAATCATGTTGTCCTATTTTGATGTCAGCCACTATATGGTGCAGCTTGTTGATCTGCTCATCTACAGCATTACTATTATCAGTTAAATTAAAACAGCAAAGCTTTTGGTGCGTCTCACAACCCAGATGATGAAGAAGGAAGAGGTAATCTATACCAGCTCGATTTTTTAGAACAGCACCTCTTAGATTACGCAACTCTTTATTTAATAATGACAATGCTCGTGAGGTGGCATTTGTTCTAGCTACGATGGGAGTACGTAGAGTGAACTCTGTAGGGGGTAAGATTTTCGTAACTATGCCCCAGTCAGAATTTTGGGAATAAGTCAAGTTTATATTAAAATTGCTTAACATAGTCTCATTTTGAATTTTTCCAGGATGCTTACAGACAGGTATTAGGCAAGAGCTAATAAGCCTGTTCACAGGTATGTCTTTTGGTAAACAAAAATGCTTTACTCCAGTGATGTTAGCTAAGTGAAGCCAGTAATTATCAGCGAATCGCTGGGACAGATTTTCTCTTCCAGGGGCAGACCCCTCTTTTTCGCACCTTATTGAGGAACTATAATACAACACCACTAACACTACAACATGCATATTTGATATTTCTTTGTCCACGTCTTCTTGGGCCTCTGGGTCGAGGGGGGTATATTGGCGATAGGCATCTAAAAGACGCTCTAAGTACGCTCTGGGGCCTCGGTGGCACCTTGCAGCACTTTAGACACTTTGGTCATATTAACTGACTTCTTTATACCTGCCTTCATGGCTTCTAACAGCAGGGTTTGATACTGGGTGAGGCGCTCTAGCCCCGCTTGTGTTTTGGGATTCCAGCGGGGGGGTTTACTTACAAGGAGACTTTATTGGGTAACTTACAGCACACAGGCGTACCTAATGGTTGGATCAGACAGCTTCTCTGAACCACGAGCTATTGGGCTAAATGGGTTTTATACCGTACATGTTACCCATGAGGCAGCACAACACTAGCAAGCATTTTCAGCATAGGCTAGAAGTGTTTGGTTCTCAGGCACAGCTTCCTGTAAACAAACTTCGCTTCCCAGGCAAAGTGCTTGATAACACTTTCACTCATTAGTATGGGAAGAGAAATCTCTCTCTTTCTTTTGCTTTCTTTTTCTTGCTGATCTGCCTGTATTGCAGATCATGTTTCAAACTTTTTACATAAAACTTTCCTCTCTATGCACCATCCTTGTCTCTTCATGTGTTTTTTTCAAGTTAAACTCACTTACTTAAACTTTTCTGCCCTACACTAGTCCCAATGACGCACATTTGGGATAGGCTCTTCTTCTCCTTCTAGTTACATTTGTTTCATCTTAAAGAACTATTACATTATTGTGGCTACTTTACCCCCAGGTAATAAGCTCTAGGCATAATCAGCTGCTTCTAATTCACCCTGGGGGCAACTATGGCCACGCTTCTTCTTTACAAATGTTTTTTCTCTTTGCCTCTTGCCTTCTCTTTCTTCCCCCCCTCTTCTCTATCTGTCTGCCACTTTCTCTATTTCTCTGTCTTTTCTACTTGTCTCTGTCTTTCTTTACCTGTCTTTGTCTTTTCTCTTGTCATCCATTGGGAACCACACTCAGTATCATTTGGAGTTGCAACTAACACTAATCTGCAAATATCACATATATTTTATGATATCTAAGAAATCATAAAATATACACAAAAAACTTTTTTTTGCAATTTAACACAATGAATGGAAAACACTTTTTGCATGGTAAGGCATGATGGAGCAGATCTAGCAATTATACTGCTCCTCTGGCTGTATGCTCAGGGCTCATCAAAATCAAGGGATGGGCATACTCACACACGCAAAGAGTTCTAGGTCACCATTTTTGCATCGGCAACTTTATGCTGCATGAGTTCTAGCAGAAGGAAATCTAAAAGTCATAGATCAACTCAGCCTGTTGTACACTGAGCTGACTACAAACACAGACACACAGTCTACAGCGATGAGAGTTCAAGTTTATGAAAAGCCTCACAGCACTGTGAAAAGGGAGGGGGCTCTCGGGGCTATCTATCACTAGACAAGCTAGCCAGGGATTTACAATATCACACACACACACTCCCTCTTTTCTCCTCTTCCCCTTCAACTTGGTACACGAAAGCAAAGTGCCGAAACTCAGGATGCTGGGGGGTGATGGGCATCGCCTTATACTTGCATTTTTCAGGCAGCCATTAATCTTCTTCGGGGAGGCGGTGGGGTGATTTGCAGGACTTCAAAGGCAAGCTTCCCAGTTTGTTTGTATTTGTAAATCCCAAGCTTAAAACAGGACACGATGAGGTATAGGGCAGCCAAATCTTTGCTTTGGCACGGGCAACAAATAACTCAGGTTAGCTTTCTTCGCTGGGGTCTCAAACAGGAGAACAGTCTTAATTTAAAGTTGTAACATCACTGACAGCGTCAGCCACCCAGCTACACAGATTTCACTGTTTTTTAAGACAGTTACTCCAATATCTTCTTTTCTTCTCAATCAGGTTGGGTCTCCCAGCTTACACAGTTTATTGCAGCTTCCAGGAGCATGGTAGTAGCGTGATTTTGGCTTGTCCAGGAACATGCTGTCTGGTTTCTCGGTCTCTTCAGCACACACACTCAGGCAGTCTAACACTGGACACTTAAATTAGTGAGATTTCTTCATTGCAGGGAATCCCACGGCAAAAGCTTAACGGTTACGCTGTTCAGAAATCGTATAGCTGATGGTCTATAGGCTCTATGAAATTCTAGGACAGTTCAAAGCTAAACACGGCTACCTTGACAGAGATCTTCATCGTGGTCTTTCCGCTTTATTCTGCCTTGGGACAGTCTTATGGCACACTTTCTATTCGAAGAGGGGTCTAGCCTGTGCCCTGGGGGCTGATTCTTCACCTTTATTCCATTTTGCACCTTTATCTTCTGGGTCTTCATTTTCAGTTTCTATTTCTTAGGGATTTCATCTCAATTAGGCGAGGTGATGACGTTGCACAACTCAGAACGTTGTGGGCAATTCTCCTGCCCCCCCTCTCGGCGCACTAGGCTAATGGCTACTTCTTCGGCCTCACACTCCCACGCTTTGTTAAAAGCCAGGCTGTCCTGCAACATTTCTCTAATTAACAGCCTCAGATCTTGTTCTTTTTTTTTCTCTCAGCTCAACCTTGAGCGTTTTTGCTGTTTCCTCTCTATTCTGAATCCTTTAAAAAAAAAATCTTTTTCCTTTTTTTTTTTAAACATACATCTCAAGGGGGTGCAAGTCTTGCTTCACCCACCTCCCATAGCCTCCTTCCTAAGATAAAGACGGAGACAATGAAGGAAAGGGGATTGGTCAGTGAGTAAGGGGTCTCACTGACCGGCACAAGAGGAATTTTTACACTACGCACTTTGCTACTGGCCTGGGCACCCAGACGGTCAACAGTATGCAATAGAAACCGCAGTAGCCACTCACACAATCATCAATTTCACCACTTCATTCATATGTCCCTGCCACCCACTTTTTTACTTTTCCACTAGAGCGAAGCAGTTTCCTCAGCGCCTTGCTGAGTATTAGTGCCTGCTTGGGGGAGTGATCAAGTCCCACCCCCAATCGGGTGGGTCACCTTTTGTATACGTATACTAACACTGACCTTCTTCATAAGGCGGAGCCCTCTTTTTTTCTGCCAGTGGCCTTTCTCCTAAAGGTGGGGCCCTCTTTAACACTGGCCTTCTTCATAAGGCGGGGGCCCCTTTTTTACTGCCCCGTGGCCTTTCTCCTAAAGGCGGGGCCCTCTTTTCATTCCATATACTTGCCTTTCTCCTGAAGGCTTCCAGTGTGGGTTTCAACTCAATTGCAGCTGCAGTATGGGCAGGGCTCAAGTTCCTTCCTCCACTTCCCAAGGTTCTCTTGATGCGCACAGCCGTTCGGGCAGTCCCGGCGCAGGCTTTCTCCCATTTGTCAGGGTGGACACTGAGCCCATAGAATCCCAGAGTAGTTCTGATTCTGAGCAAGAGCAGTCGCTCCTGGGAGAGGAGCGCACTCCTCTTTCCCAGGACCAACAGCTGACGGAGATTCCTCCCACCAGCATTCCTAGTTTAGTTAGCAGTCCAGGGAGTGACCAAGCAAAGATAGCAGACGTGGTGGATGCGCGACGCAGATGCAGAGAGCGGTGCCAGATGGAGGGCGCGGAAAGGAAGCGTAATGCCAGGTTGGCGTGCAAACAACGGCTGCACCCAGAGGATCCAGGGGAAAAGGGGAGGGACTCTCCCTAGTCCTTAAGTTCAGGGGTCTGCCAGTAATTCCCTTTCAAACGGGGACTAACTGTTCCAACGTAGGGCATAGGTACTGTGCTGCTTAGATCTAGTTGCAATCAGTATAGTTGTTAAGTTGTAAAAGAAGAATAAAGCTTTGAAAAGAATTCCTTTGTCTGTGTCTGGACTTGGCTACTGGATTAGACTGAGAGAGGCCTTCAAGGAGCCCTTGACAGCGTTCACCCGACAAAAAGGTCGGTGGCGCCAAGAAAAGGAGGCATGCGCCGAGCCCTCCCTCCCAGTGCGGCGATTAAGAGCAGGCAACTGCCACCTCTCTGTCTCAGCGCCTGCCACAATCCGAGTCACGGCACCATTTATGTTGCAGAACTCAGAGAGACCACGGAGTGAAGGAAAAAGAGTTTTTCTTTATTTAACGCACGGGCTTTATGGCTGGAATCACTTCCAAAGAGCCAAAAGTCCCGATTTACATCAGCAAATTGTTTTATAGACATTATGACACATATGCAAAATCTCCCCCACCCCTTTCTGTGTGGGTTTGCAGTATTCAGCATTTCCTCTCCTAGCACCATTGTTTATAATACAAGAAATGGGTTATAGGGTAGCCATGATAAGCAGAGAACAGCAGAGAACAGCAGGGAACATGATATACATATCACCATGACCTTAGCCTTTGTTGACAAGATAAGAGATTCCTGCGTCTCGTCAGCTTACAAACATAAATTTCAGAGAGCAAGAGCTCAGCAAGAACGTGAAGCATGAGACTGCATGAGGCTACTTAGTCTGACCCCCAATATGGCTGCTACACTCCAAGAGAGTAGAATGCCCAGAGGACTCAGGAGTTGACTCCCTCTGCCTAATGGTAGGGCCTGTCTCTCAGCACTAGGCAGAAAAAAGGTCTTATCTTTGATCATCAGCTGATGGGAGATAAGAGCTTTTCAGCAGGCAATACAGACTAATGAATTAATATTTTGGCATTTTGGTCAAATTGCTCTAAAAAGCAGGAAGGATTGACAATGTTCTCATCTTTTAGGAAAGAGGAAAAATGTTGTGCAATATAGGGTAACAATATAGGGTTAGTATTGGTGTCTTTCTGGAACCAAGGGTGCAGTCCTATGTATATTTAAACAGGAAAAAAGTCCTACAATTCCCAGCATGCCCCAGCTAGCCATGCTGGCCAGGGCATGCTGGGAGTTGTAGGACTTTTTTCTGTCTAAACATGCACCCTAAATTGTCAAATCTTTAAGCATTTCTACTTTTAAAATATAGTTGGAAAGCTGAACTTTGCATACTACTTCTCACATTTCTAAATATGGCCCTGAACTGAATGAAGTTTCATCATATGAAAGACATTGTGAAATGTGCTTAGTAGGAAATGTAGTTTGAATTTATTGTACTATTAAAATCCTATTGGGTCTTTATTTATGAAATGTGTTTCCTATATTTGAGGATTAGGGAGTCCTGATAATGAGGCTAGTAAGATTCATGTTTCCTCTTCTGCAGCTTAATTTAGGCTCTATATCAAATATGTAAACTAATATTCTGTCTTCCTGCAGCTTTTGTGTATGAGAGACACATTTTGGTCTTCTTTTCATCCACTGTTCCTTCTTATATAAAATCTGAGGTGGTAAACGGTAGCTGACTGTCAAGGTCTGTCTTTCTGTTATTTCATTAAACTAAGTGCATTTCACAAAAGTAGTAAATAAAGTGATGGTTACGAAATCCAAAGGAACACATTGCTTTATTGTTCCTGATATTGTTGCAACGGATGAAGAAATGTCATGTCTGTGGGTACACAAAGGAGGATACATGCATGCTCATATAGTACACCCATACACCGACTAGTTTATCTGAATGGCTGTGGGGGATGTCCAGAAAAACCTAGTTGATTGGAATTTTTGATACACAGGGTGTCTATGGGATTACACAGACAATTGCAAATAATTATTGTCTAATAAAAAAAATAGTCAGACAAGGTTTTTTGAAAACAAGAATGATCTCCAGAGGACATTCTGTTCCAATTTAGTTTTTGTTTGTTTAGATTTGTCCAAATGGCTTTAGAGAGCAATTACTGATGTGCCAGTGACCTCTTGGTTCAATTGAATTAGAAAACTTAATGAAGTTTTTTCCCCAAGTATTGGTCTTCCTTTCTTTTTAAGATTGATGAAACAGAGAACCTGGAATATATTGCAATAATACCAGCTGTAGTAGCTCATAGTAAAGGGTGAAATCTTATCCTCATGTACGTATTTAACTAGTATATATTTCTAAGAATATACACACTGGCCTAGTTCAGGAATAATGCTAAACCACAGTTTAGCATTACACGAATGAGTCACGTAAGAACATAAGAGCCATGCTGGATCAGACGAAGGGTACGTCTAGTCCAGCATTCTGTTCACACAGTGGCTGACCAGCTGTCGACTGGAAACCCACAAGCAGGATGTGAGTGCAACAGCACCCTCCTGCCCATGTTCCCCAGCAACTGGCATACATGGGCTTACTGCCTGTGATACTGGAGGTAGCATAGAGCCATCCAGACTAGTAGCCATTGATAGCCTTCTCCAGCAATTTGCCTAACCCCCTTTTAAAGTCATCCAAATTAGTTGGCATCACTACATCTTGGGGTAGCACATTCCATATTTTGGCTATGCACTGTGTGAAAAAGTCATAGTAAGCTTCAAGCTCATGTACTCTCCCCTTCCCCTTCTTACTTCAATACTTGCAAGGTGATTAAAAGTTTCCACTGCCACCGAGACCATCAACTGTAATTTATTTAAGCATGTGGCTAATGTAAAATGGAAATGAAAGCTTCCAAACTCTTTCTTGAGACCAAGGAGGATAGAAGGAGTGCGAGAGCCCAAGATTCACTACATCTTATTCTCGTAATGCTAAATTATGGCTCGTGCACACTTTCCCAACCTGGATTCCTCCAGAGGTTTTGGACAACAACTCTCATCATCCCTGACTATTGGCCGTGCTGGCTGGCCCTGCTAGCAGATGCAGCCTAAAATATCTGGAGGGACCCAGATTGGGGAAGGCTGGCTTAGCATTGCATCCAAACCAGCCCGTTGCCTTTCTGGATCACACTGAAAACACATCAGATCTGTGGATGATAAATGAAATAAATAACAGGCATAACGTACTGTTTGTTCTAGTATCTAGTAATCCAAGGTATATGGACTCTAACCACAGAGGTTAAATTTTTAACTGTCATGTCTGATAGATTGATATCTTCTAATTATTATTTAAAAATATATATGCTAGTAGACATCAACACATCTTATGGCAATATATTCCATAAATTATACGTTATTTGTTTAACATATAGAATGCATTACCGAAAGATGTGATATTCATCATCTGCCTGAAGCCTACTGTTCTGTAATGTTTTCTATCAGTATGAAAAGTAGCTAAGTTGAATAGTCTGTAATATCTTCAATACTTGGGCAGTATCCAACGGTATCATTCCGTAAACTTAAATAGCATATGCACATTATGGTTGTGCAACCAGTTGCATAAATGGTTGCACGGCTCCTCACACAACCATGCTTCCACAAACATAACTTTAGTTGGATTCTCCTCTTGCACATAGTTTGGAGCCTAGTTTCTGCCAGCGCAACATCATTTGCACTAGCAGAATGACATTGCTAGATACTGCCCCTTGACTGGGTTCTTTCTTATGAAAGTGATTCAGAAACATAATTAATCTATTGACTAGTTAAGATGGTACAATATGATTTCAGCTGATGGACATCTGATATTCATGGCTGCAACAGTGCAAGCTGGCCTAACTATCATGAACAAGTCAGTCACACCCTTCTAGGAGTCAGTTATGATCCCATTCTTGACTTCATAATGCCAAGTATTAGATGCATTGATTTGTACCAGTAGATTTGTGGCCTCTATGGTGGCTATATTTCACCCCTTCTCTGCCCACTTCTGTGCTTCAAAAAAACTTGCATGACATTTCAGGTGGCATCTAGCAACAATTGCTGGTGCTGACAGAGTAGCACTGACATACCACTTGTGCTTTGGCAAACATTTTTGGCTCAGTCTGGATGTTGCTGGTTGTGACCTTATACTAAGCATGCTGATGGCTGCACTCTTTCCTATTAATTTTTCAAGCTCCATAGGCTTCTATCTTTAGTTCCATTGATTGCAGTGTGGTTGCTTAAACTAAGGTGCTTAAATAGAATATGGATTGTGTTGTAATCATGTGTGTGTTTTGGTCACATTTCTATCACAATGTGTTCTTAGGTAGTTCTTTAATCAGTAACTTTCCTCATAACACTGCAGTTTCAGCAGTAGAGCCTTGGATATTCAGTTGAAAAGTGGGAAAAACTTCAGACATTCCAAGTTTCCTCTAAAAAGGCTCTAGTGTGGCTTCTGGAAAGCCAACAATAGTGTTATTGTTATATTAATTTCATATTAGAGTGGAATTTCATTGATTCCCCTCTCCCAAATTTCATTACCGTGAATTATTATTGAATGTAACTAAAAAGAAATCTATAGAATTTCTATTATGAATCAGAATACGATGCACAATTATTTCTTGCCAATTACAATCAAGAGGCTGCAAGCCAAAGCTGTGATCCTCACCCTCTGTTGCCTATGCAAAGTCCTCTCTGTTGAGTAGGATTTATGCCATCACAGCACTTAGGCAATACATTTCTACCTGTAGTGTGGTATTGTTATATGGACCTTTACATTTCAGGATTCTCTTGAAAGTAGGGATGTCAGAGTGGATTCAAGTAAGCTTGGATTTCTATTAATCCGACCTGTCGATTCTGCAGCAGACCGGCTTTTTCTGAGTCATGTGGATTCTGAAGACTTGCTGACTTTTTTTTTTACTTTGAGGGGAGATTTGCTCAAATCTGCACTTGCGCTAATGCACATTAGCGCTAATGAGCATTAGCGCAAATACTTATTTGTGCAAGTGAAACAAAATTCTTGTATATCTATATCTATAGTCAGTGAGTGGACACTGGAATGAAAGACAACTGACAATCCGTGAAACACTGAAGGAACGGATTTAACAAAATCCATACATCCCTGTTTGAAAGATATGCTAATAAAGAAATCAATCCTTGTTCAAACTAAACAAAAGCATAAACAAAGGAGCAAAGATTTCTTATTGAATAATACTATGCACGTTTACTCAGAAGTAAATCCCTTTGCGTTCAATGATGCTTGCTCACAAAGAAATGGGAAATAGGATTGCAGTCTTAGTCAATAATACCAGTAGCTATCGTTATTCACAAAAAATGGGCATGCAGTAATCCTTCACATCAATTGTGGAAATAGTAATGACATGGACAAATAAGGATTTGTAACTTTTTGAGATCATTTATTTATTTATTTATTTCTATACCGCCCAATAGCCGAAGCTCTCTGGGCGGTTCACAAAAATTAAAACCAAACAGCACACAATAAAACAATTTAAAATATATAGAACATTAAAACCACAATATAACAATACAACCACAATAAAACCTAGCAGCAGTGCAGGAGTTTAAAATACAAATTTAAAACAGCAAAGTTAAAAGTTTCGAAAGCTAAAATGCTAAAATGCCTGGGAAAATAAAAAGGTCTTCACCTGGAGCCGAAAGGAATACAATGTAGGTGCCAGGCGAACCTCACCAGGAGCTAATTCCAGAGCTGGGTGCCACAGCAGAAAAAGCCCTCCTCCTAGTAGCCACCCGCCTCACTTCCTTTGGCAGGGGCTCACGGAGAAGGGCTGCTGACGATGATCTTAAGGTCCGGGCAGGCACATATGGGAGGAGGCAATCCTTCAGATAACCTGGCCCCAAGCCGTTAAGGGCTTTAAATGTTAATATCAGCGCTTTGAATCGGGCCCGGAAATGGACTGGCAGCCAGTGCAGCTGAAAAAGTACTGGCATAATATGAGCTCGCAGGCCAGTCCCTGTTAACAATCTTGCTGCCCTATTTTGGACCAGCTGAAGTTTCCGGACTGTTTTCAAAGGCAGCCCCACATATAACGCATTGCAGTAATCCAGACGAGAAGTTATCAGAGCATGGATAACTGTAGCTAGGCTATCTCTGTCCAGATAAGGGCGTAGTTGGTATACCAGCCTAAGCTGATAAAAAGTGCTCCATGCCACTGAGTTCATGTGTGCCTCAAGTGACAGTTCTGGATCCAAGAGCACCCCCAAACTACAAACGTGATCCTTTAAGGGGAGTGCAACCCCCTCCAGAACAGGTTGAATATCACCTAGCCGGGCAGACGAACCACCCACTACAGTACCTCTGTCTTGTCTGGATTGAGTTTCAGTTTATTGGCCCTCATCCAGTCCATTACTGTGCCCAGGCACTGATCCAGAACAGCCACTGCCTCACCTGGTTTTGATGAGAAAGAGAGGTAGAGCTGGGTGTCATCCGCATATTGATGGCACCTCAGCCCACACCTCCGGATAACCTCCCCCAGCAGTTTCATGTAGATGTTAAACAGCGTGGGGGATAAAATAGAGCCCTGTGGAACCCCATGGCACAGTTGCCATGGCACAGAGCAATAATCCCCCAGCACCACCTTCTGGAATCGGCCATCCAAGTAGGAGCGGAACCACTGCAGTGCAGTGCCTCCAACTCCTAACCCAGACAACTTATCCAGAAGGATACCATGGTCGATGGTATCGAAAGCTGCTGAGAGGACCAGAGGAATCAACAGGGTCGCACTCCCCCTGTCCCTCTCCTAGCAGAGGTCATCCCACAGGGCGGCCAAGGCAGTTTCTGTTCCAAAACCAGGCCTGAAGCCCGACTGAAATGGATCTAGATAATCCGTTTCATTCAACAGTGCCTGGAGCTGTCCTACAACCACCCGCTCAAGCACCTTGTCCAGGAGGGGATGTTGGCCACTGGCCTATAATTGTTAACATCCTCTGGGTCCAGTTTAGGCTTTTTCAGGAGTGGTCTAATTACCGCCTCTTTTAAAGCGGCAGGCACCACTCCATCACTCAAGGAGGAATTTACAACCTCCTGGACCCAGCCAGACATCCCCTCCTTGTTTGATTTAATAAGCCATGAAGGGCAAGGGTCTAGCACACAAGTGATCGATCGGACTTGGCCAAGCACCTTGTCCGCATCCTCAGGCATCAGTAACTGAAACTCATCCAATAAAGCTGGACCAGACGGTGCTCTGAACGCCTTTACCAATGGAACTGCATTAATTGTGGTGTCCAATTCATGACGAATCTGAGCGACTTTATCTTCAAAGTGCCGTGCAAACTCATCACAGCGTGCCACCGAGGGTTCCACCGTCTCTCGCCCTGACCCAGAATGTAACAGGCCGCGAACCACTCGGAAAATCTCCGCTGGACGACACTGAGAAGATGCAATGCTGGTGGAAAAGAACTGTCTCTTTGCCACCCTCACCGCCACGGAGTAGGCTTGATAGTGGGCTCTTACCTGTGTTCTGTCAGACTCAGCACGAGTTTTCCTCCACCTGTGTTCTAGCCATCTCCCCTCTTGCTTCATTGCCCCCAGCTCAGGTGTATACCAAGGAGCTGGCCGGTCTCTGCTCAGAGGGAGAGGGCACTTGGGTGCGATTGTGTCAACCGCCCGAATAATCTCTGCATTCCACAGAGTGACCCGGGCTTCGACAGGAGCACCAGCCATACCAGCAGGAAAATCCCCCAGAGCCCTCTGGAATCCATCGGAATCCATTAATCTCCGGGGGCGGACCATTTTAATAGGGCCCCCACCCTTGCAGAGGGGGAAGGCTGCCAGGAGTCTAAACCTCATCAGGAAGTGATCTGACCATGACAAAGGGACAGATGTTAATTCCTCCACTTTCAGATCACCATCCTCCTGCCCAGTCGAGAAAACCAGGTCAAGCGTGTGTCCCTTTATATGCGTTGGGCTGATGACATGTTGGGACAGCCCCATGGTTGTCATGGCGGCCATGAAGTCCTGAGCCACCCCGGATACAGCAGCCTTGGCATGGATGTGGAGATCCCCCAGGACCATCATCCTAGGGGTCCTCAACACCAAGTCCAAGACCACCTCCGTCAGCTCAGGCAGGGAGTCTGATGGGCAGCGGGGTGGGCGGTACACCAACAGAATCCCTAATCTGTCCCGGGTACCCAACAGAAAGTACAAGCACCCAAGATCTGCACTCGAATGAGCTGGAGAGGGAGATAGAATTCCTAGAGACCACGGCAACCCCCCCTCCCCAACCCTCAAGTCGGTGTTGGTGCTGCACGAGTACCCAGGGGGGCACAGCTGGGAGAGAGTGACCCCTCCCAGTTCCCCCACCCAAGTCTCAGTAATACATACCAGGTCAGCCTCCTCATCCACAATCAAATCATGGATGAGGGAGATTTGATTTTGGGACAACCTGGCATTCAGCAGCAGCATCACCAGACCCGAGGGCAAACTGGTAAGGCTGCCAGGAACCATCAGGTTGGGGGAAGAACCAGAAGAGGGGACAGCTGTAAGATGTCTAGCCCCTCTTCTCCTCAGCTGGCCTGTTAATCCCCCAATGCCATACCTCCCCCTGCCCGTGACGACAGTTATAGTGGCACCTCCCCGACCCACTGAGTTGCTCAGTAGTCCTCCTAGGCACATATTAAAATGTTAGGATATAAAAATGTTCAACAGTGTAAAAGAATATAAAAGATAAAAGAGATAAAAGAGAACAGCAGCTAAGAAGGAGCCGATAAAGTCCACGTTTGCCCCTTTCTCCCTCGTCTTTAGAGCTGCTGTCCCCTGCTGCTGCTATTTGCTGCCGGTATCTGTGGCTGCTGGTGTCTCTGGAGAGGCAGGTGGGTGGGTCTTCAGGTCCTGTTCCATGCGACTCCAAGTGCGACACTAAGTGCGCACTTAGCGTTGCACTTGGCGCAACGCCGAGGCGCATGCCGAGGCGCTGCCTCTGGCAGCCCCGCCTTAAGTACCTGTTTGGCGGGGGCAGAAGCAGGCTCAGGTGCAGCTGGTGGCTGGTCCTCCTTCCCACAGGCTCCTTCCACATTATCTAATGTGGGGTCACTGCTGGATACACTTTTGGCTTTTTACTTTTTGCTTACTAATTTTATAGCTTTATTTTTTTCCTGCCAACAAAAGGCATCAATTGTAGTGAAAATTATTATAGCTTTTAATATTTGAATTATATTTGGGGAAGCGCAAAGATTTATTCATTTCCCTAAAAGCAATCAAAAGAAGTTACACAAAAGTCTACTGAATTATATTTTGTATAATGTAAAAACATTAGGCGTTTGATACTTTTGCCACAGTCTTTGAAGGCAGCATTACTGAAGTCTTCCATTGCAGCATATGCTACTCAATCAGACTAGTCCTGCACCACATCTGAAATGTCTCTATACAGGAACGATTGGGATGGGCAGGGGGTGCAGTGCTACAACAGTAGTGTATTACATTGCCCTTATTCAGTCGTAGTCAATCTGAACTGGGTAGGTTCAGAAATGCACATAAGCAATTAAGGCTGCAGCCCTATACATGCATACTGGGGAGTAAGCCCCACTGAACTCAATAGGACTTATTTCTGAGTAGACACGCATAGCATTGCACAGTAAGGCTGAAATCCAGGGCAAGCTTACCTGGGTGTGAACCCCACTGAATACAGTGGATCCTGTTTCTGAATCAAATATTTCTGAAGGAACATGCATAGGATTGTGCTGTAAAGTATAAAAAGTTTAGAAAAGTTAAAGCAGCCATGCAAGTAAGTCCAAAACAGGTATTAGCTGATGCAAAATGTTGCTAACCTATTTGCCCATATTTACCTTTGTTAGTCATTTGAGAGGCTGTAGGAGGAAAACAGAAGATAGTGTTTACCAAAGTTACTCTGCCTATTTGGCCTGCACACAATTCCGGCGAGTGGCTGTTTACAAGCCTGAGCTGATGCACGTGCTGCCAAATCTAAAGCCATATCACAAGATGTAATTAGCAATATCAGCTTTAAGCACATCTTGAGCAAAGCTGACCGATAGTTGCCTCTGTCTTCAAGTTTGTGCATGATTGGGAGGCATATTGATACAGCTGTATGTGACAGTATATTTTAAATCACCCTGATATAATCTCAAGGACAATATGTGACTGCCAAGCAGGAGGGAGCATTGGTGCACTTGGTAAGGCTCAAACAGTGTTTTTCTTGATTTAGTGAAGCTATGGTGTGTGTGTGTGTGTGTGTGTGTGTACGTACGTACATACACACCCCAGCATGGGAGCTGTCCTGCAACGGGACTGGATGGGGGCCATCCACGTGGATTTTCTCCCACCCAATCTATACCACTGGGAAGCAGCTCTTATGCTGGCTGTGTTGGGGGAGGGGGGGAGGTTTTGCAAAAGTTCATTCTTCCAGAACACATCATACGTCTGACTACCTTTTTAGACTCTTTCTAACCTCTGCACGACTGCACCTTTGGGGGTTGGACTCGATGGCCTTGTAGGCCCCTTCCAACCCTACTATTCTATGATTCTATAACCAAGTGGATCAGGTGTTAATTTGTAGCCGGGTGCATTGGAGGTGTCAGAACCAACAGGAATTAAATACAGAATCATTGTGGATTAATCAACTGTTCCAACACAACGACTCTATTTGTGGAACAGTTATTTATTAATTATATATTTATCAGATTCTTGTTCACTTGTAATTCTACAACTGAAATGGAAAGTGAATACGTTTCTAAGTAAATGGGAATATTCTTGCAAAATACAATAGGAGGAGGAGTCTGAAGACTTTTCTACCCTTTTGAAACATCATTTACCAATAGTGTATGTACTATGCATAACAGAACAATTAAATACTATGCAAAATATCATCCAGAAATCTTGCAATACAACTACTCAGTATACTGGAACATTTTTTAAATTGTCTCATTTTCAAATATTTAACCATTATCATTTATGTATTATATGCTAAATATTATCTCAGTAATCTTAATAACAACCTTGCAGTGTAGGTCACTGTTATCCCCACAGCACAGATGGGAGGGCTAAGAAGGAACAATTGTAGGTTCCCTAAGGCTCCTTAGTCATTTTTAAGGCTCCAGTCATGGCACAGGGAAGATTTTTGACCATGGACTTCTTTGTTCATAGCTCAGTCACTTCTATATTAGATCTCAATATAAGGCAGTCTAGGACTTAAGCGCTCACCTGCTAGCCATAGGTAAGAAAGAATTGCATGCAGGTTGGTGAATGGGCTGTCAGGAGAAGGGCAGAGTAATCCATCTCTCTTCTGTGCCCATCGTCAAAACCCAAGCAGGCTGCCAGGGGAGAGAAGCACCTTCTTCTGGGCCCTGCATAGAAATTCAGTGGGCAGTCCATCCCTCCTCTGTTAGCTTCTAACAGGCTATTATTGTTTTTCCAGGCTAGTAACTTTTGTGAACCTATGAACAAGTCTGATATAAGGTGTTTATATATTTTATTTATGAAAACATTTATAACTCACCTCCCTATTTAAAAGAAAATGTGCAAGGCAAGTGCACAATGTAAAACACACCACAACGTCTCATCAATGTTATATGCTATAAAAGTAACAATAAAAAAGGCAAACCAGGAGTTTATTTATGGCATTATACATTGGACAGTCATATTTTGACATTTTTTAAATATAATCAGTGGAATCTTCTTCTTCCATGAAGGATCTACAAAAGCCTTTGAAACTTTTCTTTTTTGCATTATAAGAAAAAAATGAACTGAAAATGGGGAAGTTACATAAATGAGAGCAGGTGCAGTCGTGCAGAGGTAAGTATTGAGCATATGTAAGTGCAGTTGGAAAATCATTGTCTTGCAGAGAATACTCAAAATTGGTCCCTAATGGCCTTGGGTTTTGTCATATGGTCTTGATTATCAGGCTAAAATTGCATTGCCAATGCCTTTAGTGTGAACGAGATGGATGAATAATTATTACGTGCACTGAATACCTTCCCACAAGGAGGAACCAGGACATCCCCTGGTCACCCTAGCTACCATTTCACCCTGCTGTCAGGGAAACTGTAATCGGCCTATTCATCATTTCCTTATTTCTGCTATATAATATAAAACTCTATAAATAATGTGTGCATGTGTGTCTGCATACACTTACCCATGCACACACATAATTGTAAAGAGAAATTGTCAGTGTTTAATCCAAACTTGTAAGGAATTATTTTTAGAGGAAAAATTGTCTCAAATGGGAGTTACGGGGCTGGGTAATCCATGATGCTTTACCCTTTATTCCCCCCACTAACCTAAACATAATGTGTGCAGTCTTTGGCTGCAAGTCTATGCACAGCTAAGCTGATTCCATTGACTTTAGTAAGATTTAAGAATCCCAATTATACATTGGATTGCAGTGTTTCTGGACCCGAACAGAGCTAAAAGTATTTATATTATAGAAGTATACATGCAATGAAATGTACATACACGCAAATGTGTTGAGTGGCAGCATACCATCCAGATATAAACTCTTTTTGTGCCACTTATTACTTAAAAGGGGCTTTCTGCCCCTTCTCCATTGCCTTTGCATATATTTTGCTTTCTTCTTGTAGAATAATTGAAGTTTCCAGTAATGAGGCCAACAAAACATCTTGGTCTAAACACTAAAGTAATCTTCAGTGGTATTCGAGAGTTCACTCTGTCCTCCTCCCCTCAAAGCAAAATGAGCTTGAAGGATCAGAGATGATAAAGTTCAGAACCACTCTAAGATCCGTGACCATGACCACACTGCTCATTCATCACAGGAATATTTATTGTAAATCATGGCCTTGTGTGGCTGCTGCTTACCCTCTATGCAATCCTTTGCAATACTGGCAATTAGTTATGAGGGCTGCTAGCTCCTAAACACAGTACCTTGAACTTCAGAGCAAACACAAATAGACCACAACAAATTGCGCTTCCTGTCAGAGAGTTCTGAATGCCTGATCAGAAGGATTATTTGTAGAGAGGGTATAGGCTTTTCAGAGCAAGATTTTCTGAGTCTGAAGGTTTCCTGATTAATTGCTTGATGCCTTTTGCCACTAAAACCCTAATGAGATGCCTGGGAGAGAGAAAAAAACCCACACACAGTTTTGATTAAATAATCAGCCAATCTCGTCAGTAATTCAGGTCTACTGATTATTTTTGCCAGCTGTTGTATTTGTAGCTATTCTCCCTAAAAATTGAGAGGTGTGTGTGAGTGTGTGTGTGTGTGTGTGTGTGTGAGAGAGAGAGAGAGAGAGAGAGAGAGAGAGAGAGATGCAACAGCAAGTATTTGTGTAATTTGCAATGAGAAGGGAATAAAAGTCTGTGTTTGATAAACTCTGATTTTAATTCTTTTTTGTGCAACTGATCTCCAAAACTATTTTCTTAGGCTGCGTTATATCTCTGCCTATGAACTATTACACCAATTTCTAGAGAGTCTTAAAGTGAAAGATGAGGAGTATTATGAGGTATGAAACAGCACTGAGGTGTTGGAAGGCCTCTTGCATAAGCCCCACTTAAGTGAATGGGCACTATCTAAAAACACAGGCATTTAGAAGATGTGCTCTTGCAATGGTGTTTCAATGGTGTTTGTACAGGAGAACTTCCTTTAGAGTTGTGCCACTAATTCCTTATTCTCCCCCATAACAACTGCTTGTAGAAAAACTGAAGACAAAGATGTGGGTCAGATTAAACCATGGGAAAATGTCTTTGGTTTTAGTGGGTTTCATTAAATGTAATCCTAGAAAAAAAATGTTGTGGCACAATCCACCAGTGTTCTTTTGCACAAGGCCCATATGAAATGAGTGGAGCAGTGCAGGAGCCATAGTGCTGCTCTGCAGGAATTCTGTCCTAGGTATCAAGACAGATCCATGAAGCCAGCATATTATTATGGAGGAATTCTGTTGACATCTCAAAGCAGACTTTGAAACCTGACTGCCTCATGACATCAGGGCCAACTCGCACATTTGATTCTAAATGTTGGTGGCGAGGGGTGGGGGAGCTTAAATTTGTTGCATCATCTGGCTCCTGATTTAGATTTTGAAATAAGCAAGAGCTAAAAATGGCTCAGCCAAGTGACAGAAGTGTCATCACGAGCCATTCTGGATCAATAGGCTTCAAAAAAGTTTCAAGTGGCAGTGCAGAAATAGAAAATATATATGTAGCTCCATTCTGCTCTAGCACTTACTACATAAATGGCACTTTGGCAGCATATTTCTTAACAGTGCAAAGGGTGATTTATTAGGCCCACCAAATTTGTCTTTATGTTCTGCATTGTAAACTGTGTTTATAGCAATATGTCTATATGAAGGCATTAGAGCTAAAAATGCTACCTAAGCTTAACTTCACCAATATTGCTGAAAACCTAGGTTATAGCACTATCAATAGTAACATCAGTATTGGCACTTTCAGACTCATATACGTTCCTAGAAACTGTGCCTGCTTCTAAAAGATAGGGCACTAATTTAGTGTCCCATCAATAGTAAATAATACTAATAATACAGGGGATAACAATATTTTGTGGTTCTCACCATTGAACAATTTCTGACTCTAGCTTTCAGTTATAAATAACACCTAGTATGACGGAAATCCATTACCTGAAATGTGGTTATTTGTTGTTTGGTTCACACAAGAGCCTAGCATGTAGAATTTGTATGTAGCTGGGCACAGGAGCAAATGTATGAAGTGAACGCTGAGTGGAACTGGAGCACATAATTGTGCCTGCTTCATGGTAGTGAAGTCTGTGAAGAAGGTTTACATTGCTGACTCCATTGTGTTCTCAAGTAGCAGTCCAGCAGAGCTCTTTCAAGTGGTATGAAGCTTAGTGTTATCTGCCCCAACAAATAGTATGTTGATACCCTCAAAGGCCTGCTATGACAAATTTGCTGGGCACTTTGAGAACAAAATCACTTGTCTTCATAGCGATCTGAATGCCTGTTGAGACAGGTCCTGTTGAGGTGTCCAGTGCACGCTTGATACAGTGGTGGGCTGGATGAAGGCCAACGAAATTAAATTGAATCCTGGTAAGATGGAGGCTCTGTGGGTGGGTGGTTCCCAGAAGTTGGGTAATTGACCTGTCCTGGATTGGGTTGCACTCACCCTACAGGGATAGGTATATAGTCTATGGGTGCTCTTGGATTAATCTCTGTCACTTGAGGCCCAAGTGGCCTTGGTGACAGAGCTTAGGCTGGTATGACAACTACAGCGTTTCCTGGACAGAGATAGCCTGGCCACAGTGATCCATGCATTGGTAACCTAAAGACTGGACTATTGTAATGTGCTTTATGTGGGGCTGCCTTTGAAATTGGTTCGGAAGCTGCAGCTAGTGCAGAATGTAGTGGCTAGATTGTTCAGTGGCGCTTCCTACTGTGCACGTATGACTCCTGTGCTGAAAGCTCTGCGCTGGCTGCCAATTAGCTACCAAGCCATGTTCAAGGTGTTATTGCTGGTTTGTAAAGCTGTAAATAGCTCAGGACCAGGTTATGTGAGAGACCGCTTTCTTCCATATAGGCTGCCCTGTTCTTTAGGTCCTGAGTGGGAGGGCTTGCTGACCTTACTGTGGCCTACTGAAGCTCATTTGGCTGTGGTGTGGAGAAGGGCCTTCTTCACTGTGGTGCTCACCATGCGGAATGATCTCCCCACTGAGATCAGATGGGCTCCTAGTATGGAATATTTCCACCAGCAACTGAAGACACATTTGTTTGCGCAGGCATTTCCTTGTCCACTAGTATTGTCAGCTATTCCCTAGTTATTTTAATTGAGATGTTATTGTTTCTATCATTGTTTTATTGTTTTAATGATTGGTTTTATTGTATTTTATCATTATGTTATAAACCACTTTGGGATTTCTTTTTAAAAAATAAAAACCAGTATAAACAATTTTGAAATAAAAAATAAAAACAGAACTATCTACACTGACTGGCAGCAGCTGTCCAAGGACTTGAGCAGAGACCTTTCCCCAGCCCTGCTACCTAAAATCCTTTAACCAGAGAGTAAGAGGATTAAACATGGGACTTAGCACATGTAAAAACCCTTCTTCAATAACTGAATGATAGGCTCTCTCAAAATTACATGTAGAATCTTCACTGCAAACAACTGCATGTAAATGCCTATGAGAGAAGACACTGTTCACATCTGCCAACCCCCTCCCTTTTTCTTTCTTTCTTTCTTTCTTTCTTTCTTTCTTTCTTTCTTTCTTTCTTTCTTTTTTTTTTTTTGCAGACAACTGATATGAACAGTCTACATACCTAAGTAGAGAGGTCCAAGCACTCAGGCTGTGGACTGATAGTCCCAGAGCTCTGTGGTTCAACAGTCTCATGCACATCCCAATTGGCTCCTGCCCTTCGTCACTTGCCACACATGTGCTGATCCCTTTGCCCAAGGCGCATTGTGGTTTCAAAAGGATCTGGCATTATGGTTGGAAAAATGATTTCCCAGCTTTTGTGTGTTCGGTTCAACCATAATTCGTAAACCACCATAGGTTTTGCCACTGATAGAGTTTATTTACAGTGATTACCATATCCCACCGGTTCTCTCCATTGCACCAGGTTTCTATAATGCCCAGTATATCTAGGTTCTCCTTTAAAACTAGGCACTCCAACTCTCTCATTTTGGCTCAGGGGCTTCTAGCATTTACATAGAAACACCTATTCATGGTATCCCTCTGGCATGTGCATCTTCTGCTATGGCTCTTAAGCCTCTTTGGCCGGCTATCATGTTTCACCATTTGCTCATGGGCTATTTCCTCCCTATCTCCATTTGGGCAATTGGAAACATTTTCATTTTCATCCTTAGGAATGATTCATCCCAAACTAGATGCTTCCCAGCTCCTGTTGGCTTTACTCCAGGGTTCAGTTTATAAACTGCTCTGCCACCTTTTTTATTTTTAGCACCAGCGATCTGGTTCCATTTTGGTTCAAGTGGAGTTCATCCCTCTTGTACAGACCTGGCTTGTTCCAAAATGTTCCCCAGTACCTAACAAATCTGAACCCTCCTTACACCACTGTGTCATCCATGCATTGAGACTCCTCAGCTTTGCCTGTCTAGCTGGCCCTGCACGTGGAGCAGGTAGCATTTCAGAGAAAGCCACCTTGGTGGTCCTCAGTTTCAACCTCCTATATAGCAACCTAAATTCAGTTTCCAGGACTCACAACTAGATTTCACCACGTCATTGGTACCATCATGGACCATGACCACTTACTCCACCACAGCACTACCTACAAAGCTATCTTGATGGCCTGTTATACCTGCAGTCTTTGCACCAACCAGGCAATTCACTGTGCAGTCTACATGCCCATCACAAATCCAGCTGTCTATGTGTCTAATGATCAAATTTCCCACTATCACAAGTCCCCCTTCTCCTGGAGGCACATCCTCAGTGCAAGAGGATATTTGTTCATCTTCTGACGAATGGATCTCTTCTAAGGGATCGTTTCCCTCTTCCTCAGAATGATACCTTCCTTCTCCAATATCTCCATTCTCTGTGTCAGCAGAGGAGCTGTCACCCAAGGATTGGGACACTGCTTTTAGTTCCCTAAAGGTCTTGTCAAGCAACCTCTCTGCCTCTCTTAGCTTCTCCAGGTCAGCAACCATGGCTTCAAGAGAACAAACTGCTTCCTTGAAAGCCAGGAGTTCTTTACACTGAGTACACACCCATGGCTTCTATCCAGCTAGCAGAAAGTCATACATGTGTAGGAATGGACAGACTGACCTCTGTCCATCCTCGCTGGCTGCTCGCCAAACTGCTGCTGCCCGCCCCCGCTTGCTGCGCAAGCTGCTGAATTGCCTGGCGAGCATCCTGCCAGTACCCACTGGCTGCCCGTCGCCTTAGTGAGATGCCATTTTGCATTACATGTGTAAGTGATCCATTTATGACTGCAATGTTGCATAAATGGCCCCTTTATGGCTGCCATTTACACAGCATTACATTTCTGGAAAAACACAACTCACCATTTTTACACAAAACGGTGGCTTACTAAAGGGATGGGAGGCTGCTGGGCGCTCATGGACCACATGACACTTGGCGAAGGGGCCGGTAAATGCCTGGTGGCTTAGCTTATTCATAGTTACTTACTATGAGAAGGCAGGGAAGCTCAACTGCCCTGTTCTCCTTGCCCTATTGCTAAACTCAGGTGCTTAACTCCCTTGTGTGCTGACGTTTTGTCACTGGGGCTGAGACACTTCGTCACTCGGGCTCCTCACAAGCCTGTCTCTTTATATAGGTCTAGCTAGCTAGCCTCTACTGCTTCTGCAGCCAGTCTTCTTTGGAACAAATCAGGAATTATGGGACTGGCCTTCCAAATCAGAAAGTACTGTTTCCATGGATTTCAGGCTTGGCATCTGTTTTTTTGTTTTTTAAAAAAATAAAGTTTAAAGCACCAAGTCCCACTGAAGTCAATTGAACTTCCTATGCATAGCCCAGGATTTGTTATCTCACTTTGTTCTGAAGATTCAGGGTAAGTTAGAGAACTCAACAAATCAGCATGTAAAAGGGCTATAAAAATAAAATAGATAAAATACTGCAATAAAATCCCTAACAGTACAGGATGTGGTACATACCACAATCCATGGAAATATTTAAAAAGGTAAAGGTGACAGTGGTGCAAGAGCTGTCTAATATTTGTGATGAAGTAAGCAAGTTTTGGACTTTCAACTCTTATCATAGAATCATAGAATAGTAGGGTTGGAAGGGACCTATAAGACCATCGAGTCCAACCCCCTGCTCAATGCAGGAATCCAAGTCAGAGCATCTCTGGCAGATGGCTGTCCAGCCTCATCTTGAATGCCTCCAGTATGGGAGAGCCCACTACCTCCCTAGGTAATTGGTTCCATTGTCGTATCGCTCTAACAGTCAGGACATTTTTCCTGATGTTCAGCCGGAATCTGGCTTCCTGTAACTTGAGCCCATTATTCCGTGTCCTTGGGATGATCGAGAAGAGATCCTGGCCTTCCTCGCTGTGACAACCTTTCATATACTTGAAGACCTCTCTGTGACAACCTTGTCAGTCAAGAAGATTGAGTATTCTCAACTATATAAAGAGCTGGTTTATTTACTAATGCCAATACTTCTAATCAGTTCACTGTCAGGAGCGCCCTGGCGGCCTCTTTCAGTAGACTCCAATAGCCAACTCAAGACACAGATGAAAGGATTCTTTTCAAGGCTTTAATCCTTTTACAACTTAATGACTCTTTCAGATGCTAATCATCAGCGACTAGGCAAGGAAACGCAGATTGGCCTATGCTTCGAGTAGGCAGTTGATCCCCGTTTGAAAGAGAGTCACTTGAAGACCCTGAACTTATGGGCTAGGGAGAGATCCTCCCTCTTTCTCTTGGGTCCATGGGAGGTGGCTGTTGCTTGTGCGCCAAATGAACACTATGCCTCCTTTCCACGCCCTCCATCACTCGTCGCTCCCTGTGTCTGCGTTGAGCATCTGACAAGCCTCATTCCCTCACTTTCTCACTGCTAGGATCACTATCTATCTCAGGAATGCCGGCAGGAGGAATCTCTGCCAGCTGCTGTGCCTGTGAGGGAGGAGCTGGCTCCTCTCTCACGGATTGCTGATCCTCCTCAGAATCAGAACTGCTCTGGGGTTCTATTGGCTCAGTTTCCACCCTGACATTCGCGTAGTTAGTGACCTAATGATGAAATAATGTGAAACATAAAATGCACATAGTCCAGATATTTTATGTTTACCATTAATATTTGGTCAAATAAAAGGATAGCCCCTTAGCTATTTTATATGTATCATCATCTGAGACTATCATGACAACAATTCTTTATACTAGATTTGAACATATATGCGTAAACTAAAGGTATGTCAAAAGAAGATGGCATCCAGAAGGATAAAACCAGCCAAGGCAACCCATCTGCAATCTGATTATAAGGCAGACCTGGGCAAATTTTAAATCTGCCAGTGCAGTTTTGCCAAAATGCCAGATGCTATTTCTGGAAAAGCTTTTTCTAAAATTTGGCAATGATGTCCTAGGGCTTGCACCTGAAATAGAAGAAATGCTACACATGTCTATTCCACTGTGCATGTGTATGCCTTAGGAATAGGTATGCATGCACCCATCACATATAATAGTGTGCATGTAGAGTATATGCCATTTCCTACACACCGTTAAGCTTGTTTTCTTGGTTAGGTGTAATCATAGCAGACGGTTTTTGTGTGAGAAATTCTATTTTTTCTCTCCTTAACTATTTTTTTTTCCAAACTAGCATGACAACTTCAGCAGAATGCAAGCAAAAGGTTGTAGAAGCCTAGGACTGCTTCCTTTTGCAAAAATCCTTTTTAAAAAAATCTCCTTTTAAAAAAAATCTGATTTCATCATCATAGAGTAGGAGATTTGTCTTTAGTTTTGAAATATTGGTTTTCCAGGTACTAGACACTGGGTATCAGACACTGCATTGTAGAAACTCTTAACAATGGTAGACTGCCAAATGTGAAGTCTTACATTGTTTTGGCCCTGTTCATTTTGACCAGATTAGTAATTTTCTAAGCAGAAAACTACAGTAATTGAAACTTGTTCTCTAGGACTACAATATAGCAGCCAAGTCTGCATACCCTTCTGCCTGTTTTTATGTGTCCCTGAGTCTAAAGTCATTTTTAAAATGTGAGTGATGCCATTTTTTGCATCTTTCATTTAATATGCTGCTTGGTAAACAGTGCTGTAGATTAGTATATTTGTAATTTAAATTAAGACAATATATCAACCCAAGTTTTAAAAAGAGAAGTAGTTTAAAGAATGATTGATGTCTCTTTCACTGTTATGCCCTGTTTAAAAGAAAAAGTGGAGAATGGGAGTGGAAAGGATTAGGGTGGAAGGTGAAAGAGAAATTATCTTACATGGGCAGGTATATGCTGTTTAAAAACAAAAACAAAAACATAGCCAGACTTAGTGGATGAATCTCTGCTATCTCCTAGCACACTAATAAATCCTGCCTAATTCATTTTTTATTCTCTCTTGGGGTCTGCTTGCGGATTTGCCTCAACAAAGGAAGCATCATGTTACTTATTTTAAATAATTGATAGCTCTGAGTCCAAGCCAGCTCGAAGGAAATTCTGAAAATAGGTACTTATTGAGTAAATGCCCCGCCTTTCTACCATGCCAACTACCCTCTCCTATATTTATTCTGTTCCATGGGCTTCTGTCATTTGCAGATGATCTCATCGATGCTTTGTAGACACCCAGCACTTAGCAGCTCCGTTTTCATTTATGTATGTTTTTTATATTTAAGAAAAGGGGAAGCTGTTAATTACAGTCTGTCTCATGCAGCTAAGAGCTCTTAATAAATCAGCATCAATACTATGCCATAGTGCCAACCAGAGCTGGACATTTTGACTTCAGATGTAGAGTTGGTAACCCCTCAGTAAAAAAGAAAGAAAGAGGAGAGCCAAAGGTATGCACTCACTCTCCTGTAGGGCAAGTTTTTAAATGCCCATCCAATCTCTAACCATGTTCTGACATCTTGCTCTTCCCTAAGTAGACTAAAATGTAATGGCTGTAGTATTTAGAATTTATTAGTTGTACCATTTCTGGGAACAGAATTGTTTTGTTGGTGCTGCTCTGAACAACACTATTCTATTTTTGCAAATACCATTTTCACTTTAACCACTGGTATAGTCTGGGGATGTTTACTTGCCATTCAGCCCACAAGACCCAGGAGAGAAGCTATAGTCCTGCCTTTGCTATAGGCAGATCAGAGAGCAAAGGATTATTGGAATCATCTAGGAACCTCAAAATTAGGGCAATCCTGCAGAGTTTGAATAGGAAGACCTAGATAGTTGTGATATGCTTGCCAACTATTCTTGTACATGTTGTTATGCAAATCAGTTGTTTAGCTGTCGCAGGAGATAAAGTGGACTTCTAAGATAGTGGTGTATGTTACAATAATCTCAAAGTTGGAATAATAAGGTCACAATCCTATACATACTTAATTTCAGAGTGGGCATGCAGAGGATTGTACTGTTAATGAGCTATTAATTTTTAAGAACATAAGAAGAGCCATGCTGGATCAGACCAAAGGTCCATGTAGTACATCATTCTGTTCACACAGCAGCCAACCAGCTGCCTGTAGAAAACCCACAGATAGGATGTATGTGTAATGGCACCCTCCTGCCCATGTTCCCCAGCAACTGGTGTACATAGGCATACTGCGTCTGATACTGGAGATAGCATATAGCCATCATAACTAGTAGCCACTGATAGCCTTATGAAAAGGATGGATTGGGGTCTATGTGTGTCTGTTCCAATTATGCTTCCAGATGCTTGAGAAGAACACTATGGCCTGTTTCAGATGTTAAAGACTACTTCTTTCCTTGGGATTGGTATTTTCATGAGCAACATAATATGTGAACCAGGAACTAATGAACTTGTAGTATAGCAAAATGCTGTAATCTCTAATGCACCAAAGTATACATTTAAGATGACTTACTATGGCTGAGATCCTTGGGCCCCAGACCCAAATGTGACATTGCTTAGTTTACCTAACATCTGAGTGGGCCTAAGACCACTTTTAGTAAGATGCTGAAGCTGAAGCTCAAATATTTTGGCCACCTAATGCGAAGAGAAAACTCTCTGGAAAAGACCCTGATGCTGGGAAAGACTGAGGGCAAAAGGAGAAGGGGACGGCAGTGGATGAGATGGCTAGATAGCATCACTGATGCAATGAATATGGACTTGAGCACG